>NC_141364.1:27286553-28009053 GCF_057382095.1 Aulonocara sp. 'chitande type north' Nkhata Bay | reverse complement strand
CTGGCATGTAGTCTGCAGTGCAAAGGTGGGCGTCTTGCCTGCTAGTCTATTTAACAGTAATGAAAATGATATTAAATAAATCTCTCAGTGTGTTGATACAGGTGGCTATGGGGCTGGACCAACTGCCCCCACAAGTACGGCGGCCGAAGCAAAATTATAGTAATGGACACAAAATCAGCAAGAATCAGCAGCTGTGGAAAAGACAGCAGCTAGCAGAGAATTAAAGGAGAAATTAAGAGAAGTTTTACACATAAAATTGCGGCCAACACACTTGTGGAGGTTGGGAAGGCGCCTGGAACATCACAACAAGAAGGTGAAACAAAAACACACACAAGCAGAGAAATGTGAGAGAGAGGCACGTGCTAGAGAAATGCCTCGTTTGAGAAAAAACGTTAAATTAGCCCATGTACAAACGCACATACACGCAATGAAGAAACAGCTTACACCCATGAACACGTGAAGATTTTCCAGCAAGTTTAAAGCAGTGAAACTTAACATATACCCGCCGTTACACAATAAAGTTTATCCACTACTAACAAATAAACCCTCTGGGTTGCAGGACAACAACTTAACTTCAAAAAAAAAAAAAAAAAAAAATCACAACCAGTGATAACACGACAAATTTAGTGGTTAATAAAAGTCAAATTGTGACATGTTTTCTTCTGATTGATTAATACAAGTGATTACTGAATGAAAGAAAATTCCATTTTTGTGCTTTAAACATGATCTTAAGAATTTTAACATGTACCTGTGTTGTCCTGTCAGCTTGGTGGGTTATGAGAGGATTATATGGTGAGAAAAAACAAAAAAGGGGGAGAGAAGGCTGACACAGGGCCTGGTCCCGTTGTTTTTCCCCTCTCTGAGTAACACAGCCAATACAACATGATTTTCCTGTTCGTTTGTTTTTGTTTTTGTTTTGTTTTGTTTTTTCTCTTTATGCTTGATTACAGGCTGCTTTGTCGGCCCGGAAAAGCCGAGGCTGACCCTGGACTCCTGCTCTCCCCTCTACCATCTTTGCTCTCTCCTCTACCATCTTTGATGTGACCCTGACTAAATGCTAAAGCAGCTGAACCCGCAACAACAACTTGAAAATGTCAACAGTGCTGCAGGAAAATGATCTCATGCAGCAGAGACGGAGAGCGGTAATCCAAGGCCCGTTTCACTACACGGGGAGATTTCTGTCAGCGTCTTTTCTTTCTGAGAAGATTGAGAAAGGCCCGGCTCCCACCACCGATTCTGACCACCTTATATAAAGGAACTATTGAGAGCATCCTGAGCAGCTATATCACTGTCTGGTTCGGGAACAGCACCATGCCGGACAGACAAGCACTACAGAGGGTTGTGCAATCAGCTGAGCGCACCATCCGCTCCGAGCACCCTGACCTGCACTCAATCTACAGCAGGCGGTGCTGGACCAAGGCCAGGAAGATGGTGAAGGACCTCAGCCATCCCAACAACAGACTGTTCTCTCTGTTGCTGTGTACGTGACAAATAAACATCTGGATTTGGAAAACGAGGCACTCGCAAAGCCACCAGCATTGTGCCTGATTGGACACACCCCTCTCACACACTCTTTACATTCTTGCCATATGGAAAAAGACAGCTTCAGCTGACAGAGCTGTGACGAGACGCCCATTAAGCCCAGATGAAAAGTGAGGCCGAGCAAAACCATGCTGACCTTAACCACTCTGCATTAAAACTGTGCAGGACAGTGACGGACCAACAATGACCAGCGGGCAGCAAAAAGGGCGTGCCAGGGACAGGAGGAGTAACTGAGGTCACCTCAGAATGGACAAAACACCAGGAGAAAATAAGCTGAAGGCACAGGTGTCGGGGCTCGGCCAGGAGCTGACCTCTGAGAAGAGCCGAACAGCAGAGCCGCAAAAGGCCGTGGAGCAAAGCAAGGAAAACATCAATGGACTTACATCTGATTTCTACGGAAAAGACTCTGAGGTTTCTGCCCTCAATAAGACCTCAAGGCATCAGAGCAGAAACTGAGCATGGCTCAGGAGGAGCTAGCTGAAAATCGAACCCATCAGGCTTGGAGTCCAAGACACCGGACTTGAAATCAGGCCGGAGCATCCTGGAGCTAGATGAGCAGTGTGATTTGTCCGGTCTGCTATGGAGCGAACGTTAGGGGGATGGCTTCCTGTCGCCTCTGCCGTCCTCCGATCGCTCAGCGTCCTGGGCTGCCCAGCTCTGGACTGAACGCTCGGGCCGAGACACCCAAACAACCATGGACTCCATTCCCGTGGAATGGGACCACGACTACGACCTCAGCCGTGGGCTTGAGAGTGCAAGAAGGGATCCCAGAGAGCCTTGAGGCCTGTGTAAAACTAACAGAACAAAGATTGAGGTCTTCCACTGGGGAGGTGGAAGCTGCAGACTCTCCTATACACCTTCTGGATGTCAGCCGTTCCACCTGCAAACAAACGGACAGCAGTCGCACTTCTGCAAGCAACAAACGGACATCCAGACAATTGAGCTGCGTATCAAAACCCTGAAGGAAGACCGAAGCAAAAGGGTCAAGTTAAGGAGGAGCGAAATAAGGAGAAGATGCTGGACACTGGAGAAAAGGACTGCCTCAATTGGGGCCAGAACCAGTATGGACAGAACTCTGAGCAGCAGCACCAATGGATGCAAACAGACTGAAAAGGAGGAGGGCAGGACCCAGGGCACGCTTCAGGCCGTGGTTTATCCAGAACACTACAACAGGAAAGTGATGAACACAAACACCCACACAAACACACACATCTACATGCACCGACTCAGAGTGAAAAGAAACATACATATGAACATATGCACTCGTTGATTGAGGGAGAAATGACACACACACACACACGCTGATGCAATGAAGAATGCTTTACTAACAAATGCTGCACACAAACATCCAAATACGGAGTTGGTTACAACAGCAAGAACTGATTGATTATTTACTGCTTAAATGTATTTCATGCCACGCAGAGGGCATTTGTGTAGATTTAGAGGACATGGTCTGAAGCACTTTGATAATGAAAACAATGTCTGTGCGTGATGTCTGTTTATGGCTCAAAGCCTCCACTGAATTGTTTACTGTGCTTCACATAGTCTAACAAGGAGCAGTGGTACAGAGCGAAAATGATGAATGAATGGTGTGAGTTTTATTTCGAAGAGATTATGAAAAGGTTGTGTTGATTCAACTTAGTTGTTTACGTTTTTGCCAAGGTAAAGAGTTGGTGTGTAACTAGTGTCCACTATTGAGTCAAGTAAATCCAACATGTTTTGTTGGTGCAAAAAGGAGTTTTGGTTGATCTTTGGGTTTTGTTTGACACTAGGTTGATTCTATCAGTGAGGTTTGGATTGTTCTCTTTCTCTAAGAGAGAGAAAGATGGTTTGAACTTTGGACATGTTTGCAATGGGCCCCAGTATCTGTTATTATATGAGTGTTTAATTGGTTACGTCTGTGTTTGCTTTTGTTACAGTGCACTGAGATAAGAACATCTGAGAGGTGTGATCCACCGGTGGTGATATTTTGGTATTTTGTGAGTTCCTGATTTAATAAATCAGCTCTTTAATCCAGGCCTGAGAGATTGAACTTTAAAGCGCTATAAAATATTCTTATTGAAAACAGTCGTAAAGTATTTTTTCTCCATGATTATAATGGGCTTGGGAGAAAATTGACTTATATGGGACACTGATCCTGAAGCCTAAAAGGATTGCAGCGAGTCAATCCAGTCCAAAGAAGGAAAAACAAACAAGGAGCTGTTTCCTTTAAAATGATGACGTCATCTTGCTGGTGATGGAGCCTCGAATAGGCTGCGCGTGAGACTCCATTATCAGCAACTTTTGGTATGAATGTGTGTGGATGTATGCATATGACTGACGACTAAAAGTCATGGACTGACGACTAAAAGTTTAACTGACTTAATACTGAGACAAAAACGGTGCTGACTTTAGGATTATTGAATGTCCACAGACAATTCACCCAGCCTGTAAAAGAAGGGTGGATGTTTTGTTTTGCTTTGTTTTGTCTGCAAGAACAGAAGAATGACAGAGACTAAAGAGCTGTAGCTTCACAGCAGTGTGAACTGCAGACTGAACCCTTTGGTTGCTAATTTTGAGCTACTGATGTTTGCATTAAGGAAATTGTGTTTTAGTAGCTGTGTTTTAATTAAGGTATTACATTATATTGTTGGGAATATTAAATGCTAAAGTGAAGAAAAGGTTTGATCCCACTCATGACTGAGCATGTTATTATTAACCATAGTGGGTCACTATAGAGAGTCAATTAATTTTAGAAAAAAACAAACAAACAAACAAACAAAAAACCCTCCACCGAGGTCTATGAATAAGAGGGGAATGATAGACAGCCACACTCAAAATGGAGATATGTAATGATAAACACTGGTCCCCGTCTTTTGGGCGCTCTCTTGAAGTAGTCAACAATTTAAAAGTGAGATAAAATAACAGGGGCATGTGCTGAGGGGTGGTGCTGCACAAGAACAAGAGTAAAATGAAGAAAATATTGTTTTTAGAAGTGCAAATTAAAATGTACCATTACACTCAGAGGATCAATATGAAGCTTGATATTTGTTAATTTTGAATGAAGTACATGACTGGTGACTGTTCTGTCCTGAGCTTTTGTTTTTACAGCACCCGCTTGATCACACCAACAGTTTCTCGCCACCGAAGAGGGGTACTTGCAAAAATAAAGAACGGGGAGGAATATCATCAAAACTGGAAACAGGTAATCCCCAAAGGGGGTGATAATGCCATAACTTTCACTATGGTCAAATTCTTAAAATTTGACCCTCAAAAATTCTTCAAACATTTAGACACAAAGTGGAGATTTAGATAAATATAATGTCGTAAACCACATAAGCATGAAGTATTTGATTCAATAAGATGGTGAAGTAACAAGCAGCAAAAGGTTGATCATGTTAATGGTGTTTATTCAAGGGTGCAGAGGAGATTATTATTATTAAAGACAACAAATGAAATAACGAAAAGTAGAAGTGGAAAAATTTGCGTTAACGGCAATAAAATCAAAAAAAAAGAAATACTAACTAAAACTGTACTGAATGTTCACAAAACTAACTAAAATTAATTAGATTTATAGCAAAATGTGTTTGGTTGCATTGACGTGTGCGTGCCCTGCTATAGTGAAATTAAGGGAGTACGTTAGTCGAGTCGTCTGGGTTGCTGCTCCGTTCACCCGCAGAATCTGGTCAGGAAAAGTCGGGAGACAGCGCCAGAATAGAATTGAGGATGATTTTAATATGATTGTTTTGTAGACATAACAAGAGTCTTGTAGTGGAGAGGGACGTAATGTCCTCCTGAGACCCAGAGAATAAGAAAAAACAGGGAGAAATTATTTTCGTTTTTTCTTTTTTCTTTTTTTTCTTTTTTCTTTTAAATGAATCAAGTGTTATTAAAATAACAATCTCATAAGATGAAGATCAGGGACCAACCCAGAAGTCACTGACACTTCACTAACTGTAAACTATTGGTTTAGGAATAAGTGATGGCACTGACCTTTCTATTTCACAAAAGTCAATTTATTTAGGATATCTGAGTAAGTACTGATTTTATTTGGAGACACAAAGGAACATTTGGCACTTCCCTCATCTCACATCTGTTTCATTGTTGTACCCAATCATTCTACAACTGAAATGCCTTGGACTGCTAACCATTTCAGGCAAGTGGAGTGAACCATATTTTGCTAGACTCTCATCAGATTGGGGCTTCCTTTTATTGATCTTTGGAGAGAAGTCTTCATTACTGATATTATTCAGGTCTTGTTCACATGTTTGTCCCAGGTTTCTCAGCCAAGAGGAGCTTAAACCCCAGATACTGTGAGTTCTTTTCACACGTTGAGATCACTGATAACTCTCAGCAACGACGTGATCTCGTAGGAACAATTAGGTGTTATGGATTCAACTATAATTGCGACTCTTATTTTTTACTTTACTGGAAAACATTTCTGCATTTTACCCATATTTTATTTTTAACTCAAAATCAAAATTCCAGATTCTACTACATGTTGGTTTTGCACCAGATAGGACGACAGATTTCAGGTGGCCCTGTGTCTTTCTCTATTACATCTGCCACTGCATCTCGATAATCTTCTCTGTGGCTTTTAGTGGGTCCTGACCCTCTCATATTTTGAAAAATCTATGTTTGAATCTCCCTTAATAATTGTGTTAAGAATTCTCTCCGCCTTTGTCAAAAGTTGGGTATTAGGAAAAAGTGAAATAAATATAAATATAAAGTCCCAATGTGTAGAGCACACATTAATAAATTAGTCATGTTCCCTGTGAAAGTAAATGAGCCTAATTCTTAAAGACCCCTGAAATTATTTACCAGATGTTTATTTTTTGAATAAAATAAAAATCTGAGTTTAACAAAACATTTTAATTGTAAATATCAAGCTTACCTTTCTTTCTTCCATAAAATGTGCTTGTGGGCACGCCAGCCATTTTGAAAAGGTGGGAAAAACAATTGGCAAGGCCACACCCCCACATATGGGATATAATTTTAAAGGTTCTGTTGTCCTCTCTAAGAAACATCAGGACTTAGAGGAGTGGCAAGTAGAGTATGAGAGCTACAAGCAAAAAACTAAATGTGTACTACAGTGCGCAAAAATGAATTACTGGGTCATCAGGGGGTCTTGAGGGACATTTATAAAACAAAAAATCCCACAAACTTTAAAAGTGCACTTGAAAAGCTCACACAAGAAGGTTAACCTAGCTTACCTAGAAGACCTCATCAGGGGGAGCACGCTCCCCCTCGTTGAAGAGCTCACCCACTTAACTCGCATCCCAAGAAAATAGCTAACCCCAGATAAGGCAGCGTGATGTATCCCGAGATAACAGGACTGGGACATCTAAATAAAGGTGTGAAACAATCGCCTTCAAAAGGTTATTAATTAACTTTAACCAAAATTAGGAACACCCGGTGCTGCAAGAGTTAATAGTTATTAGTCTCAACACCCAAGGATAATTAGAAGAGCATGACTGATATGATGCAACTGAGATTTTGTTACACTTAACTTTTGCAAAACACAAATAAAACTAAATTGAAACTAAGGATTTTCAGAAAATAAAAACTAGACTAAACTAGCAAAGAATTGGTAAAAACTAATTACAACTGGCAAAAAATTGAAAATCTGGAGTCGAAACTAAATAAAAGATAAAACCTAATGAAAATGGCGAAACGTTTAAAACTCTGGTGCAGAGATTGGCAAATCTGACCAGGAACGTTATAAAATGGATTGTCAGAACAGTCAGCGTTAAAGCCACTTTTGACAGTCCATACTAGGATGGCATTGGACATCTTGGGGGTGGAAAGGGGTTGGTGTGACCAAGGTGTGGTTTGGCTTGTTGTATGTATATTTGAGATCATATGGCTCTGGATGGACCAGTTACCAGGGCATGGAAGGAGGACAGACTCATTAAAGGAGGAGAAGGCATTTCCTGGGATTGGAGATCCTCTGGGTGAGTGGTTGATTAAAAGCATGCATAAAATAGAAGTTATCTGTTGTTATTGATTGGTAATAGATTGATAATTGGCCACATTTACAGCTGTATTGACTTGTTGTGGACGTAGTCGACTTCAGGTTTAAACACTCTCATTAACAGGTTGAAAATAGTGATATTAAAGGAAGAGTATGCAGCGCCACCCTGTCAGACGCCAGTGATGGTGGAGCTCACTGATGAATCAGGTGAGCTGGATTCATGGCTGATTCAAAACTAAGATCCCCCTGCTGTGGTCAGTAAGGGGAGAAAAGGGGGAAATAAAATCAAGAATTAAAGAGGCATTTATAAACGTTTAGGTGTCAAGTGAAACGGGACAAAAGGGGGTGTTATACTGTTATTTTCAATGTCAGCATTATTATTGTATGAGAATCATGCAACAAGCATTGCATCGATGATCATTTATTGAAGTTTTTGACCTTATACTAACATCTGTGTTCCTGTGATTGTTATAACCTCTGATGAATCTTCCATTTACAGGTGTTAGGATAATGATATAATTTTTCATTGCAGGTGTAATCATGATCATTTTTATACATATTGCAACTTGTTGCTCATTGTAGAGTTGTGCTCAAGTTAATAAGGGTTAAAAGCTACAGTCAGCGCAAATGTCTGACTGATCTATTGAGGGGAAAGGCTTCGAGCATGGAGGGCCGCACGCGCTTACAAAACACTGATATCATGTTATTCTTTGTGATCTTTTCTTAAATTATGTCTTTAAGGTTAGTTTAAATAGTGGCAGTTAATTAAACGAGATTCATTAAAATATTAAATACCTGAGTCAGAACGTTACACGCGGATCACCTTAAGAGTCTGGGAAACTTTGTAGCTGCCTAACTTTTTTTGAATGTTCTAGCTCCGTTGATTTGACACATTGGAATGTGTCAAAAAAGGGGGGGAAGGTTGAGCTTTAACATCAAACAAGGATTATTTGAACATTTTATAATCTTTTAGAGAATCAGTGAAAAAGCATAAACTATCACTTTCATGTTTAATCATTACTCATTGAAATGAACTGAATAGCGTTTAGAAGATTTGTTAATTTTTTGTCTTTTGTTAAAAAGAGGGGTTTCAATAATTTTCAGACACACCTTGCAAATGTGCTTATAACGAGTTGGCACTCGGCCTTTTGAAGGTCAGAAGCTTCGTTCGGCGTGACTGTCCGGACTGATAAAGTGTAAGAAATGCCTTGAGTGCGGAGGGCTAAATGCAAACACTGCTTACACACACATAAGATATGATTAGAATAAGTCCCTGGGACATTCTGAATGTTTTAGACCAATTCTGAATCACTAGAAGGTCAGTAGATGACAACATTAGATTATTAGGGTTAGGAAGAGAGGTGTTTTGGTTTTCTGTCTCTTACAGAGAAAGGAACAGACACCAGACGAGGTCACAGAGATGCGAGGATCCTCCGTAGCAGAGTCAGACACAGTGACTGCCGAGACATCAACTGGGTCCAAGGGTCATGGCGTTTGGGCTCCAGCTAGTCACCACAAAAGGATGGATCCCATAAACACAGCAATAACCATGAAGGGGTTGGCGGAAATCCGGGAACACCAGACCAACGAAGTTCGAGAGGCTTTTGGGCAAAAAGGGGACACCTTCCTGTTCCTTTTTCTGGAGAATACACAGATCGTTGTTTGAAATTGGAGCAGAATAATCCCCTGATCTGTGTTACGACTGAAGGGTTGTCTAACCCCTAAGGTTGGAGAATTAAGAGCAGAGGATCACCCAACTGGACGACACTGGTAGCTGCAGCAATAAAATAAAGGTTAAGAGCTCTTCGGACAGAGGTTCTAGTCTGCGTCTGAATGGTATAAGGGAACACCAAATAAAGCTGTGGGAGAACAGGGGAGTGTCATCTGGACCTGCTATCCTTGTAGTAATAGTTTGTCTTGCACCTGACTTGCGCAAACACAGAGGTCATCTTACATATGGTTTGCCCCTCAGGGGGACAAAGGACCTCAGGAGTGAGAAGAGATGAACCCGGCCACACTGGGCTACAGGGTGTTTGTGAGGTCATTATTCTAATGACCTCATCAGGGGGAATTGTAAAATTATGATATTATTTTATGCCATGTTATACCCCTAATTAAAGATTGTGAATTATTATGTAGTTTTAGTTTGCATTATTCTCCTGAATTAGAAGAAGCTGATAACTATTGCATTAGTTAAACTGATTTGCATTACATTAAATTGCTGACTTGTTGTGAATGAATGATATTGTTTTATGATGCATTATATTGCTGAGTTATAAGAAATACTGTTCGCAGAAGGTTATTGTCTAATTTGTCTGAGTAGAAGAGAACAGAGTGTGCTGGAGTTTTCTGCCCCATTTCAGCAGGAGCAGATAAACAGGGAGCCAAGGTCGTAGCTTAGGCGCTGTGTGAGAGAGAGCATGTGAATGTTTAGGCTTTTTATGATAAGGTGGAGGCACCAGAGGTTATAAAAGTTTGAGCAATGCTCCACCATTTTGAGATTTTGAGGCTGTCTGCATCCGTGTCCATCTCCCACGTGTGTGATCATTAAATCATCGTTTGACTCAACCCGGCCGGACCAGTGTTGTTATTGTGGTTTTTTCTCTTGTCTCCATCCCCAATATTTTGAACCTTAACAATATATACACACATATATATATATATATACACACATATATATATATATATACATATATATATATATATATATATATATATACATATATATATATATATATATATATATATATATATACACATATATATATATATATATATATATATAAAAACACCCAGCACGCCCCTGCGGGTGGTTTATCCTTCAAGCTCGGGTCCTCTACCAGAGGCCTGGGAGCTTGAGGGTCCTGCGCAATATCTTAGCTGTTCCCAGGACTGCGCTCTTCTGGACAGAGATCTCCGATGTTGTTCCCGGGATCTGCTGGAGCCACTCGCCTATCTTGGGAGTCACCGCACCTAGTGCTCCGATTACCACGGGGACCACCGTTACCTTCACCCTCCACATCCTCTCGAGCTCTTCTCTGAGCCCTTGGTATTTCTCCAGCTTCTCGTGTTCCTTCTTCCTGATATTGCTGTCATTCGGAACCGCTACATCGATCGCTACGGCCGTCTTCTTCTGTTTGTCTACCACCACTATGTCCGGTTGGTTAGCCACCACCATTTTGTCCGTCTGTATCTGGAAGTCCCACAGGATCTTAGCTCGGTCATTCTCCACCACCCTTGGGGGCATCTCCCATTTTGACCTCGGGACTTCCAGGTTATACTCCGCACAGATGTTCCTGTACACTATGCCGGCCACTTGGTTATGGCGTTCCATGTATGCCTTGCCTGCTAGCATCTTGCACCCTGCTGTTATGTGCTGGATTGTCTCTGGGGCATCTTTACACAGCCTGCACCTGGGGTCTTGCCTGGTGTGATAGACCCCAGCCTCTATGGATCTTGTGCTCAGAGCTTGTTCTTGTGCTGCCATGATTAGTGCCTCTGTGCTGTCTTTCAGTCCAGCTTTGTCCAGCCACTGGTAGGATTTCTGGATATCAGCCACCTCCTCTATCTGCCGGTGGTACATACCGTGCAGGGGCCTGTCCTTCCATGATGGTTCCTCGTCTCCCTCCTCTTTCTTGGGTTTCTGCTGCCTGAGGTATTCACTGAGCACTCGGTCAGTTGGGGCCATCTTCCCAATGTATTCTTGGATGTTCGTTGTCTCATCCTGGACTGTGGTGCTGACACTCACCAGTCCCCGGCCCCCTTCCTTCCGCTTAGCGTACAGCCTCAGGGTGCTGGACTTGGGGTGAAACCCTCCATGCATGGTAAGGAGCTTTCTTGTCTTTATGTCAGTGGCTTCTATCTCCTCCTTTGGCCAGCCTATTACCCCAGCAGGGTACCTGATCACGGGCAGGGCGTACGTGTTGTTGTTCTTACCATTCAGCTGACTCCTCAGGACTTGCCTGACCCTCTGCAGGTACTTGGTGGTTGCAGCTTTTCTTGCGGCCTCTTCATGGTTCCCATTCGCCTGCGGGATCCCCAAGTACTTGTAACTGTCCTCTATGTCTGCAATGTTGCCTTCTGGTAGTTCAATCCCCTCAGTTCTGACTACCTTCCCTCTCTTTGTTACCATCCGACTACACTTCTCCAGTCCGAACGACATTCCAATGTCATTGCTGTATATCCTGGTAGTGTGGATCAGTGAATCGATGTCTCGTTCACTCTTGGCATACAGCTTGATGTCATCCATGTACAGGAGGTGGCTGACAACTGCTCCGTTCCGTAGTCGGTATCCGTAGCCAGTCTTGTTAATGATCTCACTGAGGGGGTTCAGGCCTATGCAGAACAGCAGTGGGGACAGAGCATCTCCTTGGTAGATCCCGCACTTGATGGTGACTTGTGCTATGGGCTTGGAGTTGGCCTCTAGTGTTGTACGCCACATCCCCATTGAGTTCCTGATGAAGGCTCTTAGGGTCCCATTGATCTTGTACAATTCTAGGCATTCCAGTATCCAGCTGTGGGGCATTGAGTCATAGGCCTTCTTGTAATCAATCCAGGCAGTGCACAGGTTGGTCAGTCTGGTCTTGCAGTCTCGGCTGATTGTTCTGTCTACCAGTAGCTGGTGTTTTGCGCCTCTGGTATTCTTGCCAATTCCTTTCTGTGTCCCGCTCATGTATTGACCCATGTGCCTGTTCATCTTAGCCGATATGATGCCTGACAGGAGCTTCCATGTAGTACTGAGGCAGGTTATTGGTCGGTAGTTGGAGGGGACCGGTCCCTTCTTTGGGTCCTTGGGGATCAGGACCGTCCGGCCTTCAGTTAGCCATTCCGGGTGTCTCTCGTTAACTAGCAGCTGGTTCATTTGTGCTGCCAGACGCTCGTGGAGTGCAGTTAGCTTCTTCAGCCAGTAGGCGTGAACCATATATACATATATATACACATATATATATATATACACTATATATATATATATATATATATATATATATATATATTATATTATATATATATATTATATTATATATATATATATATATATATATATATATATATATATATCCTCACGTATGTGAGGATGCTGTTTGTAGATTACAGCTCAGCATTCAATACCATCGTTCCCTCGAAGCTGGACAGGAAACTGCAGGATCTAGGACTGAGCAGCTCCCTCTGCAGCTGGATCCTTAGCTTCCTGTCTGACAGACGCCAGGTGGTCAGACTGGGCAGCATCACCTCATCCCCCATCACACTGAACACTGGTGCTCCACAGGGGTGTGTACTGAGCCCTCTCCTGTACTCACTCTACACCTACGACTGCACAGCCACTAACAGCTCCAACATCATTGTGAAGTTTGCGGACGACACTACAGTGGTGGGTCTTATCACCAACAGTGATGAGACGGCTTACAGGGAGGAGGTCAGCGCCCTGACCCACTGGTGTCAAGACAACCATCTCACCCTCAACGTCGCAAAGACAAAGGAGTTGATAGTGGACTTCCGGAGGTGCAGAGAAGTACACACCCCCATCACCATCAACGGCGCTGCTGTGGAGAGAGTGAGCAGCTTCCGGTTCCTTGGCGTACACCTGGCTGAGGATCTTACGTGGTCAGTACACACAAACAAAACAGTGAAGAAGGCGCAGCAGCGCCTCTTCTTTCTCAGGAGACTGAAAAGATTCGGCATGAGCCCCCGCATCCTCAGGACCTTCTATCGCTGTGCCATTGAGAGCATCCTCACTGGATGCATCACCACCTGGTATGGCAACAGCACCGCCTACAACTGCAAAGCTCTCCAGCGAGTAGTGCGGTGCTCTGAACGGATAATTGGAGGTGAGCTTCCCTCCCTCCAAGACATCTACAGGAAGCGGTGCCTGAGGAAAGCGGGGAGGATCATCAAGGACTCCAGTCACCCCAGCCATAAACTGTTCAGACTGCTTCCATCAGGAAGGAGGTTCTGCAGCATCCAGTCCCGTACCAGCAGACTGAGAGACAGCTTTTTCCATCAGGCCATCAGACTGCTGAACACGTCATAGACACCTCAGCTTCACTACTGGAACTTCAACATTATGCACTCCACACTGTATATAAATGCCACTTGTTTTGCACATATTCAACTCTGTATATTTTATATATTTTATTATTATTATTATTATTATTTTATTTTATTTTTTTACTATTTAATTTGTAAAAATGTGTATACACACACACACACACACACACACACACACACACACACACGTAGGAAAATATTTAGTATACACATCCAGAAATGCATACACTATTATATATTGTACATATATTTATTAGTTTCAGGTTGGCCATTCTTGTATTTTGCTCGTTTGTGTTGTTGTGTTTGCACATCTCTGTTGCTTGTGGGGCTCGCACACAAGAATTTCACTCGCATGTGCTGTGCCAGTGTGCCTGCACATGTGATGTGACAATAAAAAGTGATTTGATTTGATTTGATTTGACCTTGTGGCGGGTGATGCTACTTGACATGGCCAGGGAAGACAAGCACATGGGTAGTGTAGTTGCTTAGGTACTGTAGTTTAGGGAGAGTGCAATCAGAGGCCTGCCTCCTGCCATTAATCATACTGACATAGTTATTAGGCCATAATGGCAACCGAGGGAATGCTTAAACCGGAGAGATGGCTGTAATATTTGCACGCTGACGTGTAGGACACATATCAGCACACACACTCCTCGCTGAAACACACATAGTTTACAGCATCAGAAGCAGACCTGGGGCCTAGTCACACTGACCTTCCCTTGAGAAAAGTGGCTTCTTCTTTTAACTTTTCCAGCAGTCCTACTTTCTTTTGCCAGCTTACATTCTTATTCTTTTATATTTTAAGCCAGATCTATATTTTAATTTCCCCAAATACATGCAGTATTAAAAAAAGAACAAACGACAAGGTGGTTCATATATTCAGATAACATTCACCATCTGTTTTAAGGTAAAAAAAAACAAAACAAAATCACATCATTGGCACGTCATGAACGGACTCCATTCCATTAAAAAAGGAGACATTTTTCAGAATGCAGTAGGTATTCTTTCAGACTTTAGAATGCAGTGTGCTGATAAAGTAGAGACAATCTATTTACACTTTAATGCGCTCTGAATGAAGAAATCTTCGACTGAGTGCAGTTATTTATTTAGGCAAAGGCAAATGTGAAATGAACTCAATTACACTAAGTGTAGTTTGTGTTATCAAGTAATTTTCCATGTCTCACCCATGATACAGTGGCATCATTTGGAATTCAAAATCATATTACCAGGAGTCTGATATAATGCGTAGCCTTGAGTGTGCTCAGCCTGCTCAGTCAGGGGCTTTTAATTCCATTTATCAGCTGCTTTCTTTCGAGAAATATAAAAATGAAACAGGTCAAAGGGTGAGACAGATGCACGGACAACCTGGATATCTTTGAGATTTAACATGCATGTCACAAAGCATTGTCGACCAATGTACATTCCCTCCCTTGGCTCCTCTTCTCTGCCCCCAGAGCACGGATAAGACGTCAAACTGCCAGAAATATCCTGTGATAACAAGCAGCTGCTCTCCTTTGAGAACTCATGGTATTCTTGGACGACACTGAAATTCTACTCTGCTTCACCTGCTTGCAGGCGAAGGCCGGGCAGGCTCTGGCTAAGCCCTCGCCGCTGCTGCTGCTTTGATGTGCGAGTTCTCCAGGCGGGGCTCTTTGGCTAAATTGCTTTTTCTTCAGCTATGAGAGCTGGAGCCTGTCATTGTTGGAGGGCAAGTCTCCAACTGTCCTTATGACAGGATTGCACTGGGAAGTGTGGGCGCTCGGAAATTACATAGGAAGCAGCTACAAGCAACGCTCTGTCTCTCATTTTACGGAAATATCTTTAAGCAACTTGTCTCCTTTGTTACTGAAGCTCCAGCCTCCATTTGATTGTACTGAAGCCATCTGGTGGTTAAAAGAGTGAAGGACACAATAAGTCCTTCAACCTGAACAAACTAGGTTAGGTCTTAGTTTTTGGACAAAGAAATATATTTTTTTTTAAATTTTGCCTTTGTGCTCCACCACAGTGCATTTTAAATCAAACAATAAAGGTATGATTTAAGTGAAGACTTTAATTTGAGTGGGTTAACAAAGGCATTGCATTCATTGTTAGAGAATTATGACCAAATCTATACACATTCCAACACTTTCAGAGACTATATTTGGACAGTTATCTGAGAAATAGTTTCACGGTTCAGTAAAACCGGTTGCCTTGTTATTTCATGACAAATTAAGCAGATAAAATACACTATATTGCAAAAGGTATTCACTCACCCATCTAAATGGTTAAATTCAGGTGTTTCAATCACCTCCATGGACACAGGTTTAAGCCTAGGCATGCAGACTACTTCTACAAACATTTGTGAAAGAAAAAGTCACCCAGGAGCTGGTGAATTCCATCGTGATACTGTGACAGGATGCTACCAGTGCAACAAGTCCAGTCGTGAGCCTTCCCAGAGAAGTGTAAGCTGTTGTAGCTGCAAAGACTGAACTCACATATATTAAAATTATTAAACACTTTAGAATCTGATGTCACTCAAGTTCATAGGTGTCTGAAAGCAGACAAACAATTACTTTTGGTAATATAGTGTATCTGCTGTTTATGTCAAGCACTGAATTTGCATTTCATAGCTGTTCAGTGTGCTCTCAATATGAGTTCCAAAGAGATTTTAAATTCAGTTCAGTTCAATTCACTTTATTTATATAGCAATAAAATCAAAACCTAAGTGGCCTCAAGGCACTTTTAGTGTAAGGTAAAGACCCTACAATAATATAAAGAAAACAGAGAAAACCCCAAAAATCATATGACCACCCGTTAAGCAAGCGCTTTGGTGACAGTGCGAAGAAAAAACTCCCTTTTAAGAGGAAGAAACCTCCAGTAGAACCAGACTCAGGGAGGGGCGGCCATCGCCCACGACCGGTTAGAGTGAGTGGAGGAAAACAGGACAAAAACATGGAAGACAGCCAGAGAGTAATAGTAAATAATAATCAAAAGCAGAATGGTGTATAAACACATAGTGAGGGGAAAAAAAGGTGACTGAAGAAGAAACACTCAGCGTAAATCTGAATTTAGAAGCAGAAAATTTGAGGCCATCCAGGTCTGTAAGTCGTTATATGTCTTCTTGAATAGAAGTCATTTGCTTTTGTCATTTGCATAGTAGTTCAAATCTATGCTCTGCCTTCTTATGATACTGCCTAAGGCAGGGGTCAGCAACCTTTAAAGACCTAATAAAATATCAGCAGTAAAGGAAGCAAGCTCCTGAAGGTTAGTACACTAGCACAAATTTCTCAAAAGCATTCATCGCACCTCTTTTCAATTTAGGTTGATGGAGTAGGTCAGCATGATTGATGCAGTAATTAGAAATTTGATAAAACTCATGAAGATATTAAAATCTCAGATAACCTTACTCAACATCCTCGAGGACACAGACATCAATAGAGACACAGTGTATAAGCACAGACAAGCTTCTGTAAAAAAAAACAACAAAAAAAAACAACACCCAATGCAGAGAAATTCTCCGTAAATCCATAGAAGCTGATAAGGCTCCATCTATTTCTCCCCTGACCCTGCCAAGGGCAAGGGAACATGCATTAAGAGATTAGGGGACGGCCTCGGTTCCCTGAATTCATATCAGAATGTGGGGTGGAAACCTGAGTCATAGGTCTGGCCGCTTTTATCACACTTACACCAAGAAAAACACGAGAGGAGCTGAAAGTGGAAGGGACGAGCGAGAGAGTACGGCAAGAAAAGAAGGAGCGATAGCGGGGTGCTTTTATCTTTATGTTTGTCTCTGTCATTTTTGGTTAGCATCCCTCTGCTGCCATCAATAACTCTTTGTACAACTCAGGCAGGCCTATTCCACACAATGACAACACCATCATTTCTTGAAAAAGGCCAAGCAAAACCTGATGCATTTTAATCAAATTGTTATCTAACATTTTCTGCCTCCTTGTGCCTCCACGTAGACTCGCTGTGAATGCCGGTTTATAGCCTGCTTTCTCGTCATTTTGACTGTGTGATTGATGAGAGCAAGCCCGAGGAGGATCTTCATTAACCCTCCCTCCTCCAGGACACCTGCAGAAGGTCATTCAAGATTTTCAATTTGGACTCTGAATTTGGTCTTTCAGATCTCCATTTGCTTTCTGCCTTTTATTCTTTTTTTTCTGATATTGCAACTTGGAGCTACTCTGACCAAAGATGATATTGCACACCCAAGAGGAGTGAAGTGCGGCCAGTGTAGATGATTAGGAGGGCGCAGATTGGTCTCGCTGTTTGCTGCTCTTTGTATCTCTGGAGGTGGTGTGTGAACTGCTCGGCTGGCGGGGACAGAGGAGCTGGGGCTTGTTTACTGGAGCCAAAAGACAATGCAGATTTTACCACTTACAAAGTCACACAGTGCTTGCTGCGTACAAATGGGAAATCTGCAAACCAACAGCAGCTGGTCATGAATGCGACACTGGCAGAGCCTAAACACCCTGCAAACAATACAACTCTGAGTGCAGCTGACGGCTCCAGCTAATGAATTCTACAGGTGAGAGTCGAGAGCCAGGCAGACAACCTGGAGACCGCTGACAACAACAGAGTCATTACTGTGTTTCTACGCTGACACTTCCAAGATGCGCTGATTAGCACCACATACTGAGTGAAATGTGCCAACAATGCGTGCTTTCATTAGACTATGCAAATTAGAGGTGGGAATCACCATACAACTCGCGATACGATATTATCACAATACTTAACGCACGATACGATATTATTGCGATTTTTTAAAATATTTTGCGATATTTAAATTCTGCACATAAAGGTAAACTTTATCAATATTCATTTTATCTAATATCAAAGTCTCACACTCAGTCTTTCTCTCATTTCAGTCTGTTTTATTGTTGACAAACTGAACGGTTTGTATTACAGTCTAGTCCAACTTAACTGAATGCAACCATCTGGTACAATTATAGCTATTCTGAACTATGCAATTTATGAAAACTATGCAGCCCCTTCAGCAACTGAAGAATTTGAAAGTAAATTTAAAAAATATATAATTTTACATTAAATAAAAAAGTTTCAAACTTAATTAAAATTAAACATGTCTTAAATTAAAATAAGTAAACTGTCATGTTTATTGCTGCCAAAAAAAAAGTTAAACACATTTGGACAGTGAAGGAATGTCAGGATTGTTGCTCAGAAAAAGGATCAACATGCTCTGACTCCAGAGCATGTTGACTTCAGAGAAAAAATTGTTTGTAACAAAATATCGATTTCTGCTGTCCCTGTATCGATACATTATTAGCAAACAAAATATCACGATACTACACAGTATCGATTTTTTCCCCCACCCCTAATGCAAATGCTGCATCGCATCACATGTAGCTGCATCACCTGATCTACTAGCAGATTAAAAAGATGCACAAGTCAAATTCATTAGTGTTCGGTTGCTTCTCCAATGCAGTTGATTAATAAATAATTAAGTCAGCTAATTTTACTTTTTTTAGTGCCTCTAAAATAATATCTGGCCTTTTCAGCTGCTAAAACTGACTAATCGCTAAGTGTGTCTATCTACCATTTTGCTGCTCAGCAGGTAGTGCGTAGAGGGATATGAGAGATTTTTTTGTTAGAAAACAGATGCCTGCTGTGGCAGAAAATGGCGCTATGAGTGGAAAGAGTGAAGCAGAACAGTGAAATTGGGAGTCAGAAAGCTAAGCAGACAAACAAATAAACAAAAAAAAAAACACCCACAAAGCCCCGTAATGCTTAGGAAAGCTACAGATCCTCTGATAGTCTCTATAGGTGCTCCACTATGAGACACCTATTTCATACTAGTGTCATTTTGTTATTAAAACATGTATCGATGTACTATTTAGGATCTTTGTGGTAGAGATTTAGGAAAAACACTTTTCATGAAATTGAGCCAGGGGTGCACACTTAAGACCACCAAGTCCGCCAGACCTTATAGTTTACATTTTTACATTTTTTGGAGCATTTCAAGTTGCTATACATCAATACAACTGCTATATCCCAAGTTTTAATAATATGTATTCATTAAGTCCATAGTAACTCCACAAATTGAAAAAAATGCAATAAACTACAAAAAAAATCATGTTTTGTTTTGTTTTTTACACATATTTCTAGTTTTTCCTCAAAACTGTAAATGCAAAAAAGTTGCACAAAATAGTTTCTAAACACAGGAAATTTATTTCGAGTGTCTTACGTTTTGAGATTTTTTAGACTTTTATAAGCTGCAGGAAAAATGAAAAAAAATATTGTTGTGCACAATTTGCAACAAAACAACATGTGCATCAAAATAAACTATTTCCAACAGTGCAATTTAAGCTCTAAGCATCCCAGAAACTATACAAACATAAAGTCAAAGCATAAAGTCAAACATGACTTTCAAAAACGCCAGTAAATCTTTGAAAGACCCTGTAGGGAAAACAAAACTACTTTTCCCACGAAAAATGACATCACTTCCAATTTTTGCAGGTAGTTTATGCGATAGTTCACACTAACAACGTGATGACTTTTATTCCAACATAGGAACTGCTATGAACAGTGTTTCTGGGTTGTAATGTTTTTGTTGTCACCAGCACTTTTTACAAAGCCATTTGTGAAAGGAAACCATAACCTGGGAAAAGTTGAATGCATAAAATGTAAGTAACGCAATGTATTTATCAAGTGTCTGTATTAAGGGTGCACTGTAACAATAGAAGGGTAAATAAGATTTACCCAAGCTGTCCAAACTAGGATTTGAATAAAAAAGAAAACACTGTTGATGTAAAGTTTTCTGACATTCTTGGTATACTTGTCATGATTTTATACCCAGCTCAAAGTCAACATCACACTCAACAATAAGTCCAATGAGGCATTTGAGAAATGCACAGCCAAGTTGTAAACACCCCACCAAACTTAGTGAGCTGAATTTGCCTAAACAAGGCAGAGTTTTGGATAGTAGTGAGAATGCATCTGCAGGATTCCCCTGACATTTTCTTTGTGCAAACAGCCTTAATAAAACCAGTATATTGTGGATGATTGATACGGTGACGCCACTCAGCTTTTGCTACAATTAAAGCTCCACAGCAGCTCAAGAACCATTTTCATCCCAGAGTATTTCTTAGGAGGAGACTTCTATCAGCAAACAAGGTCTTCTGAAGGTTTTCTGACTATCCAACACCAATGTATTTCGTTCAGTGGCCCATGCAACATGTAATTCATTAAATGTAGGAATTCTGCTGTTCTAGTACACAGTTCTTTTCAATACATGCATGACATATGGCTCCAGTACTATATGAGCAGCCCTTATTAATGCCAATACAAAGTATGAGTGTAGTTTAGCTTATAAAGATGTTCCAACAGCGTGGGATGAGGGTAGTGATATGGAATTTTAAAAATGACACTGAATAACCTCTGTTGGAGGAAATTTAGCATGGAATTCAGCAGTGGCATCAAGTAAAGAAAGAACAAAGCATTCATCATTTTGCAGGCACTGTTTTTGAGGCAATTATATCTGCAGCCTCAAAAGAAAACATGTTTTCAAAATTTAAATATGAAAAGCTGCAATCAAGATTTTGTTTATTTCATCCTTGCATGGCTCAACTACTATTCAGAAAATGTAATAGCAGCATTGTTTCAGCAGCAGATCAAGGAAGCCTGACGCCAATGACCACTCTGGTTCCAACTTCTCAAACATAGAAGCTCATGGGCCACCCACATGTCAGTGTACTCTCCCTAGAAGAGGTGCTTAGTTATAAGAGATGGACTTCTTGCAGTCATTGGGAGCGTGGATTTATTGCTTCCGCCAAGAATAAATCCTGATCCTAAACTCAACCCTAAACATTGGTCCTAAGTCAGCCAGAGTTCAGGACATCTGACAATGACAAGAGTTAATGGAAGTGGACTTGCGATGCAGGGGAATCTTCTCAGTGGCAGAAATCAATAGTGCATTAGCAGCCGCCCAGCAACAACGTGTGGGCTGACTATCCTTTCTCATATACAACTACCAGCTCTCCACCCCTCTGCTGCATCTTGATATATCCCACCCGCCCTCAGCGTCTTCATCTAACTCCTGTGATCTACTGTTTGTTTCATCTCGGCATACTGAAGGCCTTTGGGGGAGCTGCTGCTGTTCTGCTCTGCTCTCTATGCCAGTATTCCTCACGCTCTCTGCCCTATTTCTTCTAGGTTTCTCTGGCCATTTACTAAGCAGAGCGTGTCATCTCCCAGGCTCAGTCTCTCACTTGTGCTACAGGATCAGGGCTCAGAGCAGGGAAATGGTGGACTAACAGATTCAGCAGCAGGGAGCTCTCCCATGGGGCGAAGAATGATGTATACTCGCTGAGAACATTCATCACCATACATGGAGTTTGACAAGGCTGCAGCTAATGTAATATGTGGAATCATGTCTTTTCTCTCACAGTCATCGAAATCCCCCCACCTCTATCGAAGATGCATTTGATAGCACAAAAGGCAAAGGTGACATAGGACAAATCTTATGGCGAGACTAAAAGAACTGTGGTTTCAATCAACATACAACATATATACATTTATTTGGGGGATTATAAGAGATTACAATGATTCTAATACAAAGTGTTCCCCTTTTCTTTCTCCTTTTTTCCTGTGAAATACTCGAGAGCAGCAGTGTAGTGGTGCGTATACATAGATATACGATGTATACCCACTTCGACACAGGGGAGCTGTTTTCTGTATACTTACCTAAAAATAGGCACAGACACATCAGTGCACATCTTGCAAAGCAAGGCTGCACTCAATCATGTTACGGTCTATGCAATATGTGGTGTTTTCTGTGCAAAGAGACGTCCTTCCTAGCTTTAACCTTTAGAAAAATACCTCCTAAATAGCTAAACTGTTGAAGTTATGTGATACACGGTGACAATATTGCTTTACACTGGGAGCAATATGGGTACAATTTCATGTGGAAAAATCCAGCACAATCAGTACATATCCTCCTGTTTTTAATCAGTCTGGATGTGTAGTTGTAGGAACTTAGAATTTATGATAATATATGCTGTTTTTACTCATCACAAAACTGAACTATTCACTAGAAAGCATATCTTGTCTTTACACCTTTGTGCCTTGGTTATTTTATGTTTCCTTGTCTGGTGCTTCTTGTTAAGTGTTAGTATTCATGTTGTGTTAGTCTCTATTGGTTATTTCCTGTGTCTTGTGTTAGCTTTGCTTTCTGTCTGTCCTTTCCTGGTTTCCTGATTACTTTCACCTATCTTTCATTTCTCACCTGTTTGGCCTTCCTATTCAGGTCTCAGTACATTTACAGTCTTTTTCTTGTCCTTTGTCATGATATCTCTGTACTTTTATGTGTGTCCAATCCTTTCCTTTTGGATTTTGGGATTTTAAATTTCAGTTTTCTTTGCCTTTGGAGCATTTTTTGTATCAGCAAATAAAAGCTCACTTTGAAATCATCCTTGACTTTCTCATGTCTGCGTTTGATCCTCAATATGACACATATTGAAGGTATTATCAAATGTACAACAAGTGTATAATTGTTCTTTTTGTATTAAAAAATGTACTCACCACTTTTGGATTTAAATGAAATAACAAGTATATGAAGCCTAGCTGCTCCCTTACTGAGTTGTAAAAAAAGAAACTGTTATTCAAACATTAACAATATCAAAAATTAATGTGGGTGCTAGGCATCCAATGATACATGTGTAATAATAATAATATATTATAAATGTTGTTGTTTGTACTTTACTAGTCTTTATATATAAAATGCAGACAGATGCTCGTATTTGATTCTGTTTTGATTTTTACACCGGATGTTGGATGTCCATTCATCCTTTTGAATGTCAAAGAAATGTCAGTATGTTGTATTCAAGCTATGAAACATTTATTAAACGTCAATTTTGTGAAATCCTAGCACGTGATAGCCATCTGTTATGTTATATCATTAGACACAACTTCCTGAAAAGCGTTAACACGACTTTTTATGAACCATGTGATATATGGATTGTGTTTAACCTAATTCACCAACCCTGATAGACACATTTTAACGTCGTAGTTAAAACACTAACTCTCTGCCAATGAAAATGAAAATAAATAAGAGAAAAGGCTTAAAGGGGAAAATGGAGAAAACACACTGTCTGAGCCTATGCATTTCTTTTATATGCCTTGGCATGCCACATAATTACTTTCTTTATAAAACTAATGGATACAACTAAGGTGAGAAAGGTGAGAAAAGCCTATCCTTTAGAAAGAAAGCATATGCTTCAGTCTATTATCACTTTCTTCATGAGTATAATAGGGTTTGTAGAGGTGCAGAAAATAGACACAGGTCTATGAGGCTACGATATGAGAGGCTTCATCTCAGACTAGAAGCTGAAATCTCTCAAACATCAAAGAAGGAAAGAGGAGACTTACAACATCCCCTAAGTGCAAGGTACATTACACAATGCAACATGAGAGTGAGTTCTCAGGTAGAGTAACCTGAGGTAAAGGGAAGGAAGAAGCCAATCGATAAAACTGGGTTCTGTGCCGGATCTGTCTGAAGTTCTCAGCATTTCTTGATGCTTGGCAAAGACAAACAAGGCTTTCTGTTCCCTGAACCTATCCTCTCAAGATAAACCATTTCCTTGGCTGTATTTGCCCTTCACTGATAGGGACGGTGAGAAGTGGGAGGGAACTTTAAGCCTGAAATCTGATTTTCATCAGTTGGTGCACTGCAGAGCTGCAGCATCTGTGTAGAGGAGGAGATGGAGGGGTTATCTGCCAGGTTGGATCAAAGCCCACTGCAAGTCCCACTGCCCACCTACCTCTACTACCCACCTCCACACTCAGAGCTGCTGTGATAAGACCCTATCAGTTACAGTCCTACAGTGTGCCAGCAGTAGATATGGCAAGGTAAAGTGCATCTGGAGGAGAGAGGCTACCATCTGGTCCAAATCACCTTCAAGCTGCAAGGACCAATCATGTCTTTCTCTGCACCTGTCCCCTTCCATAGCCCAGCCACAAAGCCCTGACCCCAGCAACATACTGTCAGCCATGGTTAGCGTGGGCAGGAAAGTGCTGAAATACTGAATGTGGGACAGCGGCAGCAAAGCCAAGGAAATTGAAAGAAGCAGTTTTGCACAATACAAGGTTTTGAAGTCAAGCACAGATACAAATGTTTTTTGACTGAAACTGCTGACAGCTGTGAGTGTGTGTCACACACAAAAACTCTTTGACTTCACAAAAATCCCAAATGAAATATTTCAACAAGAATTTTCTTCATTCATTGATACACAGAACCAAAGAATGAAATAAAAAGCTGTAGGAAATGAAATGTTACATGAATGACAGACTATAATTTATAACCAAATAATAATAACGACATTATTTTAACACAGAATCGAGGAAATATCTAAGCGTATCTAAAATAGTCTACACTTGTGAGATAAGAAGTTTGTAGTGATTTTTATTCTTATTATCATTATTTTATTCTAGATCTTGAAGAGCTAACATTAGATGCATGGTGTGTACAGTGAGTGCTATTTAAAGGCTGTGCAATATACAGCACTGTAGTTACTATTAAACCACTATTCACACTGAACATACGCAAAAATTCAACAACCCGCCATTTACTGCATTAAAAGAAAAAATGACACTCTGGCAGTAGGGGGCACACTAATGCTGGCATCCAACATTCACTTGAGGCTCTAAAAACAACAATGAGTGCATGTGTCCCTAATCTCGAGCCAAAAGACATGGAAGCCTGTTGACTTGGGAAAAAAAAACAAAAAGCGGGGTGTTTTAAATTTTAAATGTGTCAGTGAAAGGCAGACCGTTAACTGTCAGGAACCCTTTCAAATCCCTTTTGGGACTGAAGCAACGGACTAACGGCTTAGCATACCCCACACAATGGTGTGCCTGTGAGTTATTCAAAATCTCCCACACTTCAACCCAGTTGGCTGCAAGAAGACACAAAACCAGCCAATAGACCCGCTGCAGGATTCAAATGAGCCAAACAAAAAGCAGCCAGCACTTTCAGTTCATTTGTTCTCACAGATGAGCACACCACTCACTGTTGTTCATTCAGAGGTCATTGCTCTGCCAGACACAATTGAAAGGCATTTGTAATCCACAGGATCTTAATTCATATCCTGCGAAGCTGCAGTTTTAATGGTACAGTTTCCAGCAAATACGGGGATGGAAATTTAAATCAATAGTAATAAATCAGCATAATAAGCACCTCAGCTGAAGTTGGAGGGAAAACGCATACTGTTCTTAAATTTATCATTTGACATTTATGAGGGGAAGTCTTAATCCTCAAATCCACTAACTGTCGGAGCAGAGCCGTCCAACAGACTACAAATCGTAGCCATTGACGTCCATAAAAGGGGAAGCAAACCCTGACCCTGCATCAGCAGTAGCCTCAGGTCTGTAATTAGAAGCAAACACAGAAATGAAATCCTCTGATGAAGGTTCACACGATGAAAATATCCACACAAAGTTACATTAAAAGTCCCGCAAGTAATTTTGGGGGGTTATTTAACAGAAAAAAAATATGGCACTCATAAATATACATTGATTAGTGTGTTTTTACTTCTCCCAACAAGCCCATAAACGTAATTAATCCATTAAAAATACATAGGAGGGAGTGCTGGTTAATGGAAACCACCATTTCACCACAATAAAGACAGTGGCCAAGATGGGCATCGGCATTCCACCTACCCGTGTCTAGTGACTGGACACAATTATAGTACGTCTGATAATTTGGTTTTAATTCAAAGTTCACAAGTAGCTCTTTAACATTTAACATTTGTACGTGTATATTTTCATCATCTGTTTCTCATTATGTCTTTCTCTTTCTCCTCTTAATCTGTCTCCTTCACTGCTGCTTTCTCATCCCTCATTTCATCCCCATCCTTTTCTTCCTTAACCCCCATCTCCTGACCTGAAGTCAGGGCTCTAAAACATGAAGAAGTGCCCAAACATCCCTATTCGTCCCGATATTGTCACACTTACTTACTGTCAGAATATTAGATGTGCGACACAACACTTTGATAAATAGTTTGATTACATTTTCACATCAAATGGGAGTTAATTCATTAAATCTTCAACAATGTTGGGAACTCTTCAAAGGAAGGTTCACCTATCACCAGCTGACTCTATGAAAGTAGAGTCCTTAATGCATCACTAGCACAATATTTATTCTATTTTCTGTTCCCAACAACATCACTATAGCATGTTGGGTAAAGCCTCATCAGCCAGAAATTCTGACTTAATCCGGAATGCACTCTAGAAAAACAGAATTCAGTTGACTGCGATGTGCAATCTATTGACATATAAACACCTTTTAATACCTTTAAATTCATTATTTTGCCCTGAGATCACAGTGTGTTGGGTGCAAGTCCATGAGCTCCAAACACAGAGAATATTTTAGCATGATCACTATACAAAAAGCATTGGAGACAACCCAAGACAGCTCTCTTATCACTTTTATTACAGCGAACCAGACTTTGGTGACAGAGGGGAGATGTGTTTTCAGCCTTACAGTCTGGGTAATTCCTTGTCTCTTCATCCGTTGCGCACTACAGATGAACTTAACACCAACAGCCCTCCAGTGTGGTCCCAAAATGCCACAGAACAATAGCTGTGGTGGCGACTGCATTGTGTGTGTGCGTGTGTGTATCAGAGTTCAGCAGGGACTCCGGCTTTGTTTGCCGGCTCTTGCCCTCCTATGGGAAGAGGGGGGGTGGGGGTGGGGGGTGGGGGGTGGCAAGGAGACAAAGGTTCCTAACAGATTGGAAATGAGGTAGCTACTGACATATTAAATCCTCTACACACATTTGATGACACTGTCTCTCTGTCTCCCTTGCACACACACACACACACACACACACACACACACACACACACACACACACACACACACACACACACACACTATTATACACAATCTCATGACAGTTCCCAAGTGGAGCACGACGAGAAAGAGGAGAGCAAACTGGAACTGGGTCAAAAATCCAATTAATCCATGACAGGAGAGATGGTTTGAAAGATACCCAGATAGATGGTGGAGGAAAGCCACAAGAGATAGGAAACAATACACCACTGCCCCTTGACCTGTATGTGTGTGTGTGTGTGTGTGTGTGTGTGTGTGTGTGTGTGTGTGTGTGTGTGTGTGTGTGTGTGTGTGTTTGATCAAAGACAGACTGTGTTATGTAGAACTGAAGGGCTACAGTAGAACTGGAGATAATGTACTAGAACTGTTGGTATTTTCCATTCTACCCCAAACTGTTCATAAAAAAGCAGCTCTGACTTTCAGTGTTTTGTTTAGCTGACTGACTGAGTTGCAGAGATCATTATTTCTCCTACCACAGCCACATTCTCTAACGGTCTTTTCTAATCCTTCCAAAGCTTTACACAAATCCCACCCCCAAAGCATTGGGAGGCCATGGCTGCGGAACTTTTGAGGCTGTTCACACTGGGTGAAACCGTTAGGGGAAAGTGCATGTTTGGGTCCCCAGGGGGATCTAGACATGTTAATGTGGGACGAATGGGTTGCAGCAGTTGGGTGACAGCAGGGATGTCAGCAGGACTGCGGAGCAGTCACTATGGGTGATAGGTGTCAGCTGGGAAGATAAATAATGTAATGTCTGTGGAATGTAATAGCAGCTGTATGATTCAAGCCAGTGGCACTCCTGGGGAATGTTGCATTCTAATGGAAGACAAATTCACACCCGTCAGCTGCTGCTTCCAGAGTCAGTAGCCCACAGAGACAAAAATGAAGGAGAACAGAAAAGGAAAAAGGAAGAAGAAGAAAGAGATCGAAAGGCACACATCAACATTTAGCAGATAGTTTAGCATTAAAAGAGTAGATCTACACTGAATGCTGGAAATTATGCTGTTTCTAGTCAGCCCAGCTCCCCATGTAAAATGAAATGTGTAGCTTTTTGGGATTCAGTATAGATTTAACCTTAAAGCCTATGACCAGGAACACGATGATGCTGGTGACCCGTTCACTGGGATTATTTTGTCAGCTGTCACAAAGAAACGTGTCCCCGCCACTCCCCGGTGACAGTCAGTCTATCACTCAATCATCTTGGAGTCTTGTGTCACTCAACAACACTCAAATACTTTGTTACGTATGGCATAAATGACAACCTAAACTAAACCATGAGGAGCAATATCATTATCAGTAGGTAATGCTAAAAAGTAGACAAACCGTAATAAGGTCAGGTTACCAATCAACAAACTTGATATGCTGTTTTATAACTATTGTTCGGTGTTTACCTAACATATCCTGTTTGACCCCACACCCTCTCTGTGGAGGTAAACTCTAAATTTTCTGTGAGCTCTAAATTGTTTTTCCAATTGAGTGAGATACAAATGAGTATCACTATTATCTACTGCATGTTTAAATGTTATGTCTACACTGGTTTGGTGAAGTTATCCTGTTATCCTGTATAACTGTTGCAACATCTTATTCTGTATAGTCTGTGAATATCTAAGCTTCTGTGCTGATAGAAAAATAGCAATAAAAGTTGCACAATATCGCAGGTTACAAAAATCAAGAGGTGCACAAATGGTGGCTTGTGATATTTGTCACCAGACGCTCTAAGACTGTATGTTACTGATCAGAAAGCACCACTGTCTGTTCTATCACATTGCTGGAGACCCTATTTATATCAGGGATAATATGATAACCTCTATGGCCAAAATCTGGGCTTGCCCCTCTTGTTCAGACCACCATGAAGGTTATTTTAAAGAAAGATAAATAGTTCCTTCAATCTATTTACCAGCAATCTGTGCTCAGAGAAGCATAGAGCATACTGAATGACTTATCCTTTGTCCTAATTCAGTAGCTTTTACATCTTGACCTTACCCTTGTTGGTAAAGATGGATTGGTTGTGCAATGAGTTGCCTTATAAAGCTTTTAAATGTCATTTGAAGCTTTTACTAATGGCACTAGATGGTATGTATATATAAATGATCATAGTTGTTTGAGAATTGCAAATTGTGTCATATCATATCATATACCTTCTTTTCCATAATGGAATAATTCCATTCAATTTGGTTCAATTAATTATATTTATATATCACCAATTCACAAAAACAGGCACCTCACAGTGCGTTATATTGAAGGGTAAAGACCCTACAATATTAGAAAGGAACCCCAATAATCAGACTCCCCCATGAGTGGCAACAGTGGGAAGGGAAAAAGCTACCTTTTACCAGGATGAAACCTCTGAGAGAACCAGGCTCAGGTAAGGGCAGCCATTCGCCATTAATCCTTTGCCTTCTCTCCTGTTTCTCTATGCTCTCTTCTCTCTCACTTCTTTAAACTTTGTTACAGCACTTTCAGAAAGACATCTACTGTAATGACATTTTTTGTAGGGCTATGTAGTCCATTATTGTAAAACTGAATATTATCAAATGATGGTAAGACAAAACAGGGTTTTAAGGAGATACTGTTCAGTTCAGTTTGTATGCCATATGTCAAGACAATATTGAGAGTGTGATTAAAATGAAGACCACATACATTTTAAGAGAAGCCAATTGACTCGAAAAAAAAATGTTGCCAAGGGTAAGTCTTTTAAATTAATTAAAACTCTGTCTAGGTTTTTGGCTGACTGATAAGAACGAATGAAAGATGGCTGCAATTCCTCTTCCTCAGCCTGTGCTCCCAGGATTTTGACAGTTCGTATTATTCATGGGTGTTGATTCCTTTAAGCTAAGATTTAGCCCCCTATAATAATATTTCTCTGAGGCAGAATAAACCAATCTGCTGATTAATTATTAAAACATTTACTAAGAGGAACAGACATCATGTTTAATAGTCCACATCTAATTGATTTACTCTTTGGTACCATTGAAGGTAATATATTGTGTTTTCTTTGTCAATTCTTACACTTCAAGATGTTTTTGTCTTTTGGTTGTCTGGGAGCAGACATTGTGTCTATGAGGGTGAGGTCTTGGGGGAATGACAGTGTAAGGGAAGTTGCAAAGAGGTGTGTAAGACTGTAATGCTGCTTCCTAGTCTCAACTCTGTGTAGTTGTGTTTTGGGGTTTTAATAAATTCAGCAAAATTTCTAGAAGCTCTGACTTCTAGAAATGAGAGCTACACTAGCTAAACTGAGACGGATGCCGTCAGTCTTGACAAGACCAGGTTTTCCCCAGAAAGTTCCCAATTTGCTATAAAGCCGACATCATCTTCTAGACACGACCTACACCGTCAGCGGTTTAAGGACAATATGTGGTCATGCATGTCATCACTACTCAGACCGGCGAAGAAAAGTGACCACCGAAGCAACTGAGTGTCATTACTGTCAATGTGGGTTACAATATTACCAAATCAATCTTGCAGAATCTATGTGTATCCTTAGCATGCAGATTTAAATTTGCCTCGGTGTCACCTGCTCTGGCCTCTGGAATATGTTTGACTTTCCTCGGCTGTATAACATAGACAACATTTGCAGCAAACTCAGGAATGAGTCTGGCAAAAATCTATAAAAATTTTGAAGGTATTAACTTTCTAAACATACATGAACAAAGTGAAAGAATAAACAGGACAAAATAAAAAATAAGTACATTAAAGCCTGACAAAATGAAGAAAGCAGGAGGTGACTAAAAGACAGAAAGGTGAATAAGATGATATGCCAGTATGGCTTGCTTGAGAGGTGGGGAGTGGAAAAGAAAGAAACCAAATGGGTGAACGAGAGGGCGGATAGATTAATCTAAGGAGCAGAAGGACATGTGGAGTGAGACAATGAAAGAGAGAGAACAATTTTTGAGAGGGTGCAGCCTCTAGTGACACTCATTTCTGGTGTCGTCTGCCTTAATCAAAACTCTGAGGCATCTACGGGTGCAGCAGAAGGCACCAGGAATGTCTGCAGAAGGGTGATCAATCAGAGCTAGTGGTCGCCACACAGATGCTCTGTTACACTGTAACTAACACACACACACACACACACACACACACACACACAAAACCCCTAAAAGTGACAGTGATGAATTAGGAAACGCTCAGACAGTTTAGGAGTCACTGGCTTTCCTCATCTGCATAATAAACTGTCGCATGATCTCATCTTGCTTTGTCCCCCCTTTTCTCCTTTTCTCTTCTTCTAACCTTTGTCTGTTAGGTTCCCCCTGATTTAACTCTTTGTGTTTTAGAGGCTAGCTTGAGTTTCAATTTGTCTTTTTTTAATTTACTTTTATATACATATATTTTAGAACGGTTAGAAAATATAGCTTGGTAGGTATAGGTAAATGTGAAAAATGGAGACAGTTTTCTCAATCTGCATCAAAAATTAGTTAAAATAAAGTCATATATTTTACCTAAACATTACACTAAACATTTAAATCTCCAATAAAAAAAATAAATAGAATGCACTTTAGGTGGTTTCTGAGAATATTCTTACTGTGGCACTTTTCTTTGTCCCCAGCTAAGCAGAAAAATGCTGCTCTTCCTGCTACTGTGGAACCAGGGCACCTTGAAAATAATGAGATCCAGTTGGCGAGAGAACGCCTTCTCATGACATCCCACTCAAGTTTAGTTGATACACAACGAGGTCTAAAAACAAGCACAACTCCTCAATAACAAAATGAGTGGGAGGAGAACAGGAGGATTTAATACATACGCAGTTACAGAGCTACTGTCAGACACAGGCACAGTAGTGAGTGTATCTAAAAACTCTTGCATACTTGTTATTTGAAGGTGAACTTAGGCTGAAAAGTGGTACAAGTTTAACCATCTAAGAAGCTAGTGAGAGGTAAAAACAGCACATATTTGTGATTTATTTGTATTTTTGCACTTCTTTCCAGCCATGACAAAGATTACATTTACAAACATACTAACCCTATAATTACCCAGGAAACCAGACTCAGCAGGCCCTACGGGCCCAAATCTTAAGGCAATTTGAATAAGTGCCAATTTATTTCAAAATAGGAACTTAAAATGCACTAGGATCAAGGAGCATGTATGCTGAGTCGGCAACTTCTGATTATATTTCTGTGTAACCTTTATATTTTCCAGAGGACGTTCCCAAAATAACTGGTATACCAATTTGGTGTGATAAGGGCTAAATAGTAGGGGTGCAACAATACTCGTATCGATATTGAACCGTTCGATACAGTGCTTTCGGTTCGGTACGCATATGTATCGAACAATACAACATTTTTAATTTATTTTATCAACTTTTCTTCTGACGATGCTGTCTGTGTTGGACTACTCTGCCTAGGCTGCACTGTCGAGCGCAAGCTAGCAAGACAGAAGCTAAGCTCGTTGCAACATGGCAAATTGAACCTCCCCCATCCTCATTCAGATCTGTCGTTTGGAACTATTTTGGTCTTCATGTGAAGCATGACCCTGAAGGTAAGCGCGTAATGGACAAAAGTAAAGCAGTATGTTGGATGTGCCACGCAATGCTCAATTACATTGGTGGGAACTAGTGCGTTAGCGCAGCTTGCTCGTTAACGTGTTGGCCGTCCAGCCCCACGCACGGGGCGATCCGCGGTAGCTCGTTAACGGATATTTGCCATGTTGTGGCGTTAACGTCATTTCAACGAGATTAACGCTGACAGCACTAATGGGAACACAACGAATATGACTGCACATTTACTCCGACATCATCCTAGTGCAAAGACAAGTGGAAGCAGACAAAAACAACAAGCACGCATGCTACAAATTTTACCCGAGTCATTTAGGCAGCCGTTAGCACATGATTCTCCTTATGGGGACCTGATATGTTTAATATGCTGCTGAGAATATAGCCCAGAAGAAGCGTATAGTATAGCTTTTATTTTGGAAAGAGCCATTTCTCTGCAATAAACTCTCTTTTCCAAAGATGAGTGATTTCTCGATCAGATAGATTAATTATTATCCCTTTGTTGTTTCAGCAACATTAAATTTAAAAACTGTACTTTTGAGTTAAAATATATATTTATAATTTTAATAAATGATAAATTAAAAAGGCATGAACATTTTTTTGTATCGAAAAAATATCAAACCGTGACACCAAAGTATCGAACCGAACCGTGAATTTTGTGTATCGTTGCACCCCTACTAAATAGGGATATAGCCCCAGTCACAATAACACTACTTTTTTATGTGTTGCAAGGGTGTGTTTGACTTGACTCTTTGTCTAGTTTTTATACCTCTGACATTTATTTCAATGTTTAAGAACAGTTTTCTTGTTGGCAAGACAATCATATGACAATCTAGGAAACATGCATCATCGGAAAAATACATCAATCTTCAACTAGAGGATTTTTACATGTTGATTGATTTCATTGTTTCAGTTTGACATTTACAGTGATTTGGTTCAGTCAAGCGACATCCCATTTGATTTGTCTTCATGATAAAATTTCTTAATGCACTTGGTGGTCACATGTATTGTCATTTTCGTTTTATTCATTACAATGTCTACTGAAGGACTGTCATACACACCCAAGCAGAATTACAGACTAGTAATCCTCACCATGTTCTGCACTCTGAACATTGGCAAACGCTGAGATGAAAAAGGGCTGGCCTGGCTGAGCTAAGATGGGAAAACAAAAAAAAAGGATGATCCCAGTTGAGACACAAAAGATTTTGAGAAAGGGTGAATTAATGTAAGCTTCTAAGGAGTAAGTGCGTATTTTACAACTTCTACATACATCTTTTTACATTTATATGTAAATATTACAAAACAATTGGTTATATTCCTTTCCAAATTTGTATCCAACATAAAAATCCATTGTGAATTTTTTTATATGCTTCAATCAAACAATGATAATGGTACAGGATATTTAATTGACAGCAAATTATTCAAATTATATGAGAGAGGTAATTGCCCAGTAATTTATAGTTTAATTTCACAAAAAAAAAATGCTTGAATGGTTTCACGTGACCATATTAACATTGTTAAAAGAAGCCAGTCTAATACAGGCTCACGTAAAACTGTAAAATTGTTTTCAAGGTGACTGATAATCTTACAATAAAGTAATCTTGCAATGGTCGCAATAAGGAGCAGTGTAATGTTGGTTTTAATAATTTAAAGTCACCATCTCTCCTCTATACAGTACGCTAAATAAGAAACAGTATCTGATTGTGGAAGAAAAAAAACATTCTTGAAGAGAGTTGCATGTGAAGTGAGATTCAGTCAATCTGAAGTAAATCTGAAGTCTGAAGCAGCAGATGGAGAATTTGGAGGGAAAAAAAGAAACATTTTACAGGCTTTAAACAAGGCGTATTTCATCACTTCTGGATGGGTTTTGCTACAACGGAGCTTCCTTACCTTACACTAAGTATTTAGTAGTTTCCTGATCTTTCTGGCCCTTACCCCAATTAAATGAGAGGCAGCAAGGAAAATGAGAACCTGCACAAATTAAATACTAATTCATTATAATTCCTTTACAGATACGGCTAATGTGGCATTCAAAGACCACTCGCAGGCAGAAATTACTCAAAAAACTAATTCAATGTGCAGCGCCGAGAGAAACTTTCTTGAATTTTAATTACTTTATCGCTCTCATTTCCTCTATCTTTACAGTATTTCAGTGTGAACCAGAGAAAGGAAAATGAGATAGACCAAGAGCAAGAAATCAAAGGAGGAAAAGTGAATGGGTCGAGGTGATCTATTTTGGAGTTGTGGACTATTCTCATTCTCTTCTATGACTTTTTGGCCCCAGGAATAGGGTTGTTTTGGATTGCGGAAAACTGGATTACACAACCCTCTCTTGTCCAATTAATTATCCACCTGTTTGGGGAATAAACCCTTCTTATCTCCCTATGCCCTCGCTGTGGAACTATTCACCTTTTTCTGACGGCTGGAGAGTTTCAAATCCAGCTCTAGAGAATATTGGAGAGCAGATGAAAAGACCTCCACCAACTCCAACACGGTCTAATCAGAAGGGATTGTTCCACATCCAATTAAAACTGTACAGAATAAATTACCAAGCTTGGATTCATCTAAGCTATTGTTGAAAAGTGATAACGCAGGCCTAATTGGTTTCGTGAGGAATTTTAGAGATTTCTCTTGACCATCTCTACAGTTTAATGAAGTGGTGTACTGGCAAATAGTGCAAATGGAGATTTAGTAGTGTACGGTAAGAGATAGTGTAACAGCAAAGTCTTATGAGGGACTGCCATTACCTCATAAGACTTTGCTGTTACACTATCTCTTACCGTACACTACTAAATCTCCATTTGCACTATTTGCCTATTTTGCACCACTATGCCTTCTTACTTGAATATTGTATATTGTATATTGCATAGCTTTTTTTTGTTATACGTAAAATTGTATTGTATTTATTTAAATTTTTACTTTTTAATTATTTTATTTGCATTTTTCTAATCACTAGGGTTTGAGAGTAACGCAATTTCTATTCTGTGTATGTCCTGTACATGTGGCAGAATTGACAAATAAAGTTGACTTGACTTGACTTGTTTTTTTTTTCTGTTTGAGATTTTGGGGTTTTTCTTTTTGCAGCAACTCTTTGAGGCCTTTGTTCTCCTCACAGAGCACAGAGAGTGCAGAAAACAAAACTCGGTGCTTATCTAAGCCGAAGGCAATTTTCAAGGTCACAACCTTCTATTCGTTGCTTCACTCTAGCTCGCAGCAAAAACTGCACACCAACAGCTATAATACAGCTAAACCCCCAGGTCTTGCCAAAAAATTTGCACTAGTGTGGGCAGTCAAATCAAAGTCTTCCATGCTTCTCCGTGAGAGCTGCAGTCCCCAGTTAAAGCAAGCAGTCTGCCATAGTGAATCCCTGAGTCTGAATTAGGGCTGCCAAGTACAATTCAAACATTAGTTCCAGTAGCTGCCTGCATATTTCCAGTAGTTGTTAAACTACTGTACCTTTGCTTTCCTTATTTTAAATGTATCTACTCTCACCACTCCTAGCACAAAACCTTAAATAATTGTAAATATTAATGACCATAATAATAAATCAAATTTTTCATTATTTCTATAGAAAAACAGCAAAGAAGCATAAGCAATTCTCAAAAGAATCCACTTAATTACCACTGTAGCAACACAGTGTTAACCTTAACTTTAAAATTATTACAAGCAAAAGTTCTTCAAATGCTACTTCACTGGCTGTTTTTCTTTTGGCAATGACCAAAAAACTCAGCACAAGCTTCATTATAATATAGTAATATATTAGTAATATAATAGTCCAAATGGGTAAGATCACTGGTTTTCCTTCCACCACCGTTACACACACTGACTTAACCATATAATATAAAGATAGGTAACACGGCATTGCCATAGCTTCCTATATTTCCTCACAGTCCTGAATATAAACTTGCAGGATTATCTCACTCCTGAATCCCCATCTTCCATCTAACTTTGTACTGTTCAGTGTTTTTTGCATCAGTGTAATAAAAATAAAAAAGGATAATCTCTGAAAATTATGGACATCAAATTGGTGCACAAAAAGTTCATGTTTTTTCTCAGCCATCGCAAACTGTCCATCAGAGTGTTTCTGACATATAGGATTGTTTTACAGTTTCAAGGGCTACAGGATCTACATGGTGGTATGATGTTGGTACAGATACCCTTGCTGATTAAACTGGGTTTGAAGTCTTTTTTTCACTCAATGTTTTCTTTCTCGGTTTTTGTTTGGTTTAGTCACCAGACAGCTTGGTTGAGGTTATGAACACACTGTGAACACTGTTTTTACAGGTTACCAGGGGACCCAACCCATCGTAGCAGATAGCCCCGCCCCTCCCTGAGCCTGGTTCTGCCTGAGGTTTCTTCCTGTTAAAGGAGAGTTTTTCCTTCCCACTGTCACCAAAGTGCTTGCACATAGGGGGTCATATGATTGTTGGGTTTTTCTCTGTATGTATTATTGAAGGGTCTACCTTACAATATAAAGGCGCCTTGAGGCGACTGTTGTTGTGATTTGGCACTGTATAAATAAAATTGAAAAAAAAAGAAGAAGAAAATATTGGTAATCTTGCTGCATTTATAAATTAAACAGCAATTATTTGCAAACCTTTGACAATGCCTCCTATCCTGTAACCTGCGTGATCAAAAGTGGTCATGAATGTGCAACACTCTCAAGCTCTGGGCAACCACTTAGTTTCATTTGTAGAATGTGAAAAAAATCAATACAATCAGCAGGCAGCCATCTCTCATCTTTTTATTTTTAATTTCGTTTTTGTGGATGCAAGGAGGTTGATGTCCTATTTTTACTCATGTGACTGAGCCATTAGTTTGATTTGAATTAGGAGATAGCTTTGTCAACCTAAGTGTGTCCAGTGTTGGGTAGTTTTTTTATTTGAGCCGATTTAATATACGTTTGCTTGAGAGGGAGTGCTCATCAGTCAGCAGAAGGCAAGAAGATGACAACAACGGTGAGCAAAAGAAGAAGCCTATTACCCTTGTGGGGAAGCCGATTGTAGGGAACTGATGCGCATGGGCTGCCTGTTCTGCCTGTGTCCGATAACCCCCCCCCCCCCCCCCATATCACTCTGTGTCAAGCTGTATTCTATCTAGCACTTTGGGCTTGGAGGGAAAAGACAGTCACAGCAAAGGCAGCAACAACCTGTGGCAAAAGAGAGCCGAGAGCCTCAGCCAAGAATTAAGAGAGTCAGGCAACCACAGGGTAACCAATATGCAACACATGAGCTGAAAGGACATGGAGTAGTGGGAATTACTATGTGTGTGAGATTAATCGCACACAATTTGCTATGAGAAAGCAGGACTGCAGGGAACAAATGTTACAGGCATTAAGAATCTGGCCTTTACCACTATAATGGTTTTGTTGTTTGTCAATCAGCAAGGTTATAACTTTCTGAGTTATTATTTCTGAAATGAAATGCAAACATTTGCTGAATATACTTGTCTTAACAGGATAACATTTCTTGTGCCATGGCAGCCAAACCAAAAATTATGAGCTTCATCTAAAAGGCCAACACTGAAGAAAACATGCAGCCTCAATTACAAACTTTTATCTCATTGCTGTTTCAAATAAAAATGCAAAAGATGAAAAGAAAGAGAATATTTAATTATTTAATATTTAATTTCATATTTAATTTAATATTTAATTATATTTAATTACTCCAGAGTAATTAAACTGCTGACGAGCTGATTATTTACCTCCAAAAATCCTTCCAACATTTTGGTGGTATGGTGTAATGGCTGTACAGTACATGTAATATCTGTTGGGAAGGTGGCGCTCCAGAGGGTTTTGGTATAAAAGAATAAAAATTTTAGCTTGCCCCAGTACAGTGTAATGCCATTTAGACAAGCTCGGCATTGACTGCTGGCATGAAATCCACACTGAAATGAACACAAAAAAATCAAGTGTACCTTTGTAGCTTTAAGCTGATCTAATGTGTCAAAATGCTAAATAGTAAATAGACTCATAGTTACATAGCACCTTTATACTATATTTGAGTACTCAAAGTGCATTATACCTTGAAGAATAGTACATTGTACAATATAAAAGATAATACCATCACCAAACTGTCTCCATTTGATCTAATTTACATACCCAGGTTTTTTTGCACTATGGTATAATGGCTGTGTTCCAACATCAGGTCACTTACTAACCGGAAGGTTGATGGTTCGATCCCAGTCTGCTCCAGTTTGCATGCCAAGTATCCTTTGGTAAGATACTAATTCTCTGATGCATCCATCAGAGTATGAATGTGTGTCTATATAAGAGCACTATATAAGAACCAGTCCATTTACCAACCTAAGTATAAGCTTGGTTAACAGAATATATAGTGCAACTATTTCTAGACTATGCAGCCTGGAAAAGAGAAAATGAAAAATAAAGGAGTAGGTTAACTAATGAATGACAAATCATTGCTTGTCCGGTATATGTGGAGTTTTCTTAATACCAATACTGGGCTGTACAGATCTTGTAGTTATCAATATTGACACTGTTACTGGTCTGACGTTGCTCCCTGAAAGGCCCCCCAAAAATGGGGATGGATCACCCTTTTGCAGCAGAATCTGCTCTCATAGCAATCCGTTCTTAGTGACAACTCCTGAGTGAAAGAACCACATACAGAAAATAAACACATTCACATTCCATACAAATGAAATGACTTTTTCAACTTTTTCAAAACTTTTTAGAAACAGAATGCCAGAGTTAATGGGGGTCAGAAGTTCATCGTTCTGACCAGTGTGGCTCCTTGCATTATTCTGCTAGATACCTATTTTGAATCTGAACAAAAGCTAATGTGTAGAGCGCTCACGCTGATCTGCTATGATCGCCACGCCTGAAATGAGTTGGTCCTCTCATACACAGTGCATTCCCACAAAGACTGTATGAATCAAAGTGTTTTTCGTGGAACAGTCCCCACTGTGAACAAGGGGGCCAGAAGAGACAGTAACACACAAGACACCCATTTATTGGATAGGTCTGAATTTCTGTGGAGGCAGCACAGGCAGATATGAATATCAGAGTTTGAGGATCAGGAGAATGCAAAGAGGAGGGGGAAGCTCCCACAGTGTCACACAAAGCATCTAAATGAGATAGCACTCATGGAATCTTAGTCAGTGACATGGTAGGAACACAGAATACCCTAAGTGAGTGTCAGAGGAAATTCGAGGCTTAGGTGAATAAAGCCCTGCTGTGTAATAGCTGATAGGCTAGCGGTAGCCGTGGGAATAGCTGAGCAGACTGAATCAGAGTTAACAAAACTCAAAATAAAGACGCTTATCTGTTTAATTACCAGACAGTGTCAACATTAAATCACACACACTCCCACCCTGCAGACATGTAGTCTGAGCCCAAGTGCAATGCAATTAAAATCATGCTATTGGTGCTAAAACATGACTTTTACAGTACATTAAATGCCATAGTGCTTTGGCAAAGGTATTTGTTTTGTCTGATTTAATTTCTGTTAGAGAAAAACACACAGTGTGAGATGAACAGTGGGCGACTGAGCATGAGACGCTGCAGCTTTGGAAGAAGCTGGCAACCTTATTGAATTCGAAAACCTGCTATGGAAAAAAACATAATCATTTTAGAGCTCATTGTTGTTGTAGCCTAAAATATAAACTGGCAGAGTACAAAATACATGTGGCAGCTGATGTGGGCCACAAATACCATAATCACATTCGAGGGCTTACGTCAGTCATCCAACTGCAAATTTTACTTGTACTTTCTACTAATAAAAAAGTTTACGATGCAGTTAACTTCCATTAGAGCCTTAAACATTTACTCAAAAAAAGTTCCTCAAAAGTTTTGCTAGTTTTAAATGTGTCAGACCCTTTTGGACCACAGGCCAGACCCTGTGGTCTCAGCAGGCGCTAGTTACAGGAGTTACAGAGTTGGCAAAGTTCTCTGAAAGATTTTGACTTTGTTCTGGAGTTCAGTGGAGCTGTGCATTTCCTGTGTGTTTTCTTTTTGCAAGCTACAGAGCTCCTGAGGTTTTGATCTGGCTGGAAAATATCACTTATTGTGCATTATTTAAATGGTCATTAGTCCTGGGAGCCTCATCTTTCCTGCACGCGGCTCTGGGCTTTCATTATTACATCAGTTATCAACCCATTATATGTAAATGATTCATGCTAACTGTGGAACGTATAATATATAATGCATCAATTACACTGATGGCAAGACGTTAGCAGTGAGGGGATATGGAAATATTTCCTAAAGATAGCCTGCCAGCACCTGAAGGATGAGAGGAAAGGGAGGGCTAAAAAGGCGATGGGAGGAAAAAAGGAAATGTTGAAAAATCAGAGCTTTGCAAATAAAATTAAGTTAAGTCCAGAAATATTTGGAAAATAATAAGTTTCATGATTTTTGGCTTTTTAATCAAATATCTGACAGAAGTTCAGATTTCTAGACTGTTTATAAAAACTCTCAATATGAGGAGGAGGAGACCATCAGTAATCTGGAAAAAAAAAAAAAACACAATAAAGCAACCAGAAAAAGAGAAAAAAAAAACACTTCACAAATTGCCAAATTACTAATCGGGTAGATTCTCATAAAAACGTCATGACCTGGACAATTCAGCAACACCAAAAGACCCAAAAGAGATGATAAAAGCTGGGATAAGGGAAGAAATAATTAGGAATAAATATATTAGTGTTTTATCTTTTTTTTCTAATTTTAGTAATGTTCTCTTGAAATATTTTCTCTTCTACTGTAAAGCATGAGTTGCACTTGCTTTGTGAACTGTCTTGCATAAATAAATGTATCAGAATTATCATTACTTTGACCCATAGCAGCACCTTTTCAAAATTATGAAAAATAATAATAATAGAGCCATTCTCATTGCATTGTAAGAAAAACAAATAATGCTAAACTACATACACAAATATTAATATATGGTACAGCAACAAGTCTTACAATTTAAATGGGATAATTACTATAATTATAACTGTACAAAATGAAAATGTGTAATACATTGTTTCATTTCAATGATTTTCCACAGAGAATAAAAGTAAAATGTAATCATGAATGGCAAAATGTCAAATAGTTAAAGTCAAATTATGCAAATGACCCATTCTTTCTTTCAGAACTACCCTTATCCATTATAGACATTATAGTGTGTTGTGAACACAACACACTATAATGTCTTTTTTTAATAGCCTGTGTAAATAATATATCAAAGGTGAAATATGAATTAATGTATCAGTTCAGGTATACAGGGATATGGGTGGTCAGGATATGAAAATGTTTGCAAATTATCAGCTTAACCTGAGAAAGAATATGAGCCATAAGCCGCAACGCTGTGCAAAAGCCTGAGTACTCAAAGCTCCTGATTTATGCCACATAGCGATCCATTTGTATGTATACTGTACTCTTAGCTTCAGAACATTGTTGCCATAAATAAACCTAGAATGATGCAGGATGTGGAAAAATATCTGGTGAGCATCAACTTCCTCCACCTGGAATTTAGTTCAACAACAAGCCTACGTAGTTTGTATTTTTGGATTGACATACATATCTAGCTTCAAATTTTTTTCAGCTGCTGTTTTCAGGATCTTTCATGTGTGACTCTCTTGGCTGTTTACATTAGTTAAATAATGAAAGCAACTACAAACACTCAGTGGTAGCTTACATGCATCTGTGGGTGTATGTGGCAGTGCGTGAACGGAAGTGCAAGAACAGAGATAAAGCAGTCAGAGAAAGACGACAGCAGGGAGTATGAGCAGCCATATAATAACCAGTGGTAGTAATAGAGAAAAGAGGCTGATTTGAAGAAGTGGGACCTGTTTGTAGGAAGAGTTGCTTGCACTGCAACGTGCTGTTAATACCAGGTATTAAAAGCTTAAGCAAACATTGAAGGGCATAGGCACAGGCTAATAAATAATGCAAATCCACTTTAAATGCCTTTCATAAACTGCAGAGAGCTCAGACAGGGCATAGCCAATGACCTCCTTGTTAGCATATAGGACTCACGAGCCATATTTGAAGGCATAAGCTAAAGAATAAAAAACAAAAATTTTTGCTAAGGACACAAGGACACTGATTACCATTTTGGAGGTCTTTTGGTCATGGAAAACTTTCTATGATTATAGGCATTATCTAAGTGTCAAGAGACTATTTTACTTTGAACTAAGTCATTAATAGCATGTCTAAAAAATTCTTTTTGTACATCTTAAGTTATACAATTGCTAACTCTCTCCATATTAGCTTGCTTATTGTGCAGTAATGTGAACTTATTATATTTAACAGACCTAATCATTAGCAAAACAGAAAAAAGACAACAATTTCAGGAAAAATATTAAATTAAAACTTTTGCTTGTTTATGTTTAAAAAGTGCAAAATTATGCCATATTTCATCAAGGTAGGCTAGCAAACCAAAATAAAACAACTTAAGGATGGCTATCGTGTGACAAAACATTTAATGTGACATGACATGAACGTGTATGACAGCTCCTTTGTTTAAGGTAGAGAGATGCATGTTTGTACTTTATTGTCCTGGCAAAACTTGATTATGTGTATAAAATAAATGATAGATAATGAAAAATTAATGAAGCTGCCACTGTTATGTGGAGTACACTAATATCATTTTGGGTACACTTTAGGGAACCCTAAAGTGTCATTAGCCGTTTCTGTGTCCGAACTCCGCTTCAAGTCCCAAAGTCAAAGGAACACTGTGGCATCACTGAGAGTTACAAACTGTCTAAATTTAATCTTTAATGTTTTAGTAAAGTGTGTGGCTGCTCTACCAGATGTAACAATTAAGTTTAACATGCAGGCAGTTAGAAGTTAGCAGGGAGTTAGCTTGCTAGTTTCCACCTAAACATAATATACCATGTTCTGACTGAGGAATTTCTGAAAAAAATCAAAACATGCAGCTTTGCTATCACTTCTGACATAAGACAGGAAAACTAAACAGTAATGACAATTGTAGGATTATTGAAGTTGGACTAGCTGGTATTTAATGATGTGCTGCGTGGTCGCTAGCTACACAGCTATGGTTAGCATAATCTAAACACATTAGCACAGTGAACCTGGAGGATGAATGCTAGCTTTTTTCTACTCAATAAAAGTTAACGTGAGGGTTCCCGGTGGTTAGGGACAAACACAATTGCATGGCAGGATGCTTTAAACTGACCAAACTTCAGTCAGGAGAACAACTGAGATAACCCATCCACAATACGAGGTTAGTTATTTGTTTATTGCTGCATGAGCTGAGCTGTCGATACATTGTAAGGTTTTAAAACTGAGCTTTAAAACGAACAATGTTTTAAAGCTCAGTTTAAATAAAAACCGAGAGAGGTCGACAGTGATCACTGCCTTTTTTAGGGACTTGTTCAGATTAAACGGAACAAGATATCATGCATTAAAGCATGTTAAAAAGATAACAGCCTTATTAAACGCCGCGTAGTTTGGACCCGGAAGCAGGTTTTATCAGGTCATCACTTAAAGACCGGATGGTTGTGGAAGTACTAAGAATATTTGTATTGTAAATCCAGCAGCTGCTTCCTCCTTGTCAAAATGGCAAAATAGCAAGTGGGTGTTTAAAGCTACTGTATGCAAGGCAAAATTTTGTGTTGTGTTTGGTATAAAGACAATATTAAACTAACTGAAGGTAAATGCACGTGTCACACACCTGAAGCTTGAGAGTTGCAAACTGCATATAGTGTTACTGTTTATTAGAATACGAATCATCATCTTAATATTTGTGACAGCTGGGATAGGCTCTAACCCCTTGCAACAGATGAATCAGATGATTGAAAAAGAAATGACTGCATAGATGGATCTAAATATTACCAGTGAATCACATGATTTTCTGGAAAATCAAATGAGAAAATCTGTTTTTGGTTAAGCTATAAATTCTATATATATTTATTCCAAAAAAAGCCATTTCCTGTACACTGGCTATGTATGTCACCATGTTGCACTACAACAGCTTTCTGAAATAACATACCTGCTCTAATCCAACACGTGGGGTCCATCTGAACACCAGAGACAAATGAGAGAGGGCTGACATCCCACTTCAAATTGTCTTCACACTAACAAAATAATGGCCAAGCCATTGGAGCAAAAAGGGATGTTCTAATGTTGTGGCCAGTTTCACACTGGCGTCTATTTACAGGCCTATCACTACAGTTATGATAATTACAGAGCAACAGAGTTATTATCGTACCTGCTGCTGAGATAAAGTAATCGCCTGTATATGTGAGGACAAAATAGACACCTTAATTTAAAATGCTAACCCATGCCTGAGATTGAACACGGCATGGTGTTCTATGGAGGGAGGACAAAAAAAAGAAATAATTTGCTCAGCACACAGTCAGTAGCTGTCATTGTCAAGACCAAACTATCTAACATATACAGCTGCAGTGTGACTCTGTGGAATTTAGCAGAATGAATCTCATTTGGTATATGAATTTACCAAAGATGGGCACTTTTGGAAAGAATGATTCAACTGCAAATAATCATTACATTTTTGCCACACATATTAATCACTTCAAAGGATAGTTGTGTTACGGCATGTGCCACTGGAAAAACCTGGGTCAGAATCAGCCGATTATGGTGGTCAGCTTTAAATAAACAATGTTGAATCAGATGGAAGCAGCCTAATCACATCTCTGTCTAGGCGCATAATAAGACAATCAAAAAGCACCATCAACATAATTTCTCGAATCATGCCACTGATTCACAAGTCTAAAAATTCCTTTACCACTTGATGACATGATGTAGTGCACAGGACCGGTGGCTTAGGGACAGACGACAAGGCTTTTAGAGGGCTTTGTTATCTTCAGTATTCTTCTACCACAAAGTGCAATTTCACTGTTTGTCCTGAACCTTTATCATTTGATGTACCACAAGAGGATAAGACCGAGTAACCGGTAAAAAGTTCCACTTGGAAAAATCTTACCGTGTTCCTTGACTGAGTCTATCCACCCCACCACCCATCACCCTTTTTCCTCCTACTTTCATTTCTCAACTCTGTCTATGGTTTGTTTGTCATATTTATGGGTCTCCGTCTCTCTCATCAATGATAGAGACACGCAAGATTGAGTTTGATCAAAAGAAGCGGATTTAGAACTTCAGAGCGAGCAACAAGTGCAAAGTGTAACTATTCAAAGGAGGCTAAAAAGGTCAAGAGTTCTATGCTGAATAATCAGAAATGTGTTCCTCAGAAAATATGCAGCAGAGCGTGACACTAATTCATAAGAGGCTAAATCTGATGTAACCACCACATTTTTTTTAGAAGCAGAGCTTAAAATATTCTTTGATGAAATTATCTTCCAAAGAAGCATGAAATGGGTTTTGACTATCACTAGTACAAAAACTTCACGGATGTTATGACACCAATATCAATGACCAATTATGGCCAAGTCCCAAAGAAACTCCAGAAACCAAGAATCTTGCAGATTATCTTAACCAACAGTGTAGCTTTCCATATTAATAAGATAACAAAGAAAATTAATTTGATTCAGTTCCACTTCAGAAAGAATTCATACTCAAAATGAATAAGCTGTCCTAACTTAGCCATCTTTAGTAAACTCTGCTTAGTTCTGGGAACTAATTAGATTTTACAGTGTGGCAACAGAAGCCGGTAATAACAGTTTTTCAGTTGCTAATGTCTGATTAACTTATATCTGATTGGTAGAACCATTACTGTACCTCCACAGCATCATTTGTCAGACTCTGACAAATGCAGATAAATTCAAATAAGTAACAGGATCAAGAGAAACTGCTTTCTGTTAATGCTCCATTTAAATGCAAAGAGTCATTCCGCCTCCCCTAGTTAGTGTTACTACTTTGCACACTGGATCATCAAAGCAAGCAGAGCCAGAAGAAAACCCGGCAGAGCGGAGATAGGGAAGAGGGCAGAGGGAGGAAAAGCCCTAAGAGGAGGGTTTCAAATCAGAAGAGCCACAGAAGTCTGCTTAGTTTTACTTGATTTTTCCCAAGTTGTCTTCATAATGGACTATGTTTTGCAAAGGCATTCATATTCTCAAACATGATATATCCTGCATCGAGGTTGCTTCTAACTGAGCGACTGTTTTACATCTGCCTAAAAAGGCTGGGGTTTTAAGGAATCTAAAATCAGATGCATTCTCAGAATAGACGCCTGTGCTTTTACGGCCCCCATTTACTGTGACAAGGTTTACTCTGCTCAACACTTATGTGTTTCCAGAAGCATTTCAAAGTTGATGCAAATAAAAAATATATAAACATGTCCTCTTTCATATTTATTTTGAAAGCTGTAACTACTGAACAACAGTATCTGTCAAACTGCCAACACTCAATTAACGTGTTCTTGAAGTCTAGGTGATTACCCTCATTTTTCAGACTGGTCTCTGTTACAAAAATTATGTAGCACAGTGGGGCGTGTCTGACTTTGATTTACAGGTGTGGCTGTACTTCTTCAAGCACAAGAAGATTGTCCCAATGAGATGAGGTAATTAAGTGTACTGTTATGAAAAACAGACTAGCTGCCAACTTGGTGTGGTTCATTAAACTGTAATTAAATTACCTGACAAAAGCTTGTCATTTCAAAAACACACTCAAGATGCTGCACGATACAGATGATGCACAAAAATCAAGTAATTACTAATGGGGTCAGCACCCGTAGCTGTACCAGTTACTACAGATGGATATTTTATATTAAATATAAGGAATCCAATGAACAATTTTGAACAATTTCTCTGCTACCAACCTGAAATAAAGGAAGTGTCTTTTTTGATTTCTAGTAAGATTTATGAATATTTATCACAAAGGACATTAGAACTATGAAAAAGGAAAAGGTAGGTAACAAAAAGTTTCACGTCCAGCTGTGTGGATTACCCTGGTTTATGGCTCAAAAAGGAGTCCACTTTACTCTTGACCAAGAAATATCTTCCGGTTACCTGTAGAACAACTGGCATTTATACCTCACACAGCATTTTTAACTCTCGCATCTCTTGTTGTGTTGCCAGGTCTCAAAGGAGGCACACAGCCACTCAAACTTATTTTGACAACATAAAGAACATTTAAGCATTTTGTATAAGAGTTAAACTAAATTTAAACTGCAGATGTCACCTTATTATATAAACAACAGCAGAAACTCTCTCATACACACCAATCACATCCCCTTTTCTACATAGCTCCAACACTGAGTCTTGGGATCTCACTTCCTGCATTACAATGATGCTGGAAGGTTCAGAAGAAACACCATCCTGAAAAAAACCGCAAAGCTGAAGGGCGTAACGTGTTCCTTTTTAGCTGCAATGTTTCATGTCATTGGTATTCTACTGGCTGGTGGGCACAAATCAATACTATTGAGCTGCTGGTGCCCAATAAACTAAGTTGTTGTCTCAATTGCAGTCTCTTTAACATCTCTGAGAGACTTTAAAGCCCTTGGAAAAATTCAAGGTAAAATGTCTATCTGCAGGGTTATCACACAAGGTGTCTTGACAAATGCTATACCTGTGCATAATTACCCTGGGCTTCAGAATGGACCAGAGGGTTTGACAGGCAGATGGTTTTCTACTGATGCATCAAAACAACAGCCAAAACCCACAACACAACCCAGACAAACATGTTTTTACTTTAACAGACTGCCTGACAGCCAGCTTGACAGCAAATCTATTCCACTTCCTGTGTTACATAATGATGCTTTGTTAAAAAAAAAAAGGCTGATGAAGGCTAATGCAGGAATGTAGCTCTATGTATTCTAACTTTTATTTTCATTGAGCTTAATTAAATTATTTTATATATTTTATAAGATATTGTATGGGAAACTTTCCTTAGAAATGTTTCTCTTTGGAATGGTTGTTGATTGGTGTTTTTAATGGCTGCTAGTGCTGGTGATGCCGATGTTGCAGTGGTAAAAATACATTAATAAAAAGTTCTGCATTAATAATATGTGTCAAATAAAAGCGGTTATTGCTATTAAAATGCAAGTTAAAGTAAATGCTCCCTCATTTTCTGTCATACATGTACTGGGACTGGTGTATGTTCATATTCAACAATGCCACAGTTTCAAATAATGAGCGTGCAGAGTGATCCTAAAGCTCAGGGCTCAGACTGTTTTAAACACTCAAACAGTATCTTCTCTGTTTGCTGTGCACATTACCGGGGTTGATTGTAAAGGAAAGTTACATTTATTTGGTTTTCCTAAACAAGAAGACACAAGAAGTGTGGGAGTTCAATTTTTGGCCAACAAGGTATGCTAAAAAGGTACTGCTGCATCTATAAAAGGCATTGTTAAGGACTCAGAGCCACAAGCATCACTGAAATGTTTGTTTAGTGTTGAAAATCACACCAAATGGCTTGTGAGTACAGTTTTACTCAAGATAATCTACATGTATAATGTAGCTAGGCTGTTTCTTCATAAGTTTACACACTCTTGCAATCTGTTTCTATGTGTGTGTAAGAGTGATTAAAATTAATTGTAGCCCAATGAGGCTTCATAAAACCTACTTAGCAGTTTTTTGTTTGTTTGTTTGTTTGTTTGCTTAACTAATGGATGATTTATCAAAGTAGAAGGGGGTGCAGTGAAGTAACTCCAAGAGAAAGAGGTGATTCTGACAAGCACCAGTTTGTGTCAGTGGTAAACAGGAAAGGGGCAACCAGTCAGAAGAATGTGGGCTTTCAGGGAGGGATGCCTGGAAGAGCTAAGAGGATGAACACAGGGCCTGCAGAATGGGCTAGTAATATATATAGGTTAATAACATAAATGTGGATAACAGTATATCATGCAAAGCTATTCTAGTGGAAATTAGCATATTAGGTTGCCTTTAAGTATCAAAAGAACCACCATTAGATGCATTATGCCGTAATTCAATAATTTCAAAAGAAATTGTGCAATAAGTAAAGTAAAGAAAAATTTTAGCTGTCCGTTTTCTTCTGCTCATTCAAATAAGTTTATCCAATCCCAGCTGTCATAGGACGAGGGGCAGGGTACAAACCCGACAGGTCACCAACCTGCCGCAGGAGCTTTAAGAGGAATATATGTTAAATCCTGAACTGACAGTAAAGTTAAGAACAGAACTTCAAAAGTATGATATTTAACTTTGCTTTCTTCTGTTATGACCAAGTACCAGTATGACAAGTGAGACCTGGAACACTACAGTATGGAGGTTGTGAGTAAATGTACTTACACTGCACCACTTACTCTGGTTGCGATTACAAGGGCTTGTGCTGGAAAGGCTATTTTTGATTAGTATGCAGCATTTAAAAATGAAGTGTTCCTTTGAAATTCACATTGAACTTTTGTTCCAGGAATACATTAACTCACTGTACCACTTTCTACCAGATAACAAACAAGTGACTGAACAGAGGCAAGGCTGGAACGCAAGAAAACAAATTTATATTACATATATGAACTCAATAGCCACTTTTTTGGGCATACTTGCTAGGTCTGTGTTGGATGCCCTTTTGCCTTAACTGTTTCAATACCATTCCGCAGGTATTTTGAAGTACATTGACGTGACAGCATCATAGGGTTGCTGTAGAGTTGTTGGCTGTTGGCTATGTCTGCTACACTCTCAAAAATAACATTATTTGCTTGGTTACTGCTATTCTACATTGTAAGGCAACAGTCCTTAACGCAGTGCATTTTTTATGCATGACCTCCAGAAGTGGGCTCACAACAGGGTCCTCTAACAGGATCTCACACAGCTTTATATCAACTCTTCATCTTTTATCTAGCAGAGGAACATTCAACTCATTCGAGCATGTCCTCATCCCGTCTGAAATCGACCTTCTCTAATGGGTCAAAGGAAGATGAAAAGCGAGTTTTGTGACGCTGCTGCCCCCTGAGGAACACCAGGAAGTGTAATCAGCAATGACCCATGCTAGACTCCTCCAATCCCAGGGAGTTCGTTAACATACCCATTCTGGCCCAGGGGAGGTATGCCCGGAACACCGGAACAAGCACTTGACAACAGCAAATGAATTATTAAATCTGCCAGCTCCTTTCACAAATCGCCAACAACCGACCACTTTAAGTCAGCAGCCTATAACAGGCACCACAAGTTTTCCTCTTACATGTGTGCTTTTACTACGAGTTCCAAAAGATAAGTCCCCCTTAAATGAACATATATGTGAAGAGAGATAAGAGCCCCGGCCACCGGGGCTGACATGTGACAAACTTGAGCAATAGAAGCAACAAGAGACTGAATGTGGGGAAACAAACTGTCAGTAGGTTGATGATTGCAGCAGGTTAATCAGATTGTTTTGCATAAATCACTGAGGAAACCTAGTGAGCAATCAACTGGCCTTGTCTGTCAGTCCAAGCATTCCTTCAGACCTGTCTCAATACTGGCGAGAATGATTAGTTTTTCTGCAAGGTGATCACTGCGCAATAACTCAGCTTCTAGGGTGATCTTGCTTAAATAGCTTAAACATTAAATAGTTGAGGTGACTGCTGTGATTTGGTGCAATATAAATAAAAATGAGACAAAAGGTTATCTCTATAATGTTTTTTCTTTTTATTCTAAGGGTGAAAAATCCCAGAGTAAGATTAAGATTATTTATTTGTCACTGCAGAAAGATAGAATGAATGATTTGGTGGCTATTTTTAGTGTTTTTGTTTTGTAAATGCACAAAAATAGCGGTAATAACAAAAATAACTATTCAAGAAAATAGCAATAAAATAATTATATATAAATATTTAGGAGGCATAATATTTTTTTTTAATTGTTGTTTCCCAAAACACTAAGTTTTTTTCCTTAGGCCCCTGTAGCACAGGCCTAGAGACTGGTTGGCAACTGTTGTTAAACACCGAAGGCTTGTGAGTTTTTGCTGGAGGTTGCTGATAGTCACTGTGTAGTCAACCTCTAAAGCTCCAATCATGAAGGCCTGGTAGTCACCAGTCACAAGGGAAAAATGCATTGTAGTTGATGGAGCTTGTTACCAACGACTCACTAAAAGACAAAATTGCAGCACACACTGAAAACAGAGACCGCTTGCCTTCAAAGTAAAATGTGTACCTTTTGGTTTCAGGGTAAGGCGCAACTTTAACACAGAGTGTTCTGTTCATTAGGCCTGTGTAACTTGTTACATGTTAGTCCTTAAAAAGCTTCTTTTTGAGATTCTGATTGCTACACTGCATAATAGTCATTAAAGAGGTTTAGAGTGACTTATTTTTCTATACGTCAGAGAGAAAATTGCCTTCATAAAACAGAGGTAAAACAAGAAATTACAGACTATGTTCAAAAACACATATTTTGGTGCATCTTTGCTCTCTTTTCTTTATCAACCTGTCAGCAAACTATTTCATTAAAAGTCCTAGAGATCAACAAACTCTAGGTGCCACTTTAGCTCAGTGACCTGCAGCCCTCTACTTCCTGCCTATGTTCACCGCTCCACAATGTAATGAAGCTAAAAATGCTCCAAAACTAATAATAAATAAAACCTCAACAAGTTCTCTGTTGGCAAATGTGAGGCGAGCCTTTTGTTCTTTTGGGTCATTGGTAACTTTCACCTTAGAACTCTCCCATGGATGCCATTTTTGCCCAGTCCCTTTCTAATTGCTAAATCATGAACACTGGCAAGTCAAGCCTGCAGTTCTTTAGACGTTTCTCTGGGTTTTTTGTGAACTCCAGGATGAGTCGTTGATGTGCTCGTGGTGTAATTTTGGTAGGATGGCCACTCCTGGGAAGGTACATACATTGTTCGGTGGATAATGACTCTAAGTGTGGTTTGCTAGAGTCCCAAAGCCTTAGAAATGGCTTTGTAACCTTTTAGAAGAGAATGACTTTGATTTTCATCTGTTCTGGAGTCTCTTTAGATTGTGGCATGTTTTGCTTTTTAAGATATTTTAGCTCACTTCACTTTGTCCTTAGGTTCTAGTCAAGTCATTTCTTGATTCAACAGGTCTGAGGCAGTAATCAGGCCTCAGTATGGCTAGTGAATCTGTAATCAGCTTTCCAAAAGTTGTGGTTAACCACAATAATTTCATGATTCATCAAGGGAGATGATTACGATTACTTTTTCTCTTGGTGCCAGTGAAATTTAGAATTTTTTGGATAGCTGTTTACCCTTAATACATGCTGTCTTTGACTAATGAAACATTTAAGCGTGACAAATATGAAAAAATATAAGAAAGTGGACAAATACTTTTTATAGCATCGTGCATAGAGCAACATTAATGGTAATATTCTACAGTTTCCATGGGAACTATTTGCTGGCTTCCACTTGCTTGTAGTAAGTATTGTCTGGACTGTTGTTGTCTCACAAAATTTGTCTATAGATAGCAAAATATTATCAAAAGAAAGGGAAAACAAAAAGCATAAAATGCTGTGGGAGGAAATTGCTCTGAAAGTCAATTTAAGAAGCTTGTTTATGTGGTCGAAGAGTCCAGAAACACTTAAATTGTCTGTTCTGGATACAAAGGCATCCCAATAAATAAGAGCTTCACAAATCTGTTAAAAATTGAATATAAATTGTACATCTTGGTTGATTATCTGGAAACATTTTGGTCGTGCCCACTCCTCTAAGGTATTCTAAGGAAAGATTTTTCCAAAATCTTTTTACTAAATATACAGTGCGTAAGATGTCAGTGCAGATTGCAGTTAGCTGAAGTTTTAGTCAGGCAAGAAAGAGCAAGAACATTCAATTGTTTTTAATTTGTTTGATCTGAATTTTTTTTTTTATATCCTCTATATTTTAAAACATTTAAATAATATCAACACACGCAACGAATCAGGAACAACAAACACATATGTGTCAATTCAATATCTTGTGTTTTTGGGGGGTTTTTTTTCCGTTTTTCCTTTGAGTCCCTTCAAAAACTCAAATTCAACTTTAGTAGTTGTACTCAGACAGCAAAGTTATTCTGGACTGGATTTGCCCTGCAGTTTGTCACTCTCTAGGTAGACTGTCAGTCACTGTTTACCTCGGTAAGGTGAGTCGTTGAGGATATCCTGAACCTTTCATTAGTAAGATTCAGCGTTGCCTTTTTTCTTTTTTGTTAGCTGCTGTTAGCCAGAGTGACTGATCCATCATTGAAGTGGATCTAAATTGTTGGAATCTTTATCACAGGGAAAGCGTGATTTTAATGTTAGGTTCGGGACTCAAGTCTAACATCACCCGACATAACTGAAAACCAGCAGCAGTTCTTGTTTAGTCAGCAGTCTGAAGATGTTTGTTGCTAAAGACTCCTAGTGTTTTTGTTTGGAAACACCTGCCTGCTACTGAAAACAGGGCGAATAAGACCTACAACACTGAACCAAACTGTACATTTACCAAAACAGTAAGCTCAATAAGCTGAAATTATTTCACCTAAATCAAGTGAAGAAGAAGAAGAGTGGGCGATTGTTACGGCCCTAGCAGGGCCTCCTCCTGAAGGTGCCTGTGTGGGCGTGTCACACTACCTCTTCTGCCTGAGGTGCCACCTTTCCCTTTTGTGCAGCTGACTCTCGTCAGTAATCAAGGAGATTTAAGCCCAGGGAAAGGTGAGCTCTGGGCCAGAGTGCCATTTGTGTGGTTTACAGCTAGTGAGCTGAGTGTTTTTGTGGTGTTTCCAGCTGGTGAGCTGTGTTTTGTGGTTGTCAGCTAGTGAGCTGCGTTTTCCTTTTGACTTTTTGCCTTACTGACCGACGCCTGAGTTTTTGTTTGTTTCTTTTATGGTGATAACGGCTTGTCCGTCTCTTTTAGTTGAATTACTTCAATAAAACTGTTTTATTTAACTGTTTTGCCTCCCTGACTCCTTTTTCTGACCCGGTCACTTTTGTTACTTCCCCCTCCCCGCCTAGACCCCTCAGGGGAACGTAACAGCGATAATTTTCTGTGTGAGCGCAACCTTGCTCACATTACAAACAGTCATTTGTCCTATTGTTTAATAAAAATATTCATTACTGCAGCTTTAAAAAGCTATATACCTTTCCTGCATTCAATCTAAATGACAAAAACCTTGTGAAAATCGTTTTGAATTTAGAGCCACAGTCAGAAATGCTCATTTAATGTTCTGCAGCATATCTAAGAACCTCTATTCTTCACACCAAGGGGCATTTTGGGTATTTCATTCAAAAGTGAATAGCTTTCAATAAAGGTGTGAAAGAAGCGAGAATACAAGAATTCATTGGGTCCCTATTCCTCACAGCACATTTGAATGGCATACAGTAAAATCAAATTTCTTCCTAACTGACTTGCAAAACTAGGTAGTGCACTGTGTGTATAAGGCAGTCAAAACACACTATTTGCCATACAGCTCACAGAAGGTGATGAAGGTCACTGATCCCCGAGTTATCATTTGCAGCAGCCTATCTGAATATCGTTTGCAGCGGCATGGCCAAGCACAAATTCTGCTTTTCTGCTTAACAGCATCAAAGGTTTGCGGCTTATGATTTAAATCAACTGCTGCTACTGGTTTACTTGTTGTTTCTGCTGCATTTCAATCAAACTCTGACCATGGATAACCATGTTAATCTAATTATTTTTTCCTTTTGCCCTTGTTGGACTGCCATGCTTGACAGTTGGTATAAGGTGTTTGTGAGGTGTTGAGGTTCGTATGAGGTGTTGTTGCTAAATGTGGTGCTGTGCATTAGGACTATTTCTCCACTTATGTCCAATCAGTCCAAAGGAAATGTTTCCAAAAGTGTTGTGGTTTGTTCATCCTGTCATGCTGTTCTTTTTAGAGGAAATAACTTTGTCCTGGCAAACCTTCCAAATAAGCAGTATTTGTTCAGTTCTCTTGTAATTGCATTGGATGTTTATTCTGAAATGTAGCTCTTGGGCTTTTTGCAATTTCTCCTATGTTTGACTCTCATTGCACAGTCTGACCTTAGGATGACTTTGACATGAAGTCCACTTATAGGAAGACTGTGACATTTTGTTAACACACCTGAATGTTCTAGACCAGAAAACTACCAGAAAGAAGCTCTGGTTTTATCGGGTGGTTGCACTTGCAGATGATCAGTTAATCGAGTGGACAAGATTAGAAGCACCTGGCTGCTACTTACCATCACATTTCCTCATGAAGCACTGAGGGCATATTAAGTTTTTCAGAGGACTTAAGCCATAAGATGTCATATAAGGTTTCTAAAATACTGCAGTACTGTACTATATCAGAAATCTTTCTGATATAAGCCTCGTACACATCAAATAGCTAAATCTCCTGCTGCCAGATATTTGGCAGCTGAAGATTTAGCTATTTGATGTGAGCTTTGCAACGTGTTTTATACCAAACTGACAGCTTGAAAAGTCTGGAAATACAAAATATTTGGCAATATTTGCCACATAACATAACTTTGAAGTAATAAACATTGTAGACAAATACACATTAAAATATATATTTTGTTTATTCAATTCTAGAACTACATTTACTTGCAAAATCTTGTGGTTGTTTTTGGCAAAACATTTGAAAATATCTGTCATAAAACTAGCAGCAACATCAGTGTAGCTCCCTTTTCTTCACACCCTCCCCAGTTGAGAAACCATTGAGTTATCCTGTCAGGATTGCTCCGAAATGGATTAAGATTTGAGTTTTGGGCCTGAAGTTCCCCTCCAGAAGACAGAATGCCTCAAACTAATTCGTGGGAAATTTGTTTTCATTAAATACGTCATTATTTTAGTGTGAACATCCACAGAGTATAATGAACCATCTGGAAAATAACACAGCACATAAAAGCAGTGGCAAGCCAGCTTTATAGCTGAATGGTGGGTTATTCTGCATTGTGTGTTTTTGCACAACAACAGTACTGTTTATAACTTGGTATCTGGGCTAGATGGTAAATGCCTCCCAATGTGAGCCTTGTGGGGCTCGCATTGGGTTTTGCAAAATAAATAACTCAAGTATCAAGAACGAGACTGCAAAGCTAAGTAGGTTGATTGATGCTTTTCCATGAGATTGGAGTTTTAAATGTGGGTGCTGTACTTATAGCCATTTCCTTCATAGCATTTCCTTTTTCGTTAGTATATACTATATTCTTCCAACCGTGATTCACTTTACTTTGATGGTTTCACATTTTTTGTGGTTGTGTACAGCACAGACAAACATTTTTCTCAAGGCTTATGGCACAGAGGTGTGCCAAAAATAAGACTAATGAGAGGCCAGAGGCGTGCACGTCCATGCTGAAGCCAGAAATCTTTCAGCGACTAAGCTAATGGTGAATAAGAGACTGGCAGTGGAAGCTGGAAGACCTGCAGGGATCACCTGCAGCTTTTCACCTACTTGGTTCAAATACTCATTAATTACCTCAGCAGCCTTTGGGATATATATAACATAGTGTTGCAAGGAACTGCAGATTATCATTCCTACTGATGAGCAATAATTTTACCTCTTAACATCAGTGCACCTCTGGGGTCGGGTTTAAGGGCAGAGTTTGGGTTTGTCATAGATTTTTCACATATTCAGAACATCCAAATGAAAAAGCTTCTAACAGAAAAAAGATAGAATCTAAGAAAGTTATGAGACTTTACTTTTGATAACATACTATGTAGAATGTGTCTAAAACACATTGTTTAACCATTTTACCCAATCGCATTAGATCTATTATGTGACACCACACTGCATTAGAACCCTTATATACCCTTACCTCCAAAGAACCCGAATTTTTTCTGATTTTTTAAGTGGTCTGGAGGAATAGTTCTCAGGCTGGTCCCTGAATCAGCAGTTTAAGTCATCTGTGTCTTACCACCTGCATCTGCTTTGTAGTTTTTCTTCAAAAAAATGTCAGTTACAAGAATTTAGGATTAACTGAAAATGAGTGAAAAAGCAACCAATGTCCTGAGGATTTTTTCATAACTATAACACTGAGCTATTAGTAATTTAACCCTTGTATGGTGTTCGGGTCTGTGAGACCCGTGTTCAGTTTTTTTCAAAAGAAAAATTAAACAATTAATTATTTTTTCACGTGTAAATGTGTTGTGTCTTTCCACTCACTCCACTTGATTATAACTGATTTATTTATAACATTTTATATAAAAGAAAAACGAGAAGCACATTAATTCATAAATGTGATCTAACAAAGGTAAAGGGAAAAAATTAACCATGTTTGCTGTTCATATGTCTTGTAATTGGGATGAAGGAAACATCTGTTGAGTAATTTAACATAAAATTGTTTGATAGTGTTAATTTGGAAAGCCAAAACTCTAGCGGGTCCACCAGACCCATGAACACTGGCTGAGTAACAAAAATACGAACACCACACAAGGGTTAAGTGTAAAAGAAAAAGCCACCTCGCTCAACGAAACCTTGTGATCAGCAGGTCTTCTGCACCAACAAGTTGCCGTAAGGTAGGGTTTAACTGGGAAGCAAAACTGAAGCAAAAAAGAAAAAAATGTTTAAAGCATTATTAAGCTGCATGGCTCGCTGTGGCTGTAAGGCAGTAAGTAAAGCCAGCAATGGACTGTCAGCACTTCCAGGCTTTGGAGACAGCTGCCATTAAAATGACAGAAAGGAACCTCCAGCGGGTTAGGCTTGTTAATTTTAAGAATACTTCTGTTGGTTTATGAAGCCGTTTAGGACCTAAATACACTTCTGAAGTGCATTAAGAAACATCTCCAGTGGTCTGGGACAGATCTGCCTACTGTGTCCTATCTCACTCAGCTGTTATAAACTGGGTTGAAATGTAAACTTGTGTTCTTATCTGTTATATTATTGTTAGTCCGTTAATTATAGTCAGCTACACTTTTCTCTTTCTTGTTTCTTATACACAATTTTCAGCTTTTCAGCCTTTTCTGTCTCTGCTGAACTACTTTGAATTGCTTATTGCTTTAGAGAGGATCTACAGACAAATACACTTCCCTTAAGTAGTAAAAAGCCACGCCAATGATGTCTAAATGAATTCTACCAACCTCAAACCTGGTATACAAAAACATCCTGCTGCTTTCCTCTGCCCATTGCTCACTTACAAATTGGTATGCTGTATATTTGCAGCAGAAATAATACAATTCTTTTTTAGAAGAGCTCAAAGTACTCGGTGTAGAGCAGATGTTCTTTTCCAGCTGCTGCTTTTCACACATGAGAGCTACCCAGTGTGAGCACACTCTATAACTGGTCTGGACTGAGCTGCTCCACTGCGGCAGGTGTGCAATAAAATTGTGATCAGTGACACAGAGACACTAACACAACTACACTCCTGCCTGTCAATGGAGTTTTTGGGGTCAGTCTAAAGCTGGATTTATGCCACTGTACTGCGGTAAATGTTGTATTCACAGTTTTACAATTCTGTTAAAACACACAACATGTGTCAATAAGAAGACTGCAACAGGTTTGGCTTGCTGCAACAATCTGCCTGTACACACCAGCGGTTGTAAGACCTGAATTTTTGCATTGTCCAAAGGTCCACGAAACGTTTCTCTGTCATGTTGGGAGAAGTACTGCATAAAAGGGTGTTTCTTTTGTTTTTAGTTTGTTTGTTGGAACTGTGTGAGGGAAGACGAGTATGTTCATGTTTTTAAATCACCGCCTGAATGTGTGAACAGACTTGTGGAAATTGTGTTGCTGTCAATGACTTTAACTCTGACACCTGCAGAAGCCTACCTCGCAAAAGATCTGGAGTTGGGTGTGGCCAGTTGTAGGTCCTGATCAGCTGCCAGTCAAAGTCATCTTCTTGGCCCCGTCGATATTCGCACAGCCCAGGGTCCGAGTCCTCATCAAAGGTGCAGCCAGCTACAGCAAGGGGCAGAAAAAAAGCAAACTGTTTCACAGGAAGTAAAAAGTATGAAACTCGTAGCTATCAGCAATGTGCCTTTGCAACTTGCTACCAGAAGAAAACTGGTGAAGGAATGCATTACAGTCTCCATTGTTAGTTATATCACCACAGGCCCATTGTAAATGTCTAAATGCATCAGCTCCTGTAGAAGCTCTGCAGCAGTAAACTAAATTGCAGCTAATGCTTGGCACCAGGCGGTCACAGCATGAAATGCCTATCTCATCTTTTCCCTCAAAATCTATCACCATTTGGTGCAATTAGCCCTGTGGTGTGAAAATGACACAGTAGCCACAGGTCACCCAAAGCCACAAATAATGGGCAACAGTGCCACAGCAGCGAAAGGGATTCTTCAGCTGATGGAGGACAACAAGCCCAGCTCTCAGCCTGTGAAGGTGACCTAACCCTAGCTGCCATCTAATGGTCACATTTACCATTGTGCCATTATCACACAAACCACAGGCTTTTAGAGGCACATGTTCTAGTTTAACTGGTCAGAAAACACAGGTGCACATGAGAAAATGTAAAAATGAATACTCTGGACTTGGGAGGACCAATTTGCGATCATACATGCGTGTTAGCCATAAAGAGTCACAACTAACAATTATCTTTTTTATTTCTCTCTAGATTATTCTATCAATTCTTTATTCAGTAAACGGCATCACAATTTCCCAGAGACTCTGTGAGATTGCTTGTGGTACCCAAATAGCAGTCTAAATAGCGAGATAGTTTCAAAATGACAGAAAACTCACAACAGAGAGGCCAGAAAATGTTTGCTGCCAATGTAATGACTTAATTATCAGAATTGTTTCTGTGGGTCGACTCGTGGATGAATCACTTGCAGAAAAGCATTGGTTTCATTTCATTTCATTATGTAGCCATTGGTTGTCTCCAATATGGAAACAATGGTTGAGTAATTGCTCAGATCTTCATCATTAACTGTGGCTCCTTGGGGGTAGAGGAATGATGAAGAAACAAGAATTCTCGAGTGCAGCACAGGTATGAAGATTCACATAAACAAGAAAGCAGAATAAAACAGAGAGCGTTAGGATAAAAAAAAGATTTTAGATGTGCACGCTTCCAGTTTCCTTGTGCTACAAGTAATTGGTACTAGCAATGACCTTTGCTTTTAGCTTCAAAAAAAGAGAAAGCTAATTGGGCTAAATTTGATTTTTCATGACCTACCTTGAGCCGTTTGCTTGTGCCCAGTTGCCCAGGTAATGTCGTTATGTTTTGAAATTTTCAATTCCACGTTATTTATAATGGCATCGTAATCAATAGGGCATATAAATGGAGCAATAACAAAAAACCTAACTTGGAATAATCCACAGCTTTCCTAAGGTAACTTTGTCAACAAGGTCCTTGTTTCTGCAGCCCGAGCAGTCAAATTCAGCACAAATGGAAAAAGCAGGAATGAATCTAACCAGTGCTTCTACAGACTCAAATGAGTCTCCTCAGGTTAAAAACAAAGTGTGATCTGTGCAGCTCCACCTGCCCAGAGAGTAGTAGCATGGGACCTGCTGCCAGAGGGTAGCTTAGAAATAATGGTGTGGGATGCAGGGGAGATACTCATTTATAAGACATACGGTGCAGCACCAGCCTGTCACCAATCCTCTGAAATAGCCATTTCTCAGTCTGGCCCTGGCTTAAAGACAGGCCTAACGCTGTTCTGTCTAACTACAAACACCCTGAGCTCACTGCGGTCCCAGGACCCTCTTCACTAACAGATCGTATTAAGGCTTGGCAGCCATGCTGCTGGTGTTAAAGAGCTACTCTGACTCTGTGCCAGCTTCAGCTTAATAGCATCCTGTTTGGCTTGCTCCCTCAATACTGCTTTTGTCTTGTGCGTAGAAGCTCCATCTGTTTTCTGTAGTAATGTATATGTTTTGAAGTCAGAGGAAGTATTGGATGTTGCATTAAACTAGCAAGGCAGCTAATTTTGGACCGCTGTTTTCTCTGTTCCTGCTGACAAACAAATATCACCACCACACCACCAGTGAACTTCCCCACTGCCCCGGCCTTCTTCCCCTCTGCCTGCAGCCAAGCAAGTGTTTCCGGGTGTGTAAGCATATCAGAGCCTTAATTGCCTCCTGAGTACGGGCTGCTTGTTGTGCTGCGTCGTGCCCGGTTATCTGAGGATGAGAGGGCTGGGCAGTGGAGCGGGGTCTGCAGTTGAGGCCTGCTTTTCATTGAAAGCCCTCCAGCTCCAGGAAGAAACGTCACCATGAGACACGTTTCACTGACTCCCCTCATTAAGGCTCATCCTTCCAAGTCTCCTTTACTTTTTAGCACACGCGTTCCCCTCAATGCCCAAATGAGCTTCTCTGGCAGCAGGAGGGAGAGCCCATGTAATTAGAAAAGCCACATGCGTTCTGTTGAATTCATAGTGATGTGTCTGTGTGTGGACCGCACACGTCAGACACACGCATTAGCTGGGTGCGTTGGCTGTTTTGATGTTTACTTAAAAAATGAATAAAATTATAATGAATCTGTCAATGTCCCACAGGCTGAAGCTGTAACATCAATGGGAATTATTTGTGTTCATCACAGCAATGGTGAATATGGCCAAAGTGAGTGCATGATTGCTGCTTTTTACAAATAATAATTTGAATATGAGAGAAAAAAAAAAACAGCCTTTAGAATGCTAATTGCTTATCAGAGGTGAGCGCAGCTCTTTTAGGCACAGTCCCAGAGCAACGTAGGACCTTGCAGAGCACCAATAACACCCAGAGATGTGGGCCCTGAGGTAACTTTGTGAAGAATTGCCACATCTGACAAGCTCCTCAAGGGGAGAACAATAAAAAGGAAAAATGAATAAAATATGCAAGAATAAGGCAGTTGCCTTTTTAAAAGGTAGGAGAGGTAAACACGACCTGAGCTTGTTCAAAGATACAAAACAGAGAATATGTTATCTGTCTGGGTTTCCCTTAGAAAAGGTATTCAGGGACACCCAACGTAACTATGGACTGTTATAACCCTATTAAAGCAGACATTTAAATTATCAAGTCATCCATTATCCAAAGCTGGAGGTTCATTTTGAAGTCGCTCCTTTGCTCCAGGCTTAAATAGATTGCAGTGTTTCATCAGATCCCACGTTGGCAAGCCATGAAATGTGTTTTCTTACTAGTTTTGTATGAGACTGATGCTCAGAGAAATCCTCCTAGTGTTGTATGGTGTGATTTTGCCTGAATTCCAATAAAAGTAATCCTTCTTATGTGTTTTTAAATGTGTTAATAAATATCATGTTCAGGCTTCTTTCTGTTTAGGTGGCGGTTTAGAAAAACAGTCGTGCGTTGTAGTTTTTACCAAATGTTGGCAATGGTACACTTTGTCTAGGGACTGTTTTCAGTAGTGGATTAATACTCTGCTGTTTTTGTAGCTTTATGTGACAAAAGAATACACAAGAAATCCATATGTTTTTTTTTTTTCATCTTACCATGAGGTATGTTTACAATAGCAGGAGTATAAAGTATCACCTGTTTCAAAATTTGAAAACCTATTTAATGTAATGATTTTCAAACATTGTCATTATTTTACATTGGTTGAATGCAATAACCTACAGTAAGCCATTATGTGTGTGTAAAGCAAACTAATATGCACAGAATGTCAGTAAAATAAAATATGTAATTCACCTGTGGTTTCATATGATTTAGCATTGCTTCAGAAGCAGGACATAGTAATCACAATGCCATCACGTTGAATATTCACAACAAGCAGCCAGGGAAGGTTCACCTTGTGCTGCCCAAAAACGTTCTGACCTGTGGACACCTGTCTAGCACCAGTTTAATTGGCAGCAGATCCTTTGCGTTGCGAGTGGGGCCTCCGCAGATTTGACTTGTTACAGTGTATCCTGTTAACCTGGCCTCCAAACTCCCCTGATCTAAAGGGCTTGTGCTCTTATCCTGGCAACAGAAGTGAGATAAGTTGTACCTGAGGCGTTTTGTTGAGATGATTGTCTTGAGGGAGGAGGCTGCTCAGCAACAATGAATACCATGTCCCAAATGTTAGTAGAAAAACATTGCATTGTAACAAGATGATTAGTATTCAGTTCACTGGGTTTTAATACTAGAAAAAATGTAAAAAAAAAATAAAGATTTTATTCATCAAACAGTGAATTTTGGGGTGTGTATTTATTTATGCTAGAACCACCAAACAGGTGGTAAAATAAAATAAAATAAAATCTCTTATTATCTGCTTAGTTTTTTCTTTGTTTTTGTCATTTATTGTAGCTTCATTTCCTGATATGTTTTCCATGATTTTATTCTCATTTTTGACTGTGTTTGCTATCAGAATTTGTAATTATAGTTATTCTTTAAAGTTTATTACCTGAGCTTCAATTTTCTTGTCCTTGTGTGTCTGTTTTGCCTTTCTGTGTTAGATGCTCCCATGTTTAGTTTCCTGATTTATTTTGCTAGTCTCTTGTCTCGTGTGTGATCTGTGTAAATGTGATTCCCTTGGCTAGTCAGTGAAAAGGGGCCAGATGTGATGAATTTTCAATATTCTACTTTTAAATGATTTATTAAAGTGTGTTTCATATTTTTTTTTGTCAATTGTGAAGTCATTTTTTAAAAGTATGTGATGACGTCTTCAATCTGAGTTAAGCTCTATTTTTACACCTTTTTTACTGACACGTTATCGAAAATTCATATTTTACTTTTACATCTGTTCTTCTTTGTTTTCAACCTATATTCAATTAAATACACTACAAGGAAAATATATCTCTCATTTTGAATTTGATGCCTGCAACACGTTCCAAAAAATAAAGCTGGGACAAGGCAGCACAAGACTGAGAAAGTTGAGGAATGTTCAAAAAACACCTGTTTTCAACATTCCACTGGTGAAAATTTTGATTGGAAATAGTTTGCCATGATTGGGTATAAAAGAATCATCCCCAAATGGCCCAGTCGTTCACAAGCAAGGATGGGGCCCGAGCTCATCTGAGATGGACTGACTGAAAAGTGTGCTGTGGTCTCACGAGTCCATATTTAGGGCCCGAGCACTGAGAGTGCGAAGGCCCTATTGTATCTGCTCCGTTTCTTATTATTATTATTATTAGGGCCCGAGCACTGAGAGTGCGAAGGCCCTATTGTATCTGCTCCGTTTCTTATTATTAGGGCCCGAGCACTGACAGTGCGAAGGCCCTATTGTAATTGCTCTGTTTATTATTATTATTATTATTATTATTATTATTATTCCGGCAAATGAATCGGCCTTTTGAGGGCCTAAACATGCTCGAAAACTCATGAAATTTTGCACACGCGTCAGGTCTGGTGAAAATTTACGTATTTTAATGTTCTCAGACATGGCCAGGGAAAATTAGCTCAGTAGCGCCACCTAGAAAAATGAAAAACGCGAGCCCCCGGTATGGGTATCACCTACATGTTTGAAAGTCGGTACACCTATATAACGTTCAGAGTCGAACAAAAAAGTCTATTATGGCAATATCCTAATCCCAACAGGAAGTCCGCCATTTTGGATTGAAGGTGACATTTTGGCTCTGATTTTACCGTTTCCATGCCTTGTACTTTAACGAACTCCTCCTTGGGATTTGGTTGTATAAGCTTCATCTTTGGTCAGTGTCAACTACACACCTGGGCCATGTTAAATTGCGGAGCTTTTGAGTTTTCACAATACTATGAGGCCGTGGCGCCATGGCGAATTTCGATGACTCGCCATGAAAATCTTATTGCCTCTCATTTTGTCATACATTTTCTGACCTTGACCAAAGTGAACACATATGATAAGGCTCCACCCCTGAACATATTTCAACTGCCATATTTGACACCAGGGACAGCGCCACCTAGTGGGAACAGGAAATGTCATGTTTTACACTTTGGGGTACAGTATAGTGATGGGTGACACCTGCAGCCTCAAATTTCTCCAGGAAAGCCTTAAGGAGTTGGTCTTGGGTTACAGTGAAAACTGTGACTTTTCGCAAAAGGGTGTGACCCCAGCAGCATGGCGAACTTTGATGTCACGCCATGAAGAAACAAATTAGTATAACTCAATGAAATCCAGTCTGTTCAGTACCAGACTTTACAGGCATGATGTCAGACCCGCCCTGAACAGATTGATGTGCCCATTGTCGGGAATACGTACAGCGCCACCTAGTGGCAACAGGAAATGTCATGGCTTTAATTTTGTTGTACTGATTTTCACAGGTTCATCGTGGCCACCTCAAAAGCGGTGAATATCAACATCAGTCCCTCGTGATGCTTCAGTGCAAAAATTGTGACTTTAAACTGAACGGCGCACCCTGGTGGCAACGCTGTTCACCGTGAAAAATTAAGTGGCTTTTGAGGGGCTTGGAAAGTTTATAGAGGCTTGAAATTTGCCGCACACCTCCATTGTGCTTAAGGCTTTGTTGTTATGTGATCATTTTCATTGAATAGCGCAAAATGGCTCCACAGCGCCCCCTACAAAATTTCAAAACATCAGCCCCAGCTCTGTGTTTTATGTATGAGTCTGAAACCTGGTAAGCTTATAGGAGATATCAAGATGTACAAAAAAGTCTCTTGGAGCAATATCCCAAATCCAACAGGAAGTCAGCCATTTTAAAATTAATGTGAAATTTTTGTGACATTTTCCCCTCTTTCCAGGCACCGTTCTTTGACGAACTCCTCCAAGGGATTTCATCATATTGAACCAATCTCCAGTGTGTGGAATCTAAAGACCTTTGTGATGTTAAATTGCGAAGGTTTTTACATTCAGGGAAACGGGGTGGTCATGGCGGCACTTAGAGTTTCAATCACTCGCCAAAAAGCACTAATCTGCTGTCACTCAAAAACAAAATGTCCAATATGTCCCAAAGGTCACAGGCGTGATGAGACTCGAGCTCGGAAATGTTTGTTATGCCATTTGTCAGTAATGGTTAGAGCGCCACCTAGTGGGACGACTATAATCATGATTGAATGAGATGAAATGTTAGCTGGTGGTTGAATGCATGAATGTCATTAATGTGACATCAGATCGGAGGTGCTGGTTGTAGGTGTTGGGCGTAGCTCGACGCGATGGGGTGCGAGGGCCCTCATAACGCTGCTTGCAGCTTTAATTATTATTATTATTATTATTCACCCCAAACAAGGGCCTTTTTGAGGGCCTAAACATGCTCAAAAACTCATGAAATTTTGCACACATGCCAGGTTTGGTGAAAAATTTTGTATTTTAATGGTTTTACATATGAGCACTGGGAAATGGCTCTACAGCGCCACCTATGCCTTGTTAAATGCAGCCCTACGACCACATGGTTTGAGCTACATGTATGAAATTTGGCACACATGTGTATCATGCCAAGACGAACAAAAAAGTCAGTGGGCCCATTGACGCAAACCCAACAGGAAGTCCGCCATTTGGAAGAGAAGGTGACATTTTGGCTCTAATTTTGCCATTTCCATGCCTCGAACTTTAACGAACTCCTCCTTGGGATTTGGTCCTATAAGCTTCAAATTTGGACAGTGTCAACTACACCCTTGTGCCATGTTAAATTGCGGAGCTTTTGAGTTTTCACAATACTATGAGGCCGTGGCGCCATGGCGAATTTTGATGACTCGCCATGAAAATCTTATTGCCTCTCATTCTGTCATACATGTTCCGATCTGGACCAAAGAGCACACATATGATAAGGCTCCACCCCTGAACATATTTCAACTGCCATATTTGACATCAAGGACAGCGCCACCTAGTGGGAACAGGAAATATCATGTTTTACACTTTGGGGTACAGTATTGTGATGGGTGACATCTGCAGCCTCAAATTTCTCCAGGAAAGCCTTAAGGAGTTGGTCTTGGGTTACAGTGAAAACTGTGACTTTTCACGAAAGGGTGTGACCCCAGCAGCATGGCGAACTTTGATGTCACGCCATGAAGAAACAAATTAGTATAACTCAATGAAATCCAGTCTGATCAGTACCAGACTTTACAGGCATGATGTCAGACCCGCCCTGAACAGATTGATATGCCCATTGTCGGAAATACGGACAGCGCCACCTAGTGGCAACAGGAAATGTCATGGCTTTAACTTTGTTGTACTGATTTTCACAGGTTGATCGTGGCCACCTCAAAAGCGGTGAATATCACCATCAGTCCCTCGTGATGCTTCAGTGCAAAAATTGTGACTTTAAACTGAACGGCGCACCCTGGTGGCAACGCGGTTCATCATGAAAGATGAAGTGGCTTTTGAGGGGCTTGGAAAGTTTATAGAGGCTTGAAATTTGGCACACACCTCCAAATGGATGAAGGCATTGTTGTTATGTAACCATTTTCCTTGAATAGCGCAAAATGGCTCCACAGCGCCCCCTACAATATTTCAAAACATCAGCCCCTGCTCTGTGTTTCATCTATGAGTCTGACACTTGGAAAGCTTGTGTAAGATATCAAGATGTACAAAAAAGTCTCTTGGAGCAATATCCCAAATCCAACAGGAAGTCAGCTATTTTAAAATTAATGTGTAATTTTGATGACATTTTCCCCCCTTTTCAGGCCTCATACTTTGACGAACTCCTCCAAGGGATTTCATCATATTGAAGCATTCTTCAGTGTGTAGAATCTAAAGACCTTTGTGATGTTAAATTGCGAAGCTTTTTCCGTTCAGGGAAACGGGGTGGTCATGGCAGCACGTAGAGTTTCAATCACTCGCAAAAAGCAGTAATCTGCTGTCACTAAAAAACACAATGTCCAATCTCTCCCAAAGGTCGCAGGTGTGATGAGACTCGAGCTTGGAAATGTTTGTTATGCTATTTGTCAATAATGGTTAGAGCGCCACCTAGTGGCATGACTATAATCCTGGTTGAATAAGATGAAATGTTAGCTGGTGATTAAAAGCATGAAATCCATCAATGTGACATCACATCGGACGTGCCGGTTTGAGGTGTTGGCAGTGGCTCGACGTGCCGGGGGTGCGAGGGCCCTCATAACGCTGCTTGCAGCTTTAATTATTATTATTATTATTATTATTATTATTATTATTATTATTCACCCCAAACAAGGGCCTTTTTGAGGGCCTAAACATGCTCAAAAACTCATGAAATTTTGCACACATGCCAGGTCTGGTGAAAAATTTTGTATTTTAATGGTTTTACATATGAGCACTGGGAAATGGCTCTACAGCGCCACCTATGCCTTGTTAAATGCAGCCCTACGACCACATCGTTTGAGCTACATGTATGAAATTTGGCACACATGTGTATCATGCCAAGACGAACAAAAAAGTCAGTGGGCCCATTGACGCAAACCCAACAGGAAGTCCGCCATTTGGAAGTGAAGCTGACATTTTGGCTCTAATTTTGCCATTTCCATGCCTCGAACTTTAACGAACTCCTCCTTGGGATTTGGTCGTATAAGCTTCATATTTGGTCAGTGCCAACTACACCCTTGTGCCATGTTAAATTGCGGAGCTTTTGAGTTTTCACAATACTATGAGGCCGTGGCGCCATGGCGAATTTCGATGACTCGCCATGAAAATCTTATTGCCTCTCATTTTGTCATACAATTTCTGACCTTGACCAAAGTGAACACATATGATAAGGCTCCAGCCCTGAACATATTTCAACTGCCATATTTGACATCAAGGACAGCGCCACCTAGTGGGAACAGGAAATGTCATGTTTTACACTTTGGGGTACAGTATAGTGATGGGTGACATCTGCAGCCTCAAATTTCTCCAGGAAAGCCTTAAGGAGTTGGTCTTGGGTTACAGTGAAAACTGTGAGTTTTCGCGAAAGGGTGTGACCCCAGCAGCATGGCGAACTTTGATGTCACGCCATGAAGAAAGAAATTAGTATAACTCAATGAAATCCAGTCTGATCAGTACCAGACTTTACAGGCATGATGTCAGACGCGCCCTGAACAGATTGATGTGCCCATTGTCAGGAATATGAAGAGCGCCACCTAGTGGGAACAGGAAATGTCATGTCTTACACTTTGTTGTACTGATTTTCACAGGTTCATTGTGGCCACCTCAAAAGCGGTGAATATCACCATCAGTCCTTCATGATGCTTTAGTGCAAAAATTGTGAGTTTAAACTGAACGGCGCACCCTGGTGGCAACGCTGTTCACCATGAAAAATGAAGTGGCTTTTGAGGGGCTTGGAAAGTTTAAAAAGTCTTGAAATTTGGCGCACACCTCCAATGTGCATAAGGCTTTGTTGTTATGTGATCATTTTCATTGAATAGCGCAAAATGGCTCCACAGCGCCCCCTACGAAATTTCAAAACATCAGCCCCAGCTCTGTGTTTTATGTATGAGTCTTAAACCTGGTAAGCTTATAGGAGATATCAAGATGTACAAAAAAGTCTCTTGGAGCAATATCCCAAATCCAACAGGAAGTCAGCCATTTTAAAATTCATGTGTAATTTTGATGACATTTTCCCCCCTTTTCAGGCCTCATACTTTGACGAACTCCTCCAAGGGATTTCATCAGATTGGACCGATCTGCAGTTTGTGGAATCTAAAGACCTTTGTGATGTTAAATTGCGAAGCTTTTTACGTCCAGGGAAACGGGGTGGTTATGGCGGCACTTAGAGTTTGAATCACTCGCCAAAAAGCAGTAATCTGCTGTCACTCAAAAACACAATGTCCAATCTCTCCCAAACGTCTCAGGTGTGATGAGACTCGAGCTTGGAAGTGTTTGTTATGCCATTTGTACATAATGGTTAGAGCGCCACCTAGTGGAACGACTAACTAATCATGAATGAATGAGTTGAAATGTTAGCTGGTGGTTAAATGCATGAATTCCATCAATGTGACATCAGATCGGACGTGCTGGTTTTAGGTGTTGGGCGTGGCTCGACGCGCCGGGGGTGCGAGGGCCCTCATAACGCTGCTTGCAGCTTTAATTCAAATTGTTTTTGGAAATCATGGACTTTGTGTCTTCCAGACAAAAGAGGAAAAGGACCAGATTGTTTGCAGATTGATTGCAGATTGTTATTACAGCAAAGTTTAAAAGCCAGCATCTGTGATGGTATGGGGTGTGTTAGTGCCCATGGCATTGGTAACTTGCACATCTGTGAAGGCACATACATGCTGAACGGTACATACAGGTTTTGGAGCAACATATGCTGCCATCCAAGCGACGTCTTTTTCAGGGACAGCCCCGCTTGTCCCCTCAGCAGTACAATGCAAAGCCATATTCTGCATGTGTTACAACAAAGTGGCTTCATAGTTAAAGATTGTGGGTACTAAAATGGCCTGCCAGTAGTGCAGACCTATCTCCCATTGAAAATGTGTGGCGCAATATAGAATAGAATAGAATAGAATTCAACTTTATTGTCATTGCACATGCACAGGTACAGGGCAACGAAATGCAGTTTGCATCCATCCAGAAGTGCTTTAGTGATATAGATATATTACAATATATATTAGCAATAATATAGACATGTGAGTATATTACAGAAATGGGTCTATTATGGTATGTTATAATGTACACGGTATGAAGTATGTTGTGAATATTCTATAACTATAAGTATGTACAGGCTGTAGTGAGTACAAGCTATGTACAGGCTATGAACAGGATATAAATATGAAAAACTATACAGAATATGAAATAAATAACTTTACAGAATCTGAGATATACAGCTATACAGAAATGGGAACTATGCAAGTTGTAAACAGTTGTAGGATTAAAGATTATCGAATGTACAGAATGATTATTTACACAGAGCTATACAGTAGTGCAGTTAAGATAAATGAGGGTGTAGATAGTTTCTACAGAGGCTATATAAAGTGCTAGTGGTTGTGAGTGGTGGTTCAGTCCATGTTATTATTGTGTGTTTGAGGGTACAGTTGTCCATTGTGTGTGTGTGTGTGTGTGTGTGTGTGTGTGTGTGTGTGTGTGTGTGTGTGGGTGGTTGTGGGTGTGTGTATGTCCAGTCCATGTGTTAACGTGGGTCAGATGTCAGGAGGCAGAGTTCAGGAGTCTGACAGCTGTGGGGAAGAAGCTGTTCCGGTACCTGGTGGTCTTAGTCCGGAGGCTCCTGTGGCGCCTCCCAGAGGGCAGGAGGGTGATGGGTGACTGGGGTCTTTGATGATTTTCCCAGCCCTTTTCAGACACCGCTTCCTGTAGATGTCTTTTATGGCAGGAAGTGGTGCTCCGGCGATGCGCTGGGCAGTTTTCACGACCCTCTGCAACGCCTTCCGGTCCGAGGCAGAGCAGTTCCCGTACCAGACTGTTATACAGTTGGTCAGGATGCTCTCGATGGTGCAGCGATAGAAGTTCACCAGGATGTCTGAGGACAGGTGGTTCTTCCTCAGAGTCCTCAAGAAGAAGAGGCGCTGGTGAGCCTTCTTGACCAGCTTGGAGCAGTTGGTCGTCCAGGTGAGATCCTCGGAGATGTGGACTCCCAGGAACTTGAAGCTGCTCACACGCTCCACAGCCGTCCCCTTAATGTGGATGGGTGGATGTGGGTCAGCATTCCTCCTGTAGTCCACGATGAGCTCCTTGGTCTTCTCGGTGTTAAGCAGCAGGTTGTTTGTGTCGCACCACTCAGCCAGACAATCCACCTCCTCCCTGTAGGCGGCCTCATCGTTGTCACTGATGAGGCCAATCACCGTGGTGTCATCTGCAAACTTAATGATGGTGTTGGAATCATCAGCAGGTCTGCAGTCGTGGGTGAAGAGGGAGTAGAGGAAAGGGCTCATCACACAGCCTTGTGGTACACCGGTGTTCATCGTGATTGTAGATGAGCAGTGGTTATCCAGCCGGACATGTTGGGGGCGGTTGGTCAGGAAGTCCAGTAACCATTTGCAGATGAGGGAACTGATGCCCATGTCTGTCAGTTTCCTGATGAGTTGTGAGGGGTGGATTGTATTGAACGCTGAACTGAAGTCTATAAACAGCATTCTGGCGTAGGTGTTGTTGTTGTCCAGGTGTGAGAGGACAGAGTGCAGTGCGATGGAGACTGCATCCTCTGTGCTCCTGTTCTGGCGGTATGCGAATTGGTGGGGGTCCAGGGTGGGGGGGAGACAGGATTTGAAGTGTGCTAGGACCAGCTGCTCTAAGCACTTAGTGATGATGGGGGTGAGTGCTACTGGGCGGTAATCATTGAGGCAAGATGGGTTGGAGTTTTTGGGTATCGGGACGATGGAGGTGGATTTGAAGCAGGCCGGTACCGCAGCGTGGGACAAGGACAGATTGAATATGTCTGTGAGCACTCCTGCAAGCTCCCCAGAACACGCTCTGAGAACACGCCCGGGGATGCCATCAGGGCCTGCAGCCTTGTGGACATTGATCCTGCTCAGCACCGCTCCTACATCGGTGGGGGAGAGAGTCAGAGGTTGGTGGTCTGGCGTCATGTCTGCTTTGGTTGTGGTTGTGGGGTTCCCTCGCTCAAAACGAGCATAAAAGTTGTTGAGCTCATTGAGGAAGGAGACATCAGAGGTGCAAAATATGACAATGGAGGCCCCGGACTGTTGAGCAACTGAAGTTGTAGATCAAGCAAGAATGGGAAAGAATTCCACCTACACAGCTTCAACAATTAGTGTCCTGAGTTTCCAAACACTTATTGAGTGTTGTTAAAAGGAAAGGAGATATAGCTCAGTGGTAAATATGCCCCCGTCCCAGCTTTTTTGGAACATGCTACAGGCATCAAATTCAAAATGAGTGAAAGTTTGCAAAACAACAATAACATTTATCAGTTTGAACATTAGATATCTTGTCTTTGTAGTGTATTTAATTGAATATAGATTGAAACTGATTTTTATTTATGTTTTACATGCCATCCTAAATTTATTGGAATTGAGGTTGTACAATCAAGGTAATAAGCTGCATTAACTGTATGGATGTTGGGACTATGACCAGTAAAGGCAGAGAGCTGGCTTATTTGATGGTGAGGAAGAAACTTGTAACTTGAAGGAAGAATATGTAAATTGTGTTGTGGAGGTGAGGAGTGTCAACATCATAACTTTGAAGGTGGAAATTGAAGGGGGGATGTCCAAAGTTTTCAGTCATACCACAGGTTGGCAGTCAGAAGAAAGAGTGAGTTCTGGAGTAAGCTGAAGTAGGGGAACCTCTGGGTGTCCCCAGGGGGAATGTGATTGGTGATTCGAGCAGACTTTAATTGGCATGTAGGTGAAGGGAACACAGGTGACAAGAAGGCATGGTTTTAAGGAGGTTTTAAGGAGAGAAATACATACGGACAGATGGTAGTGAAATTTGCAAAAAACAGTTGATATAATGAACACATACTTTAAGAAGAGAGAAGAACATATAGTGACATATAATAGTGGCGAAACCTTAACTCGTCTTAGATAGGAGACTGCAAAGTGATGTCAGTGCAGAATGAAGATAGCCAGCATCTTGGAGGCAAAGAAGTGACAAAGGGAAAGGCTTATGGTAAACGAAAGAAGGAAATTCACACTTTTTTCTATCCTGAAAATAGACTTCTAGACACTGGGTGCTGTGTTTTTTGGTATTATCATCATGTTGATTAAACAGCTGACAAAGATGGTTGTATGTCTGTCATACTGCATACTTTAAGGTTTTTTGTCACTTTTGCACTGGACACTAATGGAAAAATAGGTCTTGTTTTGATTTGCTAGGTAGAGAGCTGGACAAGATGTGTAGCAAGTTTGGGTGGAAAGGCAGTCACCTCAGATGACAAATCTGTGGAGGTATAGAGACGTGCAGGAGAGCGAGCAGTGAAGTTTCTGACCAGACTGTTTAACACAGTCTTGGAGAGGAATGGAGTAGAAGTGTATTGGCACCAGTTTTAAAGAGAAAGGGCGATGTGCAGAGCTGTAGCAACTGCACGGGGATAAAGCTGATGAGCCATAACATGAAGATATGCGAAAGGGTTGTTGAAGCTAGGCTGAGAAAAGAGATGACGATCAGTGAGCAGCAGTGTGGCTTCATGCCAAGGGAGTACTACAGATTGATTTGAGAGGGTTGGGGAAGTATAGAGAAGGTCAGAAGAAGGTTCACTGTGTCTTTGTGGCTCTAGAGAAGGTACGTGAATGGGTGCCATGACTTTCTCGTGCCGTATGTGAGGCTGGGGCAGGACATGTATTCAGTTCAATTCAATTTTATTTATACGGCGCCAAATCACAACAACATGGCTCAAGATTTGGGAGTTCGCCTTGTAATCGGAAGGTTGCCGGTTCGAGCCCCGGCTTGGACAGTCTCGGTCGTTGTGTCCTTGGGCAAGACACTTCACCCATTGCCTACTGGTGGTAGTCAGAGGGCCCGGTGATGCCAGTGTCGGCAGCCTCGCCTCTGTCAGTGCGCCCCAGGGTGGCTGTGGCTACAACGTAGCTTACCATCACCAGTGTGTGAATGGGTGGATGACTGGATGTGTAAAGCGCTTTGGGGTCCTTAGGGACTAGTAAAGCGCTATACAAATACAGGCCATTTACCATTTACCATACAGAGAAAAACACAATAATCATATGACTCCCTATGAGCAAGAACTTTGGCGACAGTGGGAAGGAAAAACTCCCTTTTAACAGGAAGAAACCTCCGGCAGAACCAGGCTCAGGGAGGGGCGGGGCCATCTGCCGTGACCGGTTGGGGTGAGAGAAGGAAGACAGGACAAAAGAAATGCTGTGGAAGAGAGCCAGAGATTAATAACAAGTATGATTCAATGCAGAGAGGTCTATTAACACATAGTGAGTGAGAAAGGTGACTGAAGAAGAAACACTCAATGCATCATGGGAATCCCCCAGCAGCAAGACACAGGTTGGAATGAGGACAGTGAGACAGTGGGGAGTTGTATGGTAGGAGTGACAGATATTTTTTCCCTTACATGAAATAACATGAAATAATCTAAATGATTTGAAAACTGATGCACCCATAAAACTTGATCTAAAATTTTGGTTTGTCAAATCTAGCTCTTAATTAGAAAACATTGGGGTAAAATTATCAGCATGACTGATAACTGAATGACTTTGTCATTCTGGCCATTGTTGCAGATAAGGGGGTCAAAATCACACCCTCTTTTCCTGTTTTATTTGCATCTTTTCTTTCAGTACTTGAAGGTTCTGCCAGCATCTCTATGGAGGTGAATGAGAAACTTTTTAATCAGAGCAATAAGGTAGCAAATAGGACACTCTTTTGGGGCAATGGCTACCCTAAAAGACGAATAATGTGTTTTGGATTTACTATGCTTTTAGCATCCACAGAAAGTGTTAACTGAATTAGCAGGCATGTGTAGGGTTAATGTCAGGAAGTAACAGGAGGCGCATAACTCTGAGTTGAGCTCTGAGTTGCAGTGAGACAGCTAGGAGAGGCAGTGTAGCGAGATTAATGGAGGAAGGTGCAAACCAGAGTGGCTGTGAAGGACCCCGGGTATGACTGTCCAACTTAGCACACTTCTACAGTGAACACACGACCCTGACTAATAGCCCACACAGCAGGCCCATCATAAATACGTTGTGATGGAGCGGGAGGAAAACACAAGCCTCTTACACAGTATTTATCCTGGAGAGGGAGAAATAAATTAGAGGGGCGAGACAGAAAACGTGAGCTGGGTGAAGAGCCCTCAAACTGAAAGAGGAGAGGGAAAGAGCAAAGCCAAAGAGGGGTGAGGATAATGAGAACAAATCAGATGTGGTGCACAGCATGTAGAACAAGAGGATTCATGGAAAACAAGACGTTTCTTCATCTCAGATGCCGTACGGTATAAAACGCCAAGAGGTAATCAAAGAAATCTGAAATGTGGAAGGTTTTCGATTGATCACACTGTTCCAAGCTGTGCAGTTCTCAGACTTAAATCATCTATATACAGATTTAACAAGGACATTCATTTGCAATTACTCTTACATGGATAACAGTGATTACACAGCACAGGGCAGAGTGGCGACTTTTTCTCACCAACATAAATCCCAGCTAGTATGGATGGCTGCCAAACTGTGAGATTGCCCTTCACTGCTCGTTTGAAGAACATGAACTTTAAATAGAACTGAAACCCCCATTAAAACAACACTGTTGCCTCCGTCTTTCCAGATTAACTGAATTGCTGCTCTTTTTTCAGTTTCAAGGAACTGAAACTGAAAAAAAGGATCCGCTATTGTTGTCATCTGGACTAGTTCAGCCTGACCAAAACAATCATTCTGATCATTCAAAACTATCAGATCAAGCTATGCCACTGCTCTGCCACTTCCATTTAAGCATTTGTAGGCAATGTATCAGACCTGACAAGTTTAGTGGGGGGACAGGGGCAATACAGCTCATCAATACTCATCCAGCAGGAGACTCTTACAAGCACTGCAACTGCATTCTCACAGGCCTCAACGAGGAAGATTGGAGGCAGTGCAAGAGAGGGCCAAAGAAAACGAAAGCACACAGTATGACAGACACACAATCATCTTTGTCAGCTGTTTGATCGACATAGGTTTCTGACAACAATGCCAAAGAACATGGCACCCAATATGTGTAAATCTGTTATACCTTTTCATAGAACTTTGTTTCTGTGTCGTCTTATTAAATGTTAAATATCATGAATTGTTCACTTGGAGCTGCTTTTTTTTCTCAGCTTTTCTGTAACGTGATGTCTTTTTACACACTAGCAATGCCAGATTTTTATTAATGCTACCTGCATGCTGTAACGTCCATTCTTGTGCATGAGCCAAAGAAAACTAAACATTTGATAATAAAGCTGGTAATTAGAAACACTGCATGATACCTTTAACTAGAATATTTCACATATACACATGGTATTCTCCAATAAACTGGCGTTACTGTAGTAAAGGGGAAATGAAGTGTGTGAGAGACACAATCCAGAAAGAAAGCATTGTTTTAGAATCGAACTGTGTTGGCTGTTTTACACAGTCAGCCCATGACATTCAATATTACCTGGGAAAAGAACAACCTTTGTGCCAGTTTTAAAACACTAAAAAGCTAGGGGGAATAAAACACATTAACAATAAAGATATTTTTTGTGCTATTTCTTCTTTTTTCCTCTTTGTTTTGTTGCCTTTGAGTGTTTTTGTACCTCTGTGTCAGCCCTTTCCATCCTACTTTTTGTAAATATGATTTATCAGACAATGCTTGGAAGGGATATAATTACATTTGGCACAATTGTCCTCTTGCGCTCAAGGATGGTCAAAGATTAAGGTCACTGCGACCTGTTTTTGGCCAGAATTTGAGAGTGAATAATTTAATTATGACAAATGGCTCAGAGAACAAAATGGTTTCATTTTATGTCCAGAACGGTAATGATCAAATCTGTATTTGTAAATTCAACAGTTTCTGGGATTTTTGTACACTCAGTACACTTTACCAGGAAGATTTACCAGCTTAAATAAATAAAAATCTAGCAAGGGCAGCATATAAATTCACTTTAACCAAGGTTTTTTATACTTAAATGACGACAATAGTTTCAGTGCATAACAGCCTGAGCACACACCCACCCACATGCACATTCAACCTTTTTGAAAACAGAATTAAATTAACAAGTGATCCCACTTAAAAAAAATTCTTATGTCTCAATCCAGGGGTCGTGAATACGCAGCTCTTTGGCGTATCTCTTGTGACTTCCTTTGAGTTCGACAAATAAATTATAAGAATATCAATACGGACGGGATTTTTTAGAAATGATTTTTTCCTGCAGTTGTAAAAATGTGTAACCTAAATGGTCAACTAAATTGTGTATTATAGCCGTAAACATGGGCTAAATAGCTGTCCAGCTATGGGTTTCAAATCCAAGAAAAAAAAAGATGGCAGTGGAAAACAATGCTGCTAGCTGGAGTGATGGTGAGAAATTTCCAGAACAAGCACACTGCATTTGCCTGTGATGAGTCAATGGACCTGAATGATACTGAACAGACAGCACTGCTGTGCAAAGATGTGAACTATGATGTGCAGCGGATGTATGGGGAGAGGACATTTGTGAGGCTGTTTAAAAGCCAAAGGAATAAACACCAGCCACATGGTGTCAATAGCTGCAGATGGGGCAGCCACTATAAAGGAACACAGAAGGGTTTATTGCTTTATTGCAGAAGTCACTGGCTCAAAAACTGCTCAAGTTTCATTGTGTCTTACACCAAGAAGCCCTGTGTGTGCAAACATCCCGTCCAGAGTGTGGAGGTGATGAGCCTCATCATCCAGATTGTGAATAAAATAATGGTTTACACCACCATCAGTTGTGCCCATTGCTAGATGGCCCAACAATATGTATTCAGATCTGCTGCTGCACATTAAGTCTAGTAGCTGTCTAGACAGCTCAAAACTTTTATGCATAGCAAAGCACTGACCTACATGCATCAACAACCAGCAACTAAGGGATCCAACTTGTCTGAAAAAAAAACAAGCTTCACAGTGGACATGAGGAGTTATCTAAACACACCGAACACACAGAACAAACGTCTCCGGAGAAAAGGAAAAATAGCTCTGCAGATGCTGAAAGATGTGTTAGCGTTTGAGCATAAGTTGACAGTGTTCACCAAAGATGTACAGAGAGGCAAGCTCTTGCACTTCCCCTCCCTGAGAGAGTTCAAAGAGGACACAGTCACAGTTTTAGTTGTTTTCAAAGTGCCACCATTGGAATTTAAACTGCATGTGTTTCGCTGACATACCTCTGGATGATGACCCATCCTTGTTAGAGATGTCACTGTATGCCTGTATTTAAAGGAGACCTTGAAATTGAACTGCCTGACAAATACTTCTGAGTGTCGAAGTTCAAAAGTCTGACAGCGGAGCTTGAAGAGATTGCATCTCAGAAAGCCACAAGTAGAGCAATATTAAAAAACTATAAACCTGACGATCTTGTGTTTGAAACATGGAATATTAATTACGACAGTTAAATGATCACGTAGAAGTATGCATTTGGTGTCTTGTATATCTTCAGGTCAACTTGTCCCAGCATGTTTTCTCAAGCATAAACTATATGAAATCCACCAATCGGTCCCACCTTATTCTCCTGTGTCTAGATGAAAAGTTGCACGTTACAGTCCTGGTATTAAGATAATCTTTAATTCCATGACAATGAGTCATTTACAGCTTTGCGAGTTCATTGCTGTGTGATGTGTTGAATGTTGAACGCATTCAGGGCCCCAAGTGTTAAGATTCAGATGAGTTAGCATTTTGTTTTTAAGATTTTATTTTATGTTTCTAAATTGTTGATTGAAAAATTTACACTTTACTTTTTTGGCAATTTGTAGCTGCAACAAAATGCAGCTACAACATTTAGTTAATACTGTATGACCACTGGCATAAAGTCCTTCTGCATACATATTATAATTTTTGTGGTTAGACCCGTCAGTCTCCATATAATTGGACAAGTCCAAAATTCTAAAAACACCATACATTTTTCAAAGACATCTGTTCCTCCTACTGAAAAGAAAAATAATGGATCAGTCTTGCAAGCCCACTGATGTAGCACATTTGTCCTCAGGAAACTAATACGGAGGACAAATGAGAAAGAACTGAGTTTGATTAGAGAATATGGAGTGAAAAAAATGTAACCACATAGCTACTTTTTCACATTTCCTGACTGTGGTACCTACGTATAATAAATATGGAACAGAGATTATATGGCTAAACATTAACTTATTATGATGGATGCAGCTTTCAGGCCACAAAAGTCAAGCCAATGCATTAGTGTATTAAAGCACCTACAGCCAGCAGTGCCTATTCTGGTTGCAACAAGTGAGATTTTCTATAACAAAACAAACCCTCTGGCTCCACTGATTTATGATCTCAGCAAACACTTTCCTGATGTGTTTAATGTCTCAATCACTTGTTGTAAGTGTTACTGAATACAACATTTTATTCATTTTGCAATCAAGGTCCCTGTTAAAGTCAAAAAGGATAATAAAGCACTCATTACTTGGTATCTATGTTCGTTTCTCAGACAGATTGAGCTTAAGCTCATCACTCCTTTTTCAAAACCTTAAGAAAGCAGTGACATCGTGGGTGATGATCTGGACCATGGCATCACTGACCTCCTGGACAGTCTGAGCTGCAACCTGGCAGCATCACAGAGACCAAAACAGCATGGGGGCTCCTATAAATGTCTGTGTGTCCCTCCATGAATACCACCACTGACCTACAGCCAAACCGGTCAACATTCTCAACAACTTCTCCAGACACTTTCACGTCTGTTGCATGTGTTCAGGGTGAACATACTCACATATGTGAAAAGCACAGGGCACCAGTGGTGGACCAGCTAATTCTGTAGCAAATATGTTGCCCTGGTGCCTGGCACTGAGCACAGGGCCCATTAGAGGCCCATTAGAGTCACACTAGTGCCTGCTGGAGGTACATTTGTAGGGCTCTGGCAGTGCTCAGCATGTTCCTCCTTGCACAAAGGAGCAGATACCGGTCCTGCTTCTGGCAATGGCAAATATTAATGAGCCATCCTGCGGGAGTAGAACTATTTGTGCAGTCTCTGTAGGCTGTAGTGACACTGTCCCTGACCAAATGCAGAGTTAAAAAAAACTGTCAAAAAAGTATTCCCTTAATTCGTAGAGAAAGGAGCTTGCAAAGAAAAGCCTCTGGACTTCTTTAAGTTGCTTGAAGACGTTTCACCTCTCATCCGAGAAGCTTCTTCAGTTCTAAGGTCAAATGGTGGAGAGTCCCAGATATGAACCTAGTGGGAGAGACCCACCACAGAGGGACAAAAGGACCCCCTGATGATCCTCTAATCGCCTGAGCCATCATCAGGGGGTCCTTTTGTCCCTCTGTGGTGGGTCTCTCCCACTAGGTTCATATCTGGGACTCTCCACCATTTGACCCTTAGAACTGAAGAAGCTTCTCGGATGAGAGGTGAAACGTCTTCAAGCAACTTAAAGAAGTCCAGACGCTTTTCTTTGCAAGCTCCTTTGACTACGATGACCTGGATGACTGAGAAACTTCACAGACACTTAATTCGTAGAGTGTACAGGGCCCATTATCATCACTATAACGATGACGAAGTTGATGATGACTGACTTATCACTGCCATTTATGGTTTTCAAGTAATCTAATAAAGAATTAAAAGGCAAATCACACAAATACAACACAGTGAAATCATTTTTCTTTGCCTTTCCACCCCCTAACAGATCTAAAGACTTGTGTAGCTGTATTGACATGCAAATAAGTCACTAAGGGTGTGTCAATGTATATTAACTAAAAGCATACATGTGGCAGAATCAAGTGGGTGACTTCTTTAGAGCACAAAGCTGTATAAAGCTGCATATGAGAGAAGAGATCAATCAAAATATACTTGAGGAAGCTACAGGTGCATTTATCATCATTTATCATGATGGAGGCATCGACTAGTGGCATCCAATCACGTTATGACTGATGAGCTAAACCGCTGCGCTCTTGTGACCTTTACAAGACAGTAAATGTAGAGCAAATTATCTGGTAATGGTGATATGGCTGCCCAGCCTGAGACAAACCAGGCCAGAAGTCTCCATTAAATGAGGACCACCCATGTCTCTTCGATGCCGCGTCCACATTTCTTAAGCACTTCATCATCCATATTTTGCTAAAGTTCTTCTTCCAACCTAACATATTATGACTCACAGCACTGGACTGAAGTCACGATGAGCAAAGCAATGAATGGCAAAAATCTAATTTCCCTCTAACTGAGTGCTGCACTTTTCCTGCTTGGGTTGGGAGCGGATGGCAAGATTGGCACTGCAGGGCATATGCTGTTGTGTGAAATTGTTTCATTGCTGGTCCATGATGGGTCCGGTCACTAACTGCAACACAGAGAAGCCAAGGCTTTCTTAGATCATCTAATATCTTTGAGAAGGTAATGGCTATTTTTTTGAACCCCATAGCACAAAGTAAGAATAGTCTGCCTGCAAGGACTGAAGGAGCTGTTGATACACACAGCTCAGTGATTTGCACAAAAGAACTGCAGCTCCTGTTAAAGGTTGATAAAGGACATTGATTACCTAATGTGCTTTAAATTTGGCTAAATTCCTGGGCAGAAAAAGAAGAATAATGTTTCCACCGTTTTGTTCCTGAAGAATCACTCTAACCTGAACTGACACTGCAGCACAGACGAAACGGCCCGTGCACTGCGAGATTAAAGGAATGGCCCCATGATGCACCAACAACCGACTAGAAAAACAGATAGATAGAGAGGGAGAAACGGTTGTGGCTGGGAGATATACAACATCCTTTGTCAGCATGGAGAAGCTGTATAAATTTTCTGCCAACAGTTTATTTAGGAGAAGAGAGTGACAAAGCACAGACTGTGGACAAAGCAGATACTTTTCATTAGGCCAGGCACTCCTTTCATTTCTTATTTAATCTGTCCTTCTCCTCCACACTCTCCACAGAGACATCAGTTACAGAACTCCATCTCCTGCAATCTGAAGCTGCGCCCTAAAACCTATCGGAACTGCTTAGTCTGTTAATGCCATTGTTAGAGATGACATGAGGAGAGGGTTGCATGAATAGAGGTTGATGAATAAAAACAGACCTTGTCCGATGAGGCTCAAATCGCGCTAATTAAGAAGACGGAGGGCTTATACTTCAGCACCTGCATTACAGCGCTGGCTCGTTTAAACTGATGGAGAAAGGGAGGAAAATGACACATACTCTCACATACTGTTACATATGAAAATTTAATCTGGAGCGCTGGAGGAGACACTGTTTCCCCTTCGAGTGTAAAGCTGCTTTAAGTGGTAATGTCAAATCTTTTTCGTGCCCCGCACCAAGAATATTCATTTAAAGAGCGACCTAAATGCATTCGTTGAATGCTTTACATATCTGTGTATTAGTGATGTGTTCCTGCTTTGTGCTTGGATTCTTCCACGCCAATTAGAAGGTGCATTTTAATCAATGGTAAGAATGTAACACTGTTCAGAGAAGGCGTGGCTCCACTTGAGAATCAAACCCATCTAATCTTTAAGACTTCAACTGCAGTGGCTGCAAACATAGCCTGCATCTATCCGCTGAATGCTGTTTGCACTTATGTCATCACATGCATAGATTTATTTACACAAGATGGTGCACGATGTTACAACAGCCAACCGCCCGACGGCTCCGATGTTGATTTCCATACAATCAAATGATAAAAATAAACACTCGCACCGGTTTTGAGGAGGGTGAACTCAGTCATGTGAAACGACAAATGAACAAAGATTTCTACTGCACCAGCACTGATTTGGAAGATTATTTTTATTTTTTGGCAGGTTGCTTTTTTTAATACTGGCTGCAGAATATTTTATGCGCCCAGGCCTGCTAATCACAGCGGGTGGTTGGCCACAATAGCAGGATTTTTTTTTTTTTTTACTATTTATTTATTTATTAAACACTGTACCCAAAAAAGAAAAATAAAGTAGAAAAGGAAATGTGCCCAGAATACCAAGCGAAGAAATGCAGGGATTTAGATGACAACTCCCCCCTCCTCCTCCTCTCTCTTCAGAGATCCACAGGCCCCAATGCCACTGCTGCAGATCGTCCCGTGGGCTCTACAAGCAGCTGCAGGGCCCTGACCCCAATTACTAAGACAGGGCCCGCACTGCACAGGCTCTCTGCCATCTCTGTCCCAATAGGCACATGGCTAGACAATACACCTGAGCACACCTCTTTCCATTTATACAAACAGTATGCTCCCACAAGTAATTTCGCATATCAGGTCCAAAGAGTGTTGACGCTCCTTAAAAATTGAAGACCTTACAAAAAAAAACTTCTGCACCAGCATTTTCACAGATTACTTTTACAGTTCATTAAGGTGATCAGTGGAGGAGGAAATATTAAGAATTCAAACCCTTTTCTTAAGTATAAGCAATATTTACTGTGCGGCCCACACTAGTAAAACTGTTAGCAAAAAGTCAGAGTCAACAATGAATATTATGACATTATTGTGTGTAAGTACTTTGTGACAAAAAAAGCAGATTTTTTTATTCAATGTGACACAAGAGTTCATAAATTCACAGAGCTCATAAATTCAGCTGGGAAGGATTTAAAGAGGTAAAGTCAGAAATGTGTTTTTAAATGGACTTCGATAACACCTCTTTTTGCAACCACTGCTATTGCCTGATGGCCTTCAATTAGAAATCAGATTTAAGGCACTTCTGCATTGGTTCAATTTTTCTGACCTGTAAGCTATGTCAGTTTTTTTGTCCTGTTTATAATTTCCATGGACATTCAGAGGGTGTGACAGGATATGCTCCCTCCCAATCCTCAATTCTCCGCCACCCTTGTAGCGTCAAAAGAGCACAGCACCACTTGACATTAATCAAAGAAGCCCACTAATCACTGACATGTATAAAAATGGCTGTAATTTTTAAACAGTTCCTGCAAAATTGCCTTAAAGCTCTTTGAAATAAAGCTGAAAGCATGTACTTGAATCTCAAATTGATTGCTTGATTTACAATCCACTGTGGTGGTGTACAGAGGAAATGTAGCACAATGTAGCCACAATGTAGCTAAATGGGGTAGCTAGCAGATCATCTGTTTTCGCAACTGTGGTAAAGTTAGCTAATATTAGCCAAAGGAATTATTTAGAACACTACACCCAACTACACAAGTGAAGGCTTTCTGGACAAATCTCAACATGCCCAAAGTTATAACAACTACAACACCAGCAAGGCATTTGATTTTTGGAGAGAACTGGAAGGAGATTTGGTTTGTCATGATGAAACTCAACACCAAGTTGCCTTTTTATTGCCAGGGTTACATTATGCTAGCTTAAATGCTAACTCGAACAAGCTACAAGCTAGATGGAAATGCACCCATTACTAATACATTTGTGTGATGCATTGTGTTTTTTACTGGCCAATCAAATTCATATTTCTAACAAGTTAATGTGTATTGTATTGGAAATAATTTCAAACAATTACCAGCCCTATCCCTTTTGTACAATGTGTATGTGTTACTAATGCCAGAAGGAATCATGAATAGGAGGATTTGAGTAGGGCACTTCCAGGACTCTGTTGAATCTAGGCCAAATAATTCAGCCTTGATTACAGATCAAAAAACACCTGGCACCATTGTCAGGTTAAAATGATCACAAATATGCAGAAATGCTGCTGTGCTAAAAAAAACAACAACTGTTAAATCGTTAAGGAAAATATACAAGCTGTTGTAACAATAGCACATGATAAAAAAAAATCCACAGATACACTCATTTGCACACACAAACAATATGCTAAACTGACATAATAGCAACCACAGCGATGAGAGCCTCTTTATGAAAGAGATCAGTGCTCCTCAGAGATAGTCGCACTGTCTTTTGCTTCGACTTAATTACAGCTCACACCTCCCCTCTCACTATGCAGAGGAGAGAAAAGAGGGCTTTGATTCTGATGCCCTGTGGAACACTTGATCCTTTCCTTCCGGTAGCATCATTTAGTCACTTTTCTAAGCAGTTTTGTCTTTGCGCTCACGTTCTACTTTTTTTTTTTTTTTCACGCTTTACCAAGGATGTATCAAGCATCTTTCTTGTAGCGGCAAAAGGTTATGCCATTCAGCTGCAGATGTAAGAACTCTAAGACATGGGAACAGAAAATGTTATGGAGTAACAAGAAGCTTTACATGACATTATAAGGAGCGCTTCCTTTAGCACATACACATTTAAATGAGCACTTGTAATAAGAGGCTTAGCCATGAGAATGCTGTCCTTTATTATGATAGGAAAATCCTACCCAAATGTCCAAAATGTACAAATAGCTGCTCTTGAGTTTTTAGAAGTATTTTATCAGCTCTGTCAGCTAGTTGCATCCACCAAAAGCAAAAAGTGCCTGCAGTTTGTCAGAGTAACTTTGAATTCTGTGCATAAGGTAGAAGTAGAAACTTTTCTTTCTCATGAAAAAGCATCTAAATGCTGCACATTATTCAACAAGAGCCTGTTACTCAGCCACAGACTGCATATGGACATACTCACCATGATATCAATCACTGGCTAGAAAATGTAATCTTTGAAGTCTTGTGCTGAGCATTTTTGCCACTGACAAACCTAACCGTGAAGCAGGGATGCAGAATACTCACAGGGTAGCAACTTGTCCCAGCCTGTATATCTAAACTATATATGAATTAAATATCATTAAACACTAGTTTCATGCCTTTTGCTCTGAAAACCTTTCACTTGGAGTATTTTAACATAGACAACTGTGTTGACAAGTAACTATGGAATCATTACAAAATCACCAGCAGCACAAGTCAATTAAATGCCTCACACAGCAATATTTTTCATATACTCACCATAAGCTTTAGGTCAAATCAGACTAAAAGGCCGTCAAACTGGCTGAGCAACGGTGTTATTTATTGCATTTCTTTTCAGTCGCAAGCAGAGCTTCTTCTTCTTTCACAAGTTGTTTTATTTGGGTTTGACACTGGAGGAAAAATACAGATTTCACCGAGGTGAAAATGTTCTCTTCAACATAAGGAGGTGGGTCGCACAAAGGCAGCATCATATAACTGCTCTAAAGTGGAGGATGCCATCCTGTACCTCCTACACAGAGCCCACTCACACCTGGATGGGGGAAAAGGCACGGTCAGGATCCTGTTTCTTGACTTTTCCAGTGCCTTTAATACCATCCGGCCCTGTATGCTTCAAGAAAAACTGAACAGGATGGAGGTGGACCCCTGCCTGGTGGCTTGGATCTCCGACTACCTCACCGACAGACCACAGTACGTCAGGCTGAAGGACATCACGTCTGACACAGTGGTCAGCAGCACAGGAGCACCACAGGGAACTGTGCTGTCCCCTCTTCTCTTCACCCTGTACACCTCTGACTTCTGCTACAACTCTGAATTATGCCACATTCAGAAGTTTGCAGACGACACAGCCATCATGGGGTGTATCTGGGATGATCAGGAAGAGGAGTACAGAAGTCTGGTGAGGAACTTTGTCGCATGGAGTCACACAAACCACCTGCAACTCAACACCTCAAAGACTAAGGAACTGGTTGTGGACTTCGGGAGGTCTAGAGCAGGTCCACTGCCGGTTCAGATAGAGGGGGAGGAGGTGGAGGTGGTCAACAAGTACAAGTACCTCGGGCTGTGGGTGGACAATAAACTGGACTGGTCATGCAACACAGAGTACCTGTATAAAAAAGCCCAAAGCCGACTGTACTTCCTCAGGAGGCTGAGGTCTTTTAACATCTGCAGGAAGCTCCTGAGGATGTTTTACCAGTCGGTGGTTGCTGGAGTACTTTTCTATGCTGTGGTGTGCTGGGGGAGCAGCACAGCAAAGAAGGACTCATGCAGGCTGGAGAAACTGATCAGGAAGGCTAGCTCTGTGGTCGGCATGAAGCTGGACACTCTGGTGACAGTGGCAGAGAAAAGGACATTAAAGAAACTGATGGACATTATGGACAATGCCAGACATCCTCTGCACACGGCCATTAACAACCAGAAGAGTCTGTTCAGTGACAGGTTGCTTCTCCCAAAGACAAGAACTAACAGACTTAAAAACTCCTTTGTCCCACACGCCATCAGACTGTTTAACTCCTCTCTGGAGGGGAGAGGGAGGGGAAACAGGAGGACAAAGGAGGGGGGAACAACTAAGCTGTAATGCCTCTTCACCTCACTGTGCAATACCTTTTGTGCAATACTTTTGTAAATAGTCAACGGTGCAATAGACTCAATACTTGAAATGTGCAATTCACTTGTATTTTTATTTTTATTCCTATTTATTCTATTTATCCCCTTCGTATATTTTATTTATATTGTCTCTGTATTTATATATATGTGTGTGTGTATAACTCTGTAACTTCTGTCGGTGCTGTGCTTTTTTGGAAATCGAATTTCCCAGAGGAACCCACCCGAGGGATTAATAAAGTTCTATCTTATCTTATCTTAAAAACATGGGGAAAACAGGAGAGGTTCGAAAGTTGAGGCTACAAGATTGTATTGAGCAGGGAAGGTCAGGATGGGCAGAATATCTGTGGTATTGTGCAAAGCAGCCACTATGTATTGGCCACGAGCTCAATAAAGAAAGGAGAAGGTGCGTAAAATTACAGTCCCCAGATTTTTTTCAAGTTTCAAGCTTTCCCACAATGACAGTCCACACTGACGTGAGAAGGATCAAATCATGGTCCTGTACCTAGAATGATGGTTCAAAGGCCTAATGTAATTTCTGAAACTGGAAAATATGAAATCCGCTCTAACACGATTGTAGCAAGTAAACTAATAACTGCCCAATAACACAGAATTTCATCAGAACTGGATGCTTATATACGGCGCTTATGCAGCTCAGTGTAAAAGCTCCTGTTTGAGCATTTTTATCCAACACTATGTGGAAACTGTAAAACGATTACACAAAGCACACTAGCTAATACAAGCTAGTGCAAGATAGCTTTATTGCACCTTTCGAAAAACACAACAGTTCACATTAAACTATTCTACACAGAGATATTCTATAAAGAGCCTCATCTAGGACTGATGATGATAGTTCAACACAATGGTAAATCTATAACACACCAACAAAGAAGAGGTAGCTAATTTCACTTTAAATGGATCATCAAATCAGTAGAAAACAGACTGCAGTCTGCTGGTTTGCGTTTACCTTGGAAATAATTTTTTTCAGCTGATGCTTGGGCAAGAAAAAAAACATCCATTACCCATACAACTCCACATGGTCACAATAAATCCGTCACGTTGTACAGAAATTGAGAAACTAAAATATTTAGGATGACATTTTGAAAAAATAAATAAATAAAAAGGCGTTCTGGTTCTGAACCCTCTGGTATCTTGACAAAGTGTGTAGCAGTGTGAAGCAGTCATTTTAAGCATCTCATTGCTCAAGAGCCACAAAAGAAATACACTGATCGGTAACACTATCTAAAATATGGATCATCTCTTTATAATGCAAAGCTCCAAGAACACCAAGGCACTGAACCAGTTTCCAAAATTCTCTGATCAGTTCCAGCTGAGCATCTTTGGGTGTGGCGTGGTTGGCAGTACGAGGTAGTGCTGCACAGTGGTTTCATTGTTGATACTATTATTGCACCTTTCTACTTTAACTAAAGTACTTTTTACCATATTGACCCATTCATATAGTGCTTTGATTGAGTTCTTTGAACAATCCTACACACACAGTCAGATCCACACCTCAGGGACAATTTAGAGGTCAATATGTGACCGAGGACATGGGGACTAGAGGAGCCATGGATCAAACCACAGCCTCCCCATATTCTGGTGTAAATGTTCAAAATGAGCTTGCATGTTACTTAAAGCCTGAAACATCCAAATATTACAAACATTCGTGCTAAATTACTTAATATTTTTAACTCTCATGTTCCCTTCCAGGCAGCATCATAACCCCTTTTTAGCACTACATAGATTGCAGCCAGGCTCCAGACACACACAAACGGAACAAAATAAAAGAAAACTATGTCTCAGATATAGCTTCTGTAGCAGGGCCTGTAATTACCACAGCCAGGGGCCAGCTCGACTTCCTCTCTTGTGTTCAGTGGGCTGGCCTTGACACCTTCACAAGGGCCCTCAGAAACCACAACAGCAAAACGACAATGTCAGCACTGCCCCTTTTCTGGCGTGCTGCACAACCCTCCCGTATGGCAGATAATAGCCTCCATCAGGGGGCAGTATAAGCTGATAATTAGGTGCTTAACTCATGCAAAAGTGCAGATCTGATATATAGGCCTGTCAGGTCACTGGGGAAGAGTTAAATGAGTGTAGAGCAAGGGTAAAGTATTACAAGGGATGGGAATTAGTGTTGCATATTAATAGTGGACAATATAGAAACCAGTGCCCCCAGCCCACATGGCCATCTGGGCTGAGCTATAGAGAGCAACTGGGACTTGGTGGAGGCTAACTAGAACCCGTGTGTGTGTGTGTGTGTGTGTGTGTGTGTGTGTGTGTGTGTGTGTGTGTGTGTGTGTGTACACCTTTATGTGGATGGGGATATAGTACACATTGGCAACCATGTGCATAGGCCTATGCCTAATGTCTTTGGAACATTAAGCAAGGAATGCAATCTTGTGATGTGTTAATGGCCATTATGACACTTAAGTCGCTGTTCAGATAATATTTTAAAGCTCTCTCTCTCCCGGTGAGACCCCCTGACAGCCCAGATCCATTCTTCATTTAACATCGCTCTCAAACAGCTGTCAGTACTTTACATTGCATCCAGGCAAGGTGGCCAAGAAGACATTTCGTTTTGCTCTTTAAAATGTACAATTTGGCATCTGACCTTTTCAACACGAGATACTTTCACATAACAAAGTGAGAAAACAGAAGAAAAACGGTGTAAGCTTAAGCTAATCTTCAATCACAGCATGTTCACACCACATAACCTTTAGTTCTGGGGTCAACAGACCGCAATAATTTGTTTGAAAGTGAGGTTATTGTGTGGTTCAGGCTTCCAGAGAACGTCGCTTGCTGCCAGTGGCCGTTTAATGTCATCAAACTGTAATGATTTTATAGAGTTATCATTTCAAGTTTGTCACAACTGATAAAAAAATTGGGTCATGATACATCAGCTGATACTGGTGCGCATTTGAAGACACTGCGTCCTTTCAAGGTGAGGTAGTGGGCGTGCTGCCAGCAAACTCCCTCAGCAGGCAGTATAAGAAAAATGTCATGAACTGAAAAATCCATATGTCTTCCACTGATCAGGCCAGCTATGTCAGCAGGCAGAACACAGAGAGAATAACTCTCATACTCCATACAGAGTATTAACATTGTATCAAGCTAACGACTAAGAAAACATTCGCTTTATAGTGGTAATTACAACTACGGTGTGAAGATGGATAGATACATTTGCTGATAATGCCATCATCTGAGTAATTGTGTGGGACCACACAGAAAATGTTTTGGGGATTTGGGTGCATTGACCATTGCTTTGGCCTCTCTTGTAGGTAGCAACTCATTTTATCTAGTTGACTGAATGAGGTGCGACATGTAAAACATATTACATGTCAGTTTTACAGATACCACTGCTTTCCCTGATTGCTTCAATCCCAGTGACACAAGCTGAAATCAGTTTTGTCTCCCAAACCAAGTCTCAGTTGATGCATGGTTTGTTTGCCTGGGTCCAAATTTTTAAATTAGTCCACTCCCCTCGTTGCCTTTTTCATCTGGCTTTGTGACACAAAGCAGCGCTCTCTTAAATGAAAAAGCAATTAGTCCAATGACGGCCTAAAGGGCCCATTATACTCAATGTCAAATTCCAGTTAAAAAATAATCCATATTTTTCTTATTCTGAGCCTTTGTCCACTGTGTGTAACACACTGTTTTAGCTCTTCCTCCATTAAGGCCATGCCTCTTTAAGCCAACTTGATTCTCTTTTGCTGCTCCTTACAATCATGGGGTTTCAACAGAAGGCAGGTGAGGCTGCTGTGTTCACAGCCAGAGCTGCGTGTTTGAAGTAATCATCGTAAAGAGTACAAAAAAAATTTGGGAACTGATCTTTTAGTGGAGTCTGTGGCCTGAGCTTCTGGCTCATCAAGATTACTGCACTGTAAACAAACGCTCAAACTACTTTTCTACTTGAGACAACAGAACTGTTTTTTATCAAACATTTTCTTCCATTTGAGTAAGTTCAACTTTTTATTTTTGATCAACTTCAACTATTTTGAATATTAAGTACCAGCTAATTAAATTGATTTTACTCATTTAATTTTACTCATATATTTAAATTATGTGGCAGACATGTTTAGAAGGTTTTGATTCCTGAAAATAAAAAATACTATTGTTCATTTAAAAAATCTGCATAAGCTGTAAGTTTTAATGACAGTCAACTGACCTTTTTATCTAGATTTTAATAGTTTTTTTTTCTTCTAATAAAGACTTCATTATTGAGGTCATTTCCTGATAAATATGGACGCCTGCCCACTTCTCTGCAGTTGTTTGGTTTTGAAATGTGACCGGGACTGAAGACTCATTAAAAAGAGAGAAACACCGGGTGTAAGGTGTCACTGTAGACTGTTACCAGCATTGCCTGTATCAGAGTAAGTATTCTAATTTTCTTTAGATTTCCCATTTTTCAAGTCATTTTAGTGAAATGTCAACAAAGCAATTCTCCTTCAGTGGTACTGTTAGCTAACAGTTTATAAGCTAGCAGCTAATAAGCGGCGTTCACCTCGGTACCTGAGACAGACTGCTATGTTCTTAAACTACAGACAGTGTGTTATTCTGAGATATTTGATTTTTTTTGCCTTTTTTTGATACAATGCTTTGAATTGTAGAGACAATATGACAAAGTCTTTCTCATTTAAAAGGGATGACGTTAATGAAGATTTCAGAACTGATGAAAAAAGAAAGGATTAATTGTTGGGTAAGTGACATGAGCTGGTAGAAGCGAAGACCATGTGTCATAGGATCATGTAGAAAAATGGTTGAACCTTTTGAGATGAATATGTTGCTGTACGTCAGCCTTTTGAAAGTTAGAATAAAACATCTAATATTACTAGAAACAAATGTCAGTGTATGGAGAAGAGCCATAATTATCACTTCATTATACTTCAATTAAATTAGAACTGACCATGAGCAGTTTTGCTGTATTGAACTCTTTATTTCTCCCTCCCAAATGTAGGAGTACTCAGAGTTTCAACCTCCAACAGAGCACGACCAGCACATTCTACGTCAAATTTGACAGCTGTCTTATTCAACTGATTACTTTTTTTTAAGTACAAGGCTCCCAATACAGATAAGACAGCAAAGGTTTTGGCTCAAATGTAAAACTTGGGAATAGAAAGTGATTCAACATGAATGTCACACTGTGATTTTCAATTCTAGAACTAGCCCACTTGGTTTAAAATGATTGCTTTCCTCCTTCTTTTCTCTTGCCGTTCAACTCAATGTTAAGCATCCTTTGTCCACTATATCCACTATCCCTCCTCTGCACATAACCATCTCTCTATTGGTCACTTGGGTTCAGTAGCCTCAGAACTAGCTATTGTCTAGAACACATATTATCAGGTATACCCATATGTAGTTTGCACTCAGAACAGCTACAAAGATACAGAGTTGTAACTAAAATAATCCAAGCTTTCAAACATAACAAACATAATTCCTACACATCAAAAATTGTTGGGTGACGGTTAAAGAGATAAAAGTATTATATGACAATTTCCAGAACCAGAACTAGTATAAACCGCCTTTCTGTTGAAGATAATGATGATGAATTGGGGAGATGATTTGTCATAAAATCATCTTGTGAGTTAGTGGATTAGTTTGTGATCACTCTGTCTCGTTCATTCAGGAAAAGTCTGTTTAACCAGATCTGAGCTGAGGCAGCGACTCTGGTTATAGCAATCCATGACAACGACTCAGTTCATTACCAGCCTGTGAAACCTCTGTGGAGGTCTCCCAAAAACTGCTGATGAGCGTTTTGGTAATGTTTGAGTGATCTATGCACTACATGTACTACTGCAGTTAATACCAAGAGACTGAATAACACTGTATTCATTCACAGTACAGTAGTCTGGATGCTGGTAGAATCAGGAGTCTGAGTCACTGTATAAAAGCACAGTATCTTGTTTTGTTTTTTGTTGTTATTTTATTGAATTTTTTGGTTGCAATAACTGGATTAAAAGACATTTTTGATTATCTATTATTTCTTATTATTTCTGATTATTATTTTCAATATAAATGTTAAAAATACCAAGCAAATAACAGAACCAGTGCTATATGTACATTTAAGAAATTTACAGTGTAATTAATCAAATCTGCTATTGAGATATTCAAAAGTACAAATCACGCTGGGCATTTGATATTCTTTTTAAAATGATTTATTTTAATATTTCTTGAATATTGACAGTGCAGTATGTTATTGATGGAGGCCACGAAAATACTGCTGAACTAAAGAAATGTACTTCTTTTCAAATGTAGCCGTACTTAATTTTTTTAAGTTTTGGGAGAAATGTTTTTGAGTTTTCAAATTTGATGTTTGACTTTTGTTAAGTTAATTGTCATTTGAAACTTTGTCCATGTTTAGCGTTAGTATCTGTGATGATAAAAATCTAATCATATATGAAATAAGGTCAAACAAAATCTGTTGCCTTTATCAGTGAACCTAATTGACAACAAGTTTGATCCGCACTAAGCTAAATTCAGGGTATGTCCAAAACATAAATTGATTCATGAAACTCATTAACCAAATTTTCCTATACTACTTTAGCTTTGTATAGTAGATACTTGCTACTGTGACAACAAAAATAATATAGCTGAGGAAAATGATAACACTATTATCCGCTTGCTTTAACAGCATCAGCTAACATCAATAACTTAAGCCATTACATGTCATTGTCCTGAAAACACATCAATGTGTATGGGTTTTGTTTTGTTTTTTTCAGAAAGAGCTGCGCATCATCAGAAAAGCTCCAGGGAACTTCGGAGTCAGAGAAGCTATGAGAACCAAGCATTACTGAAACACTGATGCATGGAGATGGTTAGAAAGGACTCACGAAACCCTGCGGAGCACTCATGGGCGATAATGACCATCAGCTCTCTGTGTGGTAGAGTGTGGCTTCAAGAGCAGATCATGGGGAGGACAAGCAGCCAGGCACGCTGAACCATTGAAGGAGTGAGCTAGGGTGAAAAGGAACTGGGTAGCTTTCAACATTGCTTTGGTCCTGGGTTCTACGAAAAATAACTCCAAGTCTTTCCACTACTCCTCTCTCCCCCCGGTGTTCATAATCACCATTGGTGGTGTTTAGCTTTTCCTTCAATAGCAGATTCCCTTGTTTCCTTCTTTCTTCCACGAATTTCATCTTCATTATCCACAAAAGCTCTTGTTCTGCTTGGTGTCTTGCTAATCTCTCAGTGAGTGCCCAAAGGCATAAACTCATGGCAGTCAAATATGGCATAAGTGAGTGTGTCCACAGTGTGAAGAGAGGCCTCTATTGTATTTGCAAATGAACGGGTGACACATGGGACAAGAAACACGTGTGCTTGGAGAAGAGCTGCTTTAGATAATCTTGGAGAGTAATGAAAAAGCACATTAGCACAAAGGCTAATCAGCCCACCAACCCTCCCAGCAGTGGTTCCACTGAAGCCATTGACCGTGTTCTTGGCTTCATTCAAAAGCAAAGGGGATGGAAAAAAGAGCGGTTTTGTAAAAGCGAGTTTCTGTACAAATAGGCATGAAAAGAGAACAAGGAAGTGTTTACTTTATCAGGCTTTCATTGCACTTCTCACATCTGACTCTGTGCAAGTGAAAATACTTTGAACTTCCATTTTTGTGGAAAATGATGCAGTAACATAATGGATGGAGTGAGATAAACATAAGCCTCCAGGCTGTTCTTTATATTTTTTCCTCATATCAGCACAATCTGTCTTCTGATTGTGAAAACAATCATTAACTGCTTTCCCCCCCCTCTCTGGGCTGCTATTAAATGACATTAAATGGCAAATTTAATGAGCACAGGAAAGACAGAATTGAAGTAGGATACTTGCTGCAAATATAAACAGAAATAAATGCATTTCAGCTGGCAAACATGCAGCGGTATTCCAAAAAGTGCTGAAACTTTCGTCTAGCTCAAGAGCAAAAGAGCAATACTTTGGAATAATCCATTTAACTGGATTTCTCCACATCATATTGGTGATGGTCTCAGTACATATGTCTGTCACTTGATCCCATTAAAGACAAAATACTTGTGATTTTAAAATTATAATGCACTCCTGTCTGATCACAGCCGTTTTGCATGAGCAGGCTCTTTCAAAGGCATTTCTCATTTCAGGATAAAATGTCCTGTGATGAGATTTACAGAGCAAAGCTCTCTGCTCTCCCAAGACAAAATGAAATGTTTTGACTGGGAAGTGTAGGGGGAATTGCCATTTACTTTTCTACCAGTCATGTAATTGATATAGAACCTGTCGTCCCCTGTGGATAATTCAGGCCGACCGACATACTGGTATCGAAGTAGATTAGTCTCTAAATTTCAAGACTTCTTAATAGAGAAAGATCAAAGATTTAGCCTCGGAGATAACATAAACTCTGTGTTTTCATTACAGCATAGAGTTTAGTAGAGTGAAGAGGGTTTTTTTTATTTCCAAATCTTTCTAAAATTTACTGCTCATTACATATTTTGATAAATGAAATAATGGACTTATTTTAATACCATAAACCAGTGTAGGACGGTTAGCATCAGCCAACCAATCTGGTCATGTCATATTCTGTATTATATCATATTAAAATAGATGTTATTGAAAAAAATAAGTCCAGAGAACCCAGGCTCCATAGTGTAAATTAGGCAGGTGATGTTTCATGTTCACCTTAAGCTCTCCTGTTTAAATAGGAGAGCTTAATAAGACATTGCTTGAGTCTTATATAATGCAATGCTACGTGTTTTATTTTGCTCTACACAATTGCACGGGACTCAAAGTATTTTCCCCAGACAGTCATTAGTGTCTACCAGGCCAAAGCCTTGCTCTGCCAGGCAGCACCTGTGCATTGATCTAAGAACACAGCAGGTGCTGACTGTGTAGCAGCAGCACTATAAAGCTGCGCAGCCCTTTGGAGAGTAAAAGAATGCAGCAGACACTTTGGAGGAAAATAAAGAAAGGAGGATGAGATCAAATGAAACATTCATTATTGCCCTGAGGAAACTGAATTGTTGCAGTAACAAAATACCAAAGGAATGAAACAAAAAACAGAATGGAAAAGAATGATGGGGAATTGATGTATGGTTGAGCATGGGGTAAACAGGGAAGATTTAATCATCCTGGAGCCAACAGTCTGGCTGTGTTACGTTATGATGAAATGTATGGCATCACGTCAGGAGCTGTGCCGAGAAATGCAATGCAAACAGTGTTATAAACAGTGCAAATGCTACATTCAAAGCACTGTAATTAAAACGCTAACAATAATTAAAATCCTATTAGTTTTTCTTTAACAAAGATATTCTACTTAATTGTTGTCGCTCATTAAAAGCACAAGGAAAGCGCTATCCTTTACCATTTAATTTTTTAATAAAGTTCAATTTAACTGTTTTTCCACAAGAAAATTGAGTATAATTGGACATTCAGCGTTTCTTTTCATTTTTAACTTCTAATACCACGTCCAGCTGTTTGAAACTGTGCAGATAAAAACAAATAGCAACGTAGCCACCCTGTAGTCTGAAAGGTGAAACACAGGTCAAGAAAATTGTTCAAATTACATAATTGCTATCAGTGCGGGAATCACTAAAAGGATCCTATATTTTATCAGCTACTTGCTTCTTACCTGAATAATTATGGTTGAGGTAAATGGGCATGTCGTCCGCATTCCATTAAGCATTAGGCCCTTAAATCTGCCCATTATTTCAACTGACTGGTCTATAAGACATAACAAAATTGTGTATGTCACCAGTTGCAATTTCCCAGAGTCCATGAATAGCTCTTTAGGTAAGGTCAGCACACACTGGTCACTTACAAGACTCACTCAACAGTGAGACCTCATTGCTGTAGCATACATACATATGCAATGACTCAGCATCTGTCTGGCCGTTCAGAGGTCCTCTGTACTAAGTTTAGGAGAAAAGCAACATGCCTTCTCTACCAGCTACATACTTGATATCTTGTATTTATGACCGAATGGAGTTGGGATGTTTAGTAGTTTTTACCAATATTAGTAGATTTCTGAATACCTACTGTAATTCAATATCAAAACAAAATGATAACCCTGTGTAATTATACACAGTGTGTTGATATTACACAGACTGAATGAATGAATGGTTAGAATGGTTGTTGAGCAGCCTACTGATGTTACTATTAAGTATAATGTTTGCTATTTTAGAGTAGCTTAAACATTTTCATTACATTAGCCATTACAAACATCTTAGCCAATGAAACGTTGTTGGTTTTTTCTCAAACAAAATAGTAACTTGTATTTCAGAACACATCAGATGCTGTTGAGCCAAACTAAAACTCCTTCACCTTGAATTCTTTGTGAATCAATTAGCTACTATCTTGCTAACCAATGAGCCAGGTATAGTTATTCATTGTGGGTGGGTATCATTTTTCGTCTTCTTTTTCTTCTTAAACAAATAAAAATGGGTAGAAAGCTTGAAGAACTGCAGTGTGTGCCGTATTTAAAACAAAAGTAAAAGTAAAAAACTGTACTGTCATGAATTCAGAATTGTAGTATTGAAAGGTATAGCAAGCATCACTTCTGGTGACACTGCTGTCATAGAAAGGAATGTATTTCTGTATGGTTTTCAGAGTGGATAGTGTATGATCCTATATCCCTGCTATATGTATTTTTCTGATTGAGCCAGCTGTGCTATTGTGTATCATTTTCAAGTTTTCAAATTTGTCATATGCAGGTAACAATGGCACATCACTCCCAGCAATGACATCCTTAGGCTCTGAGCTCCCCTAAATATCACATGTAAAAGAAAGCAAAAATGCACATAAGTAATACTTTGAAAATAAAATAAACAAAGTATATATTTATGAAAAAGAGTGGAATAAATTGATACAGATTATTAAAAATACTGTAGTGGCTGTAGTGCAGAGGTAATGCCATATACATGTACTGCACAGTGTTCTTCCTCCCTGAGAAGATCTCCTTTTTATGCCCAAATGACAGTTTGTCTTCCAGTATGCATGTTGCATACATGCAGTCACTTACTAAACAAATAGACACCTGAATACTAAAGTGTTACTAAGGAAAGGCCCATATTTATATAGTAAATGTAGCTGGATATATGTAATTATTATATACTTATTATATTTCTATTGTTTAATCAGCCATAACTTTTGCAGTAAAAAATTTCACATCCATCACGACATTCACATTGGACATGTGTTGTGTGGATTGGGCTTCTCCTGGTGCAAAACATGGGATCCAGGGAATATGGAGGCTTTGTCATTTCCCTGAAATCCTTGTCCTATTCTTTCGGCCATATTTGGCAATATAGTGGCATAGAGTCTGTACCATCAATCTGAAAAGGTGGTCAGACCACAGTCAGACTTCAACTTATTCCAACATATGTATTCTGATCGGTCAAAATGCTACTTCAGTCAATCACTTGATATTATGTACAGGAGAATTTGTACATAAGAAGAAGAAACAGTTTCTGTGAGCCAAACCCAAGACGGATTCGCTCATGTAGGAAATAAACAAGATGCAGGTCTGTCAATATATGATGATGTATGATTTAAAGGAGGACTGGATTCATTATCTGTGCAGATGATAAAAACACTCTCAGACCATCATACATACATACACACTCACACACATGGAGAGGGGAGTGCGAATGTATAACAGGCTAGATAGGTGCTCAAGAGAGCTTACGACAGGAAGGCTCGAGTGAGCTTAAGAGGCGAGAATGTCTGAAGTGAGAAATGAGACAGGGGGAGAAGAGGGGAAGTGAAGAAAGAAACATAGCTAAGCTGCATTCATGTGGGAATCTCTGTTGGAAAGGCCTGATTGTTAAAAACAACACCACAAAAGTGTTTAAGTGTGTTTGTAGTGTTCCAAAGCCACCGAGTGAAGGGTTCTCTAGAGCTTGCTTGCCCAGTTTTTTAACATTTCACTTCTGAAGTGGCACATGCAAGTTCTAGTTCAGCTTTTAGAGCAGCTCTGTCACATAAAACACAACACTCTGTGAGCAGAGTAGGTGGCAATATAATGCACCATGGTGCTTATGCACATTTAAACACCTCGTTCAGCAGGAAAAGTGAAAACACCTGGTGGTTTTTTAGATGCTATAAAGTAAAACTCTCTCAGCAAAAAAAAAAAAAAAAAAAAGAGAAAACACCTGCCGGTCACATTTCTCTCATTTTTCTCTTTTATCCTTTGTTCCCAGCAGTTTTTACAGCCCTGCAGATGCTGAGAGTCAAAGCTTATTTGAAGGCTATTAAAAAATTACAGATTGTCAAATAGGTGAAACTACAATTAGTCAGCTCAGTTTAATAACAGGGAATGGGTGAAACATCCTGGTGTAAAAATACAGAGATACAAATCAGTACTGATTAGGTGTTGGGGTAATTTTCAACCAAATATGCTCAAGATTTCTTGCTCCAGAAATTTTATATACCGTAATTGTCGAGCTATAAGCCGCTACTTTTTGCACAAGCTTTGAACCCTGCGGCTTTTAGTCAGGTGCGGCTTTTCTATGGATTGTCCATGATTTTTGTGATATCGTAAGACGATTTGTTTTGTTTGTTCCGCTGTTGTACGGCACTACGTTGCCTGGCGGAAGGATCGGGGTTCAAGAGTGGTATGTTAGTCACATGTCCGTCCGCCAGGCAACGTAGTGCCGTACGAAGTAGCGCGAAAAACAAACTTCAAAGTAGCGCTACGCGTTCAGCGGGAGGCGTGGATGACGAGCGGCGATAAACTTGCGAAAAGCAAGTTATGCCCAACTCCACCGGTGGATTCTGACAGCGTGGAAAAGTGCGAAAACATCCACGATCACCAACGGATTTTGAAGGGCTGGACTGCTGCATGATGGAGAGGAGGACACCGCCACGGCCCTTCTGAGGGTGTTCGACTCTGACACTGACAACGAGGATTTCTTTGGTTTTGAAAGTGACAACGAAGGAGAGAAGCGGAGAGTGGATGACGAAGCCATCCTGAGCCTGTTTGTTTCCGACACTGGAGGAGAGGACTTTGGTGGTTTTAGAGCGCAGGAAGAAGAGAAAGATGGTGAATGACTGACTTTTCTTCTTGTTAAAGCCGTGTCACTGCACCTGAGCCTAAAAGGTAGTCCGAATCTATTTTTCTGGTGTGCTGTAGGTTACTGTTATGTACTACATGTGCAAATATGTACCCATAACTTGTTTTTCAAAATATTAATAAAAGGGGTGTGTCTCCAAACAGCCATCTCTTTCCCTTTGTGCACATTCTCTTACATATGATAAGTCAACATTGAAACACCTGCGGCTTTTAGTCAGGTGCGGCTAATGTATGTACAAAACAGGATTTTCCCCTGATTTTAGCTTGTGCGGCTAATATTCAGGTGCGCTTTGTAGTCCGGGAAATACGGTATAACATATAGAACAATGGCCCTGCGACAGACTGGCGACCTGTCCAGGGTGTACCCTGCCTCTCGCCCTATGACAGCTGGGATAGGCTCCAGCGCCCCCCGCGACCCTGAAAAAGATAAGCGGACGCGAATGGGTGGATGGATGGATATAGAACAATGATATGACAACTAAATAAACTGTGTAATTCACTGCAAGACAATTCTGCACAATATATCACAATATGCATGCAAAGTCAAAACATACCAGCATGAAAACTGCAGGAACATAAACTGAGGTGTTGATGTACTGCTGTATTAACAGTGCTTAATGTAATTTAAATCATATGTTTACCCTTTGTGTCTTCTCCTTCACCTTCATTCAATAAGAGCCACCACAAGGAGTGAAGAAGCAGCAACTGTTTATAAACAATCTGTTTATATCATATTATATTATATTATATTATATTATGTCCGAGTTTGATTAATATAGCAACCTATTATATTTCTACCATATTTGTTTGAGCTGCAACTCATGACACTTGATATTTTTAATATATTTCTTAACACATTTGGATTAATCTGGATAATAAATCATCATTAGATTCACATAAGAGAGGTGGTGTGGTAGAATCACTAACAAATGTTTAGTTTAACTTAATTTACTTTTAATGAACAATGGTATTTGATCCATTTGGAATGAGAATGTTGTCATCAATTAGTAAAAATCAGAGCAACAATTGTTATCATGTGTCAAACATGTAATCAGACAGAAAGTAATGATGTGTTTTCCATAACACCATCACAAACTAGTAATCTATTACAGAACTTAAAAATATAAATTCATTCTAATGACTTGTAAACATCAGTAAAATTTCAATTCACTAACTACTAAAATACTAACTAATTACTTATCAATTTACAATTTATTAACTCTGAATATTATAAATTATTATCATGGTAAAAAAAAAAAGAACATAATTACTGAAGAACATGCAGCTTTTCTTTTTCCTGCCTGCAAATTTAATCATTTGTCAGGATATTGGACTGTTGGTTGGGGAAAAAGCAGGAAATCTGGAGGCATCACTTTGGGACCTGGACGACTGTAATAGTTTGCTTTTCTTCAGCAGATAAATTGATACACATGAGCTGCAGGCCTACTTTTGGGGTAAGTTATATTTATGCATTAGATTGGAAAGACAAACTGCACAACCCTGCACTCATTGCTAAGCTGGCACTTCTTTTAATTAGAAACTAACATCGAGCAGAAAATTAAAGAGTATTAGTAATTTGCCTCAACAAAACACTGCTTATGTTTTAGAAGCTGCCATTTCCTGCGTCCTCTAAACACAGCATTATTCGTTCTTCTGAGGTTTTCTGTTCTTGCCTGCTTTTTTGCTCTCGCAGGAGTTCACACTGCCCCTGCTGGAGGAGACGCGTCCTTACTTACTCCTTATCGTCACTGCAGCATTCGTCTAAGTCACAAGTGGTAATTAGTCATGTGACAAGTTGAAAAAGCAGCCCCACAAGGATGCAGGTGTTTGCTTCACAGGCTTATTTGCATTTGCACTGCTATCATTTAAGTTACAATTCTCGGTGGCGAACACCACATTTCATCACATGTGTGAGGGAATAGAAGGATGAAGGGGAGGAGCAGCCTCTGATGATTCAGCACCCCCTCTGCGCCTCCAAAAGTCTCTAATTATCTCCATTTACCCCCCACAAATCCCTGTAGGCCTAGCAGAGGCTTCCTTTCCCTTGTACCCCCCACAGTGGAAGAATTATCCAAACCATCTCCCATCCCAACTGTAAAACAGCGCATCTAGACAACACCCAGCCACCCACTTTCTTCTTCCGGATTTCATCACCCTGCATCCAAGCAGAACAAGGGAAGATTAAAAAAAAAAAAAAAAACAGGAAAAGATAGGAGTGAGGATGAGCACCAGAGATGTCGGAAAGAGTGATGAAACCTGAGATGTTTTTCATGCAATGGCGCGCCGCATCTTTGTGTACAAAAGGCAATTTAGCCTGAATGGAGCAGCGGGCGCTGAGATTTGGAGGGTATGCAATTTCAGCAGGTAGGGCCGCGAGGGGAGGCAATGGGGCTTTTGATGTACTCTGCTTTGACGTGTATGGAGAGCAATTTGAAAAAGCATGCATTTATCCAAACGCAGAGACAGATGGAATCACACAGCAACACTTCTGCACAGCAAAAATGTGAGAGCGTGCGGTATTTATTGGCACATATGTGCACATCATCACCTAGGCAAGAGTGTTCATACACCTTCATGGAGAGACTGAAAATACTCGGCAGCTAATATGCGCACTGACACATAAATACAAGCAGTAATCCACAGTATTTTATGTGTTCATAACTGTGTCGCGGTATCACACAAAATTATACAACAGTGTCTGGCAGCCTCAGATGGCAAGAGGATGTTCAAACTGTGCAACTATTGATCTGTCTGATGATACTTTGAAAAGGTTTCCAAATGAAGCAAACAATCCATAGCTGTAGTTACTGTGTCAAGTCATTTCCAGAAAGCGCGGAGGGGAAAAAAACAAACTAAAAGAGCAGCCTGTGTCCAAACATTAATGGAGCTCAATAAAAACCTGGGTGAGCCACATCAAGGCGGGTTTAGATTGCTCACAGCGGGTTCATTAAGGTAACAATGCTGCTCTGTATAAAAAACAAACAAACACTTGGCTTCTGGCTGCTTTTTCCTGGGAAAATTCTCTGTTCCAAAGGAAGCGGTATATTTTAATTCATGTTTAAAATAAATAGATCTCGGTAAATACCCAGGGCCCAGAGATTTAAGGAGGATTCTGCTCCATTATAATTCTGCTCGTGTTCTTATCCAGAGGTAGGAGGAAGTCATTGTTGTGCCAATCCCAGCTCTTGGACATGATATGCGGTGCCCAGTGAGTTACGGTAACCAACTCATGCCTAATTTATCACTACCTGCTAATGACATCTAGGATGTAAACTTACATTTACTCTACAGCTCATTTTTCACAATGCACATAACAGTTTGGGGATAATTGGAACACGTGACATAGTTTTCTTTGTGCACTCCAGCAGATACTCACATGCCTCTCCTAATTTTACGTTTCATGCAAAATATATCAAAATCTGGGTTGTGATTTGAATACATATCATCCATATAATAGATGGATGTCGCCATTTTTTCTAAAGAGGCAGCACAAAAAAAATGAACCTGCTCCTCAGTGATCACTTTTCTGATTAGTTTATTGTCTCAGTAGTAGTTTCACTTCTCACTGATTAAAGCATTATGTTCATTTTGTAAGTTACGGGCATATTTACAGTAAAACAGACAATAAAGCAGGGCATGATACAGTTTAGCTCTCTTATAATTTGCAAGTCACCATCATATGTCTTCTCAGTTGCTCATCAAGTTGAAACAATACAAAAGCGCAACGCTCAACACAAAGTTGAGAAGTGACAACTGTCACTTTAATATTCCAGCATTAATTAAGGCTCAGTTGGAGATGGGATCAGAGATGACCTCACAGGACATAATGTAAGGGGTTTTCTTTTGTTTTGGGAACACAGACACAACTACATTACAAAAACATTATGAGCTTTCCCAATATGCAGTAAATTCTTAGGCGTGTTTGCTGCTTTGTGCCTAATATATAGCATGTGTTCCGCTTGAAACATGTACTACGCCTATTTAATCACCTTTACTGTTACATGATTACTGATTACTGTCACATGCAGTATGCTGACTCGGCTTTTGATACAGCTGCAGTTACATGTGTGCGTGTTTATTCAGTTTAGCTGTAGATGTTAATCGGGAACGATAATGTGAGCTATTGTGTGAAACCACACAGGGTAGAATCAAAACAAGCAATTCCCAAGCATCAAGGTCATCAAATCATCAAGTCCCAGGACAAGGCAATAGTAAAGACTAACATCCAGATCTGCAGGGTCTACAATACAAATGTGTTGTGCTCTAATTCCTGAACACATGACCAAGTTAAGTGACGTTACTGCAGTGGACAGTATTGTTGTCAAACTTTGGAGCATTGCTTGTGTGGAATACCAAACATTTATGCATTTCAGTCCAACTTCCTCAACATATTGAACTAGCAATTAAAGCTACAGAAGAGAGGAAGGTTTAGTTTTTCATCACACATGTAATAAGATCAAGAAAACATCTAGGACTCCAACAACAGAGGCTCCTGCCCCCACATCGCCTTAATTCAACCTGGCATTACATGAAAAGGGCAATGACACCGGTTGTGGCAAGATCTCCAGTACCTTTTTTCCACAGTTGGTGGTGGTGGTGCCAGTGCAGAGCCTGTTCTGCCTTATGCCACAGTCACACTAGGGAAAAGATTGGCTGGAGACTAATGCCAATGTCTTTGAAATAGCTGCTCATAAGACAACGACCGGGTATGCAACCACTAACAGTCAGCTGCCACCTTCAAAGGAACTTTGGTCCATCGAGACATAAAAATGGCAAAATGCTAAAATCAACCTGCTGTCAGTGTGCTACAATAAAAGGTAATTATTTGCTAACTTTCTCCAAAAGTGTTTGTAGTTAGTCTGGAATTGGTTGAAGCAATTAATTTTAAATCAGAGTGCTTAACTGAAAAATCTCTGATTATCAGTGATTTATCTGTGAAATTGGTGATTGCACACAGAACAATTGCAGATGATTGCTTTGAGACAGGTACCGCTCCTCGTGAAATTGAGGGTTTTGCATGCTCAACCACGGGCCAACTAGTTGGTCTCCACAACTACCTGATGAAAAAAATCACTACAATCAATTTTTTGTAATCACCAGGAGGTTGGTGGCCTATTTTTACTTTAGTGTGACTAAACCTGTCCACAAGTTTGAGAGGTCTGAGAAGGATGTGTTAGGAAGGATGTGAGGACATGGAAGTTGAAGGAATTTTCTTGGAAGTAAATACAGAATGCAAATAATCTTTAACTTAATTTTAGTGGTTCCATGTTTGCAACCTGAAATTGTGTGGTGGTATTAAGTAAGACATTTGAAGAGATCTTTACCACTAATAAAGATTGTTTTTTCTTTTGCATTTCTGCATCACATTGGCAAAATTCAGACTGATTCTCTTTCTTCATTTATGCTTTGGCAATGCATAAGGCACAAGTCAAAACCTAAGTTGTACTAAATATAAAACCGCCTACAAGAGAAAATCAAAGGAAGAGAAAAAAACGATTACACAACTGAACGCTGATCTCAGGGAACTGCAGTCAAAAATAATGTAAATCAAAAAAAAGAAGAAGAAGTCTTGAGCATTATTGCTGTAAGAGGAGTACTGTGAATCTTCAAGACTAAAACCACACAGTGTGTGCACTGTGGAAGGAAGGTATTCAGAAATGAGCCAGTGACTGAAAATCACCGGTCCAATCATGAGTGTCCTGCATGCTTTGTGCCCACATACAACAAAACAGACCCAATATACGAAAAGTGGTTGAAATCACGCATTTGTACCAGCCAGACAGGTTAACATTAGCAGATGGGGACAGTCGAAAGCAGCTGAAGATTTGAAAAACAAATGACAGCTAGAGTCTTCATCGCAATGTTACTTCTCCTTCCAGCATAGCCATCTGTTCCATTCTTAAATTCAGCACTTCCCTGCAAAGTGTCGTCTAGATGTCCTAACGCAGTTTTGGCCTTTGCTTTAAAAACAAAAATGAAAAGCGCCCAGGAAAAAAAAATGACAGTGCCATGCAATCAAGGCTGCCTCCGTCTGTGGAAAAGACTGTCAAATCTTCAAATCAACTTGAGTGAAGGTAAACACCAATCCTTGCCCTATCCCACATTTCAGACCTTACAGCAGAACAGCAGCAGTTTCTCTTAAATCCCTGCGGTTCATAAAATATTAACCTGTTACTATTGGGAAGGTGGCTGGGCATCGCCAGGTTATTTGAGGGTGGAGGCAGAGGCCCCCCACTGAGGCCCCGCGAATGCACAAAGTCACACGACCTCAATTAATCTCTGTCAGTCCTTGGACAATGTGACCTATACCTGTCCCACCTCATGATGGAGTTTAATGGGTGTAGGTGGCTTTGCTGTGGTTGCCATCATCCACTCAATTTATGGATATCCTATGGCTGCAGTGCTGAGCCTGAAGGTGGAGCAAAGTATTGATTTAGCCTTCAGAAATACATGCATTACATCAGCCATTCACAGAATTAGTTTAAAAGTCTATTACTCTGCTGCTTCGCTGTCTCTTCTCTGCCAAGGATGAAAAGGAGAGCTGAAATAATGTTTGAAATAATTTAATAACCCGACATTTTTTTCTTCTCTTCATCTCCCTGAGCCTCAAAGCAGGCACGTCCACCCTCTGAGAGACATTAGCACGAGATGCCGTGCGATACTACCACCCCGCCATCGTTAAAGTGGCCTTATAAACAGCTGGAAAAACACAAATAAGCTCAAGACACGAGGTCACTGAATTAAAGGAAGCCCATGTTGTTCTTACATTTTCTAATGCCGTCTAAATATCTTCAGCTCAGCCCATGCTTTAACAAAAACAAGACAGCTTACCTTTTAAAATATTTTGCATGTTTTATGGTACGCATTGGCAATTATTTAGTAATGAATATTCCTTTCCTTGTGTGTGGAAGGTATACTACAGCTCTAAACTAATTCACACATCACATAGACCCTTGGGAGCTCAGTGGAAACTCAGCCAAGGACAAACAGAGGACACTTCACTCACACATTTCAGCAGTGTAGCGACATATCAATACAAAGTCCTTTCTTCAAATGGAAATACAACACAAAGTAGAATTTAGTCATGTTTGTGACTTGAGGAATGCTTAGGACAGCATCACATCCCACTAATGGTCAGCCTGTACAAAAGGCCACAAGGCAGGCAGCATAACTATGGCAAAGAAAAAAATAATTATTATATATTTAAAAAATGGAGGCAACACACAACGCTCTTCCTGTCTATGGATTGTGCTCTCTCCTGGTGCCTTGCTCGAGGTTGCGCCCACTGTCCATGTTTGCACAGTTGGTGCTGCGCCACCCTGCAGAGGGCAAGCCACACTTCATCTCGCGTTACCATCACAGCAACATTTAAACAAGAGGCATAGCTGGGCAAAGCCATCATCGATGCAAGTGCAGAATAATGTTCCAGCATGTGGGTCCCTTCGTGCTTATGCGGGTACTCACAGCTCATGTTTGGTGTGCGTTAAAGAAAGAGAAGCAGGGACGTGCAGTTTTTGTAAAACAGACAGTCGATTCTGTATGTGTGAGTTTTCTAATCCACTTATGTTTGCACCCTTAGGCTATCACAGAGTGAAGTTCCAGAAGGGAGCACTGAATTAGGCTAACCTGCCAGCTAATGCTTTATTCAGGCAGAGAGCACTGACACAACAAAATGAATCATTCATTCTGGGAGAGGTGGAACACATAAATACATCTTGACCAACCATGGCTCTAACAAGATTGGTCACAGTGTTGAAATCCATAGGTTCAAGGATGAGGAGGAAATAAAAGGAGATGACTTTAGCTGCAGGATGTCCAGCAGCTGCTTCACCTCAAGCAAGGTTCTGTAGCCACAGACTAAATTAACTACCTGTTAACTGCTCCATCTGGCCAAAAGCCCCAAAGAGCAGCAAGATCATTGATAGATTCATACTTGCAGCTAAATCTGAGAGGTGATTTATGACACTCCCTGACGCTGTTGACACAAGCCGTGTATCCCATTTGAAGATGGGCAGCATCTTTTCTGTCCAGGCTAAGTGGAGAATAATTCATTTCTAATTCAATGAACATGGGAGTCACTTTCTGGAGAGCAAGACATTAGCATTACACTTTCACTTACACAAGCACAATTCTTCAAAGACAGGTTGGGAGTGCGTCGTCAGAGCTTATTAGCTGAACTTTTGGCTGCCAGATCTGCTTGGGTGTGCAGGTTAAAGGTCACCCCACAATGGACTGAGAAGAATGTGGTCCAGTTACACCACACACTTATACACACATTAGGGGTGCAACGATACACAAAATTCACGGTTTGGTTCGATACTTTGGTGTCACAGTTTGATATTTTTTCGATACAAAAAAATGTTCATGCCTTTTTAATTTGTCATTTATTAAAATTATAAATATATATTTTAAGTCAAAAGTAAAGTTTTTAAATTTAATGTTGCTGAAACAACAAAGTAAAAAAAATAAATAAACCTATCTGATCGAGAAAAGAGAGTTTATTACGGAGAAATGTCTCTTTCCAAAATAAAAGCTATACTATCCGCTTCTTCTGGGCTATATTCTCAGCAGTATATTAAACATATCAGGTCCCCATAAGGAGAATCATGTGCTAACGGCTGTCTAAATGACTCGCGTAAAGTTTGTAGCATGCGTGCTTGTTGTTTTGTCTGCTCCCACTTGTCTTTGCACTAGGATGATGTCGGAGTAAATGTGCAGTCATATTCGTTGTGTTCCCACTAGTGCTGTCATATATATATATATATATATATATATATATATATATATATATATATATATATATGTATGTGTGTGTGTGTGTGTGTGTGTGTGTGTGTGTGTGTGTAAAAATAAAAAGTGTTGTTCATGAGCAAGAACCCACTGGGTCCAACTGAAGGTCAAAAGGTCTTCAAGAATCCAGGAGGTAATGCCACTTATTTGCCACCGGTGATCAGGTGTGTCTGTCATCGCTGAACAAAAGTGAGACCAGGGACACATAAAGCTAAGAAGAGCCCAGTCTGGTGATAGGGGCTATAAAGCCTTCTGCAGCCCTCAGGCTAGATTCTCTAGTAGGGAGAATTAGGGCCTCTTAATCTCTTTTGTCACTGTTCCACTGAACTCAGCCAAGAGACAATGACTATTTCAGAGAAAAAAGGGACTGATTTTCCACATTAAATACAATAATGGTACTCCATGGTTTGATTATTTTGGGCCCTAAATGATAGAAAAATGAACCAGTGTCAAAGCTGGCAAGGAGGACACAGGATAAAATGTTCTCACATATCCTGCAGTATATGCTTATTAAAGGGTACGTTTGAATGTAAGTGGGCAGATCTGTCATTTAATCTAAACATGCATAAACATGACCAAAGCTTTTAGATTTATTCTGCAGCAACATTAGGAGTGAATGTAAAAGCACCAAATCGAATCCTTTTTTTTTTTTTACTTTTATTGCCAATATACAATAGTGTGCAAAAGTATTGAGCCACCCCTCATAGGCTTGTATTTTTGCTTCCAAAAAGTCAGACTTTTTAAAGTGCTCCAGGTGTATTTCTTTAGATACTGCCCTCATTTTCAATCACTTGCAGTCTAATTCTTGTACCTGATGATTTTCAGAGGAATTTTTTTGTGAAGCCTCTTAACACTGACCTATGAATCATTCAAGCAAAAAAAAAAAAGGCAGCCAACTTCAGGCATGAACCAGTTTGTGTTTACACATAATAGACAACTTAGCAAAGACTCATTTTTACATTGTATCTTTAGGCCCAAGCAGCCTGTCACAAAAATCACACAATTTGTTTCCATTTCTTTGGTTGAATGTGTGAAAAATACCAAAGAAAACAGAGTCTGACAGGCATAAAATAGTATTTTTGCACCAACAATGTGATTCCCAAAGAGCTATTAGAGGAAACCTTGGCACATCTGTCCAGCGTGTCCTTAAAAAAGTTGAGGTAACTGGAGAAGTGGAGGGCAAAAGAAAAATGGACGGCCGAGAGAAAAAACTACCTACAGCAGATGAAAAGTATCAGAAAATAACTTTCTGAAGAAATAGGAAAAAAATGCAACAAAAGACCTGAGAGATGTATTTGGCCCTTTGCTTGATCCATCTACTGTACACTGAAGCCTCATCAAAAATGGTTTCAGTAGAAGGGTGGTTGTCAAAAATCAGATATTAAGGCAGGGAAACTGGAAGAAAAGGCTGAGGTACATCTGCAGCAACAGCTTTCATGGGGTGATGAATCCTAATGTAAACTTTCATGTTAAAATCACTGTCAGTATGAACATTGGAGGCTGTTTTCAGCCAGCAGTGTTGGACATCTTATCAAAACTGATGGCATTTCAAATGTAGGGAAGTGTATCACCTTCTGATCCTCCCTGCTGTTTCAGCTAGAAAGCATCTAATTGGCATGGCTTCATTTTTAAGCATGACAACGATGCTACACACACTTGACTAATAATGGAAGACAATCAGTTGTGGATTGGCCTCCCCAGAGCCCGGACCGTTATTGGACATTTTTGAAGCAGTGTGGGATCATTGAAAGAAAATGGAACAAAAGGGAAGAAAATTCCAATGACAAGCTTTGGAATATCCTCCAAGAAGCCTGGAGACTGCGTCAAGAAATTAACAGAAAGCTTGCCTAAGAGTTTAAGAGAGTGTTGAAGAACAATGGTGATCTTGCCAAATATTGGCCTTCGAGGATGTTAGAATTTAGCCTCATATATTATATTTTTATTTGTTTTTTGGGCATGTTTTAATTAATCGCTGCAAAATATTTTCCTCACAAAATGTAAAGAAAAGAGGGGTGGCTCAAGGCTTTTACACAGCGCTGTGAGAAGACTGTACATTTGTAAGCATTACTACAATCTCTAGACACAGTGTTTTGCAGATGCTGTGTCTCAGCAGTGATTAGCATGTAGCACTAGGCGGGCAACTTGGAGACACACCAAACCGCAGTCCATAGGGAATGAATGGATGCGATCTCCGTAATCCCGGATCATCCAGGCCCTGATTGAGGTAAGAGCCAGCCGTGTCTCTGTGCATCGCCCATCCTGTTTAGCTACCCAGACGCATTAATGCCAGTCATGCATGAGAATCAATCAGGGCCCATGGACATAATCCTTACCCGAAGCTGTGTAAATAACTCAGCTCGGCTCAGAGGGGGGCTACGACGGCAAAGTCACATACTGAGTGAGGGGGATACAGTTTTGGCATTCATGAATCCTTGTGTTAGGCTTTGCAGAAAAAAGCTATTGAAAGTCACTCAATATGCATCAGTGAGAAAGTGTTTTGAAATGATCCATTTATAATGCAAACAGTTGTGTGTTTGCTGCTCTTATATGTATACGTGTGTGTGGGAAGGTACATATTGCTTGGGTGTCTGTATGTTTAAGGGTATTTGTACTTTTTCCCCACTCTATCAGCACTTTGGTATGACAGCGCTGCTAGTGAAAGGACAGGGCAATCTTACTTGCTGTTTGTTTGGCGCATTTCTCCCTGTCGCTCTGTCACTCTGATTCAGCATCAGAGCCTCTGACTGAGATGCTCTGACGGCTCCTCTGTCACATCGGCAGAACAGCAGGAAGGCTGACTGATGGCCAAAACAGGTAAGAGGTGTGGGCTGGTGAGTGGGTAAGAAGCAAAGCTGAGCAGAAAAACCCCCCACGTATTTGTCAATGTGTGCATTAGAAAGCACAGAGAGGAAAGAAAAAAGTATTTGTAGAAGCACAGCGATTGTGCATGTAAGGGAGGAAGAGAGATGCCTTTAGCTATTCCTGTTTGTCTGCTTCTGTGGCTCATAGTTCTGAGACTTCATGAGATTCGAATCATGTTGCAACTTCAGCCAGATTTCCAAAAAAACAAAAAACAAAACCCAGATATGGTTTCAGGGAGACATGGTCATCCAGGCCCCTGAACAATTAGCAGTAACACACTTCTAATGAGCAGCTGAACCTTGAGGAAACTGGCAGCAGAGGGCCGTGCGTGGGATACAGCACAGCCAGCACTGAGTTCATGTGTTTTTCATACATACAGGGCACTAGCACTTCATATTTGCTGGATTTGTATGTGTGAAAAAGAATATATTGCACTTTTCAAAACTAAAAAGCGCTTATACATTAGGTTTTACAGCCACTCTGTACAAGAGTTTGATAGTTGAAAGACTCAAAGTCAAGCAAGGAAAGTGTGTCTCTAGGTACTATTAGTCCAGTAACAATGTAACAATATGTTCCCTAACTAGTTTTGGCTGAGATTAAATAAAAAGAAATCATCTCATTTAAGAGTATATATTGAAAATACTGGGATAAATACTGTGATACAATTCTGAGCTTTAAGAACAAGAAATTTAACCTTCATGACTGAATCTCACACATAACACAATCAATGCTGGAGGAGCTGTGAAGAGTTAAGCTTGGCTACTTTGATTTTTTTCCCCTGCTTTTTCTGAAATTATTGAACAAAAAAAGGCATTGGATTAATTGCTGAAAACCTTTGATACGATCCCGCCTGGATTATGACTCTGACATCGGACACTGGACTAAAAACAGTAGCGGAGCTCACTGCCCACCAGTCAAAAAGCAGTTAACAGTTGGCAGAACAGACAGCTGACCAGTTAACAGCTGACTAAATTTGCTTACCAGTGAAAACAAGTTGCGTGCATGGAGCCAAAGAGGATTCCAACAGCTGAGGAAGTTGAAGACATTAAAAAGTCACTGGAATTCCAAGCAGAAGAAATGTCTGCTATCATGCTACAGCAGAAAAGTATCCTGGACATTGTCAGTGCTATATGTGTTAATTCTTAACAAAAAACTCAGCTTGGTTCGTTTACAGTGAGGGTTACAGGGATCATACAGTACATACTGACTATTCCTAAATCTTGAAATATAGAAATTTACACATCCAGGGAATTTCCAAAAAGCACAAATAAACTATAGGACATATTCAAAGCAAGTTTTTGGTAAGAGGGGAAATTATAATTTAAGGGGTTTTTGCAACTTCAAAACTGTTAATAATGTGCATATTCAGAGGAACAGGTTTGGTGTGTGGAGTGAAATTGTGGAATAGTTTAAGAGTGGGGCTGAAGTACAAACGTAAAGCAATTCAAAAAGAGGAATAAAGAAGAAACAAAGATATTACATTTTGATGAATGTCTCTCTTTATTTGTTATTTTATGTATATTAAAGTTCTGCAACCCACATTCTACAATTGGAGGTACTTGTCTTTGATGAGTGCATGTAAAGATTTATAAAGAGTTTATGACTTATGGAGAAAGGGTGAGATAAAATAAGTGTGTGCTTCTTCCCACTCCTTTTCAGATATGGGAACTAAATCAACAAATGTGCAGCAATATTGTAGTATACTTAGCTTCATGTTATATATTCTTTCATCTTTTTTTAATCGCTCCTAAATGAGTTTGTGAATACTGCTTACATGTTCAAAATAAGTCACTGCTATTAGCAGTAAGAGAGTTTGTGGCACCTTAATCCTGTTAGAGTAAAATAATCTAGCTCCTAAAAATATATACAAATTCAGCTTTTTACAATAGAGCTGAAAAATGTTGAGGTTTTTTTGGCTTTGTATGTATTATCTTATACACCTTACTTTAGCTCATTTGAATATAAGCATGCCCCCTTTTTTATTTGTGAACTATGAGGCTCTAGACTATGTAAGCCTTTTACGTTATTTCATTTATATTTTACTATAATATTGTTATTATAATTAAGTGTTGAGCAGAGACTAATGCAAGTATCCATGGATGTATCCGTTAAGGGTTTTCTTTGTTTGCCAAAAAGGAGTAAATCAAAGCATCCAGCTGTGTGTGCTACACGCAGAATAAACTACTACTGCTACTAAACTCAGCTACTATTGCTGGGCCCCTGAATTTGACCATTTTTATTACTTTTATCATTTCCCTAAACACTTGAACCGAACTAACACACTGAATTCTAAATTGGCAACAAAGAAAATATTTGTTCGACACAATATGACAACATGAAGTTTACCTTTGAATCACTTGAAACACAGAAACACAATATAGCAACACAAACTTTACAATAAATGACCTAAAAGAAGGTAACATTTTGACACTGAGACCATTTACAAGTGGAAACGTAGGACCAATCGATACCTGTGCAGACCATGTGACACAAATCAAATCTGGGACTTCCCGGCTCCTGGGGTTGGATTCAGTGCATGTATGTTTTTGGTGGGGGTTTTTGCATATCATATTCAATAACATTTTGCAGACCTTTACAATGAGGTTAAGACACGGCAAGGATATATATTTTGTAAACAGCACATTTAAAATGTAGCTAAATGTTACACTATGACCCTTACCTGACAAGCATTAAACAGTTTATAAAATGAAATATGATGTGTCATTGCAGCAGCTTGCACTGTATGACGGATATGTCACTCAGTGTCAGTGGTATATCCACTGGAGAGTTGTCCTTTTTAATCTCATGTATCTCATGCTCAACAACTTTTATTCACAGGCAGAAAAACAGTTGTCAGTTTCAATTTTCTGTATGAATTTTCTGTCCTTTTCCATGAAACTATAGATCCCTTAAATTTTTAAGTAAATGTATCTCCTGAAGCAACCTGTTTTATTTACTATTTGATTGTTTACTTATTTTTGTTTGTATTATTTCCAAACATTCCCTGGCCTCTGGTTTGAACGTCATCTGTCCACATGTTTTCATTGAGTCTACGTGTCGTCTCTTCAGTTCCTCCAGCTTCATCCCACAGCTCGAAGCCGTGTATTACGCTAACTGGTGATTCTACAGTGAATGCGAGGGTGAACTGTAATCTGTCTCTGTCTTGACCTCTTCAGAGTGTTACCCGCCTCTCAACCTACGGCAGCCGTGTCAGCTCTGAATGGCTTTTCATCAATAGATGGAAAATAGATACTTGATTATTTTTTTAATGGGCCCATTTACATTTATAATGAACTGAAAATAATATTTTTACTGCACTGAAGCATTAATTTCATTCTTTGCACATTCTTCATGTTTCATAATTTCTTTTATGTTACTTGTTAATTAGTAGTTAAACAGATTTTCACAGATTAAAAAAAAAAGATTACAGAATAAACCAACATATTTTAATTCCTGTATACCAACATGTCTGTGATGAAGCTGACCTGGTGGGCAGGTCAGTGTACCCATCAGGTTCTAACTTATATCATCCAATATCCACCAACGGGATGAATCTTATTGTATTTTATTTATTAATGTTTTGAAATGGGATTTTCTGAAACATCCACAGAGTGTGAATGCCATCTCAGTGCCAGGAACATGCACTGCTTACAGACAAAAAGATAGACGTGTACACTCACATCCTTTCTCATCTAAAAAGACAGGAGAGTCTAAACCCTGAGGATAATGGGCAGACAGTGCTGTGTGTCTTCTTTCACGTTGGCAGTAAGAAGAAATGAGAGTTAAGACACTCTGGAGACACATTCTTCAAGTAGACAGATTGCTTCTACAAATACACCAGTCTCCCTGTGGAGGAGCATGTTCCTCAGAGGAGGAGCTACTCTAAAGATATTCAGCTGAATTTACTTGAAGATCAGAGGGAGTAACACCCCCCTCCCCATAAACCTGTCTTTACTTTAAAGTACTGACTAGAATAAATCGAATAAAGCGAACAATGCATAGTGCCTCTAGAGCAACAGGCAACATTCACTGATGAAGAGTCTAAGGACATTTCTCAGCAAAGCCAACCCACTTAGCCATATAACACATTTCTCTGAACCCTTGAGAATGATTATAATCATAGTCTATTGTATATGAGTCTTCAGGAAAGTGGGTAATTTATTTCTAAGACGGATGATATGCTAACTTTTCCTGTAACCTCTTCTGACAGAAGCCTTGATCATTGGTTTGTTAATGAGGCATCAATGATTGCTAGTGCAAATTTTATGATTTTTAGGGGAATACAATCTGCTGTTTGGAACTAAACACCATCAATTTTCTTATTTTGTACTCTCCACTCAATAAAGCAAAGTCTATATTACATCAAAGCAGCGTTATCAGCATTAAGATCCATTTCAACACAAGTCTAGAAACTTGGCAATCAGCAGCACATGACATGAAGCATCACAGCCAAGAATTATATCGTCTCCAACAAAAGCAGTTTTACAAGTTTTCAGTAATAACTCTTATTCATGGCCGAGGGTCTTTGCAATCAGCGCTGCTTGTGGTAACTGGCTTCAGCAATCAAGCCTATTGCACCGTGATCAGCAGAGTCTGGTTAGTGACACAGCAGCAGGTATGATGGAAAATCTACAGGAAAAAAAACGTCCTGTGCTGGCCAAGTGAAACACAGCAAAACCTGTGAAAATGAACAAAGCTATAAAAGGTTTGGTTGATTCAAAAGAATGGGAACCTGAGACATCAGCGCTCTGATTTAGAAGCATTTGTGTAGCAGACGTTGCCATGGAACTGCCAGCAACCTTTTTGTCTATATTTACGGTAAATCCAATCTGACACGTATGCAACATAAACCTGTCTGATATATTTTCAGCCTCCTGCTCATATATAATGCACGAGGCTGTCAGTTGTGACAGCTCACATTTATTCCATGTGCACACAGACTGGCATCAAAGACACAATGGAAGCAGTCATTGAGTGGTATGGAATGGTGGCTACATCTGGTATGGCATGAGTTTCTACTTCCTGCTAAATTATCAGAGTATTCAAACCCTGAAAAAACTCTGCATCTATTCACTGCTGTTCATCATTTCACAATTTCACCATCTATTAACCACTGACTAGAGCGGCTGCCACTAGATCTGATTATATCTGTCGTTATAAGTGCAATCTGTTAACTACAATGGCTAAACAAATTAAAAACACCACTGGGTAGTAAGTCTAAGGGGAGTTTAAGAGTTAGATAAAAAGACCAATATATAGCTGTAAATAGACTGTGGTTTAATTGGCTAACTAACATCAATGAGCTGACCACACTTATTTCTTTCATGAGAAGGTTCAAGTCAAGCTACTAGGATGGAAATATAATAAAGTATCTCATGAAAAATGAGATTTAAACAAACTACGGTGAACCTACGGTACAACGATTTTGTTAGGACCGTAAAATTCTTTAAGTATGGCTTTTCTCTTCAAAACAAACAACAGCAGAATTTAATATACACCTCTCTATGAAATAAATTAGGTTAAAAAGGGACTTTGAAAGGATGCAGACCTAAAAGAGATTTGACACTGGATTGAGATTTGCATTGAATTGCATCCAGGATGCCACAAGAGACACTAGCTCTCTAATATACTTTTAATAACAGGTATGTATAAGCGAGCCAATTCATCACCCTAATAGTTGCTGCATGTCACCCTTCATTGCATCTAGTGAAAGTGGAAGCAACAGATCACATCCACAGACCATCAATCAGTCTGGAGTTGGGTAGCTTCTTCACGTTCGACCCAAGGTCAGGATGTACATGAGGACACACTCCTCGAGTTTGTACATTCATCATCTCCAACCCTGTAACAGGCAGGCAGACAGCCCCGTGAAACAGCCCAACTGTTGCATCATTTCCACAGTTAAAACTGACTTTTGGCACACTGCTATTTGAAGGACAATACTTTAGTGAAGATGCCCCAGAAAGCTGCTGAGCTCATCCCCAAGTAGGAGTGTTGTTAACTGCATTTTCAGCTACAGATAGAGTCTGTTACACCACATGAACTGCTCCCTGTCTCTTACACCTGCTTTACAAAAATGAAGATTCTCCCTTGGGTTTTTCGCACTTTTGAAAGAAGGCCAGGAGAACAAATATACCAAGTTTGATGTTCTGTGTGTCTATGTAAATGCACTCAGTGTGACTATTTTCCACAAGGGAAATTGTCCCAGTCCCAGTTTTAAACTATCAGTGGACTGACTTTGCATCAAGTGTAGCGCAACGGAGAAGACGAATAAGGCGTAATCCCTGCACTATCTTGATAAACGAGCAGTTCTTAGCAGGACGTAATGGTCTCCAAAATGAGCCTTGTGCCATTGTGCACATTAATGAGAAACCTCTTTCTGTGTGTGTGCGTTTGTGTGTGAGCTTGTTTGTTTGGATACGGCGTCCCAGAAATGGAGCTCCGCCACAGGGCCCATGCAGCTGCAAACAGGGGCTCTGCTGTGTTCAAACAGTGGACAACAGGCTCTCTATCCTTTCCACTGACAGCCCTCTCACATTCCTCCTTTCTTAACCTCTTTTACTCTTTCCTGACATTCTGCTCTCAGTCTTTTTCTATCATTTTGACTCTTTGTTCTTTCAGTTTTTATTCCGGAGCCTTTTCTCTCCATCCATCCCCAATGTTGCAGTTTCCTGTAGACTCTGATAATGAGTGTATGGTTTTGCTTCCCTGCTCTCATTTTCTCTGTGAGTTGCATGCTGTTATGCCATCGCAAAAGTGGTTTAAATCCTCCGGCAGGGCCCGCCAGCGCTGCTGCAGCTGCCCACTGGGCCGGAATAAATCCAGGAGCCTCCAGTCTCGCCTCTGAATGGGTCCACACCCCTGAAACCGAGCCCAGAACAAAACATCCACCCGCATCAATCCGACAGCAATGAACCCAAAAGGCCTTCCTTTGGGAGGTTATGCTTCCCTCCCTCACTTCCCAATCATGCTTTCACAAAGGATGATTTCAGCTGCCTAATCAACTAGAAAAAAACTTGTGCCCTCTTTCCAGTTCCTGCTACAACCACTTCCCCCCGTCTTCCCCTCCCTTCCTCCTTTACCACGCAAATTTCACATGCCAGTGATTTTGTTTTTCATTACATGAAGGGAGAGGGCGATTGCTCTGAACAACATTTTCTCCCAAGCATATTTGAAATGCCAACATCATTAAGACCAACTGTCAAAGTCAGTGACAGTGAAAGGGCCTCTACCTACCCAATCATTACAACCTTATGCCAGGTCTTTTTTTAAAAAAATCTGGAGAAAAAGGTTGTTTTTTTTCTGTCAAAGCTCTGCAGGCTTACATCCCCTCCTCCACCTGCAAGGGCTCAAACACCTGTGGTAATGATCTCGGTGACAGAATCAGGCAATTACTGGACAATTTTATTCACGCCCCTGGCTAGGTCGGAACTCACACGCGCACATACACACACACGTTTGCAGATTCCCTTTTCTTTTCGGCAGGAGATACGAGATTTTGGGCAGAGCGTACAGCCGCGGCGCCCTCGGGCAAACCCAATCGCCAAAATCCCCCTGAGCCCAGCAGTTTTGTGTTGCGCCAGCAAAACTTAGAGGTCAGGCCTGAATCAGGTGTTCAGTACCCCTGTCAACTCGGTGGCGTTGACAGGACTTTATAGCTAGGGTCAAAGCTGAGGGAAGCCACAGGGGTGTTAACACAGCAGCACACACTTTTATATAAAGTTGTGGCCTCAAACTATGGTTAGAAAGGTACAGTAGCATGCAAACGTTTTTTTCAAAATTTCTGCTACTACAAATATGGCCTGATTTCATAAAGGAATAAAGTTAAAGATGCCACAGTTCTTTGCAATTCTTCCATTTATTACAGACTTAACATTTTAAAAAGGATTAGGCTCACTGCAATGTCAGGTTAGGTAGTAACACCCTCTTTGGTAAGTTTCAGTTCTTAAAGATATTTTGCCCGTTCCTTTAGTTCTGCAATATTTTAGGCACTCTTTCGTTTGAAATGATTCCTGTATTGCTGGTAGCAGCTAGAGCCCGACCAATATTATCAGCTGATATTAGATACGTCAGTATCGGCTGATAATTTCATTTATCAGCCAACAAATGAAAATAAAGCTAAGCAAGTAAAGCAGGGATGGAAGAAACACCCTTCAACCATGTTGAACCATGAGTGTTGATGTTGAATAGGTTGTCTACAAAGGACCTATTTGGGAAGTGCCTCAGTAGGTTGCCAGGTTTAGCTAACATCTCTGAGTTTGTTAACCCTGGATTGTCTGTTCCCAAAACAGAGTTAACTTCTTTTCTCAGCAGTAACCAGGGTAACCGACTCAGTGAACTACACTGGCAACAGTTTCTCTACGACTCCTCCTCTCCTGCCACTAATTTCCACGTTTATTCAGTTACATTTTTACAAACACTGAAATGCCAGTTAAATATTGGTTTCCTATTTTTTGCACTTTACATGGGAAAGATGGAGATTATGTAACAGACATAAAATGAGCTCAGAATAAAACCTATATTCTCCATCTTTCTTACTCTGTGATTCTGTGGACAGCGATGCACCTGTCAGCCTGTCAGCTGAAAGCTACACTGCAAACAGTTACTAGATATCACAGTTTAAATAAAGACAAAAATTATTTTAATTACTATTTAAATAAAAATGATCTGTGTGGAGCTTTAGACACAGAACACAGTGACCAATCAGCTGTCGTGCTGTAATCAATCACACAGATGACAGAATGTCTGTCACAACCAGAGTAATCCGATTACTTTTTTCAAGTAACGAGTAAAGTAAGGGATTACTATTGCAAAAATGGTAATTAGATTACCGTTACTTTCCCGTAGGAACGCTGCGTTACTGCGTTACTAAAACCGTGATTTTTTGCAAGAATGTCTCATGACAGTGACGTAAGCGAGTACGACGTTCGTGACAACAGCTGTGTGCAGATCAACAATGGACAATATATCGAGTGCGGGAGAGCATATGAGCATGCAGCGTTTAAAGCGTGGAAGTACTGACCTTACTTTGAGTTTGATTCCATAAAAAGTGACAAACACATTAGTGTCCGTTGTGTGTGGGAAGAAAACTTCTTTTTACAGCGAAAAAAACCCCTAAACTTCCAAGCAAGCACCGAGTGCGCTATGACGTAATGGGAAACTCACAGAGAAACTCGCGGATTCTTCCACTGACCGCTGCGGCACACCTGCACCAGGGTAAACCTCCGCCTGCCCTACTTCTGCTTTACAGGTGAAAATAGAGCAACAGGACCGCTGAGTCTTTGACTTTATTTATTTTCTGCTGTGTTTTACTTGCATCTATTTGAAAGAGTGAGTGTAAACACAAAAAATATTTATTTTATGTGCTGGAATGTGCAGAAAATGGGTTTAAATGTTAAACTAATTTATTCAAGTCAGAGAATGTTGCATATAATTAAATTTTTGCTTGATGCATAAAGTTAAAAGATTAAAACTAACAAAACAAGTTTTAAAAAGAGACTTTTCCATTTGATTACATTTTGTATGATGGATTATGTAGAAAAAGTAGAATTGGGCTGAAAGATCTATCACTTTATTACCTATTCAGATTGTAAATCGTGTTTTTAAAAAGTAACTAAGTAACTAAGTAATTAATTACTTATGAAAATAAGTAATCAGTAAAGTAACGGGATTACTTTTTTGGGGAAGTAATCAGTAATTAGTTACTGATTACTTTTTTCAAGTAACTTGACCAATACTGGTCACAACTGACATTTTGCAGATGTTTGAGTGAAGATGAGTAAAAAATCCCTGCTATGGCTGTAAGAGAGCAATCATGTATCAGTAAAGGCTGAGATTAATCAGATTAAAATGTTTAAAGTGGAATATTAAAGCAGAGTTTTTCCGTAAATGTCATTAAGGATTTTTATTCAGTAATGGCAGTAATAACCTCTATAAAAAATAAGATTGTTACATTCCACATCATTAGATTACATTTTAAGTGAATAATTATTCAAGCAATGAAATGATCATAAACTGTAGCAAAAACACATTTTATTTAATAAAAAACTCTCTTGAGGGCAGATCCGCTCCGGGTTTATTGCTGTCTGGGTGACTGATATCACGGGGCCATCGGTAAACTGTGTCTGATCTCTACAATTTCATCTTCAGCTCATGTTGCCACATTTTTTACCTCATTTTTGTTTTTTGAGAAAAATGAGATCCACACATGAGGACATTTGTTTCAAATTTTGATAGAACAGTGGCAGTATAACGTCCTCGTAAGTGGATATCAGGCCCTTGTAGAGAAAAATTAAGTATTTCGGTCTAGACGTCCCAAAACGTGATGTCCACATATGTGGACGCCAGGTCCTAGGAGGTTAAACATGAAAATAGCTTCGTCTATTAAAAATTCAAGTTGAGTAAATGATGACAGGAGACTCTCATGGCCGTGACTCTTGGTTTGGAGTTTTCTGTTTATTATTTCTTTTGGATTTTCTGAAGTGATACATGTTCAAGTTTGGAGGGAGGGGTTTGCTGCCTTTTTGTATTTTGCTTATTATCTGAAGTCCTTCAGATAATATTTCTTGATTAGCCAGTATTTAGTTTCCTGGTTAGGTCTTGTCCTCATGCGTTTACAAGTCTTGTTTATTTTATAAAGGTTTTACTAATCCTATCCCCTTTAGTTTGGTTTATTTTCCTTTTTGTGTTTCCCTTCAGTTTCTGTATTGACTTGTCTTTCCAGGTTTCCCTGTGTCAGGTTAATCCTTGTTTCTGCCGTTCCTGTTTTATTTGGTAATGGTTGTTCTCTGTGTTTTGTGTTGAGTTTACTTCCCCGTCTCATTATGTCTGTTGTCTCCAGCCATCCCATCTGTTTTCTCTCTCCATGATATAATGTGAGTGTGTATATTGTCTTGGCCTCCCCTTGTTCATTGTCCCACATAACTGTTTGAACTTTGTGTTCTCCTGCTCCCAGTTTACCTGTTAATCCACTTCCTGGTCATTTCTAGCATTTTGGAATTCCTCGATCAGTTCCCTGTTTGTTCCTGCTCACACAGACATTATTAAAAACAATTATATATTTTCTATCAAAATGTGTTCAGCCTGTGATGATGGCAGGGTGGCACAGCTAATTAAAATGACTCATCTTCCCCCGCTCCTTTATTTCCACATTAAATATCATGGCCAGCAGTGAGACATGCTCATATTCCTCGGTCCACTGGATTAAAATGGAGGCTCTGGTCCTTATTTGCCACAACGAATCCTGGTGCTTTTCTTTCCTTTCTTTTATTCTGAACACTTCACTAACAGGAATTTCAATCACAGGCACCCAAATTTTCCATCTTAATCTATTTATGGCAAAAATATGAAACAGTGTTTTAAATTAACTGAAGACTTAATAACACAAAAGTCCCCCTGTTGTTGACTGATTACTGATAGTAAACATGAGTAGCACTGTCAGCAGCATTATCAACTGTAGCCTTAGCATAGTTATACCAACCTGAACCTTTTTACTTTTTCATAAATAAGAAATTGTAAATATTATTTTTTGATTCTTCTTTTGAATTACTCTTAGTTTCAGTGCAGAAAATATTGCTTGCTAATGAAATAATTTCTGAAGCCAAAATAATGATAAAAGTGTCATAAAGAGTTAGTGGAAGTGGTAGTGAAGATTTTCTGGATTTGTCCTTAAGGGAACAAAGCAGAATCAATCTGTTAGAGAAGGTGCTCATCTGACTCACTACAAGTTGAGGAGCTGAACCCAATGCTACGCACAGAGCAGACCACCGCAAAGCACACTGCATTTGCCCCAACAGACTGATAGAAAAGCTCCAAGATTTTTCTCGACTTCCTTTGAAAACAAAGCCTGCTTATCCCTTTCTTAGATACAGCCTGTGTGTTGTCTTCCTGTTCAGCCTCCTGTCAATGTGGGGACCCGGCTATCTGTACTATTCCAAGATAGACACGGGCCATGTTATTCTGAAGTCCATGACCATCCCTTTAGTCTTACTTACATTCAGAAACAGAATATTTTCCCCAGACCACTCAACAATATCACACTTTAGTTTTCCCGTCCTTCTACCCAAACACAGCAGAATTGTTTATGTAGATGTCAGGATCACGGGCTATACTGAAATTCTCAGGTGTCCCAGGTGAGCAGGAATAGGGACAGAACAGTCAACAAAGACAGAGCACTGCCCAATCTCACAAAAACAAGAAAGCAAAACAAAGACAATTGGCTGCTGTTTATGGCTTTCATATAACACTAAAAAATAAATGTTGTATAAACTGCTGGATTTTGCACGTTTAGTTGATGCCAGCTTCTGTTCAGCAAAGCTGTGATGGGAATTTCTTCCTCTTTTTACACTGATCCATTACATCCCTTGACAGATTAGTTGTAAGCAACAGCTGAAACATTAGTTAAAGCTGAGACTATTTGGCAGCATTGAAAGCAGCTTTACTGCTAAGCAGTAGTAGCATTAGGTAACATATATTTGTTGGAGCAGTAGCAATGGTGTCAATGCTTTGTGTCAGCAGTAATAAAGCAAATTAGTGCAATTAAGTCATTAGCAGCAGCAGCAGCAGCAGCATTGCAATAACTATTACTAAAAGCACGTATTCCTTCTGCTTGTCAATAGTAGTAATAGTCACAGTGCACATATGTAGCAGGAGTAGTAATAGACTTTGTATTTAGGCCTAAAAAGTGAAAAGTGAGAAAATGTTTATTGTGTGACATGTCGAAAGGACACATTTTAAACATGTCTATCCCCATTTGTTCCTGAGAGGGCAGTATTGTTGCAGGCCATTCTCACATGTGTGCTACATTAAGCAGTCCAGTAGGTGAGCTATTCAAGCATGCCTCTAACCTAGTTGAATACAAACAAATCAACAGAATTAGACAGGGGACTTAAGTAAGGATTTGCATGCTGGTCTACCCATGTAAAGCACAAACTTGTTAGGCTTCAGTCACACAGGAAAGGATGTCTGCAATACTAACCCAAACCAAACCCAACACCATCAATTCTGTGCCCAGCCAACCAGCCACACTAAACCTTCTATTAGTGAATCGACTTAAGGCTCTCATTTCTTCGCCTTCACAGATTCACCCTGCCTTGTACTGTAATCCCTCTCCAGCGGATTTTTAATTAAACACAGACAACACATGTGGGTCAAAGACAGCTGCCAGGCAAGGACATAGAGGCAAAAGGAGACTTGTACCTATGTCAAAGTAAACAGAGCTCATTAGCCAAAATGTATGCCTTTCTCTTTAAACGGGCTAAAAATGAGACGTCACTTCTGACAGGAGTCCTGATCTGCACCCTCTGTTAATTGTTCCACCCTCCCAAAACACACTCGTGCCTTCATACACAATCACTTTTTAAGTGAACTGTTACCATCCTTGACCACGACCTCTAAAAGTAGTCAGCGCTATAAAACAATCTTAGGAAAAGTGAGGGACTCTCCATTTCCTCTTCCTCCCCAGTTCTCACTTTCTGTCACTATGATTGGCAGCTTTAATTAACAATCTAGTGTCCTCGCTGAAAGTGGGTGACAGAGTTTGGGGGAGGGGGGGGTGAAAATATGAAAACAATGCATAGCCTACTTTTGTGTGCATATAATTAGAGATGTCTGGGGCTTGCTGTAGAACCCAGTGGGCGTGGTACAGACTCAAGCAGGAGCAAATTATGTCCAAATCATCTCTTAGGAATGACAATGAACAATGAACATGTCACACATTGTTCTACATGAGTGTCCCTCCACTCAGCTAACCACACGGGGGTCTCTGTAGCTCTTCCCTGCACTTCAGCAACAAGTTAAAATTGTAGAGACCAGGGCACATGGTATGTAAAGAATTGTAAAAACATTTTTTTTTTAAATTGAAAAGATAATTTTTTCTGGTAGCTGTATCTGAACAATCTACTAATCTCCTGCTTCAAGGCTAAAGCAAAGCTTTTGCATTCCATGTATAACAAAGCTTGATACAACAGTAAAGCACCAAGCTTTTTTTACTAGCTCTGTGACTGCAAAAACATTACTATCTTGAACTACCCTAATAGTATGTGAATACTTTTGACATAAATCATCAGTTTGAGCAACATATTAGCTTCTCACCTTAAAGAATTAACTGTGGTTAACGTTTTCTTTGTTCTCTAAATTAAGAAAAAATGTATTTACCTTAAAGGGATTTACTCAAGGCTGAACTTTCAACTTTGGAATTGAAGCTGAATGGACCAGTAACAATCTGTCCTAAATGAGCGAGTCATCTTCAAAAGACCCATATCAGCTAAACTTCACGAGTAACCTATTTCCTGCACAGAGCCAGTGCTCCACCCTTGGCAGAGATTCTTCTTTAGTTTCATAATACATCAACACTAGCACAGAACTTCCACATGAAACAGAAAAAAATCACCCAGTGAAGCTTTTTGAAGGCAAGCGTTCTGCTATTCTCATCACTTTTCTAGGTCAGCGTACAGGATGCTGTGTTTAAACCAACTCACAAACAACATATGTCAACTGTTGCCTTATGCAAGGGCAAACAAAGTAGATCTGTTTTTAATGTCTACTCGGGTCATCCCTGAATAATCCCTGTAGTGTCTGGGCCAGCGCTATCATCCTCAAATGCCCTATTATTATTGTGTATGGGCTCAGTGACCCCAGCTACAGAGCCATCTGCTCAGAGTCTACTGATGCTCAGATTAGGGGTGCAGGCCAGAGGAGGGTAAGGGGACACACATGTTTAGTTGCTGAGATGCCTCTTCTAGGCGCTGCTCTGTTAGATCAGGTGGTAGGAAGATGAAAGCTAATACGCAAAGTTTTGACACAGACAGAAATCCAACCACCAGCTGATTTCCATGCTGTTTTCCCCCATACAGCTTCTACCAGTGTAATCAATACCCCCTTCCTGTACTCCACACGCTCCTCTCCTCTCCCACTTCCTTCACTTCACTGTCTGGTTCATTTTCCACCACCTCCACCTGAGATGCAGTACCAACACTTGACGGCCTTGCTTACTGAATCGATGATTCGGGGCCTCCTGGAACGGCAAGCTTATAAAACCCACAACACCGCACTCTGTGTGCTGGCAGCGAAACATCCTCATAAAACAGAATGAGGATTTTAGAGGTATATGCTTCCAATCATCCTTGGCTTTAGTAACATGTTCTTCTGTGAATGTAAAGATGCTTTAGCTTGCTCATTTCCATGCAGAGCATGAATGTAATCCTTTATGTTTATCTCTCTGAGTTCGGAGGTCACGGGGGGGCTGCAGCCCACTGTACTTGCTACTGATGCATACGCCATTTGAAAGGCACACGCAGCAGATGCTGGCCCAGGTGCAATTATTTCTTATAACTGCCAAACTACGGCTGTTGCCTGAATCATTGCCAAGGTGTCCCAAAGTGTCAGAGGGACAATAGAAACAAAAGACCGAGAATTTTTAAAGAAATATGCATGCCAAGTTATTTATCATGGCATTAGAAGTAGAACAGATGGATTGGGAGACGAGAAGGCCAAGATGCATTAATACTGCCAGGTTCATAGGGCTGATTATCAGTGGGAACGCCTACACTGGAAGTGTTTATTCCTTTCTCTTTGAAACTTGTTTATCCAGGAAAATTCATCTTTGTCACACATCACGCTGAAAACTCAGACTGAACTACTACTTTTGAAAGTACTACTGAAACTGACTGAAACTTAATATGCATCAAGCATCTTGGCCAGTTCATGATCCACAATTTCATTTCAAAAACATTATAAACTGACTGTTTTCTCTGCCACGCACACTGCGAGTCATATATTACTTGACCGCACACGCAACAGGCGGCTTGAAATTCATATTGCAGCCATGAATGCTTCCCACGTAGGGATTTAGACACTTTGAGACTCTGGTCTCATAACATGACATACAAACTAGCAGCCATATAGGAGCTGTGCAGAAAAGTCTGGTTTTATGAAGCATGTGAGGCGTACCTGGATTTGAATGGTAAAGCATTACCTTGACCTGCACTTTGAGGGTCTCACGCTTCATGTGCAACAGGAGGAAAGATGTATGGAAAACAGCAACACCGAGACACAACGTGGCAACGCTAAAGCTTTACTGACAGAGAAGGAAATAAGAAGCTGGTGACCAAGACGTCCCGCAGTGATAGCAGGTGCACAGGTGTTGCTGCTCATACTGCATAACCTCCCATGCTGTGCACAGGAACCCTGACAGGGGTGAGCAGGCATTGCCACAATGCCCTTGTTTGCTCCAGTGAGGGCATGTTATATTATTTATTTAATAATTTGACTTTTTTTTCCTTACAAGTTTCCTTTCAACTTTTAATATCTCTCATGTGCCACAGGGACACTGGGAGGCCCACCAGTTTGATAACTTTAAATGCCTACTTTTTAAAGTGTAATATCTACAGCTACCTTGGGACCTTGCTCCATATCAGTGATTTTCTTTTTTCTTTTTTGCTATCTTACAAGAAGTGAGGGGTAAGATATAAGAAGAAGTGAGTTTGTGGTTTGGCAGTTAATCTAACTTGAGTTTATCAGCGCTGTGGTTTACTATATTAACGACACGGAGGACTAAACATGTGAGCCCGAGAGGGAAAACTGTGGGAGATAAGGAGCTGGAGGAGAAGGTAGCCGAGCTGAAAAGAAATAGCTTTTGGCATCATGTGGTTATTTTTCTCCAGAAGCTTCAGAAAGGAAAGGAAGCATGAGGAATGCCATTCCTGCAGTTTGCCCTCAGATGTCATTTCAATCTAAAGTGACATTTGCTGATAGCACAGACACAAAATCATCCTGCAGCCGAACTCTGACCCCGTCTGCTGAATCTGCTGTTCGGTCATCTCGCGCTGCAGCGATAACCGAGCGACAGTTTCCACTCTGCTGCCAGCACCACCGCTGGCATCGACCTGTCATCAGACTTGACAGTTCCAACCAGAGGTTTCATGGCCGGGGAATAGCTTGGACAATTGGTTCAGCCGCAGAGAGTAAACACACTGTCAGCTAGGCAGAACAAGTGACAGAGGAATATTCATAAAGATTATTCATGGCTGGCTGTCAGCAGCGGTGACAAATCTGGGAGGTAATGGCAGCAGCAGCCAAATCTGACGGAGAGCAGGACTGGACTAAATGGACAGGCAGCCATCACTGCAGAACAGTCATGCTCCTGCATATCTCTTCTCTGTGTGCACCTCATCCCTAATACATGTGCCCAGTCGTAGCAACAACTGCATCATCAGTCTCAACTGCCATTCCCAACAAGTTGGCCACGTCTGTGTGCTGAGAGCAAATGCTTCCAGAACCAGGGGGTAAATTATCCTTGAAAGGAAAAAAAATCCTCCCTCAAATTCTCCACAATGTTATCACCATCAATCTGTGATGGTGAGAGCGTTCTAGGGTTTAACTTTTGACGAAGTGCTATAATTTACTTTTCTGCTATACCCACTTTCCCTCACATTTGTTTTTTACTTCCTCTTTGTAGGGCTGGGTATTGCTTGGAATTCTGGGACGAATATCAAAGTTTAAAGCTGAAATTTAAAAAAAACAAAAAAACAATTGTGCTCTTGTTTATAATTTCCATCCAGGTCTGCTGAGTAGATTGATGTGCTTTAAAACCTGTGCTCACCTCTATAATATCATAATATGTACATTTTTTACTTTAAAGAATGTTCTCTCAAGTTTTGACATTCAACAGACAAGAAATATTATAACTGACCTATAAAAAAATAATAATTATTGAGTTAATTGAAATATTTTTTTCTTGAAAATATATGGCTAAGGCTACTTCTTAATTTTTTTTTGCGTTTTTTATTGAGTCAATCATCATCTGTATAATTTAGATTTTTTTTTTAGAGCTCCACCAATTGCAAGATTCTTGGGTGATTCCAATTTACAATTATTTAAGTGTGACCTGACGATACGGAGTTTTTTCTCTGACAGCGTTTAAAAACAAAACTGAACTTTTCTTCAATGCTATAATTTCATTTTCAGAACAAAATAAATAACATTACAATTTGTTACTACAGCGAGTTACAGGATCTTCTTTTACTTAACCGAAAAAGTTCTCTAGTACTGGAAAGATGTCAAAATAATAACCTGAAAATTGGCACCCACCCATCACTGGTTATACTTAACTTGCATGGCCCAATTCCATTTCCTCACCATCAAGGGATACCCAACAGTGTTTAAAAGGTTTCAAGTGTTCGAGGCTCACTCGTCACTTTTGACGAGGTAAGTGTCGCTGCCTGGCGTGATGTTTCCTTTCTGAAGGCTGTTTGAGGAATTAAGAGACACTTTTGCTGACATAAAATGTAGTCAAGTTTTCAGAGACAGATATTGTTGTCAGTGCAATTGCTGCACCGTGATCTGGTAAGCTGCCTCTGCAACTGCTTTCAAACCATCAGTGCCACACTCTCAATGCTTAGTGGACAATTTGAGACATGATCTGTGGCAAATGACGAGCTCTCAGCCTCTCAGGAGAAAAGAGGGGTTGGAGGAGTGCAGAGAAATTATCCTCAGTGCTTGGAACTTCCCAAAATTTGGCAAACAAACAAACTGACGTCTATCATCTGAAGGTAAGAAAGTCAGGATGCTTTACGCTTCTTGGCTTTTGTTGCCCCAGGCAACAGTTCAGTCTCCTGAGACTCAATAATTGTACAATTAACATCACTTTACATACCTGTGACACACAACAGCCTCCAATATCCACGTTCCACCCACAGCTGAGGTGTTCATGCTATGCGGATTTATTATCTTCAACCTTTTACTGATTTCACAAAACATTTCATCTAGCACATCATTATATAGATGCAGTAAAATGAGTCACTGAGGAAAAACTGAGCAACGGCAATCAGAAACCCAGCAGCTTCCTTTGAAGTCATCTAAAGTGAACTCCAATGCAGGCATTCATTACTGACGTAGAAAAGTAAGCAAATTAACTTCAGCGTCTAAACATGTTTAGAGATCAGCTTGACAGACAGCATGGTGCCTGCTGGCATTCCTTCATCTGCTCAATAATGATTTGTTGTAGATGGGGAAAAAACTCAACACAACTGTAACACCTGGAGAGTCGAAGTTGGCCTCGTATCTCTCCACAATGACGCCTCCCAGGTCCAGTCTAAGGCCGGCTGGTAGCAGTATCAGCTTCAATAATAACATGCAGGAGTTACCGGCATGAGCCAGCTTATTGTAGGTTGTTGTCTTAAGGGTTTCTGCAACAGCCAATAATATTTCCATGGTCTACATACCACCAATGAACCATATTTAACAAAAACGATACCCTGTGTTGTGAAATGTGCTTAAAAGTGTGTTTGAAAATCTACAGGGTTACTGTACAGATTCATTACTAGCAAAGGCAGTTGCCCATTACATTGACATAAAACAACCCTGCCTGATTATATATTTTTTTAAAAAGCTAGGTTGGTATGAGACTGCACAGGTAGTTCTCTGCAATAAATAAAGGCAAACATGCTGGAGCCTGTCATAGGGCAAGAGGCAGGGTACACCCTGGACAGGTCGCCAGTCTGTCGCAGGGCTAACATACAGAGACAGACAACCATTTGCGCTCACATTCACTCGCACATTCAGACCTATGGACAATTTGGATTAATCAGTTAACCTATCCCCACAAACTGCATGTCTTTGGACTGTGGGAGGAAGCCGGAGTACCCGGAGGGAACCCACGCAAACACGGGGAGAACATGCAAACTCCACACAGAAAGACCCCGGCCTGATGGTGGAATTGAACTCAGGACCTTCTTGCTGTGCAGGAACAGTGCTAACCACCGTGCCACCGAGCTGCTAATATTATCATTATTATTATTATTATTATTATTATTGTTATTGTTGTTGTTGTTTACTTAAGATTTCTAGGATACCTTCGTGCTTGCATCTGATTTATGCAGTGTCACTGGATATATTGCGGAGTCACTACTATTGCACTATAGTGCTGCTGCTGGGACTTTGATGCAATAGAGTCACACTTTGAATTAGGTAGTGTGTCACCACTGACAGTAGTTGATTGGAAAAGAAGGAATGAAAAGAGACATGCTGCTGCCTACAAGGTGCAATCATTGATAAAATGTCATCCCCTTATTTTTCAATATTGTCATAAATACAATTATTTCAAATTTCTTGAAATATTTTAATATAATTTTGACGCTATTCATATGTAATGCAAAATAAGGTATGTGTGAGATGATCACTGTAAAGTAAGGTATGTGTAAATGGAGATCATCTATCTGTCAACAACCTAACATGAAGGTAAATGAAACCTGACCCAAACAACATCCACAAAAATTCAAACCTGCTGCTGCCAGATAACTGTTTGTATTGCGTATTTATTTACCATGAGTCTGCGCTCATTAACACAAGTTACAAACTTTTCCATTCTTGACATCATTGATTTAATCTTGATATTTTTACATTCTCTAACATTTATGTTTTAGTTGGCTTTACTTTCATCTTTTTTAATTTCTCTTTTGTTTTATAAATAATTACCTCTTTGTAAAATAACTCATCTTGAACTGTGGGCAGTGACATACTTATGTCAATCATGTTTATGAAAAGTGTTACACGACCCCGTGATTACACATTAGTTTTTACACTTCGTATTCAGTCATTGTGTTTTGTTTTTAACGCTTTGGTTTGGTTTAAGCAGCAAAACTAATTAAAATAGTTTTGGGTTCAAACCACAGACAGTATAAAAAGGCAACTATTGCCAGCATGATGTCCCATGATTGTGAAGTTCTATTGTGAAAGCTTAAACTAGCTTTTTCACCATTGCAATCTGGGTGTCCTAAAAGTGGACATGATGAGTACAGGGGAGTGACTATGACACAGTATGGACACCCCACACTGATTGTCAAGCTTGACTTGTGATTGATAGCTACATAGCCAATGCACTACCCCTGGATAATCCTTCTCTCTGAGTCTAATGATGACCATCATTTCCAAAAGGAACTTTGCGTGACCAGAAAGCAGCAACTGAGACCAAAAGTACAGCAGGAAAGTTTTTACTGTGTGTACAGAGAAAGGGAGCAGGTGGACATTTTCCCACAGACGTCAACCTGGAGTTCACCCCCAGTTAGGAATTAAAAGAATTCCAGAATCATTTTTCCAAACTTGAAAGGTAAATCCATTTTCCATGTATTTTTGCTAGAGAGTGAAAACATTTTTTTTTTTAACTTAAAAAAACAACAACAAAATTTAGGACAGTAGAAAAAACTTGTTATTTAAAAAACTACTAAACAACAGGGCTGGGAAATATGAAATTTGTTTTAACAATGCTACATTCATTGCATGGGAATCAACATTGGATTTAGAGCAGGGCGATATGACCAAAAATATTTATCACGATATACATTTGAAAATTTGCGATAACGATATAACTGACGATATAATTGACACTAGACAAAATACTTTACAACTCCACAACTTTATTAGTGCAAAAAAAAAACATCACTGTATTTTCACTTAAACAAGCAGCTGTTTGTTTATGTGCATTAAAGTTATATAAAAATGTAACAGTGCAAATTCCTTGCTGACAATTTAACCAAAAGGCATTTCCAGTGGAAATTGGCTGTCATATCCTCAGCATAACCATGTATAATATCCACAAAACTTAAAAAGAGGTTATACACACACAATACGGTAATATTTTGTGGAAGCACAGTACGTATCACTCCGCGAGGCTCCTGTCTACGTTAGCCGTAACGCTCCGACAATACATCAAGCGGTGCGGGTTCGTAGCTTAGTCGTACTAAAACAGTTGACAGATTTTCGAGCGCCGTGTACCACATAACATCGTTTCGAGGTCGGTAAACACAACCAGAATTCATACATAAGGCACACAGGATTATAAGGGGCACCGTCGACTTTCAGAAAAATCAAAGGATTGATTTTAAGTGTGTTGTATTTTCCAACAAACACGGTAATAACGACGGCCCGCTAGCATGCTGTACCAAAAATTGTGCTTTGTTGTGTATCTGACGGACGAAAGCTAAACCAGTTCCACACCACTGAAGTTGCAGCATTTTTACAAACCAATTCTGATTCATCTGTTTCATTCAACGATCCGCTTTCACCCTTCTCATTCTCCGTCGCCGCCATGCTTTTTCCGCCATGTGCGTATGAAAACAAAGGCACTGCACATGCGCGTTTTACCCATATTCTATTGCGATATTTCATTTTCTTATCGTTGCCCAACATTATACCGGTGTTACCGTGAACGGTATGATATGGCCCAGCCCTAGTTGGATTTAGATTCATCTGCATAGTGAGTCTGCAGCAATTCTGCCAACTAATAGCAATTCTAATGAATTGGAGGGTGATGTGAACGCTTTATCCAACTTAGTTAATATGTTAACAGCTCAAACATTCACCAAGAGTAGTCCGGTGTTAAAACAGAAAGCAAAGTGGCAAAAGACTAAAATACTGTATACAACTGATGACTACTGAAGATACATCATACTGAAAGATAGATGGAGCACAAGAACTCGGAGTTCAACCGAGATGGGCACAATGAAGTTTGTTGACGGCGAAACTGCATTTTATCAACTCCAATTCCATAGAGAAAATTGCCTTCAGTACCACAGCAGCAGGCCTGACTTCTCCCTTCATGATAAGAGGAAATCATTTTGAGATAAACTGAAGTAATCATGCTGCAGTTATATATGTATAAAAAACCACTGAAGTTTGTGAACTCGGTCTGCCATTCGCAGGTCTGAGAACTTCCAAAAAGCCCATGAAGTCTTCACACTGTGATGATTACAACTAAAATTTTAATTTGGTGAAACACCTTTACAAGTTTGCTTTCGCCACGCTGCCAATGAAAGTCTGAGAGACGAACAGCATGAGTGACAACTAACAGCCAAGGCAATTAAAATTTCTCAAAAGCCATCAAAGTGGAGGATTGCACTGACTTCCACCTCATTCAGGGCTCCTTAGCTAGCACTCATTTGTCTGTCAGCCTGCTACTGACTGTCTGAATATGTCTACACATCTGATGCTTGACCTATCCATTTGAATGGAAAAGAAGCCCTCATGTGTTCTGTAATATTTATCCCACTTAATGCTATAGTGCTCATCAGAAAGGTTAAGAGTGAAACATTGGCTGTGCTTTATCATTTCAAATTGATCTTTTTTGCCATTGTATCCATTTTATTCAGCCAAACACATAATTAAAGTCAAACTATCTAACGGTCATAATTGAAAAGGCTTCTAAATGTCCAGTAGAATATGCGGATGGGTTATACTAAATCTATACCCTACATTCATTGGGTTTTTCTTCTTCAGTTTGAAACAGCACTTGCTCTTTTGTCATCTCATTATTGCAAGCTGCAATTATGCTGTACTCATTTTCTTTAAAAACGTGCAGCTATAATGGAATTCACAACTTTTGTATTAAAAAATCTTTTGTTATTTCCCCCAGTAAAAAATCACATCTCATTATTGCTTTTTGTGTGAACACACACGCCATTTTCTCTATTTACAGCCCTCACATTTGCCCCAGGAGAGCTGTGTGTGTGTGTTGGACTATTTTAGCACTGAACTGGATTCACGCCACTACACACCAAGAACTCCCCTCTTTACATCCTCCCAACAGACCATGAAAGCGCACCTTCTCGTGTCCGCGCTCACTTTCGTTGCGATCTTTTCCAGCTTACTTCCTCCAATATCAGAATCCTTGGAGCCGCATGTCAGCGCTGCTTAGTGTCGGAGCTCACTCACGTGGTTTCGTTTCAAGATTAAATTACATTCTTGCTTTTATTCCTCAGAGCCCCCGCTAACAGGGGGCCGGGCACCTTTAAACAACACGCCAGGTGTCACCTCAGCGATCACACGTTCTCTAGGCCAGACTTTGGAGCTGAGGTGCAAACACAGCTACACTCGGCAGAATTATAAAGTGGTGCTGCCACTGCACCTTCTTGTGTTTTTGCTCCGATCAACATTAAAGCTGCATGACACAACTTCTTGGCAGCCTCAAAAAGGCAGCAAAAGGGATATGTTAAAACTTCAGTACCTGCAAATCCGACAACAAACTGCCAGGCTCAGTCTTTGATGATTTATTCCAAGAGCTGTGTGGGGAACCTTAAGTACCAACCAAAAGTGTTCTTAGCATCACATAACTACAATTGGCAAAAGTTTGCAGTGACAGCTTGGTCAGATGAATGACAAACGAACTCTGTAAAACACAACTCAAATCATTTTCCTTCCACCTTAAAGAATTTTCTCGAAGAATCTTTCCTCGTGTGAATCTACTGTAGATTGCAAAGCCTAGTTGTGAATATCAAGGAGGCATAAATAGAAACAATCTGATTTATATGTAAATCTCAATGTGTACCCACAAGTGGTAACCGTGATGATGCATTACAGTCCTATTTCCAAACGTTAAAGCATTAGTGTCTTAGCAACACATAGGCAGCCTGTCACGCAGACACCTAATCTTTAGGTCACTGTTGTCACTGAGAGATTAAGTTGCTGACCCCAAACTATAACGGCTCTTAACTTGAATCCAGCTGGGGAATTAATTCACAGTCTTTCACTCCCCTCGAGTCTTAAGCATAAAATACTCCAAAATACATTTCAAAATGAACAGGCATGTTACCAAGTTCGCTTTACTTCTGCTTGCATTTCATTCAGTTCAATTCAGCTTTCTACCTCAATATACTTACAATATTAGAAAGAAAATTCAACAATCACATGGCCCACTATGAGCAAGCACTTGGTGACAGTTGGAGGAACAACTCCCTTTTAACAGGAAGAAACCTCTAGCAGGACCGAGCTCAGGGAGGGGCGGCCATCTGCCACGACTAGTTGGGGATGAAGGGAAAGAGAAGAAAGCAAAGAAAGATGGGACAAAACAGGCAAACTGTGGAAGAGAGAGTCTGCATTTAAGAATTCCTAATGATTAAATGCAGTAGTGGTGTATAAACACACAGAGAGCAAAAAGAGATGAGGGAAAAATGAATGCTCAGTGTATCATGGCAAGTCCCCCAGCAGCCTAAGCCTATTGCAGCATAACTAACGTCAGGGTCACCTGATCCAGCCCTAACCATACGCTTTATCAAAAGGAAAGTTTTAAGCCTCATCTTGAAAGCAGAGACAGAGTCTGTCTCCTGAATATAAACTTGGAGCTGTTTCCAGAGTAGAGGGCCCTGACACCTGTTCTAATTTTGAAAACTCTAGGAACCAAAAGTAAGCCTGCAGTCTGACTCTGAAGCCCTCTTTTAGGATGATTAGATACTATGAGGTTGTTAAGTTATGACAGAGCCTGATTATTCAAGATTTTCTACTTAAGGATAAAGATTTTAAAACCAATGAGGAGAAGAAGCTAATATGGGGAAAAAAATGGTCTCTCAAGCCAGTCCCAGTCTAACTTTTCAGCATCACTCTGACACGTGATGTTGGTAATTTTTGATTTATTGCACGAATGGATGAAAACAGTCCAACATATTTGTTTAATGAGCACTTTGAAGGACATATCTTGGACAAAAATGACTTCTGAATTCTTCACAGTGTTACTGGAGGCCAGCAGTACAGTAACCGTAGTTTAGTGTGAATCTAGAATTGGAAAAGTAGAGGTCATCCAGGTCTTTATGTCTTTATTACTTTTCTGCAGTTTAACTAATTGGTGCAGTTATCTGGCTTCATGGATACATAAAGATGCGTCTCATCTGCACTGCAATGAAAATGTATGCAGTGTTTTCTAATACTATTGTTGACAACTTTAAACAACATGTAGAGGTCTTTATTTCTGATGCTATTCAACATGCTAAGGTTGCTGCTACCGTGATTTTTGTATCAATAGAAAAAAACAGCAAAATTTGCGACAATCATTTGATTATCTGATCCAAAGATAACTAATCGGTGAATATCATGGGTGGTGAGCTGTCTTTAGCAGTGAAACAACATGAGCAGTATCTCAAGTTATGATGCAGTAGTGCGAAATGCTTTAACGAGGTTATAAACACATGGAAAAAATGTTGGCAAGTAATGATAAGATTTAAAATTCCAGCACCCAATCAGAAGGTCTAAGAGTGCATGAGAATGACTTAAACAAGGGACATCAAGGATTTGCAAACAATCTGGACAGAAGCAAGAAGTAGGTACTCTTTCTGATATACATCCATATATAGATATTCAAAATGTTGGATTTTTAAAAAAAGATTTATCCGCATTTGGTGATGGCATTCCAAATACGAACGCTGTCGACAGAGAATCTGCTCAGTGCCCTCTGGTGGACAAACCACTACTCATAACGTATAACTTTTTACATTTTTCATGTATCAACTGTTATTAAAGCCGATAGATCAGCAAATAACTGATATTGTTCGATATATGGGTCCAATCATCTTTGGGGTTTGGAAGTGAACTGACATTTGAAGAAAATGTATTGAGCTGTAGAAAATCACGTTGGACATTTTTTGCAATTTTATGACAAAGTCACACCATAGAAATTCACAAATTCATCTATACTGCATTGCAGTTTTGCAATGACAGCGTTCTTTGACGGATATACTTAAAAGAGAAGCAGCAGGTGAAAATGCACTTAGCAGAATCTGATTTAAATGTGAATTTACACACTTTTTCACTCCTACTGTGTGACAACAGCCTTCAGTCTGTCACAGAAAGGGCCGAGGTCCACCGCAATGACCCAAGACATATGCAATTAGAACTAGCTTTGACTTTCTCCATGGAAATCAGTGTCTAATCTTGGTGATATGAATAAAAAGAATGTGAATCAGTGGTGTTGAAACATTTTGTCTGCTATTTCATGCGAGATCAGAAGACAGGTGGCTTGTTACAATAAATCTTGCCCACGGCTGTTCAGCAACTGGCTCTGGTGATCGTGTAACTGATACCTACGTACCAAAGTATTTATATCGCACTGCCAACATTCACACAAGCTGAAAAGCATTTGAGAAAAGTCAACCTGCACTTTCACATGAGACAAACTTGATAAGGGGCTGACTGCGGGCTGTTTTTTTTCTCTTTCTAATCTTATTCCACAAAATTCTTTAAAAGATAACGTCCCACGGCCTTTAGGAGTCTTCACACACTACTTCAGCCATTTAAGTGTTAAACTAGCCACAGGCAAAATGAAAAGGATTTGAACTCACAGCTCAGACAGGCTCTGTGGCTTTCAGGTAATATAGCTTCAAAATGTGTTTTCCTCTCTGAGAACACTTCAAAACTGTTTGACTGATCCACACAGAGAATATCTGGACCAGCTGTCAGTGCGGTTATTCCGAGCACAAACGCTGACATTACTAATTCATCTCTATGGTTGCTGCTTTGTAGCAGCAGGCAACACACTCCAAAACAGCTCTGAGGGATGACTGTGTTACAAAGTGAACAAATCACCCGATGCATCCGCAACATAATCATGCAAGATGTTCCATCAGAGCTATTAACACACAAGAAAGTTAAACATCTGCAATATAAGATCCAATGAGGGATGACTTATTACTGAGAGGAGATTTACTTTCTGTGAGATGACACATTGGTTTAGAAAAAAAAAACACCCAATGAAGCCTGAACAACTGGAAAAATAGCAGTAAACGTCAAACGCAGGCAGACACTGCTGAATCCTCTTTCGTTTTCGAGCTTTTTGACTTTTTATATTTGATCTTGAAAACACACACACACCACTGAGCACTGTCATAAAATGATGCTGTGAGGATGAAGGCAATGTCACGTTTAATGTCCAGTGAAATATTAACGTACCACTGTTTACACAAAGGACAAAGTTCACAGCACCGAAAGCGAGACGGGAGCGCGTTTAAACAGTTGAACGCGCACTCAGAGGCAACTTTTTTTTTCAAGTTAGGGAACCACAGTCGGAGCAGAAGACAATTTGACTTCAGCATAAATCTGTAAATTGCAGGGACATGGCGGTTTTAACCCCTCACAGTCAACTTTAAGACTGTAACTCTTGCCTTCGGACTATGCCTCGCCATACCCAAACTAAGTATTTCTCTTTTCTCTTATTTTACCTGTTGGTCCCTCCATGCTATCTGCGTAGATCCTGATGGCCAGCATCAGTAGCAATGCTGCTGAATACATGTTGGCAGAAGAAGTAAAGTCCAGCTCGTCACAAGAAGCAAATCCTAGAGGAAACTCCAGCAGCAGGAGCAACAACAGCGGCAGGACTGGAGAGAAGTTGCGCGCTCAGCTCCATTCATCGCCGCCTGCACTGATCCCTCCACATCCCGCACAGGGAGCATCTGATTTCAAGCTAAAGCGTTCAAAAGAGCCCCCCTTTCCTGTAACGGCTCCGCTACTTTTTTTTTCTGTGTGCACTGCGAGCAAGCGGGACGCAGGAATGCGGGTCTGCGGCGCCTCCATGTGGCGAGGAAGGGGAGCTCACGGCCGGAGAGCCACACGAAGCCAAGCGCTTGGTTTTAATTGCGCGGAGGCAGTCAGTTTCTTCAAGAATCACGTTTAACTCAATAAAAGAATGCAAAAATAAGGAGATAAGCCATGAAGAAAACAAAGAAAATAAAGTCATGATGTTTTTATATATAATATTATAAAAGGCAGAATTCATTTTTAGGAATCCCAGATGATGAAATGATAAGATAAATACTAGAAATATCAGATTTAAAAGTCAAAGTCATGAGCTAGTGTAAATGAAAATAAATTCAATTTTCGATTAAATCTGAATTCTGAATAAGAAAATTTTCAGGTAATGGAAAATGATTATTTGAGATTAAAAAGTGAAATGAAATCTGAAGCTACAATGGCCATTTAGTCAAACAGGAGAGAACAGCTGGTCAAGGGAGTCAGGGTTTGTCCAGGTGTCCAAGTTTAAAAATATAAAAAGAGTTTATACATAAGTTATTGTTTAAAATATTAAATAATAATTCCAGCTCTTACTGCAGTTTTGAATATGACTTTCTTTTCTTTTTTTTTTAAAAAAAAAAGCATAGCCTCCAAAGTTTGTGGGGGCGAGCTGTATCAGCACAATATTAAACATACATTTCAGGGGGATATTTTTCCTCAGTCTTCCCTTTAAGTGCATTTTTGGCTTCCAAGCAGCTTTATTCCAGCTTGGCCCTTGCTCTCCATTATTATGCTAAAAAGCAACAGATTAAATTCTGACTCACTTGTGGTGAGATATTTAAGCACTAACACCTTGCCAAAGGCTGCCCGAGCACTGTCTGCTCTCTGCGGTTGTATATATTGTGTATTAATATGATGTGGAAGAGCTGTTCTCTCTGTCAATATCTAGCATGCTGCTTTGTGGCAGCAGGGTGGCGATGTGATGAAGTGAGTGTGTTGTACCTGGACAGCTTGGTTTCAAGCCACCGATGAAAAGCCGATGGCAAAGTCAGCTGCTGATTCTCATTTTCCAGCTCCAGCAGTGCCATTCTGCAGGTGACCTCTGACTTTGCCTCTGGGGTTTGTTTTAATTAATGTTTGCTTAGCAGACATCACCGGCTTCTTGTTTGAAATATTTTTGAAATATTAGATACAAATAAATGATCATTCTTTATGAATGCATTCTGCTTCTTGTCTTTTTGGTCTTGATGATTTGATCCAGTCTCACTTTTCAGATTTAAGTCAACTTAAGTCAGAAACAACAACTCTTAACCCAAACAATGAGTTCCTCAGTTTTTGAGAAGCATTTTTGTGGTATGGTTTTGGTCCACTTGTGCCATTTGATGGCAAGGGTCACTGGAAATTAGGCCAGTAGTTCTGAAGTTTGTCCTATAAGGCAAGATTTCTACCCACTTTGGAGTGATCCATTGGAGGATGATAGCGCTGTCACAGTAATCAGATCTTGATAGTGTTGACAAGTGAGATTTAAACCACTGCCATCAGCAAAACACCAAATGAGGGACTGCCTTTTGGAGAGCAAATGATTATTGCCTTTAGCAGCATTTTAGAGTCTTGTAGAAAGAAGTGTACTGAAAATGTTCTGACACGTTTTTTTCTTGAAACTGTCATTCATCTACATTATGACTTTTAAGATAGAAAGAGCTGGAGGTACAGATTTAAAGATGGTTTGATTTTCACTCGGCATGACCAGGATTAGAAACAAGTATATCAGGTGGGCAGCTCAGGTTGAGCAGTTTTCAGGCAAAGTTGAGATGATTTGTGTGCAGAGGTGAAAAAATGGTGACTATGAAGCTGCCAGGAGGGAGGAAAAGAGGAAGACCAACTAGAAGGTGAATGGATGTAGTGAATGAGGACATGTAGGGGCTCGATGTGACAGAGGAGGATGCTAGGTAGATGGATGATCAACTGTGGCAATACCTAAAGGGACCTGTCAGAAAAAGAAGAAGAAGAAGAAGAAGTAGAGATATGGCAATTCATTTTTTCACAAGTATCCAATGGAAGGGGAGGGGGGACACTCATTCCAATATTTTGTGCATATAGCTTTCAGCGAGCAACATACAAAGCTTGATATATGATTTGGACAATCAGATTTAAAACAGCAATTCATGCCAAGATAAGTAATTTATCTAACTGCTGAACTACCTGTGACCCTTTCCATTGAGTGAAAGAAAAAATCAGACAGGCTTTTATGCTCTGCAAGCCAACAGAACAAAACAGGTGAAAACTGCTGAAGTAGACGTAATATCAGCTGGAATAATACCCAGATTTTGAGGCAGGGTCACTCTGTGAGATGGAGCTTTAGATGAACCTGGCAAAAAAAAAAACCCAGTGGTGATAGCTGACATGCCGTTTTAGCCTACAGGTTGTTTGGGAGGGTTCCCTTTTCTTTTTTGATGTACACGGAGGATTCAATTCCCGAAGTGTGACAGACTATAATCCTTTCATTTAGTTACCAAGTACATGAAAACTTCTCCCTTTGTTCACTCTAGTTTAGGAGGAAAGACCAACAGGGCTACTGGAAGAGTCTGTAGACCTTTCTTGCAGCCCTAGAGTTCTTCAAGCTGAAGCTAGCATTTAGAGGCCACAAAGCTAAAAATGGGCACATGGCTCTGAAGGCTGCTCTCAAAATAAGTTCACCACAGTTATTTTATTGTGAATAATCCTACTACGGTTTCTAATATAATATTACGTTTTTCTATATATGACTTTTCTGATTTATAAATTATTTTAAAAAATAGAATACAGACTAAAACATCTAAAGTGTATACATAGAAGTAAAATGTGAATAATATAATAGCTTGGAAACCACAACTTGCTATTTTAATTCAGCACATCACAGTCCATAAGTCTCTGAGACAAACTCTGAAAACCTGCTCACAGGAGCATCGTGGATCGCCAATAAAGCCAGCACCGAGATTTACCAACAGTGTTAAGTAGAACCACACAAATGAGTTAGAAAAAGCACTCACATTACCTGGTGTTGTACCACCCTTGTAGCAACATCAAGAAAATGATCCCAATATACAGCATACAATATAATACCTGCTTGTCTTCACATTTTTTGGTCTGAAAGTGAAATGGACTGTTGGTCCTTTTATTGATTTGAGCTCGGGTAAAGTAGTCCTAAGCCCTTACAGCTAGAAAGGCTGAGTAGTAATGCAATGACCCAGACTGTGAAAGGTACTTTTATCCTCTGGTCTTTGATTCTCTGCAGGACCATTCCAAAGTGACAGGGCCATAGTTTGGGAGTCGGTGGATAAATAGCCATGCAAACTCTGTGATGGTCACTCAGCCTTTTATTTTGAAAAATTACCAACCAACTGCAGGCCGAAGTGCAGCCAACTCTTCCCTATACCTGTTAGATTTGTGCACTGGCCCATATCCACTTGGCTGTAGCTTCAGATGGTAGTGAGCCATGTTGCTGCTCCAAAGACAGGAAAAGCAGGATCAAGACTCTTTATTACCCCTGCCTATGAAAAATTGATTTTGTGGCCTCAAGGCTTTTAACTTGTGTCTAGGAGATATTTATTTTAAGACGAGAGTAGGAGAAGGGAGGACGGGGGAGCTGCTTCATTTGCTAGGCTGAAATAATTCAATATAATTTTTTATACTATTGGGAGAGATTGATATATTGGTGTGAGTGATATAGTGGTCCACATGCCCTTCAAGTCTAATATCTTCCTCCATGTTCATGTTAACAGCTCGCCAATAAAGTACTTATATTACATGTTATATAACCAGTTAATTTGTTCACAGTAATTCTGCTATATTTCATGTCAGCTGTGTCACCTGTATTGTAGCTTGGAAACTATAAAGGCGGTAAGCTCAGAGCCCCAGCTGGTGATCATGATTAGGCAAACACCCACCAGCAGAAATAGCAATTTGTTACATCTGCAGAGAAGCACAGAGTTATTCTTCTTACATGGCCCAAAGTACCTATTTTTAGGGTTTACATCACTTTCTTTCTTCCGGCCTGTTGCAGTCTCATGTCGGGCTTAAACATGAATTGATTTTAATTTGAACTTTTCTTCTATCAGAGAGAATTGTCTACTTGTTACAGAGTATTCCCAGTCATTCCCAGACATTGTCTCCACTTTAATTTCTGTGGGGAAGAGTATGTGATTTCCCCTAACCACTGACTAAAGCTTGTAAACAACTTGATGACACTGTTGGTCCCAAACATTGTGTTGACTGGCTAATTGTTTGTCTTCCTACGGCACTCGCTGGACTTGGGTATCGTGTTTAGACAAATTATTCAACTCAGTAAAGTAGATGGAGTCTAAGGGATGATTTTTGAAAACAGTTTCTGTGACTCTGCAGCATTTTTGTGCATAATATTTGATTTTCAAAGAGTGGATAAAACCATCTTTGGATATGCATGAACACCTTGAGTTGGTGCTTGACTACACATTCTCTTAATTTTAAGATTTTACATATCAGTACATAATATGTTTCCAGTCCTTACCTACATTTTGGTTTGGTTTAGTTTTTTACTAAACCTCTGAATAGAGTTTTAAAGGGGAAAATTTTGTGCTTTCTATATTATTGTTGCAGTTTTCAAGTCAACTAAAGCGTAAAACAAAAAAAAGCTAACGGCTACTTTCTTGATGTTTGAGAACTAATGTGTGTTGGCATCAGTCCAAAACAGGAGGTCAGCAGGTCAGTTAGTGCAAAGCTTTGCCATAGTGAGTCTGGGCAGGGTCAAACTGACGGTTTTTATTGTCAGTTTTACAGTTTATGGTTTATAAGGAAATATTGTTGCACCATAGGATACTTGTGTCACTTGTTGCTTACAACAACCTGCTACACTGTGGCTTAAATATTGCTGAGCTACCAGGAGTGTTCCGTTCACTGTCTACACTATGCTGTAGAAATTTCAATTGGAATCTGAAGGCTTGCGAAATCGGTTTAACTTTATTTTACTCTGTTTGGTTGACCACTCATCTCACAGGTGTGGGTGGGGCATTTCAAAAGTAAAAGTGGCTTCAAGTCCTCATTCTCCAAAGGTCTTCAGGCAGGAGCGTGGGACAGACACAAAGTTTAAGTTCTGTGTCCTGAGTGAGGACGTTAAATGGTTATCAGGCACATACGAGGAACACAGCTGAGTAACAGCAGATCAGGATGGATAAAAAATGAACCGTGCTGATATGAGCAGAAGAAGACGTTGCCAAAAGATATTCCTGATCAAAGGGGTGACATTTTCTGGAGCAGCAATCAAAACCACTGTTTTGCCCGCAATGCGATGTAAGAAATTCTTCTAATAGCACTAAGGCAGTCAAGCGTAGCCTATAGGCCTCATTAGGAAAAATATAGCTGGCTGTCATGGCAAATATAAAAGGAATAAAGGTTTGGCTCCAGAACCAAAACAGTGAGAATGTCTTCAGTAGAGATGGAAAGCATCTGTTATATAACATTTAAATATTTTACTGTGATGATCATCGGTGCCAAAAGCAGACCTGACTGAACACCAGAATCCTCAGAGGGGTGCTTTCAATACAGAGGATCATTTACAGTGGTGGTGACCTACTAATCATAAGTCATAATTAAGACACAAAACTAATGATCAACAGGAACATCTTTCTTCCTCTACATCAACATTTTATTGACCTATCCATTGACCCTGACCTTCTTGAAGGCAAACATATTTTTGAGGCAATTTGTGAAATAACTGATGATGTCTGCTAAGACCAGTAGAGGTCACTTAATAAAATGTAACTATGGGTTGGTTCATGTAAGATATTCTTTTTCATTTTTTATGGAGAGCCATTAGGGACAGCTATTAACTCATTCACTGCCAGCCATTTTCAAATGGCTGGCAGTGAAACAAAACAAGACTTGCACCACATTTTTGTCTCACTGCGCAATCCCTTACGTGCGCAAACCCTGCACCTCCTTGCAGGTCTACTTTTACTGCTGGTGGGCTTCAGTTCAACTTACGTTGACTGCCATTGACGTCTATAGACGTCAATGGCAGTCAACGTAAGTTTTTCAATTGACGTCTATAGACGTCAATGGCAGTGAATGAGTTAACACCGTTTCTACCTGACATGCTCAGGCTACACATTTCAGAAGTTTCTTTTTAGCTATATATACTCTTACAGGTGCAAGCTTTAATATGTTAGCTGGTGAAGAGAAACTTTAATTTCAATTCAATTCAATTTTACAATTTCATTTTTTAATAAATAAAGTATTTAATAATGCAATTTTATTTCTCTTGCACCAAATCACAGCATCACTTACCTCAAGGTGCTTTATATAGTTAGGTAAAGACCCACCAATAATACAGAGAAAACCTTAACAATCAGATGATTCAATATGAGCAAGTGCTGTGGCAACAGTGGGAAAGAAATACTCTCTTTAAACAGGACGGAAACCTCTGGCAGGACCAGGCTTGGACAAAGACCTGCTGCGGAAGAGAGCCATAAATTAATAATAACCAATGATTAAATGCAGAGTCGTGTATAAACAAGTAGTGAGTGAAAAACTGTGAATAAGGAAGAAACACTCAGTCCGTCATGAGAAGCCCCCAGAAACCTAGGCCTATTGCAGCATAAAGAAGATAACTGCCTTCATGGATAGATAAAGTTGGGTATCATCTGTAAAGAAGTGAAAATGTATGCCATGCCTTCTAATGATACTAAGGCAAGCATGTATAATGTAAAGAGAAGTGGTCCTGGCACTGAACCCTGTGGAGCTCCATATGTGGAACTCTCCATTTACATGAACAAATTGGAGTCTACACAGATATGATTCAAACCACTGCAGCGTAGTACCTTTAATACCTACAACATGCACTGATCACAGGTGGTCAACAGTACTGAAGGCTGCACTGAGGTTAAGAATGACAAGCACAGAGATAAGTCTACTGTCAGGGGCCATAATAGAATAGAATAGAATAGAATTCAACTTTATTGTCATTGCACATGCACAGGTACAGGGCAACGAAATGCAGTTTGCATCCATCCAGAAGTGCTTTAGTGATATAGATATATTACAATATATATTAGCAATAATATAGATATGTAAGTATATTACAGAAATGGGTCTATTATGTTATAATGTACACGGTATGAGGTATGTTGTGAATATTCTATAACTCTAGGTATGTACAGACTGTAGTGAGTACAAGCTATGTACAGGCTATGAACAGGATATAAATATGAAAAACTATACAGAATATGAAATAAATAACTTTACAGAATCTGAGATATACAGCTATACAGAAATGGGAACTATGCAAGTTGTAAACAGTTGTAGGATTAAAGATTATCGAATGTACAGAATGATTATTTACACAGAGCTATACAGTAGTGCAGTTAAGATAAGTGAGATATAATTCCTACAGAGGCTATATAAAGTGCTAGAAGATCATTTGTAACCTTCACTGTTTTTGTTCTGTGACAAGCTCTGAAACCTGTCAGAAACTCTTCAGATAAGCCATTTCTCTGCAGATGATCATGTAGTTGTTTTGTGACTACTCTAAGAATTTATGAAATAAAAGGAAGGTGACTTTAATACCACACAGCAACATATGTGCATGCAATTTACTACTTTGGTTATCGTGGCAATATTATTTTAAGTTGATATAGAAAATTCTCCCAGGAGAACACTTACATACTATTATGCCAGAGCAAAATATTCTTTTAAAATCCTGTTTTTTGTCAATTAGTTCTAAATAATAAGTAATCAAAACAAACACCAAGGATCGTCTGTATATACTGAATTCTTGGCCAGTTTTCCTATAATTTTACTTAAACACCGGACTATATTACACAGATTAAATCCTATCGTACATCGAGACCAGTGCACTCCTGGTGTATGGTGTTCTAGTTTGGGTGCACAAAGCTACGGACACCCTACCAGGAGTGCACTGCTGCTGCTGTTGTGGTGTTTGTGTTACATTTGAAGTGATTTAATATGAATGGAAAGGTAAACGAAGGGTTGCAGAGGAAGCTTTTGAGCAAGCGGATGCTAAGCTGCTGCGGTAGCACTTTTTATCACACGCTTCCTGAGTCAGACCTTTAGCTGTGGTCTTATTATTCACAATATGTTCTGTATACAAGTAGCTCAGTAGATATAAGTCACTGGTCAACATGAGGTCTCGGCTGTTTCATAATTTATCTGAGCAGCAGAGCAGATAGCCTGTGTTTCCACTTGTTACTGCGCTGCATAAATTACATCTAACGTTTTAGTATAAACAGCCTGTTTTTAATGTTAGGGTGGCCTATTTTTAATCAGCCATGTGGTCAAATATTCACACCAGATTGTGCTTTCCTCCACAGCCAACAGATTTTTTATTTAGAGCGGCCTGCTTGACAAATCTGAATTGGTACAGAACACACCACAAAAACAGTACTTACTTTCATGCATTTAAAAAGTTTGACCACTCATTTTTCACAGTTATTATAGTGCATGGTGACAAATTATAGGCTCAGTTATGTAAGCACTGGGTATTCAGCACAGTTCTGCATGCACCTGTTTTTAGCGAGTAATGCGGGTGGGCGGGAAATACCAATGCAAATGCCTGGGGTGGTATGCAGGGAAGTAAAGTTTGGAGCGTTAACTGCAGTCACATCACAGTGTCTACAGTGGGTTGACATTTTAACCGCTGTTCTGCTAATGGAATGTAAGCAACACCTGCAACATTTACAAAATGTGTATGCAATACTCTCTACGCATTGGTTAATGTGCTCAATAAAAAAAAAAAGAGAGAGAGAAAGAGTGTCATGGTCCCCGTGTCTCGCCGGCTGACCCCACGCTAGGTGACATGTTTTGTTTTCTGCTCCCTGTCTCTCTCTCCTCTGCTGGGGCAGTGCTCATTACTGGCTCCCGCCCATGGCCCAAGCCCCTTTGTTCAGTCACCACACCTGCTGATGATCCCCAGTACTCCTAAGTCCTACTTAATAATAATAATAACTTTATTTATAAAGCGCTTTTAAACAAAGTGCTGTACAGCTATTTGAAACTAAAAAGAGGAATAAATAAAAGGGATAAATAGCAGTACAAGTAAAAACACAATACAAGTTAAAAACAAAAAGAATTTGAAAACTAAAAGACGTAGAATTAAGACATGTAAGACAGGGTGAACAGATGTGTCTTCAACTTAGTTTTAAAAGCCTCCACAGAACATGCCTGCCTAATATTTTGAGGGAGGTTGTTCCACAAGAATGGGGCACGAAAAGAAAAAGCACGCTCTCCAACTGTCTTTTTTCTGGCTCTAGGAACCTCTAGAAGGCCAGAGTCCTGAGATCGTAGAGCACGGGATGGAACATAAAGGTGTAAAAGGTCGGAGAGGTATGAAGGTGCCAATCCATTTAAAGCCTTGTAGGTGAGCAGCAGGACCTTAAAATCTGCTCGAACCTGAGTGAAGAGATCTCAGAACAGGTGATGTGCCCAATACTGACCACAACTTCTTTATAGCCCAGGCTGGTAGAGGATCCAAAGAACAGGTTGTACATCGAGCTGCTTTTACAACCTTAGTTAATACGGACAGGGAAACAACCTTGAAGTCAGAGAACAGTTCATCAGTACCAACAGGCAAAGCAGCTGAGTAGTCTGACGAACAGCTTGAGGAGGGAGTAATCTGAGTCCTAACTGTTTCAGCCCTGTTTCTGAAAAACATAAGAAAGTCGTGAGCTGTCAAATTAGAGCAGCAGAGAGTTGACTTACTCTCTGTAAGTTGTGACACTGTGTTGAATAAGAGTTTTGAGTTATGCTTATGACTCATGATGAGATTTGAGAAATAATTTCAATTCAATTTAATTCAATTTTATTTATATAGCACCAAATCACAACAAAAGTCGCCTCAAAGTGCTTCATAGATACGATTTGCTGTCATTACTTAAAACAGTGGTCCTACGCTACTCATCGCTGGATCATTGAGCAATCTGCATCTTTCCTGGATCTGTCCCTGCAAACCTGCAAACCCTACCCTGTGCGCGAGAGGCTGCAGAGGAGAGTGGAGTGGGGGGGGGAGGAAGAGTATAGCTGGACAGGTCACCAGTCTATCGCAGGGCTAACACAGACACAGACAACCATTCACATTCACACTTATGGGCAATTTAGTTTCCCCAATTATTACTTTCCCCAACTTTATTTTTTATTTTTCTTTATTTTCAGTTATTACAGTCAGAACTGACAGGAAAGAGAAAGCAAGAGAGGTTAGAAAGAGAGTCAACAGAAAATTGATCCATGCTGTAAAAACTGAGGTGGTTGAAAAAGCTTTGAAAACAGTTTCCAAAATCTTTTATTCTTAAGGAAAAGAATAGGAAACCTCAAAGGTGTAGTCTTAGTTGAGCAGTATTAGCTTTGGCTACATGAAGGCAGCAAACAAACCTATAAACACAATGACAAATTTTGTTGAGCCTATCAAAAGGCAACAGTAAAGAAGTAAAATATAAAAATAAGAATTAAAAACAAAACAAAACATAAAAATGCCAAAAACAGTTTCAAAAGCAGTTTCTCAATTTCCCATATCAGGCAGGTCAATAACCACAAACTGGTCCTAGTGAATTCATTTTCATCACTACAAGCATTCTGACAATTTCATCAAGTTAGTGTCAGACAGACACAATTTATCTTTTGTAATAAAAGCAGCAGTTTCCAAGGCCCAATTTACAGGCCTTTAAAATCCTAATATTCCCTGCAGTAAAAAAAACAAAAACAAAACACCCTTAAAATACAGTCGTCCACTTATTTATTTTGAATGTAGCACTTACCCAGCACAAATAATAAGGGCTGATAGAGTTTAGCGCTTGATATTAAACAGTATAATCTGTTTTCCATTTTCATGGCCACTGCGTCACCCGGCTCCTCCATTTCTCCAGCTGAGCAACAATGACCAGTCAAGAGACCCACATGATTTCCCGTATATAAACAGCTTATTTCTTTGTCGTGTTGTGCAGCATGGCCTTCAGCTACATTAGCATCAGCCTTCAGTGCCTGAAAACAACAACAGTGAAAGTGTTTCTTATGTGTTGAATTTTCCATAGAACCCAATTACAAAATGTCTCATTCATGTTCTCAGTCTGTGATTTGGTAACTTCTCTTGTTGCTCGTTTTTAATTGTAACAACAACAACATAGAAGAGTCGGCATTCTGGCAAAGGCAAACTTGGCATACATTAAAAGAACCTCTGTTTAACATACAAATCTTTATAGTTAGACTACAAAAAAACTCGTGGGGACAAAACGTCTGTCTCCACGAGTGACTGTTGGTGCCCACAAGTATAGTGACATGCCAATTTTCTGTCCTCACAAAAATGTCTAAACATGTACGTACACACACACACACACACACACACACACACACACACACACTAAAACAACAGCCATGTTTAAAGATCAACACTTCTCTGAGGATCCAGCATCTATACTATATGCTATTATCATCCTAATGATACAGTAAAACAAGTTAAACATAACATGCTTTAAAGGTAGTCAGCTTGTTCTTTGCTTTTCTTTTGTTGTCAAAGATGCAAAAAGATGGAACATGTTTGCTGTTAAAATAATTCAGATGAATAAACCCAAGTTAGTATTGATTTATGAAAAAAAAATTGCGTTTTGCTATTATAATCTTTTGCCTAGCTGGCTTTGCAACAGTCACACTACGGAAAAACAATGGTTGCAGATTTTGGCAAAACCAAAATTATTGCAGCTATGTGCAAAAAAGTTGCAGTCTCGGTCTCATTGCCTCTGAAATGGTTTCTTTGCAGGACAAGTCTGCAACTACTTACAGTCAGTTGAGGTCTTCAAAGCGACTTTAGTCCAATAAGATGAAGTCTGCCTGTGATCAGTCTGCTATGAGTTTGGAATTGAATGGGATCAAGTTGACAAATGTATACAATCTGTTTATGATAAAATGTTGATATATTAGCAAAAATTGCTAATTTGGTGCAGTTTTTTTGCAAATACGTTGCTGTCAACACACACAAAAATACACTTTAAATATAAATTCAGAAATTTGAATGAAATTGTGAAATATCTCCACAAATAGTGACGGTAAACAGAGGCCCGGCAGATGACTTGGGATCATCTGCACATAGTGGCATTGATTACAACGTACTGGCAATCTCTCTGCATTTTTAAATTAGACGCTAATTACCTGCAAACATTAGTCAATCTGTCTGAGAGTGATTGCACTCAGTATGTGTTTGAATACAGGTAGTACAAATACACAAGTTACATATTCCAAACGGATGTGGTGACTCAAAACTCTTTAAACAGTACAAAGTCTCAATGGATAAACAGTCTGGTGAATTGTTAAGCCTTAATGTGTATATAAGTCATAGCAAATGACCACATGAGTCCAGATGTAAACGGGCCTACATAAACAAGTCAAAAGTCACATCCATTGGTTAGATTCTGAAATATGTTATACAGATCATTTTTGGTTTTTTATGTTTTTATAGTAGCAGAGTGTGTACGTTCAATAGCTGTTGCACTAAAGCTGTGTTATCATACTCAACACAGTCTACTGTAGCCCTCAGAATACATGCTTGTAGTTTGATCTTTTACACCAAAAATGTTTGATTTTTCTCCAGCAAAGCTCTTAAAGTTCCAAATACAACTGACATCTCTGAGCTGACCTTTCGCTCAGCCTTCAGTTCAGATCACGGCCAAGTCAAGAGGACATTTAAAAGTAAGTAGTAGAGGTTTTTTTGAGTGTGGCACAATTCCAACCTTTTGTCGTGTAGTTCAGTTAGTGAGAAGTAAAAAAAAGCCTCTCATTACTCTGTTGTATTGATTCAACACTGTAATTATGGAGCATTTGGTGGACAACGTTTTTTATTCCCATGCATCAATTTTCCAATTAACCTGACAGAGATTTGAGGGGGAATTTATTCTGTGTCAAGAAAAAAAAAATGGAACTGCTGTGCCAGGAAACAAACGCGGTGGGAATGACGCGTTAAAGGCAGTCACTGTGAGAAGAGTACTGATGCTTATTGGTGCTTGAGTAAAGCAGGCGTTGCACATGTCAGGGTGTATAGGGGTGATCTGAGTGACACATTTTGAAAGAATGAACAAAACCAGTCAATAAAATATTTACTGCATGCACAGTTGTTATCCTAATCTCTGCAGTTAGCTCATGGGTGCGCTATCCTGGTGTCTAATTGTTGCTAAATCAATGGTGAAAAATGTGGTACACTGTTGCCTCACGCTAAGAAGCTTTTCCCTGTTCCCACATTTTCTGTTGGCTGCATTTGTACACTCCCACAGTAGGGAGGACTCTGGCTCTCTGGCCCACCCACAGGTGGCGTCGCTCCTGCCTCCTGGTCCAGCCTCCTGGTCCAGCCAGCTCACCTGTTATCCATTAGCTCAACACCTCTCAGGATTTAAAATCCCCATTCTTTGGCAGGTTGTTGTCACCCTTGTGGTGGTAATTAGGTTCCTTATATGTGGCCAAGTACTCAAGTGTCTGTGCTGAAAAGCCTCACAGCTTATACTTACCTAAATCCCAGGCACTCTTTTCCTGATTTTTAGTTCTTTTCGTCAAGTAATTATGACATTTAAAACCCAAACAAATATTTCTAGATGCTAAACCAACCAACCAGTAACAGAAAAGCAAAGGTTAAACCAGGGGTATTGGAAAAAGATACAATCATACATGCACTAAAGTATGATAAAAGTTTTACCATATTGCAATGAGGAATTGGCAACAATTGTCAGGATACATTTAAGCACAATATGCAGTAAAATCAGGATAATACCCTTCAGCAGTCCAATTTAACTGCATTAGCAACGAGCAGGAGAGACTCCCAAGAAGAATGCAAATTTTCCAACCAGGATTCATAATGAGACATGATAAAACATACATTTTTGTTATGCCTACGTCACAATTTTAGATACTGGAAATTTTGTTTGGGAGTTTTTTGACATTCAGCACTCATTACAGATACTGGAATGCACCAGGTAGCAATCCAAAGATAGCATGAGTCCTGAAAGAAGTGCAGCGCTGTCAAAGAAAAGGACCTTGTAGTGACCAGTAACTTTAAACCCACTATTTTCTCTACATAAGTGAATTTGATCTCACTTTGAATGATTAACCACATAAACACAATCGTCATAAAACAGCTACTTTAAAGAAGTCTAAAAAAAAAAAGCAAACTATGAAATGGTGTCTTTTGATTGGAAATAAACTTGCAAGTAGTAATAAAAATAATCATAATAATCATAATAATCATAATGATAATGTTAAAGCAATCCACTGACCTACGTATTCATTCACCCATGTGTATGTACTAACACGAACCGCAAATAACTAAGTCAGCATGCTTTCAATGAAACAATCTTGATAAACCATAAATAAATATAAGCAAAAATACAAATCAAAAGTAAAGTACAGTGCTTCTCTGTATCTGACTTCATAAGATAATGCATTTTGTTAAAATAGTTCAGTTTCTGCTGATACAAAGGCTAAACAGTGTTCTTGTTTTTAAATGTGATATTTACTGTATCACTGGTTAACAGCAGAATTGGATTGTGAACTAGCATAACTTTATGCTTTACATAAATACTACCAGGGGTCAACAAAATTTCAAGGGAATGTTAAGGAAGCTAGCAGGCAGTGTGCCGCTTAAAATATTCCATAATATTCAAATGCTGAGGTCACATAGAAAAAAACATCACTCTCATGCAAAGACAGCCTTAAAGCAAAAGCGACAGATGTCAGATGAAAATGCTATTACTGACCAAAACAAAGATGGACTGAAGCTTCACAGGGAGGCAAAGCCACCATGAGGCCGAAAATCAGCAGTTGTCAAAGTGGAATACTAGGGACATGTTGCCCTGGCCTCAGCTCTGATCCAAGAACCAGTCACCTCCCCCCAGGAGGGAGCAACTTTTGGGGGGGGGGACACTGAAGCTGAATAGGAAGGCTGAGACGTAGGGCTGCGTCATGCATCTCAATGCAAACCAGGCGCGTCGGCCTGTCAGCCCAGAGAGCTATTTCTCTTCCCTGCCCGACATCCCAGTGTCTCAGCCAGTTCAACACTCGTCAGCATTTATTTTCATAAGCAGAGGAGCGCCAAGCTGTCACCGTCCTGGCGAGAGCGCCCCTCGCATTTCTCCTTATGTGTGTAAAGCTCTCACACAAACACACGGGACACAGGAAGTTCCACTTTGAAAGTTTGCTACCTTTATTGTCTTGTTAATGCTACACTGCCACAGAACACATGCACATACAACTGTAAGCTTTGGTAACTTTAACATAAAAGGCTTCAAATGTCAGATATTCACCTCAATCATCCACAGACAGAGGATTAGCAGCTTAAAAGCTCTTTATCCCCAAGAGTTTTTAAGAGTTTGACTTTGTCGTCTTTCAGCCATGGCTCAGCTCAGCAGGAGGAGGTAAGGCCATAGACTTTCTCCCACCATGTCGCACTGTTAGTTTCTTTATATTCACTGTTTTTTTGTTTTTGTTTTTTTAGCTGCACTTCCATGGGCATAATTGTGGTATGAGATGGTTCTCTGAGCCAGGGCTGTTCTCATCAGCACTGAGCAATTACGTGTCCCCCTCGGGGTGTTGATAAAAACACACGCTGAGAATCAACTCTACAATGCCAGGTGATGGCGGGGAGACTACAGCAGGCCCATATTAAACAGAAGCGGCCACAGCAACGTCGAGGTGAATACAGATCACTTCCAGACAGGCAGAGGCAGCCCACACAAGCCACAGCAAGCAGACAGTTCCCCAGTTCCAGACCGGGACACTGGGTTTTGTCAGTCTGCTGACCTATGAAAGGAATCAGTCTCCATCTCCCTCGCCTCATTATAGTGGCCAGCCAAGCTGATCGAATAGCATGACTAAAAATATCAATTGCTTGTGGCAGTGTATGTGTATGTATGTGTGTGGAGGGAACACCAGGTGTATGTCTTTCTCACATAGTACACGAATAATCACTCATAATACACAGATGTGGATTATATTGTGGGGTTGAAGTGATTTGTTTAATTTCACCTCCACCTTAAATCTCTGTCAATTTTTCATTTTAAGATGAAGTGTTTGACACTTTCCTGGTAAATATAAAACAAGATCACAAATACTGCAGCTCCTTTAAATCTGCAGTACTGTTAAAGCTGCAGCTTGTGGCCCATGTGTCAGTCATGGACTTGGTGTGACTTAAATATGCTTCTCTTAGGAATACACCAAACATGGCTGTGCTGTCCTCAGATGCCAGTGCAGAACTGGAGCTGGCATAAAACTGCATGCATCACATGGTTTTTACAGATACATCACAGAATTGTCTGTGCATTTCGTGTTGTTAAAATGTCTCAGGATAACATTTTTTTGGAAGCCACACCAGATTTTATAGAGCAAATGAAAAGGGACACTATAGAGAATCAGGTCGATTTTCAGTACAAAAGATCTCCTGCTCTGTGTCTGGTGTAATCCCAGAGTTACTGGCAGTTACTTCTAATGTACACAAGATTAGAGCAGGGCGATATGACCAAAAATATTTATCACGATATACATTTGAAAATTTGCGATAACGATATAACTGATGATGTAATTGACACTAGACAAATTACTTTACTTTACAACTTTACAAACAAGCAGCTATTTTTTATGTGCATTAAAGTTATGTAAAAATTTTACAGTGCAAATGCAAATTCCTTGCTGACAGTTTAACCAAAAGTTTCCAGTGGAAATTGGCCGACATATCCTCAGCTGACTGAGCCCAATTCATAACTAAAAATCTATAGGTAGTACATCAAGAAGCTAAAGGAAACTGTCTTGTGTGAAACAGTTTCTAAGTAAACAAGGTAACAAGGTGAAACTGTTTCACACTACCCAGTAATGTAAGGTTATGCTTTTGAGATAAAATAAGATGGGAGAAAAATAAAAATTCTGCTATTAAACTGCCAGGAAGTTTGTGGGCAATAAACAACAACAACAAAAAAGGACTGGATGGAGACTTTGAAGATTAAAACTAAGAGCTATAATACACCAAATACTACTTGTTGGCATTTGAGGCATATGTATTAACAGCCACCTCGACACTCAGCTGGGAAAAGGTGAGTCTAACTGCCCACCTGTGGCTTTAGTGGGCAGTGTCGACAAAGACAGAAAGTATTCATTGGCCAGTGTTGTGCCCAGGTGAGCAGCAGGGAAAAACTCCCATTTGTGTTTTGTGATGGAGATGGCATGAAGCATGCAACAAGAACACAAGTACCCTGTGGACCTGGGTAAATGCCATCTCAGCTAAAACATGATGCACATTGGCCCACAGGTAAAAACAGTATCTGTGTGTGTTTTGCAGTGTTGCACTGCTCACAGCTAGGCTGTAGAGAGACGGGGCAGTGGTCAAGAGGAGAGAGGTTTATTTTGACATAGCCATGGACCAAAAGAAAAAAAAAACTTTCTGGAAGACAGTGTGCAAAGACACTCGTTTTAGTTTCCCGTCAAAAACCTCTCTTCTAACTAATTGGTTGTCCAGTCATTCAGGCAGCCTGTCATCATCCCTCTGTCCTCAGCATGCTGGCTCACCGTTTTCTGTGTGTTTCACTCCTCTCAGCAGTCTCTCTCTCCTCTACCATGTGTGTGTGTGTTGGTTTTGGTTCAGAAGCAGGGCCTTCCACTGGTTCCCATCTTCTGCTTCCACGCACTTTGTGCAATCACACACCTGTTCCCGATATTCTCATTTGTGGTAACTACGGGCAGACCTTCAGTCTTCCCTGGATCATTGTGGTTAAAAACAGTGAGTGTGGCTCTTTTATCTCTGTGTATGTGCTTCTTGTCTTACCTGTTGTTTCCTTCTGCTGAAGAGACCCTGACCAAAGAACACTGAGTTGTTTTGTGTTCTTGGGAGTGAACCATTGGATCTGTGTGGATTTGTGGATGACTCTATCATGCAGAAATCCCAGGACCTTCACTAGTGTTGATCTTCTGTTTGAAGTGTTTTTCCACTGTAAATAAAAGCACTCAACTGAGTGAGTTTTGCATTTGAATCCTATGTTTGGTTTCAGACCTATGATGCTTTACTCCTTTCTAATATGACCCACTATTCAAACACATTCTATTTTCTATTTAGAATGCCTTCCATTTAGTTCCTCATAACTTTAATTGATTATCCCTATCTTGTTTTTTCTTTTTAATCAAACTAATGTAAGGTTTAAGCTTGCACTTCTATAATTTATTCATCTCAAACTGTAAAGCCTACTTATTTGATAGGTTACTTTCTGCTCACGCAATATTTCAGATCAAAACTTTTCACATCTTTACAAATTCTGATCTTTATGATCTGGCCCATATAATTACATATTTAAATTAGCTAAACCATTACCTAATTCCTATATTAGGCCTACTGTATTCAGTAGCGAGACTCAGGTTGCAGAGTTTAAAAAGCAGAGTTGGTATGTTCTGAGGGTCTTGGGAACATGAAAAGTAATTTTATACATATTTGTAAATTCGTTTGTAAAAGAGCCAAATTACAGCATCATTAGTGACTACTACAGGCCAATCAAGCTTTTTACCACCATCACATTTTCCGTAGTCTGCAGTCATAGCATTTTCTATCATTCTGAGCAAAAACGTTCTAAATGTCACATTTAAAACACGATCACATGACTGGAACACTGACTGACCAGGTGGCAAATGTAATAGTAACTGAAAGCAACTTTACGGAGAAATTGGCAATGGTAATTTTACTTCTGCTAGTTGTGAAAAGAAGCTGATAAAGACAATACTGTACCTGGTAAGCTCCACTATAGCGTTTTTGTTTCTTATACAAGGATATTGTTAACTCCCTGTACCTTCCTTACAATCAATAGTTCTTGAACAACAGGTCACATCCTTGTTTTAAAGTCAGCCAGACATTAACAGTTTTTTATATTTTACATGTCAAAGTTCAATCTTGAGTTGAGGCTAGATCAATTCATGCTTTGAAATGCCATACTAAAATTATGGTACATTCACTTGCACTTTGAAGATTTTAAACTACCACCAGCACAGGTTTATATCAGTGGGGGGGTGGGGCAGACTTTTAACATTATACCTACCTCTAAGCTAGTGGCACTATTTTATTTGATTTTAATTATTTTGGAAGGTAGAGTTCTTTGACTGGAGCAGTAGGAAGCTGGTTCGTGGTGTGTATTGTCAGCCACAGCGGGTGGAATTCCATTCAAGTCACTGTCATGTTCTGTGTGAGGAGAGCGTTTCCTACTGATCACCACATACCAATGTTTCACTAAATGAAAGTGGACGGGATTCTCTATTTCAGGCCCAACAACATTCATTGTGCTCAAACATCAGGCAGCACATCAGGGTGTCAGGCAGTAAATCATATCTTTTCCACTTAAAACAGCACATCATTTTATATTTCACGTATCTGACAAATGACTGACATTGACGTTGGTTTTGATGGATGCACCTGGTTTAGACCTGACATGCTCAAAGTCACTGTGGAAGTTTTTGAAAACATGGAAGAGTGGTAGAGAAGCATCCAACCCGTGTGACCATTGTTCTTCTCAATCTCAGTTTCCCTTCTCAAAATCAACTTTCCTTTTGTTCCATTCCGCGTTACAGCATCGATGGGGAAACACCAAATATTAGTAGGAGGCCATAATGAAAACTATATCCGTAAATAAGTACAAGTAGTAAAAGGCACACATCTTTTTTGTTGACTCAGACTCTAAATCCATGTCCAGTAGAAATAAATTATGTAGGTGCCTCTCATGGTTGCTACTTTTGTGTTCATCATAGCACTGTAGCACTGTAGTTCACAGAGTTGGGGATGGAGAGCTTATGCATTGTGTAGGTTTGAAATAGAGATTTGTCTTTAAAAGTTTGTCTCTAACATTACGTCTTGATGCATTCTCAATCATCCAGGAAAGTAAATCTTGATTCTGTTCATCTGGACGTAGCGTTTTGTGGGAGAAACGTTTCGTCACTCATCCAAGTGACTTCTTCAGTCTCAGCTGACTGCAGGTTTCCCCAACCTTATAAACAGTACATTTGCATAATGACTGAAACCAGCCCACTGAAGGAACAATGGGCTGGGAGGTCAGTTCCTTAATCGTAATTATGCAAATTCTCATGACTATTGATCAACAACCAGTGGTCAGTGGTTGTTGATCAATGGTCATGAGAATTTGCATTATGTGGCTCCAGAAATCCCACGTTAGCATTTTTAGCAAATTTGTTTTACCATGCTGTTGTTTGCATTCGCTCCAAGCCACATGTACAATCTCAGAGGTGCAAGCGTTGCTGTCTCTAGAGTTTGAACACCTGGAGTTTGGCACATTACATTTGTCTGCTTTGCTGAATCTGTCAGAATGCAACATGCTGAACGATTTGCTGTTTGTGTCCTGCTTTCCTAACGAGAATCAATACAGCTTCTCTTCATGTTTGAAAAAGACATAAAATTGATTTTTATTTTTTATTTTTACTGAGTTTTAGTCAGTAAGACATACGAAGGTATGTATCTAACTCAGTCTTTGCTTCTGTTTTTAAATTCTTTTTAAGTGACAGCAAAATAATAGGTGTATGCTGTTAGTGATATACAGGCAAGCTGCGATATTTGTTTGAGTAGTTTCATAGTGACGAACCAGCACCTGTGAAACGCAAACAAAACTGAACAGACGAACAAAAAGCTCGACTGCACACTCTTCTTGTTCTCTGCTTTCTGCATTGTGTTGCTGTCTTATCTTTTGACACTATGTGCACACAAACACGCACACAGCTTTTCAATTTCAAATGGGAAGTCCCACTCTGTGGTTGACAACATTTTTTCTTGTGTTTCTTTTAATGGACAAATAAGAGGGAAAATCCTCAGCAATTTTGCAAAATCCTCATCTTTCTCTACTCAACACTTTCCTCCTCTACTTTTTGCTTCCTACAATAGCAGTCATCAATTTATGAAAATGTTCACCTCCTGGGACTACTCTTCTCTCCTCTCTCTGCTGCTCTCGCCCCCTCAGTCCTTGAAATTTATATCTAGAGTAGCTGTCCATCACTAAAATGGCACATCCGCACAGCCTCTTCATGTCCTCAGGCTTTTTGAACTCTTCTCATGCAGTGTGCGCTTCATTACTCTTGTGTGCTTCCTTCCTGTAGAGCTTTATTTGTCATTCATTTTAACCTGCCCGGCGTACTTCTTGCAGATGATATCACTCTCCCTGAGTGGCCATGTTGAATCTGACAAATAGCTGTATATGTTAATTGGACAAGAAAAGCATACTGTCAATGTCCTTTCACTTTTGCTGATGTTCAACATTGAAATAAATGCTCCGTAGAATTTTTGAATCAGACAAATATCTGTGATCCCACAAGTTTTGTCGTTCATGTCGTTGCTGTTGATTATTTTTGTAATCTCACAATGCACAATGGGCACACGGGAACAAAGGGTCATGGTCGGCTAAAACATGTGGTAATGAACCAAATGTGAAAACAATCCACGAGCTGAAAGGAGCTGAGCGGACTGGACAGAAAAATAACAGGAAAAACAGCAATGGTATGGCTAAGGGAAATAATTTATGGTGATGAAGCTACATCAGGTCTCTGCAGCTGAGTTGCTGGCTGTCTCACAGCGAGATAAGAGGAGGCAGATAGGCTCTTTCACTGACAGACAAGGTGACAATCCGGCCTCAGTTTGTGTAAACAAGAACGCCACTATCTCTCCCTGCCTGACCACGGAGTTAACACCTCTGTCCATCAGCCGGGCACCCATCATCGCTCACCGGGGCCCTCCCGTCTCACCCGTCTACTCGTCGAGAGAAGAGAAGTCGCACCCTGTGCTGAAGGCGTGTGCCAACCAGAGTGAAACGATGTGGCAGAACAGGCTGCCACAGTTTTATTAGTTCCCCCGACTCCAAAAAAAGATTCAGACGAGGTTTCTTATGTTCCAGTAACACATAAAGAGAATTCAGAGCGGCTATGGCTGAAACTTAAATCCCAGCTGTAAAAAAAAGTGGACCTGCTTAAGACCTACATCAGGACTTAGATATTTCTTTGGGGGGGTTATGGTGGTTGAGGATGTCTTAAACTTTCAGTAAGTGCTGCTATTTTTGCTGCTGATAATCACTGTTAGTGAAATTTTCTTTGAAGTGGAGGACTTGGATGCTTAGTAAATAAACTGTCATAAGATGTGAGACTATAATCAAACTGTTTATCAGATTTTTAGAACTCTTGATTAATTTAAATTTGCCTCTATGGCACGTAAACACTACCTAGACTTGTTACTGGTTCAAATACATAAAACGTAATTAGGCAGAACGGTGATGTCCATCTTGGCCACAATACATTTATGATGGCAGGTTTCACAGACCCGCACCCACTCCTATGTATTTCTAATAGATTAAATCGAAGTTTATGAGAATGCATCAGTTTCTGGGACGACATAATTACACACTAATCAATGTATATTTGTGAGTACAATAAAAACTGACTGACTGTACCTTTAAGCTTTTGTTTTCTCCTAAGGCGGGTTACATTCTTCAACAGTATTTTTTTCATGCTCAAATTGTCCAGGAAAAGGCTCCAATAGCCAGCTATGAGGTCGCCCAACTCATCGCAAGACATGGCAAGCCTTTTTCAGATGGAGACCTCGTTAAAGTCACCGAAATAATGTGCCCGGTGCAGGACTTCAACAAGGTCAGCATGTCCAGAGATACAGTTGTGCGACGCACTGAAGACTTGTCAGCCAACATTAAACTGCAACTGTCTGATAAAGCTGTGCTTTCGATTTTTACTCCATCGCATGCGATGTGTTAATAAGCATGCATGTGCAGGTACACATGCTTCAAATATCAATAATGCGCATCAATTATGTCACTAACCTGCTTTTTCGCACCACTTTCTTTATATGCACAGCGCACGCACACGTACAGTGGGGCAAAAAAGTATTTAGTCAGCCACCGATTGTGCAAGTTCCCCCACTTAAAATGATGACGGAGGTCAGTAATTTGCACCAGAGGTACACTTCAACTGTGAGAGACAGAATGTGAAAAACAAATCCATGAATCCACATGGTAGGATTTGTAAAGAATTTATTCGTAAATCAGGGTGGAAAATAAGTATTTGGTCAATAACAAAAATACAACTCAATACTTTGTAACATAACCTTTGTTGGCAATAACAGAGGTCAAACGTTTACTATAGGTCTTTACCAGGTTTGCACACACAGTAGCTGGTATTTTGGCCCATTCCTCCATGCAGATCTTCTCGAGAGCAGTGATGTTTTGGGGCTGTCGCCGAGCAACATGGACTTTCAACTCCCGCCACAGATTTTCTATGGGGTTGAGGTCTGGAGACTGGCTAGGCCACTCCAGGACTTTCAAATGCTTCTTACGGAGCCACTCCTTTGTTGCCCGGGCGGTGTGTTTTGGATCATTGTCATGTTGGAAGACCCAGCCTCGTTTCATCTTCAAAGTTCTCACTGATGGAAGGAGGTTTTGGCTCAAAATCTCACGATACATGGCCCCATTCATTCTGTCCTTAACACGGATCAGTCGTCCTGTCCCCTTGGCAGAAAAACAGCCCCATAGCATGATGTTTCCACCCCCATGCTTCACAGTAGGTATGGTGTTCTTGGGATGCAACTCAGTATTCTTCTTCCTCCAAACACGACGAGTTGAGTTTATACCAAAAAGTTCTACTTTGGTTTCATCTGACCACATGACATTCTCCCAATCCTCTGCTGTATCATCCATGTGCTCTCTGGCAAACTTCAGACGGGCCTGGACATGCACTGGCTTCAGCAGCGGAACACGTCTGGCACTGCAGGATTTGATTCCCTGTCGTTGTAGTGTGTTACTGATGGTGACCTTTGTTACTTTGGTCCCAGCTCTCTGCAGGTCATTCACCAGGTCCCCCCGTGTGGTTCTGGGATCTTTGCTCACCGTTCTCATGATCATTTTGACCCCACGGGATGAGATCTTGCGTGGAGCCCCAGATCGAGGGAGATTATCAGTGGTCTTGTATGTCTTCCATTTTCTGATGATTGCTCCCACAGTTGATTTTTTCACACCAAGCTGCTTGCCTATTGTAGATTCACTCTTCCCAGTCTGGTGCAGGTCTACAATACTTTTCCTGGTGTCCTTCGAAAGCTCTTTGGTCTTGGCCATGGCGGAGTTTGGAGTCTGACTGTTTGAGGCTGTGGACAGGTGTCTTTTATACAGATGATGAGTTCAAACAGGTGCCATTCATACAGGTAACGAGTGGGGGACAGAAAAGCTTCTTACAGAAGACGTTACAGGTCTGTGGGAGCCAGAGATTTTCCTTGTTTGAGGTGACCAAATACTTATTTTCCACCCTGATTTACGAATAAATTCTTTACAAATCCTACCATGTGGATTCATGGATTTTTTTTCACATTCTGTCTCTCACAGTTGAAGTGTACCTCTGGTGCAAATTACTGACCTCTGTCATCATTTTAAGTGGGGGAACTTGCACAATCGGTGGCTGACTAAATACTTTTTTGCCCCACTGTAGTCAGCTGATCTCATCTGATGCAGATCTGCTCCTTGATCAAGTGACATTTGTCTGGATTTTTGCCACGAGTGGCGATCAGCACCGCAGCTGGATGGCCCGATTTACATACCCAGCGCAGCTGATACTCACCAGAATAATTTACTAAAATTATATGGACTCCTGTTATTAAGTCCAGTTCAGGCTGTTAATCAGAATCAGAATCGTGTTTATTGGCCAAGTATATGTGCAGACACATACAGGGAATTTGGTTCCGGTAGATGGTGGCTCTCAAGCACAGCAATGTAAATCACACACACACACACACACACACACACACACACACACACACACACACACACACACACACACACACACACACACACACACGTGTCTATATACACACATTACACATGCATACACATACATAGGGGAGACCGGGGATAGTTGTAACATTTTTGACATTTCTGTCTGTAAATTGAAGCTCTTTTAAGGTAGTGGATTCAAAATGTAATGCAAAGTATTTACATGTCTCTGCTATTAAATAGTGCAGCTATTTTCTCTGCAGCACAATTACCCATTGCATGGTATGGTCTCAAACACGAAGAGTGAAATGTTACAATTAACCCCATAGTCTGGGTTAGTTGTAACATATCCTGGGGTAAAATGTAACACAATGAAATAAGGGTACTAACAAAACATTAACATGTAATCTTTGTTTATTCAACACATGAATGCACTTAGAGCCATTTATGTAGCTCTGTGTGTGTGTGACAGAATGCAGAAATCTAGCTTTTGAACATATTCCAACCCCCCAAAAAAGACAAATTATGGAATTTTCTGCAACTGAATATTTCATTCATTTTGGTTGGTCTTCCTTGAGTTTGGCCTCATTGGCTCAGTGGGCATTATAACCTACAACTCTTGCACCAATTTTGAACATAACAATGAATCTGAAAAAATGTAGTTGTTCACCAGCATCGCAATTCCATTACTTTTTATCATGGCTTACCTTGGCGTGGTTTGCAAAGTGCTTCAGAAAGATGAGGAAATCTGTTTCTTGCACCCATCCTGATTTATTTCCACTACCAGTACTTCCTACTGGTCCATCTCTGACACAGTGGTCTGCATAATGTATGTGTGGGGAACACAAACAGTGGAGTAATTGTGTTGCCAATGGCATTAACCACATATACAAATGTGACCAGTGAACCTCTCTCTGCTGATGTCGTTGCCCCAACTTGTTTAATATAAGTTAAAGTAATAGTGTGGTAAGTTGTAACATCTGCATTATTGTTACAACTAACCCAGACTGTTGCTGTTACAACTGACCCAGACTCCTATAGCCATGAACTAGCTAACATTACAGCCAACGGCTAAAACATTAGCACTAAAGACCTACACAGAATATATCCCCATAGACATACAAATAACATAATTCAAGTTTGATGAGTTTAACTGCAAAGCAGATAATGCTATTAGAAATTGAAATAAAGTAGAAAAACTTACTTTTTGGCATACAAATTACTTTTTTTGTGTTAAATTGTCTGTGTTTGACAAAATGTGCTGATTTTTCACATGTGATAGCAGAACTGAATTGGGCATGCACAGGATGAGTCACATCATTTGAAACTTAGCCCTGATTGGAGAAATTGGAAGTGTTACAACTGACCCACGTTACAACTATCCCCGGTCTCCCCTAAACAAAGTTGTGTAAACCAACTATAAATAACGAATCTAAACTTATATACATAAAATACAGAAATGAATGAGGTGGAATGAATACTACAAAATGTACATAAGGTGCAGCTGCAGTCTGGCAGTGGGAGCAGTGTGACAGGTCAACTGTTTAGGAGGGAGATGGCGAGGGGAAAGAAACTATTCCTGTGTCGGGTGGCCCTGGTCTGCAGGCTTCTGTACCGTCTGCCAGAGGGCAGCAGATCAAAAAGTCTGTGTCCAGGGTGTGAGGGGTCTGTGATGATTTTCCCTGCCCGTTTCCTGGTTCTTGAGAGGTACAGATCCTGGATGGAGGGCAGGGGCGTGCCGATGATCCTTTCTGCTGCCCGTACAGTCCGCTGCAGTCTGCTCCTGTCCTGTTTAGTGGCTGCTCCATACCAGACTGTGATGGAGGAGCACAGGACAGACTCAATGACCGCAGTGTAGAACTGGATCAGCAGCTCCTGTGGAAGACTGTACTTCCCCAGTTGTCTCAGGAAGTACATCCTCTGCTGGGTCTTTTTGAGGATGGAGTTGATGTTGGTCTCCCACTTCAGGTTCTGGGAGATGGTGGTACCAAGGAACTTGAAGATCTTCACAGTCGACACAGGGCTATCTGATATTGTGAGGGGGAGCAGAGTTGAGGGATGTCTCCTGAAGTCCACTGTCATCTCTACAGTTTTAAGAGTGTTCAGCTCCAGATTGTGCTGACTGCACCAGCCGCTCAACTTCCTGCAGACTCATCACCATCTTGAATGAGGCCAATGACAGTGGTGTCATCTGCAAACTTCAGGAGTTTAACAGCCGAGTTCTTGGAGGTGCAATCGTTAGTGTAGGGGGAGAACAGTAGTGGCGAGAGGACACATCCATGAGGGGCACCAATACTGAGGGACCGAGTTTCAGAGGTGCTCTCCCCCAGTCTCACTTGTTGCTTTCTATCTGTCAGGTAGCTGGTGACATGCTGAGCTGGGAGAGTTTGGAGGAGAGAAGTTCAGGCACAATGGTGTTAAAAGCCGAACTAAAGTCCACAAACAGGACCCTGGCATACGTTCCCGGGCGGTCAAGGTGTTGCAGGATGTAATGCAGCCCCATGTTCACTGCATCATCCACTGACCTGTTTGCCCGGTAGGCAAACTGCAGAGGGTCCAGCTGGTGGCCTGTAATGTCTTTCAGATGGGCTAACACCAGTCGTTCGAAGGATTTCATGACCACAGACGTCAAGGCGACAGGTCTGTAGTCATTCAGTCCTGTGATGGTGGATTTCTTGGGAACAGGGATGATGGTGGAGCGTTTGAAGCAGGAGGGAACTTCACACAGCTCCAGGGATCTGTTGAAGATGCGAGTAAAGATGGGAGCCAGCTGTTCAGCACAGGTTTTGAGGCAGGAGGGTGAGACGCCGTCTGGTCCGGGGGCTTTCCTGGGCTTCTGTTTCTGGAATAGTCGGCTCACATCCTCAGTGTGTATTCTGAGTTTCAGGGAGGAGGAAAAGGGGGTGAGAGGTGTGGTGGAGTCTAATGTTGATAATTGTTTCAAACGGACGTTAATAGATGTTTTGCTAAGCCTAATAACTTAAATAACAAGCTTGAAATGTACTCGTCCCATTTTCCCCTTTATTGTTTTTTCTCTGTAAATCTTCTAAGAAGAAATCTGAGGCTGCTGTTCTGAGAATGAGCAACCAAAGCTTTTTCTGAATAAATCAATAAAGATCCATTTATGGAAAGCTGTGATGAAGGCAGTTTTGTCTTTAATTATATTCAACAATATAACACATTTGACCACTTTTAAGTGATTTTTCTAACTTTAATACAGTAAAGTTAAGGTTATATACCTAATTTCTAGTAAGTGGCCCAGCCCCTCCTATATTTTTATGTAAGTTTGGACGCCCCTGGTGTAAGCAATGCATTTACAAGACACTGCAGCAATCTGCATCAACCAAGACAATAGCAAGGAGATTTTGGGTACAGCATGCTTGATCAGGATTCGTTTTAGAATACAGAGCACTTCATCATCTAAAGCTTGGTTCAGATATGAATTTTTAACTCTTGAGATTCTTGTGACACTCGCCTCACCTTACCCCCAGAGCTGTACCTGGCTGTCCTGAAAGGCCGATCCTCATGAGGATTTTTTAAAAATATGTCACTCAGAAAACATAGAGCTAATGTGACATTATTAAATTGTATACTACAAGCAGCAAAAGTAGGGGTGAAGATGCTCTGTCAAGTCTTTTGGCAGCAGCAACAGCCATCACTTCGTCTGCATAATTGCCACTTGAGGCTGATAAGGGAGGTTTAAATCCTGCTTAGTTAAGCTTTAAAGTGCTGCTTAAGAAGGCCGAGGCTGCGAGCCACAATGCTCAATTTGTAGGCTTTAAATGAGAGCTGCAACTAATTATTTTTGTTAAATTCTGAAGATTAGTTTTCAATTAATCATGTAAATGTTTTTCTTTAAAACATTAGCAAACTGCAAAAATACCCACAGAAAGTTCACACAGCCCTAGGTGATGTCTTCTTATTTCTTTTTTGTCTAAATAAACAATAAAGTATGATAAATAAAATAGCATTCAATAAAATATCAATCACAACAACCCAACAGAGGATCTTGACACTGAGGGATGGTACAAGGCTCAGAATACCTCTGTAAATGCTGAAAATTGGTTTCATACATGAAATTGGTGCCTGAATGCAAAACAATATTTGCATCTGGATTATTTAGTCATATTTATTTTTGAAAACATCAAGAGAGTGCCTCCCATTTGTTCTTTTTCCAATGTGATGTGTTTTGTTTTAATCAAGATATAACATATCTAAATAAGGTAATGAATAAATATTTCTGGTTCAGATCTGGATTGACTCCAAATGTTTGTCACTTGTAAGCAATAGTTAAAGTGGTAATTACTAATTTGGGGGTTCTAAGATCCTGTCTAGCAATGCGGTGTTGGAAAATTACTAGTTTAGAAATAAGTCACAATATATTTTTACAAAATAATGAAAAATGATTGTCCGTTAGATATTTTGTTGAGATTTGCTGTTGCTGGCTCGGAGGTTGACTTCTCTTTGTGGGTTTACATTCTACTGTATGTTAACCTGCTGTAGCTAGCAAGCTAGTACAATGATAAATATAGCAAGTGAGACTAGAGACCATTATCACTGCAGCTTGTCCTACACCAGTACAGCAGACTCCATTGCTGTGAACTTTACTACAGTACTGCTAGCAACACAATTTAGCCTGCACTTGCTGTCCAGTAATCCCACATAACCTTGGAATAACAGAAATTTGCTTTTCAAAGATGACCAGATAACTACAACACTGTGAAAAGATCCAGTGGAAAGAGAAATGGAAACACTTCCTGTAACCTTAAAATTTCTAGTTGGTCAAGTTTTGCTTGTGGAAAAAAAATAACTCTTGTTGGAAAAGAATCTGGTAGAGACGTTTAGATACAATTACAGCCTATTAAACTTGTTTCACCTTGTATTTACCTAAATAAATAGGTAAATACTTGATCTCAGTGGAGCCTTTGATACCATTGAACATAACATTGTGCTTAACAGTCTTACGGTTTTAGCTGGTATCGCTGGCTCTACGTTAGATTGGTTTTCTTACTTATCTGGTAGGATTTTATCTGTTAGAACAAGCAAGTTCGCCTCCAACCCTTTAACCTGTGGGGTTCCACAAGGTTCTGTCTTGGGTTCATTATTATTTTCTTTCTATATGCTTCCTTTATCTGGCATCATTCCTTCTTTGAATGCCATTTTTTATCATTTCTATGGTGAAGACATTCAGCTGTATATGTCTTTTAAGCCTCAGGCGGATAGGTTATCTGCCCTAGCCCACTATTTTCACCCAAGTTAGTAACTGGCTCTCTAGCAATACCTATTGTTACTTGGTGTAATATTTGATATTTCTCTCATTTGTGTGTCTTTTATTAAAGGAACATTTCTATATTGTGATATATGGTCTCCTCAACTGAACTGGAAAAAATTACTCATACATTTGTGTCATTGCGTCTAGATTATTGCAGTGCTGTATTTACTGTGTTGGACAAATCGTCTCTTTTACGCCTCTAAGCTATAGAAAATGCTGCAGCCAGACAATTAAAACATTCTAGCAAGTGAGCTCAAATCACTTCTATTTTCTACTTCTACTTGTTATAATTTTCCCCCGATATATTTTAGTTTTAGAATTCTTGTATTAACATACTAAATGGCCAGGCTTTAGCTTCTTACAAAACAGTACTACCACTTTGTTGACTCTGTGGACTCTCCTAAAAAATTATTTAAAACATTTTTTTAAACAGGCTTCCTGGTGAGAATCTTACAGATTTTTGGGGGGCTATTATGGCTTAAGTGTACTTTTCCAGTATAACTGATTCTCATTCTCGAGTGTCAGCTTCTTTTTAACATGTAAACACAGACTGCGCAACGTAGGCTCAAGGCAGTAATGACCTCTGATCTATTGATTCTTATCCTGGAACATGATTTTTCATCTCTCTGGTCTCATGCGTACTGATTTGTGTCCATGTAATTCAGATTTTCTTTTACAGGGCGAGAAAGCTGACATTTGGAGGTCTGAAGGACGGTTTAGTGGTTTATGTGCTGATGGTGTGAAATATATTGAATTACATCAGTTACATATTTGTTACAAATTCCTGTTCATGACTAAGAACACATATAAATAAATTTTTACAAAATTCCAAGTCCGATATGTTCTGGCAGATTTTTCCTCCCCTGGTGTTATAGATATAGCTTGAAGCCACCTTGCCTGTAGGGCACACTGACTACCAGATGTCAAGTTCAAGGATTTATTCTCAGCTAAAGCTGTTAAGGCCGAGGTGATACCGACAACATGTCAGCCGTGGTAACCTCTCTTTTAACAACCTTTTATCGCCTCCAGAGACGTTAAGACATTTCAGACATGCAACTGATGCCTGCGCTCAGCCTGATTTCTTTGTCTTGTGCAAAACATGCAACGCAGTCTGTTGAACACTTCATGATTATTCCTTTTCCACACCACACAGTGTTTATACTGTTTCAGTGTCTCAGCCTTTTAGCATTAACCGGGCCCCCCAGCTGCTCGACAATCAAACCACTGATGCCTTTTCTCTTTTTGTACTCCACATATAATAAGTTCGTCTAGGTCTTTCTCAGCCTCGTGGTTGTGTATTTGTCTGTCTTTGCGCTCAACCAAAATCCTCACGCCTTCCCCTTATGTAGCCTGTCGGAGAGCGTTAAGGGCTACAAGAGCAGCGAAACGTAATAACCAGTGAAGCCCTGTGCCCTGTCAGCACGACTCATCCTCCAGAAGGCCTGCACATCAGTCCATAGCAGCCCAGATTAAGTCATGCTCCACAATAAGTCTGACACATGGAGTTGGAGATTATAGCAGCAGACCATTTCCACCATCTACTAATGCAGATCGTCTAAAGCCCGTAGTGGAGTGATCAAACAGCGCACTCTGGTGGTGAAATAAAAAAAAAATACTACTTATCTTTTTTTGGTTTGTTTTAATCTGATATTAAAACACATTACAAAGTCAGTATGCAAATACTCTTATCTTTTTAAATTAAATTATTGGAAAAAGCACAAGTCATGAACAGGTTTTTGTTGATGTGAGCTTTAACCAAGAGCTCAAATGAACCCATATCTGCTCCTTAAACTTCAGTTTTGAAAGCTAATAAATAAAATACTACTTGACAAGTGTAAAATACAGGCAAGTCTGACATTGAGTATATTATGTTCTTTTATATCCTCAGTTGAACAATCAGTCCAGTAGCTCACACTATCCAAGATACGGAAAAAAAGCAACAGGTGTTCACAATAAATGAAGAGTGGAGAAGATTTATCAGGCAGCATGAAACTGATGAGAATACAGTATGTGGATAAATGATACCGCTCCAGTAAGGAGTTCAGTCTGTTTCCTCTGAAGTGTTGAGAGCGAGAGCAGGCATCACTGCCAACATCCTCCTATAGTCCCATGAGGATGTCACACAGTGCAAAAACAAAAACAGTTTGCAAAACTACCACGCAAAACAGAGTGCAATTCCTCCTAGCCTCAGGTAACACCAACACTGTTACTGGTAACGAGTCTGATGAACAGAAGGGACTTGCAGACTGCCGCTGCCCAATCTGACTGATCATCAGCACCTTTTCTAAAGCCGTCCATGTTGACTTTACTGTTACAGTGCTTTCTCCTGACCTCAGGTTGTTCGCAGAGGCTTGAAGTAAAATTATAGTTCATAAAGACATGATCCCATTTGTATACTTTTGGCCATTATTTTCCTTATTATTAGACCCCCAGGGACCATCAGTCCATCAGCAGAAAATTGAATAAATATATTTATAATTCAGGTCATTTTCAAGTAAAACATCCAAGTATTCTCTTATCTTATCTGTCAGGATTTGAAATATTTAACTTTTCTTTTTACTGAGGAAAAACAATGTTTGATGGATATTTTACTGTGCCTGTCTGGTTAATCGGGAAAAAAGAGACATGAAGACATTGTGTGAAACAGTTTGATGTGAACTGGACTGATGGTGTGGAACAGCTCATAAACAAAACATGTGCACCGATTTAAGATCAAAGTATGTGCTGTCCCAAACTCTATGTAGACATTGTAATCAAAGTAAAAGCGGGGATTTCGCACAGCATTTGCTTCACTTCAACATCATCTAACACATGCAGGCGTCATGTTTTGCTGTGTGTGTTAAGCTTCTAAATACATTTATCTTTAACTTCATAATTATCACATCAAAAATTTGTGGATTTTAAAGCGTACAAGTTTCTTTGAAGTCACAGTCCCAGTGTTCCCAGATTTCAGTAGCAGTTACTTTGGTGAGTACAGGGTTAAAATAAAAAAAAGAACAGAAATAATGGCCAAAACTATAAATTTTAGAGCCAAGTCATTATATGCTCGAACCTTCAACTGGAAAACAAACATAAGCATTTCATATATTGCAGATCCCTCTTTGCTTCAATAAAAATGAACAAGCTTAGCGGAGCATGTACAAAGACACAAAAAAGGAAAAATGGCTACCCTAAAGCTTGGTTTTAGTCCAAGGCAATTTGTGGATTTGGAAATCCTGTGTATTTACAGTTTGTCGAGTCCGTGATGGCTCAGTCCATGAGTTCATACCTGCTGTGCTGGATAAAGATGGTTGTGTCTTATTTGACCTTGTTTTCTTCCTGAGTGTTTTCTCCTATCACCACTATCTGTACGTGCGACAGGTGTCCGCTAGCATCCAGTTGCACCTCCTGAACCCTTTCAGTGTGTGCCTCCTGCAGCTGGTGCTGAGTCTCCTCCTCCGTCTCTGCCGACATGGTCATCTCCACCCCACTCTGGACCACCATGGTGGCCCCTTCTCTGCCTGACTCCCCGGTCAGCTGGAGCTCCATCACTCCCACTGCCTGCTCCACAGGAGTTGGATTGATCTCAATGACCGTGTGTTCCTGGCTGCCCTCCACTTCCCCCTGCATCACCTCCTGTTGCACTAGCATGGTGCCGTCTACCACTTGGCCTTCTATGGGCACCACCTCTGCACCGCTGGCCTGCTGGCTTAGCTGCACCAGCTCCATGGGGCTCATTACTGTGCCCAGTTGGCTGGAGTCCTGCAAAGCGGTGGTGCCAACCAGTGTCAAACCTGAGGACGGATGCAGGGTGATGGTTTCTGTCTTACCATCTCCAGCCACCATGTAGCGGGTGAAGACCTGCGAGCCAGCAGGGAGTAATGTGACTGTGTTGGAGGACTGGGACAGCGAGGCAATAGGTAGGCCTGCCACGGTGAATGGCTGCCCCACTGAGGACAGCGAGATGGGTGAAAGAACGGTGAACTGCTGAGGCTGCAGAGTGGCTTGCTGGTTTATAGGGGTGGTCAGGAGGGTGGTGGTGGAGGCAGGTCTCTGGAGTCGAGGCCGCTTGGTCGGGCGTTTAGTGGAAGTTTTGTTTTTGGCAGGCTGGGGGCAGGTGAGAAGAGCTCGTACTTGCTGCTGCTTCTTCTGTTCTTCCAGCTGCACCTCCAGGTCTGCAGAGACATGACAGGACTGACAGTGAGGGCTGAGTCAACCACAAGAATGCATTCATTTTCAGCCGGGCAGATTTTTACAAGATTACAACGTGCACGTTCTTATATTGATCTCTAATATCAATATTCGTCAGACAGGCTAGGCATGTATAATCCAGCAAATGTCAAATCTAATTTCACAACATAAACCCTAACTCAATAAAAACGTCATTCTTCATTTTAAGTATTCAAAAACAGTTTTGAGTAACATGATAGATGTGAGTGAAATAAAAATATATTCACACAGAAATTTTGACTGTTATGAGTCAAAAGTCATGAACTCTGTTAGGATTCTGAATTGATTTACGACGTTACGCACCAGAGCTGTTATTTGTTAACTTTGACTGGCAACAGAAAGTATTTAGTGTAAACTTTGTCACATTGGGTGACACAGTGGTGTAGTGGTTAACACTGTTGCCTCACAGCATGAAGGTACTGGGTTCTAATCCACCAGCTAGTCGCGGACTTTCTGTGTGGATGTTCCCTCCATGTCTGCTGGGACTTTGGCTTCCTCACACAGTCCAAAGAGAACATATGGAGTTGGGTTACCTGGTGATTCTAAAGTGACTAATATTAACCAGATATCCAAACCTCTTATGTGTTCTCTGGATCCTTTATACAAACTGTGTCTGCGTCTTTCTGCATTCACGTAATTATTTTTTTTCCTTATTTTCTATGTAGCCAGTTAACTCTCCATCAGTGTTCAGCATAAAAGCAAAGCTTCCATTTGCTTCCCTCTGGGTTCAAGGAGCGCCAACCGAGACCATCACTGTCTTGGTTCAGGCAAATGATAAATCTAATTTAATTTCTATACAGCGATGATCCTACCTTGTTTGTAAAAAAAATAATAATAATAAAAAATACTAAAACAAATACCCCTAAATTCTCCGTAAACTTGGTCCATAATTGACAAATAAAAAATGACTTGGAGGGAGGTTGGACACAGAGGTAAATAAATAAAAAAATAAGAACCCAAAAATGATATCCAGTCATGGAGGAAGCAAGACTGTACACCATCTGGGAAAATGATCTTGACTGTTATTACCTCGGATGGGAGCAGTGGGAGTCATCACTCTTTTTCATTATCAACATAGTCAGACTCAAAGCACAGCTGCTGTCACTGACCTGTGTCACTGCTCATTTTATCAGAAAAATGTGTAAAGAGAACAGTTATAGTGTGACTGTGGCTGCATTTTATTTTTTAAAATGATATAGTGATAATAATGATGATCTGCAGCACACCACCTTTTAATTATTGCTGGGTAATGGTGTAGTGCAGCGGTCTCCAACCTTTTTTAGGCCACGGACCGGTTTATGCCCGACAATATTTTCACGGACCGGCCTTTAAGGTGTCGCGGATAAATACAACAAAATAAAACTAGTACCGGTACTGAAAAATAGAAGAGTTGTTCATAACACACGTGAAAAGACCCAGGAAAACCGAGTTAACGATAAAAAGGATAACAAAATAACGCTGAAAACCGATAAAAACCCTGAAAACTATACATTTCACACCTGAGCATCAACTCTCGCGGCCCGGCACCAAACGACTCACGGACCGGTACCGGTCCGAGGCCCGGGGGTTGGGGACCGCTGGTGTAGTGCATTTGGGAGCAAAAGCCTCACAATCAGGAACTGAAAGATTGCAAATTAGAACAACTGTCTGAAGAATTTTGCTTAATCAAAGAGTGGAACTCAAGATGGACTGAAACCAAATTTCGATTCTCTATTTTTGTCTTTTTCTTTTAAACCTCATGTCTCTCACCAATAACAAACAAAAGTAACTTGTTTTCCCACATATATGTAACAATAAAGCCATTGACTTTTGGCTTTTTGCCTTTTTGAGGAGTAGACAGGAAAAATGGGGAGCGTGCGCATGGGGAGACATGCAGCAAGGGGCTGCAGGTTGGACTCAAACCCAAGCTGCTAGATTTGATGCATGAAACATGCCTAAACAACTATTTACTATGATTGGCATTATCTTGACCTTCAATAGCACTGTCAGGAGCCTTGGAGTCATCTTTGATTGGGTTTTTCTTTAACTGACACATTAAACAGACATCTAGGATTACCTTCACTTATCTCTGCACTATGACAACATCCTGACTCAGAGGGATGCTAGTTCATGCATTTGTTACATAGAGGTTGGACTAGTGTAACTACTGATTATCAGGGTGCTCTAAAAGGTCCCTGAAAAGGCTACAATTCATCCAGGACACCAGCACAAGTGTACCATATGACCACATGTCTTCCAACCAGAAATTACTTCAAGATCATTCTCATTGGCATGTGCAAAGTCCTAAAAGATTGTCCTTAAATATCCCGAAGACCTCACAGTACCAATTTATCCCAGTACAACACTTACACTTCCTAATTTCCAAAAGTAGAATGAAAGGCAGAGCCTTCAGCTGTTAAGCCCCTCCCTGTGGAACCAGCTGCCAGTTTGGATTCAGGAGACAAATTCAATCTTTCGATGGTTTTGAATTTAGCCTCAAACCTCAACTGTCACTTAACCATCACTTAGTTATGCTACTTTGGGCTCAGGCTGCTAGGGGATTTCCTAGGATCCGCTAAGCATGTCTTCTATAAGCTATTCAGGGTCACTCTCTGTGCTCTTTCTTTTTTTTTGCCTTCTTCCTCTCCTCAATCCCCATCAGCAGAAGGCTGCCCCTCCTTTCCTGTTAAAAGAGAAATCTTCCTTCCCACTCTTGCAAAAGTGCTTGCTAACTGAGACTCACATGATTACTGCAGTTTAATTCAATTTCCCTTTACTTTATTACGTAAAGCCATGATTGTTTTTAACAATTGGCTCTATAAAAATGATTTAAATAAAATTCGTATGAATTTAGCGGCTCTATGTGGCAGCTCCTGAAGTAGAGCCTTGTTTGTGTTCTGTACTCACTGGTGAGCATGCTGAGCACCTGCTCCTGACTGGGATCCGTCTGCTGCTTTCTCCTCTCCACAATCTTCTTGACCACATCGAGCAGATCGAAGACCTGGGCGAGGTTACTGAGCACGGCCACCTCTACCAGACAGGAATCTGGGATCAGTGCAGCAAGCAATCAAAAAAAATTACTTGGTCAGTCAGAAAGGAGGAACAGATTCAGCTGTTTGCACAGTAAATCAGTGTGGTATTACTCTAAAAGAAGCTTTTCTAAAAAGCTTTCTGCTGTTGGACAGTCATTTTCAGTTTCCAACAGCAGCTGAATTTGCTCTTTCTTTCCATGCATTTCTTATTCACATAGGTCAGAGTGTGTCCCACACAACGCCTCTGTTTTGGCGATGCAGTTTCCCAGTGCATGTTGGCGTCGTTCTGCACCTGTGTCCTGTAGGCTGGCCGGATCCATGCGCTGCTGCACGCTGTTTAACAGCTCCACAAGCTCCGTGTTGATGTTGGTCACCACTTCACCCAACAAACCCACATCTGCAATGCCCTTCCAAAAGTTCAGTGTGTCCTCTGCGGACAAACAGACAACACAGAGCAATCTTACTCACACACAGTGTTACATATATCCATGCTGTTGGAGATGATTTCCATCTCCGTGCTGTTATTATACTCTTAATCTGTGTTTGGATGTGTGCTCAGTGTTACCAGAGATCTCAGCTGATCCCTTTTTGTCTGCAGACTCCGATGAACTTGAGCTCCAGTCCAACTTCCCGCTCAGGACCTTTGCTCGGTCTTCTGCAGCTGCCCCACCATTACCCAGGATCACCTGACCTGTAACTTGTACAAGACAACAGACATGACTGAGGAGAAGAATTTTAAATGCAATTCTGGATTTAAGAGGGAGCCAAACTTCAGTGTCACATTCCCCCACCACACTTCTTTATCTTTAGTGATCTTTTTTTTGTTGTTGTTAATTTTACCTTATATCCTGCTGGGCAGCTTTCATCATGTCTCACAGTTAATTAGCAGTTTTCTGTATCATATCATTTCTCTGTGTGGGCTGAATAATTATCACCTAAAGCATTAAATGATATGCAGTGTATTAAACACCCAGCAGTAGTTTGCAGGAAATTATAAAAACTTAGAAGATCAAGCCAAACTAAATAAGCAATTTGTCTGCAGACAGACAGATTTTCTTTTTTTAATTATTCTTTCATTCAGCTGCGCTGTCACTGTAAAACATGTCAGTGTTGGATGAAAGCAGGTGAAAATATTGCTTTTCTTCACCACTAAGCTTGTTGAACAGGTGGTTTGATAATACTGCTGTTGGCTCTGTAGCCATGAAGGTAACAGCAATGAGCCCCGTTGCTATCAACTCTAGAAGGACGCTATCGTTTTCTCCAGCTGGGTTCAATGTCTCGATTTTGTGCTGTTTGTGTCAGACAGAGAGGAGAGGCTGCGCTGTAAATTACACCACTAATGACAATGTCATCTTCACTGTTGTTGTGTTATCAGATTTTTGTTTAGAAAAGCAGAAGCAGCTTTTGTTGACTCTTATAATAGTTTACATGAGCACAGGTGCACCTAAACACAGTGTGCAGTTTGCACACATTTATTTTCAGTCTAGAGAAACGCTTGTATTGTGGAGAGCTCCACCACCAGCATCATCCTCCTGCTTTGTTTTCCATGACACTAAAAAACCTCCACATTCTTTCAGCAAGCTCATATGTTTCTTTTCTGTAAAAACGCAGACCGCATAAAGGACTTTTAAATAAGGGTTTAGAAGTAAACTTGTAACTGTGCCTAGTAGAAACAGTCAGTGGCCCTTATGTTAAACCTATCTTTTGACTGAAAAACACAACAAATATAACAAAATACTCAGTTATGGACTATAACATCACTGCTGTTTAAATGAGCAAATCTGGACTCACTGCACCTTCTAGTCATTTCAATTCAAATGTATTTATACAGCATGAAATCACAACAACAGTTGCCTCAAGGCGCTTTATATTGTAAGGCACAATAATACACTATATTCAGATTTTTACCTTGAGAGGATGTAGGTGTGGTAAGTCCGGTGCCATCAGGAGGGAAGCGTGTGTTGTTTATTAAAAGGTCAAACTTGGTGCTGCGACATGTGTTAGTGCACAGAGTGCTGTGCTGGTAGAAGTCCAGCTGACCGGAATCCATCATTTTTCTGGAGAACAGAAATGAGGAAATATATAAAAAAGGGGAAAACATGTTTGTTTGACCAGAGATGCTATCATCGTTGTCAAAAACATTTGCATCTTTTAGAAGTGAAGATCCAGTGCAGTGCCTTTCTTTCAGTACACTTATTCTGTTTGGAACTAATAACCACAGGAGCAACTGTGTAAAGTGCAACAACTAAGTCGTGTCTGAGAGTTGCCCACACAGATATCCTGGAGAGAATATTAGAAGAGGTTTACATAAAATGTGCAACAGACTTAAGCAGTGCGTCTGCAATACATGCAATATCTGTATGCATTTAAATCAAGTTTTGCTTACAGCAGTCCTTTCCATACTGGCAGGGCAAAATCCACAGTTGGTGTTCTGTGCAAACCTGTATTCTAGAGTTACTGTGCAGCTGACAGAAGCTTTAGAAGGTGCATGTTTTAAAGCTGCTGCTTTTTAGTGTGACAGTCTCTCTGTCTTTGTGTATCTCTCAAAAGTATTTCCTGGTTGAACGACAACAGTTCAAAAAAAAAAAAAAAAGGGAGTTTTATGCCCACTGCTTTAAGACACTTCATAAAATGTGTCCCAACTATTTTATCTCATGCCAAGAACATGAGACAAGAACATGAGACAAGAACATGAAAAATGTTGGTCTTGGTTTAAGTGTGTGCATATTCCTGCATTTATTTCCACTTTCTTATTTTAACACTGCTGCAGGGCTATTCCACATGTTAATTTAATGCTGTGTTTTAGTGCTGATTGTTGCCAGTTTTGCTGGACTGCATTATTTCACTGATCTACAGCCAAAACAGTTGTAAAACAACAAGCACTGCGAGAGCACAACCCTCTACCAAGGCAGCTCACTCTCTGTATTTACTTAATATAATGAAATCTTATTTTGGTATTATTTCGAATGTGTAGCTTTCATTTCATTGTTTAGTAAATTTATTTAAATGTTCAATAAAAAAACCCAAATAAAAAAAAAAAAGTTTTGATCACAAGTTTATCCCCCCCCCCCAAAAAAACAAACAAAACAAAACAATACTCAACAAGGAATATTATACACATGTTTTATATTTCAGTGGTTATCTAACCTGTTACTGTAATGTTATAATAAAATAATGTGTTTTTATATCATATATTTATATTTCCTATATACATACATCTTGTCAGTACACACAGTGGCAGTAAGAATGAGTTTAAATAGCTCTATGTAGTGTAACTATCACTTTGACCTTCAGATTAACATTTTGCTCTTGAACCAGAGGCGAAAGGTCAAATGTAAAATCATATTTTAAATCCTTATAAATGACATATTTACTGTCATATACACTTCAGCGTCTGGCACGTGTTACTTTAGCCTAAGCTGTTGTTGTGATGAAGGTAGAAACATTTATCTGGATTGTTTCTGCTCTCCTCCGGTACATGAGGAAAAATATCTTCACTCCTAAATGTTTAAGACGTTCTTCAGAGTTAGCCTTCTCACATGCAGCAAATAATGTACAGCTTTAGCTTTGGACATCTGCCATTTCTGGAACCAAGGTTGAGACAAATAGTTCGTTTGGATCAGAAAACAACAGGTCCCCTGAAATGTGTACAGGGCTTAAAGTAAGGGTAATTTCTTTATGGATGTCTATTTTGGGATTATTTTTAGTAAACAATTTATTATTAACTATATTATAGAAGCTATATTACTTCTCAAACACTTCAAACCTAGAAAAAAAAAAAGAATCTGTTGGCTCACAGCTTTCTTGCTTTTGAGACTTAGGATCACCCAGTGCTACTACCTTCTGGCTCTGACTGCCTGCAGTGCGTCCACATGACAGGATATGCTGTGCCATTGCCAGTAACCATATAAGAGTCACTGGTCAGAAGGAGACACTGTTGCATCTATGTAAAGCTGCAGTTTTTTTTTTTTTTTGGATAGTCAAAATCCTCTGCTTCTCCTGTGCTTTTAATTAGAGGCGCATATACAGATGTTCTACCCAGTAAAGAAAATCTTAACCCTGCACATTGTTGGTGACAGACTAGTAACCTTTAGACTGCAAGAGAGATTGAAAATAGCTGTGACACAATTCATCAATTTGAAATAGAAAACTCAATGTGAAAAAACCCCACTTTGCTCATTCTTTCACTGCTAGAAACCAACAACTAATTTTATCCAAGGCCAGACACAAATGTCAAAGGCATGAAAATGATTCAATATCTGTCAAACTGAGTTGATCACTACACAAGATGTAAAGCATAGATGAAATATTGTTGTCAAATGATGTCAAATAAATCCAAGAAACTGAAAAGTGTGTATAATAACGCAAACTGTATTATTTGCAGTGCAGTCTTCCAAAAGCCATGTGATCACTGAAGCAATATACGGCTAAGTCACAGCACACACAGAGGGTTTTTTACATTAATAAAATAAGTCTACTTTACTCATCCAAACGGTAGTGTATCCCTGAAACTAAATAATTATCCATGAATTTATCTGCAAGACACAATGATCACAGTCAGGTTTTCCACTACAGGCAACATACATTTCATTGTAATACTGATTAGCGCAGCTTAAACGTGATATAGAAAAATCTATTTCGACCAGTCAAAGAGACAGGAAGGCCCGTGGTTTATTGTTATCATCTCACTCACACTCAGAAGTGAGGCAACAGTGGCTTGTTAGTTTCCTGTCACAGAGCCACAGAAGAACATTTGAATATTTATTCTAGATGGATGAGTCACATCTCAGCTCATTACCATGTGGTGCAGCGCAACCAACCAGCACTTGCTCATCTAAGGGCCATAGAATGTCAGTGTTCTGTCTCAAAAATAAATCCCCTCACCTCAGCATGACTCCCCCCATCCTGATGGCTCTCTTCCAGTCTTTCAGAGTAGCTTTTCCAGAAATGTGCACAAACTGCTTGGGACTGATCAACTGGTCTTCATACTAGTGGAGAGATTGCCAGTTTAGTAAATATGTTCAATAAGTGCAATGATGAAACAACAGAAATAACTAAAAGCAACACATTACAGTATCATATGTCTTGTCTTTGGCCTTTAATATGAAAATGTAATAGATATGCTGTGGTTCTAGAATCATGGTAGACTTCTAACCATGAGCAATTGTAGCAGCTAGAATAGCGAAATATTTTTTTACTGTGTTATATCAGGAGAAAAAAATATAAAATATGCATAAGTTTTCTCAACTTTAAATAATAATTTTCATGTGATGTACTGAATTCTGTTTTTTCAGTGCTACACTTCCTATTTAATGGAAGTGTATGCTCGATGCTCACAAGACAACAAAGAATTTCATGTGGATCAGAAGATTGAATGGACTTAGTAGTTCATTACAAATACAGTCTGACCTATGTAATTCAACTCATAACACTGCGATCAAAAAATGAGCATTGTTGTGAAAGCATGAACGAGAACATTTATCTCATAACTGCTCGGTCGTTTCATCCATGTCTGCTTGGAGCATGGTTATTTGAAACCTGCTACTTGCAGTGAGAAGAAATGAACTGGATGACTCTGTAGATATAGTGGGACACTTGTCAGTGCTACATGTTTATTTCCTGCTCAGAGTCTATTGAATGACCTAGTTGTCACGTTGCTATATTTGGCAATGTTTTAATGACTTGTCATTTTACTCCATGTGAGCCAAAAGAAAAAAAGGGATACTAACCTTCACACATTTCACATTGATTCCTGGGCACACAAACTTTTTCACTAGCAACACAGCTTTACAGTCACCACACGTTATAGGGCAGCCAATTTCAACGTCGTCTCCCTCAGTTTGCTCTACAGGGAATAAATGTATGCAACATTTACCAACAAGCTTTATGTAATGCAATCTGCAAAACTCATGGATCGTTACATCCCTCAAGTTGTCTGAATCATTGTGACAACTAGGGCTGGGACATATCATACCGTTCACGGTAACACCGGTATAATGTTGGGCAACGATAAGAAAATGAAATATCGCAATAGAATATGGGTAAAACGCGCATGTGCAGTGATTTTGTTTTCATACGCACATGGAGGAAAAAGCAGAATGAGGAGGGCGAAAGCGGATCGTTGAAGGAAATGAACCAGAATTTGTTTGTAAAAATGCTGCAACTTCAGTGGTGTGGAACAGGTTTAGCTTTCGTCCGTCAGATACACAACAAAGCACTATTTTTGGTACAGCATGCTAGCGGGCCGTCGTTATTACCGTGTTTGTTGGAAAATACGGTACACTTGAAATCAATCCTTTGATTTTTCTGAAAATCGACAGTTCCCCTTATAATCCTGTGTGCCTTATGTATGAATTCTGGTTGTTTACCGACCTCGAAACGATTTTATGTCGTACACGGCGCTCGAAAATCTGTCAAATGTTTTAGTACGACTTTGCTAAGCTACGAACCCGCACCGCTTGATGGATTGTCGGAGCATTACAGCTATTGTAGGCAGGCGCCTCGCGGAGTGATACGTACTGTGCTTCAACATAATATTACCGTATTGTGTGTGTATAACCTCTTTTTAAGTGTTGTGGATATTATACATGGTTATGCTGAGGATATGTCAGCCAGTTTCCACTGGAAATGTCTTTTGGTTAAACTGTCAGCAAGGAATTTGCACTGTTACGTCTTTATATAACTTTAATGCACATAAAAACAGCTGCTTGTTTATGTGAAAATACAGTGATGTTTTTTTTTTGCACTAATAAAGTTGTGGAGTTGTAAAGTATTTTGTCTAGTGTCAATTATATCGTCAGTTATATCGTTATCGCAAATTTTCAAATGTATATTGTGATAAATATTTTTGGTCACATCTCCCTGCTCTAGTGACAACCACTTACCTGAATGAGATTCAACAGCCATGACAGCCGCATCTGTTTCAGCAGACTCGTCTCTGAAAGGATAGATAGTTGGGACATTTTCTCCTGGTACAGCAGAGTAAGCATGGGAAATGACTGACCATCTGGAATCTCTGTAGCTCTGATTGTGGTGTTATACAACTTTGAAGTGAATTGTAGTTTCTCAGTACATACCCAGTGGTGATTGGCTGGAGCTGGAGGATGACCTGAGTCTTATTAGGGTCATCGGGGTCACCTTCACCACTGTCGTCCTTTACCATCACCACTTCCCCCATAGGTACAGTGACCTCATCAGTGGTCGCCATCACACTCATTGAAGTAGACTAGAGGGAGGGGGCCACTTCTGTGCAACAGCTACCTAGGGGTTTGTTCATCTGAAAAGCCATAAATATATTAAAAAGAAAGGCAGATGATGGTTATAAAAGGCTGTACATTTTTCTGATTGTTTGCATTTCAGTTCAAACTGAAATTAAGAAAAAAATGCTTCACCTACAAATAGCTGAATATCTGAGCCCTTAACTCATCTTTAAAAGCCCACCATAGGTATTATTAGTTAACTTCTGCTAGCTAACATTGGGTGAGCTAACTGACTTGTATAACATTATAAGAAAGAGACATGACACTCCAAAAATACTAAGATGCAATTTATAGCAGAATTCCAAAAAAAGCTCAAAGAGGGTGGGAGCAAAATAACCTCAAGGGGATAAAATATTTTAAAACTTTTTTTGAGCTAAAGTCAGAAAACTTTGATAACCCATCTTGAAGTATCTCTAGGCATCCCAAGATGACTGATGAGTTAGCGAACTTTGTCCTCAAAGGACAAAGAAAAAGCCTGAATATTTAGTGAGCCTCTGCACTGATTACATTCAATTCATTGAGGCGTTCCAGCTGAGATAAGAATGTAAGTGCACACGTGCCTACAAATAAAGACTAGTTATGTGACATTTATTGGCATCAGCTGGATTTACTCAGATTTAGTCAGCTGTATTGGCTAAAACAGCAGAAGTTGTACCTGAAGATTTGGACTACCTTTATTTATTTTGACAGGAACTGTGGGGCCTTCATTGTTCTTTCCATAAAACTTTACCACTGTGCTTGGAGAACAGGAAACGCCTGATGAAGTTTGACCCAACTAAAAAGATTTTCTTAGTTACTACAATCGACTTCTTTACTGTGGCTGACTACTGTGTAAGGCCAGATCCTAATAAGCTTTTGTCAGTCATCACTTTCAGCTGTGTTTTTGTATTGTAGTGGCTTAGATAAAAGAAATCCTGGTAAGTTTCAAATATTTATTAGAGATGGACTGATCCGATATTACGTATCGGTCCGATACTGACCTAAATTACTGAATCGGATATCGGAGAGAAATAAAAAATGTAATCCGATCCACTCAAAAGCACCTCACAAAACCTGCGACATAGCGTAACCCAGCTCATAACCTTAGCACGTCGGAGGAGTATGCGTTGTGATAGAGCGGCTATGGCATGCGAGACCTGTCGGTGGTCTGGCTGAGGATTTGGAGCCTCGCTACCAAACCGGAATTTAATCTCCGAGAAAGTTATCCCAGATGAGTAAAGCATGTGTGTAAGTTCATCTCTGAATGTTTGTGAAGCATTCCCAGCGAATGCTGGGAGCGACTGCCTCTCATTCTCTCCCTCTCCTGCTGCTACTTCAATCATGAAACTGATCAATGATCAGCTGATCGGCTTTTCTGTCGCGAGTCCGTCTCTCTTGTTAGTGTATCGCCCACTTTGCGCCACAAAGACAAGCTGTTGTTAGAATTTATTTAATATTACTTTCTACACCAGGATCCTTTTCTACGTAGCTGATGGCTGGTAACTGTGCAGGGGCGGGTCTAGCAAAGTTTTGCCAGGGGGGCCAGGTAGGGCATTAACAGGGAAAAGGAGGGCACAAAGACATACTTTTCTTTCTTATTGTCATGTCTAGCTTTTAATAAATAATTATCTGAATCTTACAACCAAAGTTTTCATCTGATGTAAAATGTATAGAAATCCATTATTAACTATAAAGTCAAATTTATAACCTACTAAGCTATAGTACTTTTTCCTTTGGGAAGGTACCATCTGTGCAGTCTGCAATTCTGCTGAAGGAGGATGTTGAATCTATTTAATTATTATAGAAAAATTATTGATTTCTGTGCGTTTTCTTTTACATGTGCATTAAATTAGAGTTGATTATATCAATTAAGCATTATAGGGCAGAGGGTGGGGGGTGGTTCCCTATTTTTTTTTTCCTTTTTTGTTCGGAGTTGGCAACCTTATTAGTTAGGTTGCTTAATATTTCCACTAAGTACTCTTTAAAATACCAGAATAGGGAGGATGGTGTGGGTTTAAGTTTATTAGATTGATCAGTATTGCTGATCTATGACATATTTGGGGTACAGTGTATTTTTTGCATACAGGTATAACAGAATAGCTTTAGTTTTGTTTTGTTTTTTTAAACTTGAGTATGAACTTATACAAAATGCAACAAGATATTTAAAAAAAACATTTTATTGATTATAAAATATGCTATATCGGATTTATATCGGGATCGCAGATATCCAAATTTAGGGTATAGTATCGGACATAAAAAAAAAGTGGTATCGTGCCATCTCTAATATTTCTGCAGCTATATACAAGCTGATTAAAAAATAAACAACAAAAACAACCTAACACTATTTGTTTCACCCTGTATATATTATCCAGACAATTGTAGCCTGCTTCAAAATCTGACAATTGTGCCCCAAGGAATACTCATAAGATGAGTAATGTGAAATTTTCAAATCCTGTTATTATTATTATTAATAACTCTTTGTTTAAATGTAAATATTTGATGCAATTTAAAAACTAAATTACACAAAACTACTCGTTTCCTTTTACTTCATTGTTAGTGACTTCTTAGAGACCACTTCTTGAAGGAGAGCTCCTGGCTTCATGGCCCACTCTTTGCGAAACTCTGCTATTGACATTAGTTGAACTCATGTTACTTTAAATTGGATTGGAAAAATATCTGCCAAGATTAAAATATAAATCTTATTTCAATGTTGAGGTGCTGTTTCCAAGTAAGGTGAGCTTAGCTAATTCAAACCAAAGAATGCCGCGTTTTGTAAATGGCCTGACTGGTCCACTTGTTTGAGACTAATATTTTTACGTAACGGTTTGCTAGTGTGCACGTAAGGGTTACACGCGAGATTATATAGGCTAGTAAATTTTCAGAAGCTGTGTTTTGCCGAAATGTGAAACCACGATAGCCAGAAAAGCAAGCTTTTATTTTTTTAAACGGATACATTTTCTTAGTAGAATACAGCAAGAGTGGGTTTTTCCCACGCGCATTAGGCATTAGAAACCGCAGTTTTACGTGTTTTGGGGGCTACTAACCAACAAGTGGCTACAAAACCATTCGCAGCTCAATTAAAACTACACCTTTACGTTTTGCTGCAGATAAATTACTTTTACTAAGTTGGCTTGGTTATCGCTACCGCTGTAGCCAGCTGACTACTTTTCGCTGTCGGAGCTCCTCAGACCAGGCTCGACGGTAGCCATTACTGCTAACACAAGGGCGTAACTTGATGTGTGGGAATCCAAACAATAGCGTGAACTCCACTGCCCGAGACGGGTAAAGCTTTGCATTTACAGTGTGACGGCTACGTGCCGCTTGTCTATGAACCGTACGTCCCTTCGTAACTCTGCATTTTAACTCTCCGCTCCCCCTCAAAATGACGTCTCCCTGTGCGGCGGCACGTACAGCAAACAACGGCACGGCGACGGCGTTGCCCCTCCATTCAGTTCGAGCCTGGCTGACTGAACCCCCTCCGCAATGTACCCAAACCACCCCGCTAAAACTACAGCTTGTGTGGCGAGAGCGGTCGCTATTTTACAGTTGTGTATATTTAAAAACACACAGTAAAAAAAATAGCTCGTTCTTACCGTTTTAAGAAGCCAAACGCATCCCTAGATAGAGGAGAGCTGCGGAGCATGCGCACTCAGTAGCTATAGTTCGACTTCCTGCTGAACAGCGCTCGCCCTGTTTTCACTCTCGTGTAAACCCTGTGTAAACCGCAGGTTTTTAACCACCACTGTGACTCCTTATTAGCGAACCTATATATGCAGGCGAGAATAAGTGGGTATTACCTTGATATATGTTTTATCTGGTCATATCTCAAAGAATTGTATGTTAATTTATGACAGTGTGTACTCTACATAGATCATTTTGGTACTATTATACTTGCATTAAACTTAAGAAGACAAATGCTTATTTCTGCAACGCAGGAGTTATGTGTATTCCGACATGGCTGGTCTCTTTGTTGACAATAGAAATTAGGGCGCCAAGATATGTGATCATCGGCAGCCCAAGAAGTAAAAATTATGCTTCCGAAATCTCTTGATGGCGATTCCGCAAGAGAAGCGGAGACCCCACCTCTCCTGTGCCAAGCATGGCAGAAGCCCTTTTTATCATGTACGCCGGACATCCTGCAACCTGACCAGAGGTAACCTGTTCTTCACTCAGGGTTCATGATGTATAAACCTCAAGTCGGCACAGAAAAGTTTCACAGTATTTTGTATAACTAAATACGGCAAATCAACCCTTTATCTTTCATTTATATATTTATATAGTCAACGGGAATAAAAACTTGACCGTATTTGGCTATTTAGTTTTGGACACCGAAAAGCATGATGGGTAAAGAGGGCGGGGCAATTGACATTGAATGCTGCCATTGGATGCTACATGCACTCGAATTAATGTTGCATTCAGGCAATGTGGGAAAGTCGATTACATGGTTACAATCGTAATCGTGAGATTCTGTGAGATTCTTTAAGAGCGATTACAGAATCTTGATAGTTTTTCGACCTCTCCCTGAGCCTTACATAGATTACCGAATTTAATTGAAAAATAAAACTTTGTTATATTTAATTTTATTATATACTGTTTACGCTGAATTAAAAGTGAATTACACATCAATAGAAAGATCATAATACTGTGGTGTGTGTGTGCGGTGTTCGTGTTCTCTGTTGCTCAGATTCCCAGGCGCAACTTGAGGACATTTACTAAGTTATCTGAATAGTAGCATATACGATCATATACATTTAAGTATTGCAATGATCTTTTATGATGTTCTCATAGCTGAAGAAAATCAGTAATATTCTAAAGCTAACCTAGTGTAATACAGGTCCTAATTCTTGGTTTGGATCGGCCTCACCAACAACATTTGTCCAAATTTTTACCTAACTACCATAAATCAATCAAATCCAGGCAACGATTATGTTTCTTAAATCTGTCAGAAGAGGGCGCCAAATCTTTGTTAAGAAGACCATCCAGTCCAAACAATATTCAACGTACATCTATTTATTCATTTAATAACCAATATCCCTTATACATAACATAAAAATAAATAACATTTATTCAGTAATACTGTGGAACATGACCATCGGGGGATCAGAAGCTGTACTGTTGATGTTACATGGTAGAGAAACCCTACCTGTGATTATTTTGATCAGTTCACTGGATATGACACTATTAATTACATGGGTGATTTGTTTCTTTTTTCTTTCTTTTTTTTAAATGTTCTTATTTGTTTTCTTTCTAAGACTGATGAGAGATAATTGGTATCAATAGCTGCTTTTCCACAACAGGAACAACAGTGACTATGACCTTTGGATGGACTCGCTATGCTGTCAAAGTAAGGAAAAGGGAAGAATTATTTGACCGACCAAAAAGTCCATACACAGAGGCATGTAAAAAGCTTTGGTAGTACTTTTCAAAGTTTCAGTGGGCTACAAGGGGGTCGGGCTTTTAGAGCAGGACATTTCTGATTGGTTAAATAGAATATTTGGAGCATATCATGCTGTTAATCACCTCTGGCTCCTCTTGGCAAAAGATGTTTGTTTATTATGTTCCACGGAAATAGTTGGTTACAGATTCTAAAGCCCAGTTTGAGGGACGAGAGAGAGAAAGCAGCAGTGGTTAAGTCAGTTAGAAGAAAAAGTGTATACTGGAGAAAAAAAGGTTATTTTCTTTTTACCTTTTCTTTCTACAGGTGTTAAAATCTAAAGCACAGATATACACATTCTCTGTGGTCAGTAAAGAGATTGAACTGCCATGCTGTTAGCTCAAAAAGGTACTCTTTATATTGTATTCCAAAAAGCTGCTCACAAACTAAAATATAAAAATGTTAGGTTTTGGCTTGATTGACCAAAAAATAGTTCCAGAACGATAACTCCACTTACATATACAAACTGAAACATTTACATATTGGTGAACTTTATGAAGCTAAATTATTGGGCCAGAATTGAATAATGATCTTTTACTATTTATGTTCCTATATAGAAAAATTAAACAGAATTTTGGTGATATGTTTAAAACATAAAAATAATTTGTGGAAAGTAAACAGGAGTTAAACAGCACAGCCAAGGGTATGCACAGTTTGTAAAGCAAGACAAACTAGTAACACAGGTTTTGATAAACTGAATAGAGCTACCGTTTTCCTTTTTGCATTAAAAAAGATGCTAGAATAGCTTTGGATTTCGGTTTATTATATCATACAAATAATGCTGAAGCTGAATCCAAGTGTAATATAGTAAAAAGTGATACTAAACCAATAAACTAGTGATGCTTAAGGAACGATAGGAAGTATATTTTTTACAGCAAAGCTACATTTAAATCATACGTTCAACAAAACTGGCAGAATGAAATATATCTATTTGAAGATAGAATAATTAAAGATTATTTGTCTACATGTGTATCCCCTGGAACACGTTAGGTTGGCACCAAAAGTCCAATATTTAAATCATTTTTCGGGGTTTGGAAAAAGTCAAAGACAAAAATTAAGATTTTGTAAACTAAGTGCATGTCTGCTACACGATTCAGCTTAATGTGTTCAAACTATGAAGTCTGTTTGCTCAGAAGTGTTCGCTGCTTGGTGTTTTTGCAGTTCATTTGTTGAAATAAGTCAGATGGAGGCAGTCCTTATCCTAAGCTATGCTAACTGCCTCCTGACTCCAGAACACTAGAAGATAATGTCGCATCAGTCTTGTCATCTCACTGGGAAAGAGAGATTGGAAAGAAAGCAAATAAGAATATTTCCACAAATTGTTTTCAAAGAACACAGAGAGAAGCTAGAGTTGGACTGAAAGTTAGTCATTCACCTTCATTGTAGTAATATTACTACTTACAGTCACTGCAGATGTATTGGTATAGCTTGTAAGATTACAAATAAGATGGAAATGAATCATATTTTTTGTGCTGTTGTTGATTGATGTATATATAAGTTTTCAATTGGTCTTTTTATCCCATAGATTCAATCTTTCAAAATAATACTTCTTCCTGTCTTTCCAGTGTTTTCCTCCCGACTACATGAGTCTGTAGTCGTCAGTAACGCTCACAGCACAGTGCTAACACACAGTATCATACAATACAATGTAACCCTTAGAGGCAAAAGTGAGAAAGGTAGTTGTACAGACTTGTTAGTTTTCATTCAGCACGTTTTCAAGGCTTGCCACCCCAACACTGTATTCCTCACCTATACCAAGAACTCAAAATGATAACATTTGATTGTCAAACAAACACAGACTTTCACCAGGGGAAAAAATGCAGTTTGAATTAGTGCAAAACAATAAATGAAAAACGAAAAGGGATTGCAGAAATGAGTTAGAATACATTCCTTGTCAAATACTAAGCTGCAACCACATGATGTACATTTTATTAACTGGTTCAGACAAATGAAAAAAAAGTGTCAGACTGGTCACATGAATGCTAAGTAAAAACATTAGAATGCATATTTTCTTACTGTTTACAGTGTAGTGTGTGTTGTAGAAGCCCCAGGGAAAGCAAACTGTACGCAACAAGATCCAGGCTTGCAAGCAGCAAATTATTAGCCTCTAGAGCCTTAAAGGAATTCATGATCCTCTTTGTTAAAGGTATTCACTGCAGGTTTTGGAAGTCATGTGTGCAGACACCCAATCATTCTCCATTACAGCTGAATAAAATCTACAGTACATTAGTTAGTTAACAAACAATGTGAGAAAGATTAACTTGCACTTCTTAACTATATATAGGTTGGTAAAAATTCTGCTTTTGAACACTGATAAAAGGGATTTCTTCTGTTATACTTATATAACAGGTCTAAAATACAATAGCCTACTACTGTAGCCCTTAAAAAAAAACAAAAAACATTTAATATTCTTTAGGATTTTGCTGAAAAGATACTGATATGTGGGGGCCAAAGAGGCAAACTAGGCTAACTCAGCATGAAGACTGGAAGCAGGAGTGACAGCTATCACAATAGCTAGCGATACTAGCGCCTCTAAAATGCACAGCTTATCTTCCTTGTTGAATCTGTGGTTTAAAAAAGTCTAAATCATTTTTCTTATTAATAATTCAGCAGGGATTCTGGAGAGAGTTTTTGAGTGTCTCCAGCCAGCAAAGAAAAACTAAAGTCACAACAAAGATTTTATCACATTTGTTAGCTAACAAGGGATTTTAGTGACTTTGGGTGTAGGTATATTGCAGCTCCAAACTGTTGTTTTAGAATTATATTTATGTGCGTAAAATCAGCGTGAGAAAATTAATAATGGGAAATTCCTTTGTCACATTTATATAACAGGTCTAAAAACATCATAAAAAACACAATAACAACAGAACACTTACATTAGTGACTTTGGAAAACAGTTGCGTATTAACAACTTAACTGGTTGAGTGCCTCCAGCTGTTGAAGAGTAATAGATAAACTTGGTAACTACAGGTTTTAGTGGCTTTTCAGACATGGTTTAAACAAGAAAGTGCCAGTTTAGGGAACCAGTAGGCAAGTGATACAGGTACAGGAAAAATACACACAAACCCTTTTAGTTGGTGTTCAGAGGGAGGGGTTATAAGTTGTTAATTGCAATTTTGTCTGTTACATTTTTTGACAACTGTAACTGTGTTTTATAAAGCTGTCCAGAACAAAAACAGACAACAAATGCTCCCTTTGTTTGATTCTGTTTTGATCCAGCTACAGAACATTACCAAGGGCCACCACTGTCCCACAGGCCGCACTTTGGCAACCATGAATGTAAACATAAAATTAATTTGCTTAAACATGTTACTACTCTCAATTCTTTATGCTAAGCTAAGCTGGAGCTTTTCTCTAATTCTCTAAGCACTTTTAAGGCCCTACAAAGAATTTTATCAGGTTCATTTGTACAGCAAAAAGAAAATGAAAGCAAAAAAGGCAGAAAATGCAGCTAAATCCTTTGTCATGGTTTCATGACATGACATTTGTTGGGCTGATGGCCCGGATAAGCTGAATTAAAGCCAGTTTAGAGGCCTGCAATAAACATATCAAAGCTCATTAGGTTTTGCTGTGCATATCATCTATGTCTATATCAATGGGGCATATTTAGACCTTAAACTTCCTTTTCTCACATTGCCACTTACTGCTATTGTGAATGTTGTATGTTACACTTAGTCTAATTACAATAATCTATGTTTATGTATACACTTTTACTACAAATAATCTCTACTTTTTTACAAAAAAAAACACATTATTAATCTATTCACAGAATGGTCAAAGGTCAATTTGGCATAAGTGCACACACAGCTTACAGTAGCAGGAGGAGCACATTGATTTAATATGGTGACACTTATTGCAGAGTGCACTGTTCACACTATGAATTAAATAGCTTTCAGTCACCTTTAGCTCTCATCTTTATAGATTTAACTATTATTTACAATGTTACAGCCACTTAAGACTGCAGGCAAAGCATTGCACAAACTTTTGACAAGTAGAAACCCATAATAGTACCATATGAAATGTGGATGATGCCAGACCATAATAGTCCATTTGTACTTTCGTATGCTCAGTAGTCCTTTAGCTCCATTGCTATGAAAAGGAGTACTGGCTACACTTTAAGCAACAACACCTGATCACATCGGCATGCTTTCTTTTTTTTTTCTTGAGCAAGATGAGGCTCAAAACAGCTCGACTCATGCTACATCATATCAAATTAACAATACAATACTTTCCCAACAGGTACACATTGGTATTTACTCTCGCATCCTGATTGAAAATAATCCCAGTGGTCTGAAAAATCAACACAGAAAGGTCACAAAACACAAGGTGAGGAAGTGATGGATGGTGATATCACAGGGTGCTAAGCCTCAGTGATTTGGTTTTGATGATCGGCTGTGAGACAAAGTGAGCTCTTGGTGTGATAGGATAGTGTTGGAACACAAAGACTTCTCAGTCAGCAGTGGCAGCTTTTTTCAGCTGATGGAGGGGCCAACTCTTCATCCTCTGCAGAGTAGAGAACCTTGGCAGTCAGGCCGCTCTTCACGCCATCCCACCCATCACGGGTGACGATCTCCCCCATCTTCATCAGCTCGTAGATGTCCCTGGTCAGCAGCTCAAAGGCCCGGTCCACATTGCTGTTGCACTTGGCTGATGTCTCCACATAGCGAATGCCCAGCTCAGCGGCCAGCTGCTCTGCCTCATCCCTGCTCACCTTCCGGTCCTTGTTGAGATCACTTTTATGGCCGATGAGGATGTAGACCATGTGGTGAGGCAGGATGTGCTCACTCACCTCCTTGTGCCATTCCCTCACATGGTCGAAGGTTTTACGATTGGTGAGATCAAAGACAAGCAGGCCACCTACAGAGTTGCGGTAATATGATGTTGTGATAGACCTGGTGGAAAGACACATTACTGGTGTTAGAAACCAAAGACAAACATCTCTAGACTTATAACTTCTAAATGTCTTGGGCAGCTCTATGAACTTGGATGGTTCCTACCAGTTCACTACCCTTATACTGCTGTTTGTAACATCACAATATGAGTTTAATTTTTGTGGTGGAAAATTCATATCACTTGAGGTAAGTCCAAGTCCTCTCTGCCAAAGCAAGTCAAGTCAAACCCTGAGTCAAATCAAGTCTTTGAAGAAAAGGGGTGGCTGTAGCTCAGGAGGTAGAGCAGGTCTTCCAGTCTCCATGTCAAAGTATTGTTGAGCAAGATACTGTACCCAACTTGCCTGATGCGTTTTTCGGTGTGTGAGTGTGTGTAGGTGAATGGGACATGTATAAAAAAGCGCTTTGAGTGCTCAGTTACAATAGAAGAGTAGTCATAGTTCCCATTAATCAGTTTATAGAAAACAAACTTAAATATTATAGCCAAAGTGAAGCTCAAATGTCAAGACAGCGGAAACTAAGATAAGATCAAGTCCCATTTGACACAATCCCAAATCAATTTTCACACTGTTTTCCAAGTCAGTCAAGGAATGTGGTTGCATGCTCTCTTTTAAGTCTTTCAACTGTCTATTTGCAAGCTAACCACTTAAATGACACAAGAATTTCCTTTCAAAGCTGTGTTACTGGTGTTTTACATTAGTAAGACTCATGGAGTTACATCTGTGCTTTAGCTGGCCTTGCCATTCAGATGAAACTACTTATTGAGACAGTGTGCTCAATATGAGGGGAGTTAAATATGTTAAAACTGAAGCATACTTAATAAATTGTGTAAATTGTGTACTTAAGTGAATTGTGTCAGGACCTCATTTATGATGGTAATATATCACTGAATGGCATAATACATAATTTGATAATAAAGTTGGACCTCACCTAACATTTGGTACTTTTTTGTGATCAAAGTCTGTGAAATGTACAGGTCTAATAAATATATTCAAGTCATATTGCTATGGAAGGTCTGTCTCTCTTGGCTTCTTAAAACAATTTCTGTAATTTTATGAAGTCAAAACTTGCAATGCGAATGCTTTTTTTTTTTAACGTTTCATACATTAATGTGCTTAATTAAATGGAAACTAAACAATGCCATCAAGTGAAATAAAATACAAAAACACAAAGGATCCTTTGGGTCATAACATCTGGTGCATGATACTATTCTATTTATAAAAATATATGCACATACAGACTCTGATCTCTGCATTTGATGCTTTAAAAACCACAGATTCTACAGGCAGATAGGCAGAAGTGAAAGACAAGTGAAGTGAAGCCTGGAGGAAAACACCCTCAGAGGCTTCAAACGGGAAAGCAGATCTAAGAGCTTCTCCAGACACAGGAGTTCTTTAAAGGAAATGATCCGTGACAGTGGGCATGAAAAGCAGAGCAAGCAACAGGATAGATGAATGAAAACAACAACAAATAGATTTGGATCGGGACTTGTCATCCCCGCGAAGGCCTGGAAATTGTATATGAGGGAATCAAACTGGGGCCTAAATATGAGGAGGCTGCCCATCATCCATGAAAGCATGATGTAAGTCGCCGTGTCCTGTTGTTATACAGGTCAGGACATCGTAATATCTTCTATTGGCCTCCTTTCTCCGCTGTCTAAACTCATTTCATTACATGCTAACGAGAAGGGGAAATGGCCCATATTCAATTTAAAGGGACTGAGAATAGTAGCCAAACACGACATTAAACCGAGGGCTCGCAATTATTTATTTAAAAATCTCTTTGAAGGACTATGGTTGTATACATATTTAGCTCAGATAGATTCTATATAAGATACATTTCACCTCACTATACCTGAATCGTTCCTGGCCAGCCGTATCCCAGAGCTGGAGCTTTATTTTCACCCCGGGTTCGATGTCAAGCGAGCGGGCATAAAAATCTACCCCGACCGTCGGGTCCGCCACATCGCTGTAAATTCCATCCGTGAAACGCTTCAACAGCGAGGACTTGCCCACTGTGGAATCCCCGAGTAGAATGATTCGAAACTGATATTGCCACAAAATATCCATGGCATGACTAGAGGGAAGATACCTGCGGAGTGAGTGTGTGTGAAACAAAGCCCTGCGCGCGGCGTGTTTACATGGAGCCCCAGCTGCTGCTACTGCCTTCTGTTCAGGAAGAGACGCGGAGCACAGAGCGGCCGCAGCAGTCATGTGATAGATTTACCTATGCTCTACTAGTCGAATATCACTCCAATAAACCCGCTACAACCTCATCTGGCCTGTGTATGTTGTAAAAGAATCATATAGGGGGTTTAAAAGCAGCAAAAACAGAACAATATATCTATATGAGGTCCGTCTTGGGCATGTTTTGCACAGAGTTTCCTTAACCACCCCCATTTATTTAATATATCGTCCGCTATTGATATCACAAAACCTAAAACACGCAGTGTGTTGCTGTCCGTGGTTCTGAAGTAGCCTATATTCACTTCCGACGATGGTCTGGATTTACAGCATATTTCTCTAATTGCACACAGTTTATTCTGTGCCGTTGTACTCTGTGAAAAATGCGTGGCTAGTTAAGTGTAAAACCCTATTGCCTGAGTCTCAGTAAACTTCAATAAATACAGCAGGCATTGCTTAAAAAAACAGAAGAAGGAGGAGGAGTGTGATACTACATATCCCACTATTCAACCGGTCCGCGTGAGTAACGCGAGCCAATCAGCGCACCGCTGCCGGACATCAGAGTGAGTATATAAGAACAGCGGGCCTTGCCGCTTTCTCTCTTCCTCCTGCAGTCTTCCATGTGAGCTGAAGTCCCCAAGAAAGAGCTATGGTAAGCTTTATGCTGGTGTTGTCGATTACTAAGGTCATGTGTCCAGGTATTTACATTAATTATGCGCAGCTTTTAAATCCAGTCCACCTTGACACAGAACTCATTATTTTTGTTATAACATTAATATAGCGCTTTTAGCGTAAGTGAGTGAACGACCTTACGTTAGCTTGTATCTACAGCCATAATGCTTGACTAGTTAATACTTTGGGGTATGTAGTATAGTCTTGTTTTTATAATCAACACTTCTTGCTGACTTGTCATATAACTGGGAACTCGACAGTAGATATACCTAGGCTTTAGTGACCATGCTAAGGGTTAGCTATAGCTTAGCTTGCTGATAGCTTAGCTTGGACGCTAATGGGTTTGTACCACGTGGCCAGGGGTGGATCTTGAGAAATTTTCTTAGGGTGGCATGGAAATCAGACTAGGTGGTAAAATCAAAGCCATTTATGCTAGCTCATTTTAATAAACATTAGCCTTTAAGGCCTCTGACGTTAATAGCATTGATGTCATTGTAACAAACTTAAACTACCTTTAGAATCAAAATTAGACTAAATGCAGTTTGTTATAAAAGGTGATGGCACAGGCAACTGTTTTCAACATAACTAATCTTTAATCTTCTTTATTTTGTCTCTAGGGTCTATTTGAAATGGCAGTTCAACCTTGCTTCCCAATATGCAGAATGCAGGTGAGTCTTTAAATTAAAACTAGCTGTCCCATCGTGAAAAGGCTCCTATCGAAGCCGTTCATGCTCCCATGTAGCAGTGAACGGTCAAAAGGAAGCCGACATGAAGACTTTCACCGACGGTCGCTGTTCGGTTTTGAAAATGACTGCTACAGCAACATTTAGGGGAAGGACATTGATCAGTGAGTTATCCCAGGATTAAATGCAAACTTTCAAAGAAATGTAAGTGATTTGCCTTGTCTTCCAATAGGTACTGGGTGACACCAAAGGTGCAAGACCAAAACCATCAAATGAGAACACAACATGCAGGTAACTCTTCAAAATAATTCAGACAATCCTGGCTGTGATGACAAACTTGCCCTCACTGATCTAGTCTTGATTGAGACTTATTCTTCCTGAGCCACATTTATTAAAACTTGATGGGATTGACTGACTTTAATCAATGTTTGTTGGGGCAAAACGACTAACCAAATTTTCTTGTTAGGTGAATGGAGATCTGTCATTTGTAAATGAAAACTGCTCATTCAGGTAAGAGTTCACTTTTTTTTTTTTTTTTTAAATATTAAAAGGCCACTTATGTCCCTGTTCCAGCATGCTATCCTAAGGGTCGGTGCTTGTTTGTAGCTCCATGCTCTCCAAGTGCATGCAAGAAAACAGGGTGGTCTTTGACTGCTGTGGCCACTCTGTGCCATCAGCAGCCACTCAGCTGTCCAACAGACATCTGCTAGAAAAATAGACTAAGCTAACATGCAACTTGTGATCTCACTTTTTTTTTTTATTAAATTTTAGGCGTCTATCTGCTTGACCTCTTGGTGTTGCAGAGCTGTAACAAAGTACATTCACATCTGTAATTTACAGGTATGTTGATGCTGAAATTGGTCAGTGGTTATTTTGATCTATGATGACCTTAATACATTGTTGACTTCTGGATGAAGCTTGCGGATATGGGACTGAGATCAGTGCATAATGAGAATGTTTACAAAAAGTTTCTGAATTTGGCTAACCTGAGGTGTTTATTTTTCAGGTATGGTGCTACGTTGGGAGTGACGTGACATTTCCATGAGAGAATTGCTGCCAACTTTCCGGCTAGGCACAAACACTACTGAAGAAAACCAACTTGGATCGGAGCTTTCTTGCAGCTGTGAAATGAATGAGTTGACCTGGCTCTTTAACCTCCTAAGACCTGAACTCTTCCATGGCATGCTTTTTTTTTTTTTTTTTTTTTTTTTTTAAATGGTCTAAATAAGCCAAAAATGTGAAATCCACATATGTGGACGCCAGGTCCTAAGAGGTTAAGGGCTGAACCTAAGAAAATGAACCCTGTGTGTGACAATTGCAGATTGTAATAAAACTGACTTGACTACCTCTGGAAACTTGTCTGTAACATGATCAAAAGAATGGAGACATTGAACTATGCTACAAACCGTTTGTAGCACATTTATTTACATTAAGGCCACAACAGTACTGTGGTGGTAGAGTGGCATCAGAAACAAAAGTAACAGTTTCTTTACAACAGTATGCCACAGGTGACAAACCCTGTGAAAGTCAATGAAGCAGGAGTAGAAAGCTAATCACAAACCATGTTGTATGCCTGCAGTAGGTGACCTAATTGGAGACCTCTCGACTTTGAGTTGTACAAAAAGCAAAATAGGTAGACTAAAGTCACAATTATTGCTTACTTGTTGCAATAAATGTGACGACGTTAAGCTAAACTTCAGCTATGATCCATTAAAGTAAATTAAACTTACAAGATAATCTGGAAACCCATAACTCCCATGTTAAACCAGTTTCTAAAGTGCTGTTGTAGAAATGAGTGACAACTGAAGTTAACCACTCCAATTCATAGTTCTGTAACATTTATAGGAAGAGCAAAAATGAATAGTAACAGTTTAAATTTTATTTAAACACTATGGTTTTCAGTGGTGTTTGTTTCATGAGCGTAGTTTAGAGCTGAAAGTCCCATAACTTAATCTGCAGCTGCCTGTAGTCACTTCTGTACTCTAGGAAATGCCAGCCCTATCTGTGAACAGTACAGTTTTCCAACACTTGAGACAACTGATGGTAGGACACTTAATTAAGATATCTTCCACAGATGGGTCATTCATTGGAGAGTGAAGGAAGTTTCAGTTCTGATATCTCGGAGTCTGGTGTGCTGCTGCCGCTCCGATCGCTGTATGTGTCCCTGTGTGGCACAGAAGCAGTCTCAATTAGTATGCATACCTTTAGAAAATGAGTAAACTGAGACATACACTCTATTTACCGTGGAGATAGACGGCAGCCTTTCTGTAAGTAGCTCTGCAGCTTCCCCGCAGCAGCAAGCAACAAACCAAGGTAGGGGGGTGATGGCTTGATGGGACGTGAAGTGAACTCGGGATGGTACTGCACACCAATAAAATATGGGTGATCTGGAAGTGGAGAAAACAATTTTAAACAGTCTGTTGAAGGTTTCACAGAAAAGGTTGATATATTAAAACTGAAAATAATTCTGTTTGCTTTTCTGTACCATCAAGCTCAATGACCTCCATCCTCTCTCCTTCCACATCCTGACCTACGAACCGGAAGCCCTTCTCATCAAAGTGGCTCTTAAGCTCAGGGTTGACCTGTTCACAAAAACAAGGTATACATTTGGATCACAGGTTGAGCAGGTGACCAAGATTAAATGCGGCGCTTTGGGTTCAACCCCGGATTGGCCCTTTGCTTATACGTCTGTCCCCCACTAACTCTCTATCCAATTTCCTGTTTCTGCACTGAACACTTAATGATGATGAAATATTAGTTTAGCATTACCTCAAATCGATGTCTGTGCCTTTCATCCACATACTCTGCATCTCCATAGAGCTTTCCTGGAATACAGAAGAGCTGTAAGCACAGAGCAACAGTTCATCACCGGCTGGTCCAGGTTGAACTAAAAGCTTTTCTTACGCAGTGTGCTGTTGGTGGTTTGGAAAATGGTCCGTCTTTTCCCAAGCCTCATGGTGCCACCCATCTGTCCGGGGTTGTGTTCTGGCATATCAATCACCTGCAAAGATTAAAATGAAAGGATGGATTTTAATATACAGTTACAGTGCATGCAGGAGTCAGGTTGTTTGTGCAATGCATAAAACTTACCACAGGATGCTTTGTTTCCGGGTCAAATTCAGTCGAGTTGGCATCTAAGTATGAAACGGAACAATATGCCATTAGTTATTTTAATCAACAGTCAGCCACCAGTGCCCACCTTTTATGAGTAGGAGATGCATTTCAAGCTGAAAACTGACTATGCTTTGAAGAAAGCTCTCAAATAACTATGCTGTAACAAACACGTTTTGACAGACTATCTTCTGTATTTTCAAGGTTCAATGTTAGCATTACGGCTGCTGCAAAGTTGACAAGAAGGCGGACACTGGCTGGAACCAGTGTTTATGGCGTGAGTTTATTAATTTATTGAAGTTAGCAGTAACGTTTTTGAAGATCAGAAGGCTAGGTTTAAGTATTATAGGAACCGCCTTTACAAAACTAAATGTACAAGAACTGGACTGATGCACAGCGGGAACAGACATCTGAACCTTTGCTGGTTAAGCTGCTAAAGAAACAAGTACTTGTTTCCCCCCCCCCCAAATACATTTCCAGGCACAACTGGCACAAAAAATTTGCCCAATTCCAGGCGAACCTTAACAATTGAGATCGAGGGTATTGCAGGAAAATCGGGACTTTTGACTGAAAAACGAAGTAGGCAATGTGGTTCTTTTTTATTCCTCCACACACAAGGACACACAATCAGATTATAATGGTCCTCTTTGGATCTACCTATACGTACCCACAAACAATCTCAATGATGAAACTTAGCATAGATATAGATCCTATGTTCATTACCTATCCATCCAAAATTATTGTATACATGGAACAATATACACTTTTCATCTATGAAATTTCAATCATTTATTAATTACCTACATCACTCAGCATTCACATTAAAAGGTAATGCTGCTTTGTTTCTTCTTCTTTACTGTGAAGATAATATCAAAAACATTACCTGTCCAGCCGAGCACGTTCCTGGCAAACTCGCATACAGCCAGCTGCATTCCAAGACACACACCTGCAGAAATATGAACACCAGTCAAGTAGTGTTTCTGATGCTGCTACTTACTGACATTAAATATGGAGTAAGATAATAAAACATGTAATGTGATCCACAGAAACTCTTGTACCGAGGAAGGGTTTTTTCTGTTTCCTGGCCCAGTTGATGGCATGAATCTTTCCTTCAGTTCCCCTCACACCAAAACCTCCAGGAACCAGGATGCCACTGAGGACAGTGGAAACATTGTCATGTTGATAAAAGTTCCATTTTAATATTCAGGCTAGATTATCTAGTGAGACAGGACATTGTGCTCCTACAGGGCACTCACTCAGAGCTGCAGAGTTTTTGCCACGCCTCGTGGTATTTCACTGGGTCCTCCTGCAGAGTGCTTGGCTCCAAATTAGCAGAGTCTATATACTGAGAAGAAGAGATGTTCACAGCTTACATGATTGGTCTAAAGGCACAAGTCAAGTTGTTTAAAACAACCCCCCCCCCCTCCCAAAAACAAACAAACAACCAAACAAAAACCCCAAACTAAAATCAACTATTTAATCACTAATCATAACTATCAACACTTTCCCCTACTCTAGAGCCGTAATACCTTTAAACTTCAGGGTACTGCAAAGACTGTCATAGCCATGGAATACAATGAGGAAGGACTAAATCTAGGAGGAGCTGGCTTCACTTTGAACCATGTCTAGATCATTTGAGACTAAAGACTATGATTCTGTGTACATACCTTAACCTCCAACTTGTGGCTGATGGCGAGTGCAGAGTGTTCGAGAGCCTTTATAACAGAAGCATAGGAGTCTGAGAACTTTGTGTACTTCCCCACCAGTGCGATAGAGCAGTGCTCTAGCAGTCTGTCTGACCTGTGAGGAAAAATATGGGCATCCATTTATTTCTCGGTCTTCTCTGGAGGACAATGACTTCTCATGGGAAAGGTTCAACCCACAAAGGTGCTCACTCACCTGTCAGACATCTCCTTCCATTTAGTCAGCATCTTCCTTGGTCTGGTCTCTATTGGCATATTCAGTCTCCTGCTCAAGTAGCTCACCACACCCTGATCTTCCAGCAGTAATGGCACTCTGTAGATAGATGACACATCGTGCACACAGATGACCTGGAAGAAGACAGGTAATCCATTTTAGATGTTTATGGAGAGAGCTTTATGGCTTAATCGAGCCTGACAGGTGCTTCACCTACCTGCTGAGGCTCCACGTGGCAGAACATTGAGATCTTTTCCTTGACAGAGTTCTCCAGCGCAGTTGTACAGCGGCACATGATCTGCCAGTGAAAAACAAACAATCAGAAAAACCTTTAAAGATCCAATTCCGAGTTTGTCCAAATTTGAACTTCGCCACATGTAGCACACATGAGGCTGGGTTCAAGTAAGAAAATATGTGTCCTCTTGCATGACTTCTCTTTTTAAATTTATAGAAATCTGTGTGAGCACCTTTCTTAATCTTACAGTCCTGATTATGTGCAAGCTGGCAATGGCCTCCATCTCCATTCTGACTAAATTTCTCTTTTTTGTACTGTGACTTGTAGGCAAAGAGGCTTTAATTTTTCCTTGATTTAATGTTTCAGCAGGATCATGTCCATTCTGTTTCAGAAAAGCTTCCCAGGAAGTTAAAACCATCATATCATCAATGCATGAACGCATCACCCCACTATACCAGTGATCTAATAGTCTTGCTTTATCCTTTAACGGGGTCATGTTTTAGTGCAAATACATCATGTACAAACACAAAACTGCTTGCAATATTATCAGAATGCTAGCACTCCAATTACTAATCACAGTTAAGGGTCCATGGTTGGTTGATGGTGACTGTACAAAGAGTTTGCACAATTTTTCCATACAGCGGTAATAAATGGTTAATCCATTTTTCATTTGAAGAAGCAGATTGGAGCAGCATTTAAAGTTCAGGCACCTGAAGTGTGTCAAATATGCAAAAAACAAAACAAAACCCCCCAGATAATCAGGAAAGAGGGCAAATACTTTCATGGCACTCCAATCCCTGGTTGCCTATAGTGAAATTATGAATTAGGAGTCAAAGAATCTTTTGCACATAAAACATCTGGGTTTCAACATGTAAAATATGCCACTCAAAAATCCATTTTAATCCAGAAATGTAATTTAAATGCAAATGAGGCATCAAACATGTTTATGTAATAGCAACTCACTCACCAGATCAGGAGACAAGCCTAGGCCTCTCAGCTCTCTCACACTGTTCTGTGTCGGTTTGGTCTTTTGCTCTCCTGTTGCGCTGGGCTGGACACAACCATGCAAACAACAAACTGGTACATAATGAGACAGTCTACAACAATCACCCTCTAAAAGCTAGTTTCATTTCTTAGAAGTATCTAAGCAACACCTCATTAAAGCAGAACAAAAATCTGGGCACAACTTTCAGTATTTTTCTTACTAAATACTCACCTTTTTTGAACAGGGCTGAATAAGAGTGCATATTTGCATTAAAGCCACATTCAGGTATGCAGCAGTTTCACATGTTCGTTAAATGTAAGGTGAGATATAAAAGTATGGCTGTCTTACCTGTGGTATCAAACTGACATGAATGTTACAGAAATTCTCCCTCTTCACTTTAAACTGGAACTGCCTGAAGGCCTCGATGAATGGCATGCTCTCTATGTCTCCGACAGTCCCTCCCAGCTACAAACACACAAACACTGGCAGTGACCATCAAGGCGGGGGGGGGTTACAGTCTTTGGCGCCAAAGAAAAACGATTACAGGTCACCAGAGAACTTCAATCTATACATCTAAAAACCACAAACCAGGCGAGAAATTTGGGTGTAGTGATGGATGCAGACCTAAACTTAGAAAAACACATTAAGACAATAACAAAGTCAGCTTACTATCACCTCAAGAATATTTCAAGGATAAAAGATCTGATGTCTCAACAGGACCTGGAAAAACTAGTCCATGCATTCATCTTTAGTAGGCTTGATTACTGTAACAGCATCTTTACAGGTCTACCTAAAAAAATCAGTCAGACAACTACAGCTCATTCAGAACTCTGCTGCTCGAGTCCTCACTAAGACCAAAAAAGTGGACCACATCAGTCCAGCTCTGAGGTCTTTACACTGGCTGCCTGTCCGTCAGAGGATAGACTTTAAAGTTCTGATGCTGGCCTATAAAGCTCTGAATGGTTTAGGACCAAAATACATCAATGACCTCCTGACCCAGTATGAACCATCCAGATCCCTCAGGTCATCTGGATCCGGTCTTTTATCAGTTCCCAGAGTCAGAACCAGACACGGAGAAGCTGCATTCAGCTTTTATGCTCCTTATATCTGGAACAAACTCCCAGAAAGCCTCAGATCAGCTGAAACACTCAGTTTATTTAAATCCAGGTTGAAGACTCACCTGTTCTCAGCTGCATTTGAATAAAGCACCAAATCCACACTTTAAGCTTAAATTTCAAAACTTACATTTAACTACTGATTTTATCTACTGTTCTGATTTTATCTGTTTTGATTTTATATACTGTTGTTTGTTTGTTTGTTAATTAGTTAGTTAGTTTATTTGCTTGTTTTATTCAATTTTAAATCATGCTTTTTATTTGTTCTTGTTTCTAATGTCTCTGTAAAGCACTTTGAATCACCTTGTTGTTGAATTGTGCTATACAAATAAACTTGCCTTGCCTTGCCTACACAAAATAATAGAGCTAGACCCTAATGACATTTAATCAAAATACAGGGAATCTCTGGTGATCAATGACAGTTATTCAGCCCTTAACAGCCTATTGATATTACGCTTTATGGCATACCACACTCCTGAAAATGTACCAAGTGAGACACTATAACAGAGCAGGTTATCCTACCACACTCATGAGTTTTCCCTCCTGCAGACCGATGGTGTGGACTATAATTGGCTTTCAATACTGAATAGTAAGGGTGGTTTTTTTTATGCTCACAGTGTGATCCCTGACGCATATGTCGTGCACCTCTCGATTTTTGAAACCTGGCACATTTGGCTGGAGCTGTCGTAGCTGGGCTGAAGACACGAATGTATTATCATGCCAGTTTTTACTGCCATTTTAATTACATTCCAGCACAGAAGCTCAGAGATATACAGAGGGAGATTGCGTAACTATTTGAACCCCCCCCAACCACCTGAGCAAGTTGCATTCCCACAATCCATCCCTCTGTATAGCCAAACAGTTATGTAAACAAACACCAAGCAACATAAAGTCTGATTGATGCGTCACGGCTACTATTTTCTCTTCTTGGACGTTCTGTAGCAGACGAGGTCTTCCCAGCTGTTAACCCTAAAATACACTGGATGTTGTTGTGGTGGTTTTATACTCAGAAGTAGGGCTGAGCTATATCATACCGTTCACGGTAATACCGGTGTAATTTTGGGCAATGATAGGAAAATGAAATATCGCGATAGAATATGGGTAAAATGCGCATGCGCAGTGCCTTTGTTTACATACGCACGCAGAATGAGAAGAGTGAAAGCGGATCGTTGAATGAAACGGATGAACCAGAATTGGTTTGTAAAAATGCTGCAGCTTCAGTGGTGTGGAACTGGTTTAGCTTTCACGTGCAAACGTGAAAGACCAACACCACTTTGTATTGGTCTTTCACGTGGAATTCCAATAAAATTGATTCATGTTTATGGCTGTAATGTGACAAAATGTGGGAAAGTTCAAGGGGGCCGAATACTTTTGCAAGCCACTGTATTTCACGGGTTATCCTACCTGGCTAGCTAGCATTACCCACCACGCCATTCTAACGTGTAATTATGCAAATGTAATAATACATGTTATTGAAAAGAAACCTGTTTTTAGGATTAAGAAATCAAATCAGCATAGAAAAAAAATGCTTTTTTCATATAATCATACTTCATTCGAGCAGCCAGCCTACCTCAATTACACACACTTGAGGTTCTATATCGTCATCATCAACTGGCACTTGTGCCTGTTTCATAACCCATTCCTGGATTGCATCTGTGATGTGTGGCACCACTGGAAAAGAGCAAAGCATAAAATGCGTGTTCGGTTAATGACTCATCTTTGACATTACCATCCTTCTCTAAATGACCTGACCGTTGCATACCCTGCACAGTCTTGCCCAAGTAGTCTCCCCTCCTCTCCTTGTTGATGACTGACTGGTAGATCTTGCCCGTGGTTAGGTTGTTGTCTCTTGTCAGCCGGATGTCGAGGAAGCGTTCATAATTCCCCAGATCCAAATCAACCTCGCCCCCATCATCCAGCACAAATACTTCACCTGGACAGAGTGAGGGGTAAACAATTAGATGACAAGCCTGCACGTGTTCATTTATACTGAATATCTCTGCTGACATACCGTGCTCATAGGGCGAAAAAGTGCCTGCATCTATGTTGATGTAAGGGTCAATCTTAATTGCAGTCACATGCAGGCCACATGACTTGAGGATCGTGCCCACACTGCTTGCAATGATGCCTTTGCCGATACCTGAGATGACTCCTCCAGTTACTAGGATGTACTTCATCATTGTTGCTCTGATACCTGGAGGTAAATGAGTGATTAGAAAGCAACAGAAACCACTAATAACTAGTCAGACATTTAAAATAGTCATTTTCAGAAGCTTACCTGCAGTAACTTATTGGCCCACATTAAATGTGAATTAATAATTCTTTGTTTGTGATAACATATTTGTTCAGTTGTAGTTGCTGTTCACTTTTCTCCAGGCACTTTGGTCTTATTGATGCATTCACTGACCATTGTTCCTCTTAAGACCTTATCAAAGTAAAGGTTCCTAGATAGGCTATTATCATATCATGCGATAAGATGAAATACCAGAATTGCCAGACAAAAACAAAGATAAGATACGATTATAACAATGTATGGGATGGAGCTGGACTCCCTCAAGGTGGTGTCGGAGAGGCGGATGCTGTCCAAGATAAAGACAATGTTGGATAACACCTCCCACCCACTCCATGACATGTTGGTCAGTCACAGGAGCTCGTTCAGTGAGAGACTGAGATTACCGAAAAGCACCACTGAACGACATAGGAAATCATTCCTGCCTGTGGCCATCTCCCTGTACAACGCATCCACTTAACACACTGTTTGCTGCTACAACTACACATGTTTCTTTTCCAACTATTTATTTATAAGTGACTTATGTATGTATGTATGTATATATATGTATATATTGTACTATTCTTAGTTAGCGTATTGTCTGTCTTGTCTTAATGTTGGTTTAAAATGGAGCACTGTAACAAAAAATAATTTCCCCCAGGGATCAATAAAGTATTCTGATTCTGATGTAGCGTATTAGCATATATTGGCTTCAACCTCTAGTTGCGGTTAGCCATTACTTTTGAGCATGAGTGACTACAATCTTGTTTCCCTTAAACAGTTATCATGTGACCAAGCCAAATTCTCCTTTGTTCAGTCTATGACCAAAAACAAAAAAATCACTGAGTGTCTTCACTTGTGTGCGTGCGTCTGTGTGGCTTCTTTGTAGAATAACTTTAGCATATCAAATAAAGTGAAGCAAATTGCTACCTTCCTCCTAGGGCTGTGTTGTATCATATTGTACAAATTTTTATGCTATATAACAATGTTGTATTGAAAAATTATTGGTATAGCAAAATCATCAATCACACATAAAGTGCAACCAGGCAGCAAAGTCTGGGATGCTAGTAGCTGGTGTATTATAATTGTAACCCCATTGTAAACAAATGACTCCACTGGGAGTCGCTGAAGCACTTGTTACATTACATACCACATGCAGAGCAAAATGGATGAAAATAACTGATGTCACTTCCATATTGCAAGTTAATGGCAAAATCCTTTTTGTTTTCTTCCTCAACTTGAGTCTTAATACAGTGGGATATATGACAGTGAATAATCTAATGGTACCATTTTAATGTTTTTGATATATAAGACCAGTTGTGTGTCTGTGTTCTAATAATTTAGTGGAAAAAAAAGGTTTTGTCTTTTTAGGTAAACTTTAACCATGTGGGACATGTGGCTGGTCAAAACAAGATACATTGCTAAAAATAAGAACTATTTTAAAACATTTTCTTCATTTTCATACCAAACTCAACTTGATTGTGAAGGAAAGGCCAACTTGCTAAAGAATGAAGTAGTTAAAAGCTTTGGAATTTGGTGAACCTCGAGTTAGAAAGTTTTGCGGCCATTATCATACATTGTCATACTGCCTATTGAGCTGCGTTACATTGCAATATACGTATGATGTGCAAATGTTTAACAGGAAAGCTAAATATGAACAAATCAGTATTCAGCAAAGAAAAACTCAGTAAAGTTAACAGACCAGACCACGTATGTCCTCCTCCTTGTACAAAAAAATGGACCCCACACTAACACACTTTTGTTGTTTTCAGGTAAATAGAACTTAAGTAAAAATAAAAGTAACGTTACATAGGCTCGAAGGTCGACAACTAAATGTGTTTCAAAGTATGTCTAAAAACATACTGTGTCGTATTACAACCCTGAAAAACTTCGGGTTTTTTTATACATGAAGCATGGCTCTTAGGGAGCACGAGCAGACCGCGCGGCACAGTTGCAAATTGAAGAAAACCAGCCGGTACAACTAGCTTTTAGCTAATGGTCAACATCGTTACGGGAGTTATTTTCAGCTACAGCAGACCAAGGCGGTCGTTAGTATCTAAAATAGACAAAGGAGATGCTTAAGATTTGCTAAACAAGGTACCAATTTCGTTAGTTTCTTTAACTACAAAGGGTGGCTAATGTTCCATTTCTATCAAGCCTGCCAAATTGTTACGATACCCAACAAGGCTTTCAAAATAAAAGCGAAGTTGGGTATTTAAAAACGCGCACATAACAATTTATATTCTCAAATTTCTAAACGTTGCCATCCAAGTCTAAACTAAGCCCTATGTTTCTAGTTACGAGAATGTGAGTCGTAATATAACCAATCATTTCTACAATAATATTAAGAAGAAATTCCGAGTATAATTTTATTTTGTTTTATTCTTACCGGAAGCGAGACGTATTCGTTTACCTTGACATAATTTTCTACCTAGCCAACCACAACCTCTGTATCTCTATCAGATTTCAACTCACCGAAATATTCCGCAACCAAAGACTCCTCTGTAAAAGGATCGTCAGCGACGCAAACAGTTAGCAGGACCTTTCGAAATTTCGAATTTTGGTACTGTGATTCCCTAAAATCCTATCTATCCACAAACTAGCCCCACACGTGTATGAAGCACGACTGAGGGCTGTTCTACGTCATTCAACACACTTACGACAACGATGTTACCTTCAGGTACGCCTCGGAAACTACTGCGGCCTTCGGGGGAGTTTTTGGTTTCCACGAGGTTGACCAAATAAAAGCCTGTATGCATCCCTGTATGCAGTTCAGCACAGAGGAATCTGACTAGCTGACAAAAGACAAACACCTATTATCATAGAAAAATGCTGATACTTAAATAAAAAAGAAAAATAAACAGAAAACCTACCTGATGCAAATTAATTAATAAAATGGGGACTTTATTTCTGAGAGGCCAGACAGAATAATTGTTAATCACATTGTCTATAGAACCACTTTTTTGTCGTTTTTTTTGTGCGATTAAAAAAAATGTATTTATGTTTATTAAGTCCAATTCCTCAGATTTACAATGACCTTTTTGTTCTTTGTTGTTGTTTTATATCATTGGCCCTTGAAGGCAACACCGTTTGTATTTTTAGATCAGCAGGGGGAGCTCATGTTTCATGGTTAATGGGCGGAGAGGGAAAAGATGGCACCCCCACCCCCCTCACACACACCAGGCATCTATCTGCCTTATATCATCTTGCTTGGAGTCCCCTTGCATTGTGCATATTTTAAGTAGCTGAGAATCTCAATGTCTTGCACAATTTATGTGAAAACAAATTTGTTCACACCGCATTCATTCTTTTAAGTGCACACTACACCAGAATAAGTACAGCACAATCATTGTTCAATAATAGAATAAGCTATGGTGTCCTGACAATAGACGTAACAGTGTATCAGTGTGAATCCAGTGATAATGGATGTTTCACAGAAGCAACAAAGCAAAGCTCAATTGGTCCTGGAGCAGAAACACATAAATGGCTCGAGGCAGAGTTGAGGTTACAGCACACCAGCTCCCCCTTCTCCCACTGACACAGAATGAGACTTTATACAATAAATGACCAGAGTGCAAAGTGGTTAGTTACAGTGTGCTGCAGAAAGGTCAACGATCTTGTGGTGTAAATCGTGGTGTATAATCTTCATTGTGCTCAATGAGATATGAAGTCTCAATTTTGCCACACTGTGACTCACTCAGGTTGAACAACAAGATGTCCACAGCTTGTTTGGATCATCCACAACTAGGTTCATTGGGTGCACTGTGTGGGTGAGTGCTGCAAATTAAAATAACAAAAATGAGGGACTTAGTGACTGATGGCTGACTCACAGACAGATAGCTCCAGAGCTGACTGATGCTTCTGTGTAACACCCAAATCATACTTGTGAGCCTTAGCAGCCAGCTTAGTCTCTGGAACACAGGAGGGGGGCTTAATGAGAGTTTTAATTCATTTTTGACCAGCGCTGTGATTGAATTAAACTCCCACAGAAGGGCTGGATCCTCTCCTCACCACAAGCCATTTCCTCCTATTAGAGATGTAACAGAAGCAGCAGGCAGGGAGGCAGGTCAGTCTGATATGACTGTATTTTTTGGGGGGTAGTGTTTTATGGAAACATATAACAGGGCTTACGTGTCTGCTGCTAGCTTCACCTTGTGGTCGGCTAATGTGTTGATGCAGCTGCATGGTGTTCTGTTGTACATTTTTAAGGAACCTTTTCATTATGCGGGAAAAGAAATGACCAATGTTTTCATCACAAATATTATATTAAATATACAATACTGTCCAAAAGTCTAAAACCACCTCTCATATCTTCATGTTTGACAATAGCAATAGTTCTCTGGGCTTTCTAAAGGTCTTTTAATCTTTAATCTTGTAATTTTTTAAAAGATTAAATATTTTAATTTTGTCCCTCTTTTTTGAGCTTTTAATATTTTCTCAATATGCCTTATAATTTGCATTTCAAATCACAAAAATACTGAAGATTATACTCTTTTACAGGCAGAAAATAATATTTTTGTACCAACAAAGTTACTGTCAAAGAGCTGTTAGCCTATAACTTGGCATGTCTTAGCATGGTTTGGAGTTGTATTTCAGTCAGTTCTGTCTTTCCAAACATGTTTCCAAAACTGATGGAATTATGAGCATAGAGAAGTACCATCAGAGTTTGATTCACCACGCAATACCATCTGGAAAGAATGTGATGGGCAACAACTTAAGTTGTCAGCATGAAAATGATCCAAAACTCACTGGAAATATAGTAAAACCACACCTAGCTAGCATAACATACAATGGGAGACTATCAGTCATGGACTGGCCTCCTCGAGACTCCAGACCTCAAAATGAGAGATAGCTAAAGATTTTTGCACAGTGCTGTAATATTTAGTTCGCCCCACATGTATCACTGAACCTCTGTCAAAATATTGCCCAGGTTAGCCCAGGTTAGCTTAACCAGAATTAGCTTCAATAGCGTCATGCTATTGCTCTCAGGTACAATTAAATGTGGTTGAAATTAAATAAATACAACCAGTAACATAATTAGGGCAGAACAGATACATAGATTTTAAAACCATTTGGATTTTTTTCTCCAAGACCAGGAGGTCATGTTTCTACTGAAAGAGAGCTGACCTGTGTCTTCTTGTTTCACATTCTTAATGTCTAACAGCTACTCTGATTTGCCCAAAGCCCAAAGCATTGCATTTAAAATGTGCTTTCAGTTGTATTTTGTAGTCCAACATAGTCAGACTAGCTGTTCACATTTCTCTAGGCTAGCCTCAACACAAACTCCAACTCTGTACTCTCTTTAGTGCTCCATGTATATAGTCACACTTATTCTATGATGGTGGATATTAAGGTTTAGCTTGCTATTTTTTGTGACTTCCATCCGTTCTTGGAGCAATTTTGCACCAAGAAGGAAATATATATTTTTATGTTATACAAGCAGTAATTACATAACATAAAGAGTAGAAGAAGGGGCAAGCAACCTTGCTTTGTGCAAAGTGAAAATGTATATCACATTGAAGATCACTAATTACTGTGTGTTTTCTTTGCTTAACCTTCATGTGTGACCTAAACAGATGTCTAGTCAAAACTACGTGGCTATGTATGACCTTTAATTTTAAAGTTGTGATTCCTACAACTGTGTACTTATACCTGAGAGGGATATTTCTTCTGCTGACAAATTTGAGTGTGGGAATATTAGACAAAATTTCTTCACTAAAAGTATTAAGTCATACTGAATCTGCTGTAAAACTAGGGTCTGTGGTGAAAAAAAATATAAAAATCTATACTACTTTGTTTCATAGAAGGTTGACACACCTTTATTTTTGCTCCACTGCTGAATTTTTCCATGTCCACTTTCATTTCTTCCATATAGCAATATTACCGGGTATCTCAAATAAGGTCAGCCGTAATCATTATCCTTTCAAAATCTGTCATGTTTTATTAACTTACTGCTTTTCGGCACACAAGAATATTTCTCCTACTTCATATCTTCCTGCTGCTCCGCTTCCTGCTTTGCTTAAGAAACTCATGAGCATCTTAAGAGCCTTCCAACCAGTTTTACTTCAGAAAAGAAGAATCATTAGTTAAAATGCTAATTAAAAACCATTCTATGACTAGTTCAACAATGGGGGGAAAAAATCTGATGTAACAAATAAAAAACACTTGCGTGTAATAGATTATTACCTCAAATATATCCAATTACAGGTCACTTTATTGGGTACACCAGATCATTTGCGTGTTAATGGAAATATCTGATCAGCCAGTCACATTGCAGCAACTCCAAGCCTTTAGAAATATAGACATGGTCAAGATGAGCTGCTGAAATTCAATCCGAGCCTTAGAATAATGGAAAATTCTTATTTAAGTGACTTGTTTTTTGATGTCAGCTGGACTGGACTGAATATTTGAGAAACTGCTGATGTATTGGGTTTTTCCTGCGCAACCATCTTTAGGGCTTACAGAGAGTGGTTCAAAAAAGTGAAAATATTCAGTAAACAGCAGTTAATTGGGGGAAAAAATGCATTGTTGATGTCAGGAGTCAGAGGAGTATGGTCAAACTACTTCAAGCTGATAGAATGACAACAATAACTCCAATAACTACTTGTTACAAAGTATGTAGAAATGTATTTCATAATGCAAAACACATTGAACATTAAACCATATGGGCTACACAACAGTCAGCTAAAACAGGAAACATTGGCCATAATTCACACATCCTCATCAAATTAGATAACAGAAAATTATAAAATGTTGCCAGTCCTTTAAATTTCTGCTGCAACATTCGGATGGTTGGGGTAGAATTTGGTAACATGAAAACATGGACTGATCCTGCCTTGTATCAATGGTTCAAGCTGGTAGTGATGGTGTAATGGCGTGGGAAATATTTTCTTGGGACATTTTGAACTGTTTAAGCCTCAACTATACTTTCAGCATCGATAACTCTGCTTGGATGTGCCCATGTCTGAGTGGCTTAAATTTTGCCATCAGGCAGTGAGTGTGACGATCTGTGCGGACATCCATGTATCTGGCCATTTTTTTTTTTTTGACTGCACAGACCAGACTTGTCCACCAAGAATTTACATTGCAGTGTACCAACTGAGCATGCACTCCAGATGGCAGTCTAACAGGAATGATTATTTGGTCATCAGGTAAGTCCAGCTTTCTATGTCTGCAGTGGAGCATAATCAAGGCTTTAGTATAATCGAGGCTTTGCGCATCTTTTAAATACCACAACCTACCTGAGTATTGTTGCTGACCGTGTCCATCCCTTTGTTATTACAGTGTACACATCTTCTGATGGGTGCTTCCAGGGTGATAATGTATCTTGTCACAAGTTCCAGTCATCTTAAACTGGCTTCTGGAACATAACAAAAGTAACTTCATTGCATTCAAATGGCCTCTGCAATCATCAGTTCTCAATCCATCAGAACAACTTTGAGTTTGTGGTGGAACAGTAGAGTCACCTCATATGCAGCCAACATAACTACAGCAACTGCGCGATGCTATGATATCAATATGGACCTGTGTCTCTGAGGAAGCTTTCCAGCACCTTGCCGAATCTATGCCATGAGGAATTAAGGGAGTTCTCAAGGCAAAATAGGGGCCAACACAGCACTAGCAACTTATGCCCATGAAGTGAGTGTATACTTAAAAAGTGATTTATTAAGGTTAACAAGACTAATAGTAAATTTGCAGTATTTATTTATTTAATGCAATTTGTCACCATCACATTGAGTAAACATTAATTATCAAAATAATTTACTGCTTTAGGTGCAGTGGAGACTTGCTGTGGAGGCTGTTTCCAAGCCAGTTTGTGTACACTGCAGAGATCAGTGTTCCATTGTACTGTTTTGAATTGTTTGCAAAGACATGTTGCCAATTAGAATACACTGAATTTTAAACTGTATATTGATTGCTGACTTGTTTCCCAGGCATTGTCCACTGAGGCACAAAGAACATAACATTTTTTCATAACAAAATCAATAACATTTAATCAGATATTTACCGCCAATTTAAAATACTGATCACATGTTTTGTGTGTTGTACTGTGTTATATTGTGGAGTGTCTCTGAATTATCTATGAAGACCAACCTTTTCTATTCTGCTATTTGCAGTGGTTAAGCAGTTTTCTGTGGTTGTTCTGTCTTGGTTGCATTTACAGCTTATAATTTCATACCAGTTAATTGATATTTAGCAATTACCCAGTTACTTTGAGTCAATTTAACAAAGAGTTTAATGTAAAACATTTTGTCTGCAAATTTTTTAATACTTATTGTGTATATTTTAACATACTATCGATACTTTCCTTGTTGGTCCTACACTTTTCTCTCTTATTATTAGGGTTTGCACATAACTGATTTCTAATTTAAATATGTACAATCAATCTGATACAGTATATCACAAAAATTAGTACAGCCCTCACATTTTTGTGCACATTTCGTTATAAGGGCAAGATCAAAGTAGCATGGAGGGAGGTTAGCCATCTATCAGAGTTGCAGAAAGGTGCGACAAAGAAGGTGCATAACAAATACAGCAAGCTGTCCATACCTGAGGCACGTCGGGATGTCATTCCGACTGGAGAAATGTAGTCGGATGATAACAAAGATATATATATATATATATATATATATATATATATATATATATGTATATATATATATATATATATATATCTCGCTATATATATATAGCGAGACAGAAGTTAAGCTCTCCTTGCAACATGGCAAATTGAACCTCCCCCATCCTCATTCAGATCTGGCGTTTGGAATTATTTTGGTTTTCATGTGACGTATGACCCTGAAGGTAAGCGCGTCATGGACTAAAGTAAAACAGTATGTTGGATGTGCCATGCAATGCTCAATTACATGGGTGGGAGCTAGTGTGTTAGCGCAGTTAGCTTGTTAACGTGTTGGCCGTCCAGCCCCACGCTCAGGGCAATCCGCGGTAGCTCGTTAACGGAGATTTGCCGTGTTGTGGCGTTAACGTTATTTCTTTTTTTTTTTTCTTTTTTTTTGGCCTGTCCCGTTTGGCTCTTTTGCCATCAGAATTGTTGTCTAAAGGCAAAGAAAGATGCCCAACGGATTTACTTTACCAAACTGACCATCCCAGCCTTGCCGTAATGGTCCATTTGATTCACCTTTTATTGTTTATTTTATTTTCACTTACTGAATACGGGACAGACTTGACTGGGGGAAAGAAGGGGAGAAAGAAAGAGGGAAAGAGAAACAGCTGAGAAGAGGGACGGGGGAGAAGGGCAAAAGACAAAAACCAACAGAACGGGCAGAGAAAAAAAAATGCATATATCAATCACCTGGATCACCTGCTGAGAAAGAAAAAAGAAAGCAAGCAGAAGAGAACAAGAGTAATAGAATAAACAACATCACAATGATATATGGGAATATGACAGTAAATACTAAATGTTAAACATTATTGTGCAGCACATAAGATCAACAGAACACAGTGTGCTTTGAGGTAGGAGCCAAAAAGGGTGTAGTTTGTGGGTGTGATCACCCGTGTGTACACCTGTGAGCATGGACGCGCTTGTTTTTTGTTTTTTTAAAAGGTTCTTTCATGTAATAATCTGCTAGAGGGTGTGGGGGGGCCACAGCCCCGTCCTCCAGGGCGTGAAGCAGGTGTGGAGGAGATCAAAACTCCAGACATCCAGAGGCCCCCAGAACACAAGAGACCAAGGAAGACCAACAGAGGGGCAGCCGCGCCACTGTCCCGGAAAGAGCTGAGGAGAGTCCCAGATGAGGGCTCACTCAGCAGCCGCGGAGCAGAAGCCAGGGGGAGTTGCAGTGACGCGCCCGTGAGCTCCGCCGGCAGCCAGCTGCGCCTGAGTGACCGAGCCCCAGGCCGAGAGGCCGGGGGCACCCCACCTCCGAAGTGGCCCGAGTGAGCCCCAGGCTCCAGGCCCCGATAAGCGGCCGCCAAGGAGTGAGCCGGTGTGTACCTGGACGCCCATCCCCAGACACAAAGAACCACCAACGCACCGATGTCTGAGGGGGTCCGCCACTGGCAGGGGAAGTGGTGGTAGGGGGAGATAGGCCTCCAAACCTTGGAGGGCCTGAGATGTCCCCAGAGAGGTGGCGCCTGACACCCAACCTGACATATAGACACAGACATACAGGCACACACAGATACAAACATCCATTCCCACCCTCATGCTCTCATATGCAATTACTCCACACTCAACCAAAGTGGAGACAGACATAAAGAGACGTTGTACACACGATCACACTCCCCAAGCGTACTCTACAAACCGGGTCTAGGTGCCCCCGCCCCTGGAGGGGGGAACTGCACCCAGACCCAGGTGGTGTTTCCCTTTTCCCTGCGGTGGGGGGAGGCAGACCGCCCCGACTCCGCAGCAGCAGGAAGGCTCCACACTCCAGACCGCAGTCGGACGGCCAACTCCTCCTCCTAGTCCTGGCCCCCCTGCTCCAGCAGGTCGCAGAGAACGGGGGTGAGAGAAGACTCCGAACCTCCCTCCACCCGCTCATTGTAATGTTGATGCATGTGTGTTCTAAGGTGCATTTAAAACCCAGGAGGGCATGGAGCTAACTGCCAGAGAGCAGCAGGTAAGCGCATGGTCCCTCCTGCTAGCCCTCAATGTCTACGTGTATTTAAAATTGAGAGGTGGGCAACGATGCCAGGGGTGGGGTGTACACCCTGATGGTACTTTGGACTCCGTGTATCGTGCCCACCCCCAAGATCCTATATGTATGTGTAATGAGAGTGTGAGTAATGTGAATGTCTAAGTTGTGGGATAAAATTGAGGCAGAGGCAGCCAGAAGGGGACAGAGGGGGGGGGGGGGGGGTAGCCTCCTCTGCACCCTGGTGACATACCCCTACTCCAAGGCCCTGCATGTGTGGGTGGTTGTGGTGGAGCGGGAAGAGGGAGGCAGCTGGAGATGGGGAGGGAAGGAAGGGAGGGGCAAGTGACCCCTCCCTGGGGCCAGCTCCCCCGCTGACCCCAGTAGGCACCCCCATACTCCGCGACCCGCCAGGGAAAGGGGGCCCAGGCCCATCCAGACCGGGCCCAGTGCAGCAGCGCCGCCCGGCCCCACAGAGCCCGGGACAGTCCACCCAACCCCACCACAGAGAAAACTGCACCCACCCCACCATCCACTCATCTTCCAGACTACATAAGACAATAAACACCCAGGCTGAGATCTTCCTCCACCTCTCCTGTATCTCCCCCTCCTGCAGAGGGAGCTCCTGAGGAGAGGAAAGCTCCTGCAAGATGTGACAATCTTCCCCACCAGTTGAAGAGCCCCCCAGGTGGCTCGACGCACCGGCGGCACCCTGCTCCAGGGCTGGGCCCCCATGCACCCACCCGCCCACAACCCCGGCAACACACCAACCAGGACCCAAGCCCCCGAGGCCCGGTCCGGGTCCCAGCCCAGAGACGGAGCGCCCCCAGAACCTCACGCCCATCCCGGACCCACCCAGGGGCAGCCAGGCTACCAGGTCAGTAACCCACGTCCGTCAGCACAGACCCTCCCCTAGCCCCGCTGCACGCAGCCGCGAGGAAACAGTCACCGGAGAGCCAACAGAGCCCCTAACCGGACATGACCGCTACCCCGGGTTGAGCCCCCCAAGGAAGATGCCTCCGGGGAACCCCCCGACGCCCTAAGCCTGTCCCTACCCCCACACCAATCACAACAGTGAAGGCGGGACCAAACTATGACCCCCCACCCCCACTAGGTGATGGAGCTGATCAAAGGAGCCCAGAGCAATTGATCTGATGTGGTGGCAGAGGCTGTATCAAGACTAATGTAATCTAATAGATAATTTCTATATTGGTTAGAATTAAGATAATTTTTATTTTTCCAGTTCATGAGGACTGTTTTCTTGGCTATGGACTGTTTTCTTGGCGTTAACGTCATTTCAACGAGATTTACGCTGACAGCACTAGTGGGAACACAACGAATATGACTGCACATTTACTCCGACATCATCCTAGTGCAAAGACAAGTGGAAGCCGACAAAAACAACAAGCACGCATGCTACAAACTTTACCCGAGTCATTTAGACAGCCGTTAGCACATGATCCTCCTTATGGGGACCTGATATGTTTAATATGCTGCTGAGAATATAGCCCAGAAGAAGCGGATAGTATAGCTTTTATTTTGGAAAGGGACATTTCTCTGTAATAAACTCTCTTTTCCAAAGATGAGTGATTCCTCAATCAGATACAGGGCTCGCAAATTTTTTCCAGTCGGGCTACCAAAATCTATCTCTTCCCTGCCCGTCGGCCTATCGTAGGAAGGAAAAATATATGTCAATGCTTTTGCATTCTTTCAGAAATGTAGCTGGGTAATTATGTCATTGGCATCGGTGAGCCACTGTCAATATGTGACATATTGAAATCGCGTTTGAATTTGCGCTTGTTTTTTTGCTTTCACTTTGCAATCGCGCGAACTGTGTATAGAGAGCGACAGCACTGATTGGTGAGTGACGATCATTTGCGCACCAATTCCTCTGACATCGTCTTATCAATCGTTAGCTTACTATGCAAACATGACAAGTGAAATCTCCGGCAGCTTAAACATGTGAGAGGTTGATCACGCAGAGAATCGCTGAGCATTATGTGAGTGAGTGTGTAAAAGCAGCAGGATATATATTTTAGTTCTGCTGAGCCAAATAAGACAGGTCAGGGTGAAGAAGTGACAGCCAAAGAAAAGCTTACCACAAAACAGAAAAGTTATGACAAATCAGACTATAAGGCAAAAAGAAAGTGCATCTTTATGGTTTCATGGACAAAAGAATTTCTGTGGCTGCAATATGACGAGCTATATAACCGGGGCTGCACATAAGTGGTCCGCAGGTGCGCATTTGCTGTCAAAATAAAAAATGCGCACAAGATAAGAAGTTGCAACGCGTGTTTGCGTACATAAGATTTTCAGGAGGAGGACAGACATTTGTTTAGAACTCTTAAAGATGTCGAAGAAGCTCCTTTAAGCAATTACTTTGGTGTTCCTCCACCTCCAAAGAAATGTTAGAAGGAGTCCGAACCACAAAAGAAGCGCGTATTCTCGGAAAAGTAGTTGCAGGAGGTGAGCTGGCTTCAAACAAATGATGAACGCACAGAGATGTGGTGCGGAATGTGCCGTGAAAATTTCATACATGACAAATTAAAAAGGCATGAACATTTTTTTTTGTATCGAAAAAATATCGAACCGCGACACCAGAGTATCGAACCGAACCGAACCGAACCGTGAATTTTGTGTATCGTTGCACCCCTACTATCTATCTATCTATATAAAATCACGGTTTCATTGCTATGTAAAGAAACAGTTGTGATTACATTTATCAGCTGTTAAAGTTCTCAGAGTTTATTCATTCTGGTTATTTCAAATTGGAAGACAATCCACTGTTATATCTAAACTAGTGTGAAAGTTAAACCTAGAAACGTTGAGCTTAAAAGTCACAATAATTCTATACTGTCTATGAGAATAAAATTCAGTCATTCCACTAGATTTATTTATGCTATTTTGTGGTGTAGCTACACGTGGGCTTGCAGTGTCCGTCTCATAGCTTGCACCTTCATGTTTGTGTCAGCTTTAATTTATTTAAGTACTGTAAATGAAACGGTGACCAGAGTCATGGTAAAAGGAGATATAGATGTTCTTCTTCCTCCATCCCTGTCTTTAATATGCGCATAATCTGTGGAGCTGCTCTAGCAGAGATGTAACAGAATATATTTGTACCACGAAAACACAAGCCCAGCCACAGAGCAGCACCACACTGATGCGGTTGTTGCCCTTTAAGGCTTATTGCTTCTCTTTCACATTTATCTCATTTAATTATGCTGAGAGGATGACATCAGAGTGGGACATTAGTACACACTGAGATATAGCTCTGTCGTGTGGGAACATCAGTGGGCAACGATACCCCCCTCTCATGCAGACTGATCTTTCTCCATCTTCCTCCGTTCATTCACTTGTTAATTACATTACTCATCTCTCTCCTGGCCTCAGCTGTGTCAATGAAACAGCTGGGGTTGTTCCTAGAGCACCAATCCTAGGAATCATAAATCAAAACCTCTCCTGCTGCCATCAACTAAGACCCAGGGAAGGGAAAAGTGAGCACTCCTCTTGTTATCTTTTCTTATATTTTAGGACCTCAAAGAAATTGAGAGAATAGTTAACAAGTCATACATGCTGTCCTTGATTGTCTTATTACTTTTTTTTTTTTTTTTAACTTGGCTTAGAGAAGGGTTAGTGTCTATTAATCACATCTCATTTTGACTCTCCTGACTGTGACCATTTTATACTACATTTGGTCATATCATTGTTTAGACAACAAAGGTACCAGATCCAGCACAGCACTCAGGGCTGGACTGATAATCTGGCATACCGGGCAATTTTCTGGTGGGTTGACACACTTTTGGACTGACGGGCCAGCCTGAAGGGCCACTGCAAATGGGGTGTGCAAGCACTGACAGCAGCCCCTTCATTCATTTTCATGACTGATGCTGGATTTCCCAATCAGATCTCTTAATGAGATTGGCCCCTACCCTATCTTTGTTGTGCGTCATGTAGATTGGGGAAAAAGTTTAGTGTGGAAGAAGTGGTGAAAAGGTGGAGCTGGAAAGCTGAGAGAAAGCAATAAAAAGAAACTAATAATAGATGTAGCAAAATGTACAAAATTAACCGACAGGTTAGCTGTCAGTGCTCCTGCACTGTGAACAGTAGTACCAGCAGCAATTAGTAACCGGGCCTCCCAGTCACAGGAGGCTGTTGCTGCTGGCACCAGCTGCGGAGAAGAGAGGAAGAAACTAAGAAGGGGAAATTCACTTGGTAAGAAAATACAAGTACAAGAAGTAATTAGGAAGTCACAAATTCAAGGATTCAGGTAAAATATTCGTCAAATGCTACACTAAAGATTAACCCATCAGCGACTACCAACCTGATTAAAACCTGTTTGCTTGTCTGTTTGGTGGATTGTTTGTCCTAGTCCAGCCCTGACAACACCTGACAAGAACTGTTATTTACTTATGAATGCGAACTTTTTAATTTGTCTCACAAAATTGGATCAGTCTTGTTCATCAATTACAATAAAGTCTTGTGGCATAAATTGTGCCTTTTATATCTTTTTACACAATGCTTGGTCAGAAAACCAGCAGTCTTTATTCTATGAACTGCCCTTATGACTTTCTTAGTAGCCAGTGCATGAATTGAGCACATACACATATGTACACCTGGCTTAGGCATAACCGAAAAAAGTAAAATTCAAGAATTTTGTCATCAAGTATTATAGTTGTGAGGACAGGAATGACGATGACCATGGTATGCCAATCAGAATAAGATCAGTACCATTTGAGCTGTTGAGCTATGTTCCCACTTGTTAGCATCATAGCGTGCTGAGAAAGCAATGGGAAGATACTCAGTGTAGTGTTCAGTGCCAGCATTATTGACCATTAAAAAGCAAAAGCCAGAAATCATCAAGCCATATTCCATAAACCACTGTTTATTAGCTCAATCCAAGTCATTTACGGACAAACAGGACTTTCTTGTATGTAGCAGCACACACAGGTCTTCCATGTAATAAAAAGACAAGTTGGCAAAGGTGTAGAGATTTTTACTGGTTCAGAATAAACTGTATTGTTTTAAAGGATATTAGATACTTTCTTCTTGGCAAATTCACACTTCAGTTAGGACTCTGGATGTTGAGAAAATATTTACACTTCAGAGCATAAACTTGCACATCAGTAAGCCCAGAGTGTATAAAGTGACCAGGTGTCAGGTGTTCCCCAGGTAAGTGAGTCACACGCACCCATTTTTCCTGCTTCTAACACATCTACTTGGAGAAAAAAAAACAGTTTGTAAAGATGAGACTTTGTTGAAAAAACGAATTCTTTGCTTCTGGACTTCTTCTTTTCCTCCTGTACCCTTGCTGATGTGGAGGTTTTGTCTGGGTGTCAACACCTATCATTCAGGAGAAAAGTGCAGCAGGTGCCTGCTGATATCACAAGTGATGCGGCAGGTATAATCGGGCCCTTGTTTAACACACTGAGTTGTTCTTCCTGCTGCTGCAGACCACCTAAGTGCCTGTTTGTTATATTTTCCCTGGGAGACATAGCCCTGTGGTCACATAGCTTGGTGGTTTTGAGAGATTGGGGGAGGGAAGCAGAGGGGAAAATCACATGGTCCCTGGAATGTTCGGCTCTGTTGTGGATGAGCAGCAGGAAGCACATAGCCATTAGAATAAAGGAGAGGAGCTCAGTTAAGCTGAGGCTGAAAAAAAGGGATAATGTTGCTGAACTTTTCACTATGCTTAAAAATAAGCCGCCAATGCAGCAACATTTGTGTCTTGATAATATACTGTATTGTCTTTGACTCACTGATGATAGGTTTACAGTCTGCTAAGAATGAACAGACTTTAGCATAGTTAATGAAGTCATGCAAATTTTACACTCATACTATTACTCTTAAGAAATTGATTTAAATATATATATATCATTTGAGACCATATTATTTTGAAATATACAAGGGCTAGCTAAGTGAAAACTACATCAAAGTCATGCTCGATGCAAATAACCTATTACAGCAAACTTCAAGTAATTTGATGATTACCTGGAAACACAAGTGGTGGTTCCAGTGTAATAACAGGAATCAGGGCTGACAAATGCAAAACTGCCTGTTCCGATCTGAAGCCATCCTAAAAATAATCTTAAATGTGTTCAAGACAGATCGGAGCAGATTAAAACGTACCATTTTGTGCTGCTTGTGTGTTAGTCCTTTATCTTCTACACCTTTTTAAACTCCTTCCTGACTATGACGAGTAGTAGAGGAATAATAAAATAATGCTTTAGCAAAAGTGCCAGTAAATCATTTTGAAAAGACCCCACTAATTTTACATAAATCAATAAAACAAAAAGTAATTATTATGAAAAAAATGTTCTCCGCCAGTGTTAAGTCGATTAATATTACTGCTGTAGGTGTTTAAGGTTGAGCTTATTTAAAATACTATATATTTTAACTAAGCTCCCATACCAATAAGAGGTATGGGGTCTTCACACACCCCAGTTCTCTGCTGGCCATCGGGGCGGGGGGGCTGGGAGGAGGTGTTGGCCGTCCGATTGGGATCTGGGATGCGGGGCCTCCCTTCTGCTGTGGAGCCAGGGCGGTCTGCTTGCCTCCACCCCGGGGGAAAGGGTAACATCTCCTGGGTCTAGGTGCCGTTTCCCCCTCTGGAGGAGAGGATAACTGGACCCGGGGTATAGAGTATGTTTGGGGAGCGTGATTGTGTGTACAATGTCCATTTGTGTCTATCTTTACGTTGGGTGAGTGCTGAGTATTTGTATATGTGTGCATGAGGGTGGGAATGCATGTTTGTGTCTGTGTGTGCCTGTTTGTATGTGTCTATATGTCAGGTCGGGTCTTAGACTCCACCTCTCTGGGAACTCCCAGGCCCTCCAAAGTACGGAGGCCTATCTCCCCTCACCACACTCCCTGCCGGTGGCTGATGCCCTCAGGGGTCGGTGCGTTTGTGGTTCTTGGTGTCCAGGGCTGGGCGCTCATGTATGTACCAGCTCACTCCCGGTGGCTACTTGGCAGGGCCTGGCGCCTGTTGCTCAGTCAGGCTTCCCAGGAGGGTGGCACGGATGCCCCTCCGGGGGTCCTCCTTGGGCTCTCGCACTCTGGGGCCTCTGGATGTCTGGGGCCTGGATCTCCTCCATGCCTGCTTCATGCCCTGGGGGACGGGGAAATCATTATGCCCATATGACAGAGAATATGCATCTTCTTTTTGTTTTCATATTTTAATTTATATTTATATTTATGCGGCCGCAAGGTGGTTGGTGCCTGCCGTGGTGGTAATCCCCGAACCAAATGGTGGACACCAGAGGTGAAGGGAGCCACCAAGCTGAAGAAGGAGTCCTATCGGGCTTGGTTAGCCTGTGGGACTCCGGAGGCAGCCGACAGGTATCGACAGGCCAAGCGAAATGCGGCTCGGGCAGTGGCTGAAGCAAAAACTCGGGTGTGGGAGGAGTTCGGAGAGGCCATGGAAAAAGACTTTCGGACTGCCTCGAAAAGATTCTGGCAAACCGTCAGGCGTCTCAGGAGGGGAAAGCGGTGCTCTACCTGCACTGTGTATAGTGCTGGCGGAGCGCTGCTGACGTCGACTGAGAAAATTGTCAGGTGGTGGAAGGAATACTTCGAGGACCTCCTTAATCCCACTGACACGTCTTCCGAGGAGGAAGCAGAGTCTGGGGATGAGGGGAATGACCCGCCAATTTCCGGGGGCGAGGTCACTGAGGCAGTTAAACAACTCCTTGGTGGCAGAGCCCCTGGTGTTGATGAGGTCCGCCCCGAGTTCCTGAAGGCTCTGGACGTTGTAGGGCTGTCCTGGTTGACACGCCTCTGCAATGTTGCGTGGAGATCAGGGGCAGTACCTGTGGACTGGCAGACCGGGGTGGTGGTCCCCATCTTTAAGAAGGGGGACCGGAGGGTGTGTTCCAACTACAGGGGGATCACACTCCTCAGCCTCCCTGGGAAAGTCTATGCCAGGGTGCTGGAAAGGAGAGTTCGTCCGCTAGTCGAACCTCGGATACAGGAGGAACAATGCGGTTTTCGTCCTGGTTGCGGAACACTGGACCAGCTCTTTATCCTCTCGAGGATACTTGAGGGTGCATGGGAGTTTGCCCAACCAGTCTACATGTGTTTTGTGGACTTGGAGAAGGCATTCGACCGTGTCCCTCGGGGTGTCCTGTGGGAAGTGTTGCGGGAGTATGGGGTATCTGGCCCATTACTACGGGCCATTCGATCCCTATACAACCATTGTAAGAGCTTGGTTCGCATTGCCGGCAATAAGTCGGACTCGTTCCCGGTGGGTGATGGGCTCCGCCAGGGCTGCCCTTTGTCTCCGGTTCTGTTCATAATTTTTATGGACAGGATTTCTAGGCGCAGCCAAGTGGCGGAGGGCTTTCGCTTTGGTGGCCTCAGAATCTCATCTCTGATTTTTGCGGATGATGTGGTTCTGTTGGCTTCATCGGGTGAGGGCCTCCAGCTCACACTGGAATGGTTCGCAGCCGAGTGTGAAGCAGCGGGACTGAGGATCAGCACCTCCAAATCTGAGACCATGGTTCTCAGTCGGAAAAGGGTGGAGTGCCCACTCCGGGTCGGGGATGAGTTCCTGCCCCAAGTGGAGGAGTTCAAATATCTCGGGGTCTTGTTCGCGAGTGATGGGAGAAGGGAGCCGGAGATCGACAGACGGATTGGGGCTGCAGCTGCAGTAATGCAGACGCTGCACCGGTCCGTCGTGGTGAAGAGGGAGCTGAGTGTAAAAGCGAAGCTCTCAATTTACCGGTCGATCTACGTCCCTACCCTCACCTATGGCCACGAGCTGTGGGTAGTGACCGAAAGAACGAGATTGCGGATACAAGCGGCAGAAATGAGCTTCCTCCGAAGGGTGGCTGGCCTCTCCCTTAGAGATAGGGTGAGAAGTTCGGCCATCCGGGAGGGGCTCAGAGTAGAGCAGCTGCTGCTCCACATCGAAAGGAGCCAGCTGAGGTGGTTCGGGCATCTGACAAGGATGCCTCCTGGGCGCCTCCTGGGTAAGGTGTTCCAGGCATGTCCCACCGGGAGGAGGCCCCGGGGCAGACCCAGGACACGCTGGAGAGATTATATCTCTCGGCTGGCCTGGGAACGCCTTGGTGTTCCCCCGGATAAGCTGGAGGAGGTGGCTGGGGAGAGGGAGGTCTGGGCCTCTTTGCTTAGGCTGCTGCCCCCGCGACCCGGCCTCGGATAAAGCGGATGAAGATGGATGGATGGATGGAATTTATATTTAATTGTGTTGTGGTTTGCAGTGTTTTGTGTTGTTTCACTTTAAATTTGTTTAAAAGGAAAAAGCTGAAAATTTAAATAGTTAAAAGTTGAAATGTGAATAGTTGGTTTTTGTATTATATGATTTATTTATTACATTTTATGTGGAGTGAATAAATAAAAGTGTATTTACGGTGGCCCCTAGAGACAAAGCACGTACAAACTCCAAAACACAACAGAAGTGCTCCAGGATGCTAGGGCGCAGTGTTGAGCTTTTGTTACCTAGTGGCTACACAAGCCAGCAAGTACCAACGACCAGATTTGGTGTGTGGTAGTAACAGGTAAATGAACATTTTTTTTAAATTATTTGAATATATATGAGTGCTTGTGTATAAATACACAAACAATACACATATGCTTTCAGTTGTGTAATTTAAGTGATCTAGGTAGCTCTGTTTTGGAAGTTCAGTTAACTCTAGGAATGTGTTTTGGAGTTTGTACGTGCTTTGTCTCTAGGGGCCACCGCATATGTTTATATATAAGCATATATAAATAAAACCACGTCTTTTTTTTACATTACTGATTCCTTTTGTGCATAATTTTATATTATTGTTAATAATAAATTAATTAAAGCAACAAAACAACCTGAAGAGCCGGCTCTTTTTAGTGAGCCGAGCCGAAAGAGCCGGTTTTCTAAAAAGAGCCGGAAATCCCATCACTAATCCATTGGGTATCCTTGTTGGCCTTCAGACAACAATTCTGACGGCTAAAGAACCAAATGGGACAGGCAAAAAAACCAAACAAAAAAAACCCCCAAAACTATATATTATGTTTAATCTACAATTATATTCTCTAAAATCATATGTTATTAGTGTTGTTGTTTGTGAGATTCATACATATTGCAAAATAATTCAATTCAATTCAATTTTATTTATATAGCGTCAAATCACAACAAAAGTCGCCTCAAGGCGCTTCATAGATACAGAGGAAAACCCAACAATCATATGACCCCTTTTAAGCAAGCACTTTGGCGACAGTGGGAAGGAAAAACTCCCTTTTAACAGGAAGAAACCTCCGGCAGAACCAGGCTCAGGGAGGGGCGGCAATCTGCTAGGATCGCTTGGGGTGATAGAAGGAAGACAGGATAAAAGACATGCTGTGGAAGAGAGACAGAGGTTAATAACAGATATGATTCAATGCGCTCCCTCCCATTCTATTTTTAAATACTCTAGGAACAATAAGTAGTTCTGCAGAGCGAGAGCGAAGTGCTCTAATAGGGCGATATGGTACTACAAGGTCATTAAGATAAGATGGGGCCTGATTATTTAAGACCTTGTATGTGAGGAGCAGGATTTTGAATTCAATTCTGAATTTAACAGGAAGCCAATGAAGGGAAGCCAAAACAGGAGAAATATGCTCTCTCTTTCTAGTCCCTGTCAGGACTCTTGCTGCAGCATTTTGGATTAGCTGAAGGCTTTTCAGTGAGTTTTTTGGACATCCTGATAATAATGAATTGCAGTAGTCCAGCCTGGAAGTAATAAATGCATGAACTAGTTTTTCAGCATCACTCTGAGACTGCTAATATTTCTAATTTTAGAGATGTTGCGCAAATGGAAGAAAGCAGTCTTACAAATTTGTTTAATATGTGCGTTGAAGGACATATCCTGGTCAAAAATGACTCCAAGGTTCCTCACAGCGTTACTGGAGGCCAAGGTAATGCCATCCAGAGTAAGAATCTGGTTAGATACCATATTTCTAAGATTTTCAGGGCCGAATACAATAACCTCAGTTTTATCTGAATTAAGAAGCAGTAAGTTAGCGGCCATTCAGGTCTTTATGTCTTTAAGACATTCCTGCAGTTTAACTAATTGGTGTGTGTTATCTGGCTTCATGGACAGATAGAGCTGCGTGTCATCTGCATAGCAGTGAAAATGTATGCTATGTCTTCTAATGATGCTGCCTAGGGGAAACATGTATAGTGTAAACAGAATTGGTCCTAGCACTGAACCCTGTGGAACTCCATAATTAACTTTAGTGGGTGAAGATGAATCTCCATTTACATGTACAAATTGGAGTCTATTAGATAGATATGATACAAACCACTGCAGCACAGTACCTGTAATACCTACAGCATGTTCTAATCGCTCTAATAGGATATTATGGTCGACAGTATCGAACGCTGCACTGAGGTCTAGCAGGACAAGCACAGAGATGAGTCCACTGTCAGAGGCCATAAGAAGATCATTTGTAACCTTCACTAAAGCTGTTTCTGTGCTGTGATGAGCTCTGAAACCTGACTGAAACTCTTCAAATAAACCATTCCTCTGCAGATGATCAGTTAGCTGTTTGATAAACAAATAAACAGCTTTTATGCTCAAAACTGAAACAAAATGTAGCTGTCAATGTGAATGGATAGCTGAATTAGACATTATCCGACTCCATGTGTTAGCCTTTAAGATATTGGTGACCTGTATGTATCCTGCTATGTATCTTGATTTCTTGATATTGATTCTTGATTATTTTTTAACCCTTGGTTAATATCGATACAATGTGGAAATTCATGCAAAGATCAACTGGACAGTAATGTTTTTACTGATATAAAAAATAGCAAAATGCTAATATTAATTGAAATATTGTACTTGTTTATCCACAGCAAGATGAATAATGATACTGATTATAACATATCAAATCTTACCATAAAACAACAGGCTGTAACTACACATCAGTTAAAAACACAAGGTTATTCCAGAGCTTGTGACCATAGGTCAGGGCAGGAACATACATCAACCAGTAAATTGAAAGCTTTGCTTTAATGCTCAGCTCTCCTTTTACCACAACAGACTGATGCAGCTCCATTTTTCTCTCCTCACTCATGTACAGACCCCTGACCTGGAGTAGGCCCTCCACATTTTCCCTGAAGTGGAAGCCTTCTTCCACCTGGCTACCTGGCCTGTGAAGTGCGATCGCTCGGTAGTTGGAATAAACCTCCAGCACCTCTTCTTAAAGAGCAAACAGGTGACCTCACCCCACTGATGGGCAAGCTGCCCCCCTCGTCCCTAGATCCTGTTTCCTCTACAGAAGATGTGTCAGTGGGATTCAGAAGGGAACATCCGCATAGTTAGCCAAATCAGCCCTCGTGATCAATTGAGTGACAGATGTTGTACCCAGATCGCCCTGGCATCCAACAGAGGTCCTTGAAGTATTCCTTACACTGAATAACTATGTCACCTATCTGCTCCCACACCACAGTTTTTGCTTTAACTACCACCAGGGCTGCATAGTGCTTGGCCTCGTGGTACACATCAGCTGCTTTCAAAGTACAACAGGCCAAAGAAGCTGGAAAGGACACCTTCTTCAGCTTGATATCTCCCTTCAACTCCCTGGTTCAGGGATTAACACTATAACAGGCACCAACCACCTTGCAGCTGCAGCTTCTTGCAGCAGCTTTAGCAATGGAGATGTGAAACATGGTCCATTTGGACTCAATGTCCCAAGCCTCTCTTGGAATGCTGTTGAAGCCCTGTCATGGTGGGAGATAAAGATCTAACTGACCAGGGCCTCTGCCAGGCATTCACAGCGCATAGTCAGAATACATTTAGATGTGCCAGGTCTATCCAGTATCTTCTCCTATCAAATGATTCAACACTTAACCAGGCGGTGATCAGTTGATAGCTCAGCTCCTGTATGCACTTGAGGGTCCAGAACATAACATATGGCTGCAGATCATTTTTATTGATCATTATTATTATTGTAGGGTCTACCTTACAATATAAAGCACCTTGAGGCGACTGTTGTTGTGATTTGGCGCTGGATAAATAAAATAGAAATGGGTTGCATAGATCACCTGATATGACTACAAAATCGATCTCTGACCTGTGATATAGGGTCTCCTGGTGCAACATGCACTTGGTCAAGTTACTTGAAAAAAGTAATCAGTAACTAATTACTGATTACTTCCCCCAAAAAGTAATCCCGTTACTTTACTGATTACTTATTTTCAAAAGTAATTAATTACTTAGTTACTTAGTTAGTTTTTAAAAACACGATTTACAACCTGAAGAGGTGATAAAGCGATAGATCTTTCAGCCCAATTCTACTTTTTCTACATAATCCATCATACAAAATGTAATCAAATGGAAAAGTCTCTTTTTTTAACTTGTTTTATCAGTTTTAATCTTTTAACTTTATGCATCAAGCAAAAATTTAATTATATGCAACATTCTCTGAGTTGAATAAATGAGTTTAACATTTAAACCTATTTTCTGCACATTCCAGCACATAAAATAAAATATTTTTTTGTTTACACTCACTCTTTCAAATAGATGCAAGTAAAAAACAGCAGAACATAAATAAAGTCAAAGACTCAGCGGTCCTGTTGCTCTATTTTCACCTGTAAAGCAGGACTGCGGTAGGCGGAGGTTTACCCTGGTGCAGGTGTGCAGCGGTCAGTGGAAGGATACGGCAGTGTCTCTGTGAGTTTCCCATTACGTCGTTGCGCACTCGGTGCTTGCTTGGAAGTTTAGGGGTTTTTTTCGCTGTAAAAAGAAGTTTTCTTCCCACGCACGATGGACGCTAATGTTTTTGTCACTTTTTATGGAATCAAACTCAAAGTAAGGTCAGTACTTCCACGCTGCACGCTCATACTCTCTCCCACAATCGATATGTGATCCATTGTTGATCTGCACACAGCTGTTGTCACTAACGGCGCACTCGCTTACGTCACTGTCGTGAGCCATTCTCGCAAAATTACGGTTTTAGTAACGCAGTAACGCAGCGTTCCTACGGGAAAGTAACGGTAATCTAATTACCGTTTTTGCAATAGTAATCCCTTACTTTACTCGTTACTCGAAAAAAGTAATCAGATTACAGTAACGCGTTACTGCCCATCTCTGCTTATGAATATCCTTATATTCGAACATGGCATTTGTTATTGATAAGTTGTTTTGCACAGAAGTCCAATAGTAGAACACCACTTCAGATCAGGCAGGCCGTTATTCCCAATCCAGTCTCTCCAGGTCTTCAGAGGGTCATCAACACAGCCCAGAAGATCACTGGCTGCTCTCTGCCCAGCCTGGAGGTCACTGCAAACTCTCGGTACCTCAGCAGAGCTGGCAATATCATCAAGGACCACTCTCACCCCAGCAACCAACTGTTTGAACTATTACCGTCAGGCCGACGGTACAGGTCACATAAAACCAGGACAAACAGATTCAGGGATAGCTTCTTTCCCAGAGCTATCACCGTAGTAAATAAGCACAAAAACAACTGAACCTATTCCATACCGTCACTGTCATTATATTATGCTGCTATTCATACTGTCATCATATTAATGCTGCTATCCTGTATATATTGTACATACTATTGTTTGAGTACTTACGATTGTTTTTTTTGTACTTTTTATATTTTACATTTATATTTATTATTGAAACTTGCACCAAGGGAGTGGCACTCCAATTTCGTTGTACTCTGTACAATGACAATAAAAGGCTATTCTATTCCTGTTATTGCCCACATGAGCACTGAAGTGTTCCAGAAGAAGTCACTAAATGGAGCAACCTTGAGCACCACACTGAATGACTTCAAGAAGGCTGGGTACTCTGAACATGATTTTTCATGATTAGACATACAAGTCCAATATAGGGCAGCACAGTGATATAGTGGTTAGCACTGTTACATCACAGCAAGAAGGTCCTGAGTGCAACTCCACCATCTGGGATGGAGGAACAGGAACAGTTTTCAAAAGGAACAGTTTTACATGTTCTTCCTGTGTTTGAGTGTGTTCTCTCCAGGTACTTCGGCTTCCTCCCACAATCCAAAGTAGTGCAGTTAGTGGAGTCAGGTAAATTAGTGACTCTAAATGGACCATAAGTGTGAATGCTTGTCTGTGTTTCTCTTGTTAATCCTGTGTCAGATTGCCGACCAGACTGGTGACCTTTCAACTTATGGCAGCTTGGATAGGCTACAGCAGTAGCTTCAGATCACCAGTGTGTTTTTTATGGTGTAACTACAGAGGCTGCATTTGATTGTTTACATGGTTTGGATCTATTAATTACATACGTTTACTTTATTCAGCAGCTAAATGCCAAAAGTGGAGGTGGCTGGGTGCCTTGGTGGTGGGATCTTCCGTGTGTCAATGGTTTACACCCCCGGTTTGAGCGGCACCTTAATATGAGTGTATTTAAAGGTGAGCTGCAGATGAGAATTGGTGATTCTCTGGACTTGTCTTCCTTTTTGGCATATATTTTAACAGTATATGTGCAATTAAATTACAGAGTCTTCTATTTGATGTATGTTTTATATATCACGTCTCTGTCTCAAGTATACCAGACTTGAGTGCCTTCTTGGTAATTAGCATAGTTTTAAACTAGATATTATCTGGGTGAAATTCCCAGGGTGACATTGTTGGGTTTTCCTTGTAATTGAAAAGCTCCCAATCAACACACTACAATCTTTGCATGTGTGACATCATCCTTGGTTCCCCTTTCTGTTTTCCTCATCATTTCCCCCATTTGTGTTGCCACACTCACAAAAATGTTCTAAACAATGGAGAGAGCTGGCATTCACAATATCTAATATGGAATTTCTTTTAACCATCTTTTGCAGTAATGACAGCATCCCACACACTGCTTAAAACAATATGGGTTGATGTCTACTATACTTGACTTTCTCAGTCTTTAATCAGTAAGGTCAGGCAACTGTGGTAGAAAGTCTATGACATCTGTATATGTCTGAAATAAAGATACAATAATAGTAGTTCTTGCTTGGTTCTGAGGTCTAATAGACTTATTATTGTTACTCCGTATGAATCATTCTGTACAAAATATGCAGCACACAGGGTGGAGCATGTCTCTGAAGAATTCCAGCAAACATTAACAAGTTGGATAACCACTGCCTAAATGGTAAATCAAAATATCAAAATTATGATTTAATATTATTTGAAAATGTAAGTTGTACCACTGTCAAGGGCAATCGGTTGAACGAACTTGAAGGTTCTAACGAGTGGGAGAAATAATCTTTTCTTATCAAGCAAATTGATCATTCCACAGGTTAAAAAATATATACAGACCCTCTGACAGTCCCTTGTCTTCTGAGTCAGATGGCCTCCACTTCCAACTTCGCTAGTCTGTCCTGCTTGAACATCACAGAGACCATTTCCGGCTGTACCTCATGGGTAGAGCGGGTCATCCACTAATTGGAAGGTTTGGTGGTTCGATCCCTGGCTATTTCAGCCTGCATGCCAAAATATCCTTTGGGCAAGATGCTAATCCTAAGATTCCTCTCCAGTGCCACACTTCTGCCCCTTTGAAAAGTTTTGTTGTTGCTGGCCTCTAGCCAAGCCTCTTGAGGGGATCCCATCCCCTCTGTCAATGCTGGCTGCCAACCAAGTCTTCGGAGAAACTCTGCCTCCTTTGCCTCTGCTCACCTTGTAAGCATCCACTACTGGCTTTAAGGTAAGCCTCTGGAAGGATCCAATCTTCTATTAACTGCCACCTTTCTGGCCCCCAGAAGGGGGTCAATGTCCTTTGTTACTGGCCAGCCTCCTTCATCATTGCCTGCTTCCTACACCTCTAAGCATTGAGAGCCAACTCTCCTCTCGGGGAATACTGAGGCATTCCCAAGTCAGCTAAGACACATAAACGCTCCTTTGTCAAGGGTCCGTACCAACTCCTTACCTTAAGACATTCAAGGCATTCAAGAGGCATCTTGATCAGATGCCTGAACCACCTTAACTGGTTTTTTTTTGTAGCTGTTATCGTCCCTCCTGAATGACTGAGTTCCTCACTCTATCACTAAGGTGAGCCAGGACCCCTTTACAAGATACAAGAAGCAATTTGTAATCTTATTATTCTGGTCACTACCCACATCTCTTGATCATATGTAAGGCTAGGAATGTAAAGTAGTCAGCTTCACCTTCAGTTGGTTTTCTCTTCATCACAAAAGAGCAGCAAACACAAGCGCAGAAACAGTGGTCAAGGGTGGCAAGGCAAATTCCCCTGCAATAAGCTTTTATGTTTTGACCTATACTTTATTTCAAAAAGCACAAAAGAGCTTTTCACCCTCAGGGTTAGGTTCCTATGTACATGGAGTAACCTAAGACTGCTACATTTTATAAAATATAATCACATGTAAACTCTTTTTAGAGTCAATTTATATGTATAAAGACGCAAAAGGTTAACCCTTTAAAACCGGTCAGAGCGGGCACACTCCGTTTTGCGCAACTACTTTTAAATCCCGGTAGCGCTGCAACCACGTAAGCTAGCGCAATAATTTTTTTTGCATATGAAACCGGAGAAGTTGTACTTACATCTTATGCCATCAGCTTGTCCTAAGTCACGGTTTCCTTCCACATATAGCTTTGCAAAAACTGCATAAAAAGCACTTGCAGCAACAAAAACATAATATTCCAGAAACACGCTTTGCCAATCCAATCAGCTGTTCATAACACTTCCTACGTTGGAATAGAAGTCAGCGCGAACTATCGCATGTCCGCCATTACCTGCCTGGAACCGTAAGTGACGTCATTTTCGCGGAAATGTAGTTTTTTACCAACAGGGCCTCATGAGCCTATAGATAAAAATTGGTGTATTTCAAAAATAAAACTATGAAGACACTTAAAATAAATTTCCTGTGGTGGGAAACTATTTTGTGCAACTTTTTTGTATTCACAGTTTTGAGGGTAAGCCTCTTAAATTTCTCTAACTAGAAATACATGTTAAAAAAACAAAAACGATTTTTTTGTAGTTTATTGCACTTTTTTGCAATTTATGTAATTACTATGCACTTAATGCATATATATTATTGAAATTTAGGCTGTAATGGTTGTATTGATGTATAGCAACTTGAAATGCTCCCAAAAATGGCACCGCAACATGTAAAAATATAATATAAGCTCTGGCGGACTTGGTTCTATAGTAGGTCTTAAAGGGTTAATAAAAAAAATAAGTATATTATCATTTAATCTGCACAGGTGGATGATATCACTTGGGCGATAATTACCTATACATTGACATTTCCTCTACAGTGATAACTTTGTATTCACTGAAAAAGATTGTCTAATCTTCAGCTTGTAGAGTTTCAGCTCATATACAGAATGAGAAAAGGCCCTCCGTGATCGTCATATATACAAGAAGTTTGCTATTGCCTCTGGCTTATCAAATTCCCTCTAGTCACAACAGGAAGAAAATCCTAATTGACAATTTCACACTGGTTCATTCCCTCCCCCATTTTTCATTTACTATCATTAGTGCTTGATGGGTCTTAACTGTATTTCGTCTCTTTATTAAAATTACTTACACATTTTCTCCTCTTCCCCATATTGCCAGCGCTTTGCTTACTGCTATGCTTGGAGTGCCCTTGTGAGGCTAGTCTTTGAGAAGTGCTGAATTGGTTGTGTAATTGTCTGTTATGTAACTGGGTGAATTAGGCAGGAGATATGTTTAAAATGAGGGCATGGATTGGTGGCAGTGAAGAATACTGTGTTCTAGCTTTTTGCCTCACAGTATAAAGGGGGTGGAAGGTTAGTCCATAAATGTGTGTGTTTGTGTTTGAACACATACACACATACACTGTCAATGTGCGTGTGTGTGAGAGAGACAATAGCAGAGAAGGATGGGGAGGGAAAGGCAGAAACAGATAAAGCGGAGTGCAGCAGAGGCATAGATGCGTAGGCATGGTGTAACAGCATGAGTCATCACAACTTAGCTGATGGACGTGTGGCCTGAATCTGAAGAGGCCCCTCTCCCTCAAACCGACTGCGTATCTGAACCTTTTACTGTTAAACTGTTTAAAGTGGTAATCCTAGATTTTTTTTAATCCTTAAAGATCACTTGTCAGTCAAAGTAGCTGTAGGATTGTGTACTGCATACTGGAGTTTTTATTACTCATGCTGTAATTTAGTGTATGTTCATGAGGCACAGGGGCTCAAAAAGACTGTATGTTAAATGTGCTGTTCCTCAAATTTGCTATTCCTCGTTCAAATCAATTCAATTTTATTTATAAAGTGCCAAATCAGAACAACAGTCACCTCAAGGCGCTTTATACTGTAAGGCAGAGCCTAAAATAATACATACAGAGAAAAACCCAACAATCTTACAAACCCCATATGAGCAAGCCCTTTGGCAACAGTGGGAAGGAAAAACTCCGTAGTAACAGGAAGAAACCAGCAGAACCAGGCTCAGGGAGGGGCGGCCATCTGCTGTGACTGGTTAGAGTGAGAGAAGGAAGACAGGACAAAAGACATGCTGTGGAAGAGAGACAGAGATTGATCATCATCATCAAACCTCTTCAATTGCTTGCTAAGCAAACTTCTTAATCCGATTATTTTTTTCAAGTAACAAGTAAAGTAAGGTATTACTATTGCAAAAAAAGTAATTAGATTACTGTTACTTTCCCATAAGAACGCTGCGTTATTTTGTTTGTGAGAGTGTCTCATGACAATGATGTACAAGGGTGTGACGTCTGTGGCAGCAGCAGACGTGTGTAGATCAATAATGGATAATATGGAGTGTGGGATGATATGGCTCATAAATCTTCCATTTGTAAAGTCTGTAATCTCTAACAGTAAGCAGGAAAAGTATTACACAATTTAACATTACAATAATTTAAATAAAGTTCAAAGAGTGACCAGTATAAGGTTGGTAGTGCTTCTCACTGAAGAAAATGTCTGTATTTAAAAAAAATAAACCAATATATTTAGATAATTGCTGCTTTAGTTTCAATATGCCTCTCAAAATTCAGAAATTCATTCATGTGAACTCCCCCCCAGAATTTCTTTTTTGCAAATTTTACTCACTTAATAACCTAAACAGTTATGTGGATACTTACATGTGCATCATTTTTCTAGTTTCTGTTAGAGGGAAATATAATTAAATCTGTTTTTCTAACATCCATCCATTTTCCTCCGCTTATCTGGGGCTAGGTCGTCGGAGAAGCAGCCTAAGCAGAGAAGCCCAGACCTCTCTCTTCCTGGCCACCTCCTCCAGCATGTCCTGCCTCGGGGCCTTGTCCTGGTAGGACATGCATGGAACACAGCCAAGACGTATCCTTGTCAGATGCCCAAACCACCTCAGCTGGCTCCTTTTGATGTGGAGTAGCGACTCTACTCTGAGCCGCTCCCGGATGACCCAACTACTCAACCAGCAGCTACCATTTGGAGAAAGCTCACTTCCAACAGTTGTATCCACAATCTCGTTCTTTCGGTCACAAACCAAAGACTGTCACTATAGTTGAGGGTAGGGATGTAGATTGACCAGTAAATTAAGAGCTTTGCTTATACGCTTTGCTTTTTGGTCTAATTTTGAGCGCACGTAAAAAAAAAATTTGCAGGTGCAAGTGTTGCATTTTGAGGAGAAATTTATTTTCAGCGAAGAAAAGCTAAATTTGAGTGAACAAAATTCATTGCTGCGTGCAAAAAATATATTTCAGTGTTTGCTATTATCGATACACACACACAATAGGAGCCCCTCTCGCTCAGTTTTTGCATTTGCGCTCGCTCGCAATGTGTCATTTCGTGCTAATTGGAGACCAAAACAGCCAATCAGATTTTTTTGCATCCAAGTCTGTGATTGGCTGGTTTTGTGGCACAAATATAACAGTGTACAGAAAGAGTTGAATGCGCACTTGCACCTGCAATTTTTTTTTTTACGTGCGCTCAAAATATTTTGACGTGTGCTCAGAATAGTGGCACAAAAACGCCATATCGGTACAGTGTCTGCATTACCGCAGCTGAAGCACCACTCCATCTGTCGATCTCCCGGTCCACTCTCTCTTCTCTCATGAACAAGACCCCAAGATACAGAAGGGCAGGGATAGCTCAGTAGGTAGCGTGATGGCCCCCCATGATCAGAAGGTCGGGGGTTCGATTCCCCTGAACAGCTACCCTGAGGTACCCTGAGCAAGGTACTGTCCCTACATACTGCTCCCCGGGCGCCCAAAGGCTGCCCACTGCTTCACTGAGTGAATGGGTTAAATGCAGAGAGGAATTTCCCCACGGGGATCAATAAAGTATACATAAATTAAGTTGTAAAGTAATGTGAGAATTTTAGTTGCCACTTACTAATGTGAGACCTGTCAGTGAAGAGTTGGGATGCTTCATCCTGATTGTATACTGATTGCAAAGTACTAGAGGAAGATCAGTAAGTGCTCTTCATGGTCTAATCAGGACTAAGCATGGGTTTTGTCATACAACTTACCTTAATAGAGGAGTACATCTAATGAGTAAAGGAACTCTTTCAGGCTGCTGGAAGATTGCACTTCAAACACACAATTTCTGCTTGTAACCTCGAAGGACCTGACACAGCCCAGAATGCTCACTTTTGGCTCTTTATTTTATTCACAATGACTGTGTTGTCAGTTTTTCATTTCACTTTTCTCATTGACACTTTGCAGTGCTTACTGCTCCCGTTCTCTGCTGCAGCCACTCTGTCCTCCTCTCCGGCCTGGCCGCTACTGAAATAGGGGTTCGATGATCAGATTAGATCGTTCTGCCTTGCTCCACATCAGAATCAGAATCAGAATGGGTTTATTGCCAGATGTTGAGGTTTACAACATTAGGAAATTGCTGCGGTGCTTCAGTGCAGACAATAAGAATTAAAGTGCTATGTAGAAAGAAAGATATGTGCATGAGATATACATGAGATATATACATGAGAATAAGAATTATGAGTGCTACGTAGAAAGATATATACATGAGTGCAGGTGGTGATCAGTGCCAAACATATATACATGAGAATAAGAATTATGAGTGCTACGTAGAAAGATATATACATGAGTGCAGGTGGTGATCAGTGCCAGACATGAAATGATGCAGTGACACAGCGTAGGGTCATGTGTTAGTGGCGGGGACAGTCATGTGGTTATTGTTCATGTGTCCAACAGCAGAGGGGAAGAAACTGTTCTTGTGGCGAGAGGTTCTGGTGCGAATGGACCGGAGCCTCCTGCCTGAGGGGAGCAGGTCAAACAGACTGTGTCCAGGGTGAGAAGGGTCAGCTGAGATCCGGGCTGCACGCCGCAGTGTCCTGGAGGTGTACAGGTCCTGCAGAGATGGGAGTCTGCAGCCAATCACCTTCTCAGCAGAGCGCACAACACGCTGCAGTCTCTGTTTGTCCCTGATAGTGGCTCCAGCGAACCACACGGTGATGGAGGAGGTGAGGATGGACTCGATGATTGCAGTGTAGAATTGCATCATCGTCCGTGTTGGCAGGTTGAATTTCTTCAGCCGCCTCAGGAAGTACATCCTCTGCTGGGCTTTCTTGATGACGGAGGTGATGGTGGGCTCCCACTTCAGGTCCTGGGTGATGGTGGTACCCAGGAAGCGGAATGAGTCTACAGAGGTGATGGGGGTGTCAGTCAGGATGATGGGGGGGAGTGGGGCTGTGTGCTTCCTGAAGTCCACAATAATCTCCACTGTCTTCTGGGCATTCAGCACCAGGTTGTTGTGGCTGCACCAAGACACCAGACGTTCAACCTCCCTCCTGTAGGCAGACTCATCCCCGTCAGAGATGAGCCCAATGACGGTGGTGTCATCTGCGAACTTGATTAGCTTGACAGACTGGTGGGTGGAGGTGCAGCAGTTGGTGTACAGGGAGAAGAGCAGAGGAGAAAGAACACAGCCCTGAGGGGAGCCGGTGCTGATGGTCCGGGAGTCCGAGACATTCTTCCCCAGCCTCACGTGCTGCTTCCTGTCCGTCAGGAAGTCAGTGATCCACCGGCAGATGGGATCAGGCACATTCATCTGGGAAAGCTTGCCTCGGAGATGGTCTGGAAGGATGGTGTTGAAGGCAGAGCTGAAGTCCACAAACAGGATCCTGGCGTAGGTTCCTGGGGAGTCCAGATGCTGCAGGATGAAGTGTAGGGCCATGTTGATGGCGTCGTCTACAGACCTGTTGGCTCTATATGCAAACTGCAGGGGGTCCAGGAGGGGGGCCGTGAGGGTCTTGAGATGGGAGAGAACTAGGCGCTCAAATGACTTCATGACCACAGATGTCAGAGCCACGGGTCTGTAGTCATTTAGTCCAGTGATCCTAGGCTTCTTGGGGACAGGGATTATGGTAGAGGACTTGAAGCAGGCAGGCACATGACATGCCTGCAGTGAGGAGTTGAAGATGCCAGAAAACACTGGGGCCAGCTCGTTTGCACAGTGTCTGAGGGTGGCAGGAGACACACCGTCTGGGCCGGGAGCTTTCCGAGCATTCAGACTCCTAAACTGCTTCCTCACATCTGCTTCATGAATGTGAAGAGTTGTGGTCGGAGGAGGTGGTGTGAAATCCTCTTTTGTGTGGGGTGAGGGTGCGGGTGTTGCAGGTGAACAGTTTGAAGGTGGTGATGGCTCTATGGAGGGGGGAGAGGTGGGGGAATGAGTGTCCAAAGTGCCTCTATTGTTGGGGTCGTTGGAGGTGTGAAGGCTGCCTGATGGCTCGTCAAAACGGCAGTAGAAGTCGTTAAGGGTGTTGGCTAAGAGCAAGTCATCAGTGGAGTGGGGGGTTTTAGGCTTGTAGTTTGTAATATTCCTAAAACCTTTCCACACAGAGGCCGAGTCATTCTCTGAGATCTGCTGCTGCATCTTCTCAGAGTGCTGATGTTTGGCAATGTCCACTTCCTTAGTGAACCTGTACTTGGCCTCTCTGTAGCAGTCCCTGTCTCCGCTTCTGAACGCCTTACTCTTTTCCAGCCACAGCTTTTTGAGTTTAGGGGTAAACCAGGGTTTGTCATTGTTATAACTCACCCTGGTGCGTGATGGCACAATGCTGTCCTCACAGAAGTGGATATAGGAGGTGACAGTGTCCGTAAACTCGTCCAAGCTGTTAGAAGCAGCCTTCATCAAAGAGTCTATGGAACATCTTTATGATGACTGGGACAGTTATAGAAAAACTTTCCCCCCACCATTTGTGCACTCTTCCACCTCACCGGATTACTTCTTGCTACCGGCGAAACGTGCCCTAAGCAATTCCAAGAAGAAATCGAGGAAAAGAGGCTGTAGGGCCGACATCCAGGTACACATCAGACGAGCCTACAGATCGGAGATCTCCCGACTCGTCTGGAGGTGTTCCCGGTTTCTGCTGCCAGTTACCCTTCCGGATTTGATTGGAAACATGTACTTGTAGCCACTACAGCGTGGATCCTGCCCATCTGATGCTCTGGATTTTGCAGATTATCTCCCCACCGCTGCGCCCTCACAGCCCGCATCGCACAACCGGTGGTTGGCCCCGCTGGTTCCGTGGCGCTGCTGGAGATCTCGCGTGCGGACACAGTGTTTGCTGTCAATTCCACTCCGACAAGCTGATGGGAAACCTGCGCTGCCAGCTTTTAATTGGATTGCACTCTTGAATGCCCGCTCCATCGCAAACAAATCCTTCTCTCTGAATGAGCTCTTCGCAAGGAAAAGCCTGGACTTTCTGTTTCTCACCGAAACATGGCAGAGGGATGGCGAATTTATTCACCTAAACGAATTGCGTCCTGCAGACTGCTCTTACTTGGGCGCCCCCCGTTTAGGTCGCCGTGGTGGAGGTCTTGCTGTTGTCTTTAAGGACAGTTTCACCTGCAGAGGTATGCAAACTGAAAACTATTCTTCCTTTGAGTTGCAAACAATTAAGGTGGGTTCTACGAACATCTTTTATTATGTTTTAGTCTATCGCCCTCCTGGCCCTGCTACTGAGTTCTTAAAGGATTTTATGGACTTCTTATCTTCTATTATCAAGTTGGAGAAAGTTTTAATTCTTGGCCATACCTTGGACCTTGTTTTTTCCTTGGGCCTCAACATTGGCAATGTGTTTGCTGAGGATGTACATTTGAGTGATCATAACTGTATCTTTGTTGAACTTAATTTTAGCTCTAAACAGATGCCTGTGAAGTTAAAAACTCATAGACGCATAATAACTGAGACTACTGCTGAGAGGTTCTCCATTATGTTTGACAGGTCTCCACTTTTTACTGGAAACGATGTAAATGTTCTTATTCAGTCTTTTAATAGGGAATGCACATCCATTTTGGATCAAGTGGCACCTATTAAAACAAGCTCGGCTTTACAAAAGAAGACATGCCCTTGAATAAATGAGTCTATCTTAAACTTAAGGAGAATATGCTGCAAAATAGAACGACTATGGAAGAAAACCAAACTTGAAGTACACAGGCTCCATCTTCGAGATCTCATGCTCTCCTTAAATGGCACGGTGAAAACTGTTAGATCTGAAAATTTTTCTAGACTCATAACAAAAAACAAGAGAAATCCCAAGTTTCTTTTTGACAAAGTTAGTGCTATTGTCTCCCCAGATGTGGTACCTTTAGATGTACACTCTAAAGTAGATAGTAATAAACTCCTCCGATTTTTTGTTGATAAGATTAATGACATCAATGCTAAAATCTCCCCAAAGCTTTCTTGTTCTCCGAGTCAGGCACTCCCTTTGTACTCCTGGTCGACTTTTGCAACTGTAACATATGATGAAATAGCAGCCCTGGTTGACAAAATGAAGCCGTCCTCAAGCCCCTCAGACATTATCCCCACTAAGCTTTTTATTAATGCCTTTGACACCATTGGTCCTTGGGTTGTGAACCTTTTTAATGTTTCTCTTCAGACTGGGGTGTGTTACGACCCGGCTCAAAAGCCGCAACATAAGAAAAAGGAGACGAATAACAGAGTGTGGGTGAGAAGAGGTTTCATCCTAAAATGGAAAACCAGGTTGGCTAAAATGGCTGGTGCCACCAAGGCAAAGACTAGTGCACTCCGGAAAGCTTGCCTCAGGTATGCTTTTATCCACACCTGACTAGGTGTGGCCAATTAGCACCAGCTGAAAACACTGAGACGATTAGAAGCTGCAGAGGGACGTAACACCTCCTCCCTTAAAAGGGTTCCTCTAGGACCCTTAAATTTATTAAAAGCCCCTCTGAAGCCTTCAGTTCCTTGACCCACAAACCTGGAATAAAAGTTAAAGCTAACAGAAGCACAGTATTCACGTTATAGTTGGCATCTCTAAGCATGGATGGGCATGAGGATTTGAAGTTGCCACACTGAACAGACAAAAAGTAACATGTGACCAACACAAAGGAGCACAACAGTCACAAACCCAAAATGATTACCTGATCTGCTACAACACAAAACCAAATGTAGCAACAAATAATCACAAGTGATCTGTTGTCTCCACCACACAAACAGTCACATACAAGTGGCCCTATACCACAACAAGTTACTTTAATCCAAAAAGTTCAGTAAATCAAGCATACTAGTGACCAACCACAAAATGGAGAGCTATGGCCACACAATGATCACATCAAGGGTGGCTCAGCACCCCACAGTGTTATTGCCATCACCTGGCCAACAACACTCACAAGTGATCCAACAAAATAGCCATATTCCCCACAACACTAAAGGTCACAGCACAAAACACTCACCTCACAAGGATCTCATTAGCATCCATCCACACTGACATATGCACACACAGGGTGTGCACACAATGCCAACTTAAAAACAGCCTACCTGCCTCAGCTACAGACCATAATCATGAATAGTCTCAAACCTCCTACCAAGTTTGGTGCCACTGATTTACTATGTGCAACTCCCAGCCTAAAACACTAAAAACAACAAAACCCTTACTTTTCCTACCCTAGTCTTCAGTGGTGTACCAGGCTCGAGGCAACTTTAAACGCGAACTCGAGAGCAGGCAGCAGACCAGAGATACAGTCTCCTACCAAACTCTGAAGCGTACCCCCACCCAGGATAGCCACCAAACACAATAAACTAAAACAATAAAGCAAAACAACAAACAAGTGCTTCGATGGAAGGGCAGCACAGCCACCCAGCTGAAACACACTTACTAAAGGGAGTTTGCACAATTACAGTGACCACCATCACTCACCCACTTAAAAGCAAAACAAACTGACATTCAGTCTCCACTAAAATGTCCAAAGATCCCGGACGAGCCCCCACTTATGTTACGACCCGGCTCAAAAGCCGCAACATAAGAAAAAGGAGACGAATAACAGCTTTTAAAAACATGCCATTGTGGAACCAAGGCTCAAAAAACCCAACCTGGACCCAACACTACTTCAAAATTTAAGACCTATCTCCAAACTCCCATTTATGTCAAAACTCCTTGAGAAGGCAGTAGCTGTCCACCTTACGGCATACTTGGAGACTTAAGACTGAGAGCATCCTTCTAGGCATCTCCAATGGCATCCAGTCCTTAGATGGCACTACTCTGTCCTTAACAGCAGATTTCTACCGCATAAAAAAAACCCAACAGCCAGGATATTCTTCACAGAATATATTAACTCCGTGGCTCAGCATGTTACAGGACTGAAAGTTCCACAACAGCTTTGCACACCTTGAGCAGTGCTATGGTGTATTTACGGTACATGGGAAAACTCAACACTTAACAAAACAGTAACACTAAAATAAATGTTAAAATAAAATACCATTGGCAATAAAATAACCATGGGTTACACAGGCGTACCTTTAGGGGTGCTCCAGCAGATGGATTGCTAGTTTCAGAATAAAATGGCTCAAACCGAGGAAGAGCAGAAGGTAGCTTTATCTCATCAGGTTTGGCAACAATGGGTGTACTCATCCTATCCCCAGATGTAACATCAGGATGAGCAGGAGCTTCTGCAGCAGAGGTGGTAGCAGCTTCTTCATTTTCCCTTTCCAGAGAGAGCACTCCTTTTTCAGTCAACCCCTTTAACACAACAGATTTAAGTTCTCTTTTGGGCAATTATTTCAACATAAGAATTTTATAATGAGCAGCAATTGCACAGAAATCATCCTTCCCACAAACATTAACCTGTTCTTTGGCAGGATTCACAACAAAATTCCCCAAATTAAACTCTGCCATGTTCAATAGAACAATCTTGGATAAGCCCCCGCTTACGTTAAAACCCTTAGTGTGGAAGTCTAAGAGGTACAAGGTGTGACAGAAAATCTATAAAGTAAATCTAGCAACCCACAACTTCAATCTACTGAACAAAATCCAGCTCAGCATTGTCTGATTAAAAAAATAAAAACAATTCTTATCCCACAAAGCAAAAGTACAATGCCCTAACTAGGAGAAAACTAGTTTAAAGAAAATGACAGAGAGTCCCTACCAAACTGCCCATCTAAAACAGAATATCCCAACACAGATCACCAAAAAAACAAACAAAAATAACCACAGAATTACACTGGGTACACAGTAGGCCTCCGAAAAAACAAGATGAGAAAAGAAAAAACTCCATTGTAGTAAATAGTGCACCCAGAGGTCAATGGCTGGCTTTGGAGCTGACTGGTACACACAAACCATTGCATCAAAAACACCTTTAATACCAACACAAAAGACAAAGGCATGACCTACTGCAATGAATGGAAAAAGATCCTTCTTGTGATGCCTATAAAAAGAAAATCTGGTTCCTGAAGGCAGGAGGGTTTTCTTACTGAGCCTAGACTGGCGCAACTCAGGTGCTTCCTTTGGCAGACCTAAATCTAATACTAAGTCTTTTAACTCTGGCTGAGTAAATTATTGGGGGCCCCAGAACCAATTGAAGATGGCTCTTCAAAGTCCTGATCACTAGAACATTGTGCATCTGGAGATAAAACATCATCAGACTGTTCGCTATCATCAGCTAAGCCAGGAAAAGGTAGCATTTCACTATTTCACTTCTGGAACTGTATCCAGAAATACTGACTAAATAGTGACATGAAGTGTCATCAATGTTATTCTGTGGCTCCCTCAATACCACTGAAATACCCAAGAGCCCAAGCTCTTTCTCTTTCCCTTAGTCCATGCTTTAGATGAATTCAGGAAACTTATAATAATAATGGATTGCATTTATATAGCGCTTTTCGGGACCCCTCAAAGCGCTTTACAATTCCACTATTCATTCACTCTCACATTCATACACTGGTGAAGGCAGCTACAGTTGTAGCCACAGCTGCCTTGGGGCAGACTGACAGAAGCGAGGCTGCCATATTGTGCCATCGGCCCCTCTGGCCATCACCAGTAGGCAGTAGGTGAAGTGTCTTGCCCAAGGACACAACAACCGAGACTGTCCGAGTCGGGGCTCGAACCGGCAACCTTCCAATTACAAGACAAACACCCAACTCTTGAGCCACGATCGCCCCGTATTATGGGTTATCTTGGTTGCCCAATTTCATAACAAAATGAGCAAATGTGTTTTGTTTTGCTGCTGCTTGGATGTAGAAAAGCATTCACAGGTATAGCAAAAAACATCTGGACACATCATGTTTACAGCTGGTAGAGCAAAACGGGTATTATTTCTGAAATCAGCAAGCCCATATTACTAAAGAGCAAATGATGCAGTGTGGTGATGTAACCCTATCACCAGATGTGTGAGTGTTCTGTTGACTCATCTGTTCTACTTCTGGCTGTCTTGTTGGGGGAATAATAATGATGATGATGCTGTAGCTAATAGTTGTTGTAAATGAGCCCAGAATGTTTAATTTCCCCAGCAGAACTGAATGCATACTTAAACCAAAGGAAGAGAAGATTTCCCTCATAGAAAACTAATTGATTGTATAATTCTCATAGAAAAATGATTTCTTATGTCTGCTGATACAATTCAAGCTATTGTTCATCACTTTTGTATTTAAGGAGTGAAAATAATTGAAAATACTACTAATACGATCCAGAAAAAACTCCCTGAAATCTATGTTTTCAAATTATTTTCACGTTTTAAAGCAATTTATTTAATTCAGTTTCATTTATATAGTGCAGATTCACAAAAACAGTTGCATCCACCAGTTTTTTAGCCCGTGAAACACACACACACACACACATGCACACACACACACATGCGCGCGCGCGCACACACACACACACAAACACGCACGCACCAGCGACTTTATTAGGTTCATTTGCTCAGCAGTTCATTAATGGAAATATCAAACCATGCATCAAAATGGGGAAGATCAATGCCAGACAGACTTGAGTATTTCAGAAACTGCTGATGAGTATATGGGTAATTGCTGATCTACTGGGACTTTCCCACACAACCATGTCTAGGGAGAGAATGGTTCAGAAAAGTAACGTGAAAATATCTAGTGAGTGGCAGTTCACTAGGTGAAAATGCTTTATTAATCCCAGAAGTTAGAGAAGACTGACCACACTGGTTTGAACTGACAGAAAAGGCCAGTAGCTCAAATGCCCAATCGTTATACCCAAGAACATTTCCAAACAAAAATCGAAATAGTAAAAGTAATACTTTTATATAAAGCAGGTTACAGACATCATTTTACAATTACAGGCCTCTTTTTTTAATTTCACTCTGTCTTGAGAGAGAGCCAAGATACTGGAAAAGAGTCATATAAGATGACTTAATTAAAAAAACAACAACTGCTCACTGTCAGCCAGGAAGGATTTAGAAAACCTTCAGCTTTTACTGGAATTAATTGCTGAAATCTAACACTGTTGAGGCAAAAAAAAAAAAAAAAAAGGTATGCAAGCAAAACTATTTATAGATCTAAGAAACTTTTGACATTGTTGATCATAAATCACTATTCAACAATTTGGAAAGGTATAGTATCAGAGGGGTGAACTGAATTGGCTGATGAGCTAATTAAGAAACAGGCAGCAATTTCATATTATTTATATTATTTACATTATTTGCTGATGTCACAAATATCTTTTGTTCTGGTTAAACTGGTTAAACTGACCTCACAGCCCATTTTTTAGTCATTAGCTGTGTCCAAATTGTAGGCTGATTATGTCACAGCGACGTGACGAAGGCTGTCCAAATTCAAAGTCTCCTCCAAATGCAGCCGATAACTGCGTCCTCCTTTTCTCCAGATTTGATGGATGGGTCGGGTGTATCCTTTGTGGCCCAACCTATTCCAGAATTCATAGCACGGCCCAGCCAATTCCAGTTTCCAACTATGGCGGCAGCTACCTAGTTTTAATATTACTCTTTCTGGGTTACAAAAGAAACTTTTTCAAGTTTTCAAGCAAGATTGTAGCTGTGTAAACTTCAAATATCTGCTCGATTTATCAAGACATCACCACATATTTGCAAAAGTGCTTCCATGTTTTTGGAGACGTCTGTTACCCACCAGCTCGATAGCTGGCTGGGAGATCAAGGCTCACTAGAGCCGGTTAGAACAGCGAACTCCTAGCACATTGTTTTCAACCCCCCCCCCCCCACAGTCTTTCGCTACTCAGGTTAAACATGATAAATAAGTCACTTAGATAACTTAAAAATATTGTTTGGCTTTTCTCAGTGTTTTATTTGTTCCTGAGTAAATCGGTTGGGCTGAGATTACAGCTGAATAAACGTCAAACAGAAAACTGATTAAACAGAAGTGTGAGATGGTAGAGACTTTACTCCAGTGTCCTGTTATATTTTAGATAGCACAGAGCAGACGGCTGAGTTTATTAAACTCCACTGAGACAGCTGGTGACGCAAATCTGAAGGCTAGACCGTCTAATTTCACAGTCTCGCACTTCTGGCCTTCGTGGTCTTCGGAGAACCCAGCCCATGTGGAGACCACGAAGGCCGGGTCCTCCAAAGGATGCAGTCCCTGAATTGTGACACAGCTATTGAGTCTGAAAAACATTTTTAATGCACAAAATATTTGCATAGATTTTACACATTAATGTTAATGGTATTTCATGTGGCCTGTAGTTTTTTTTTGCTAGCTTATTGATGAGATTAGGTTTGTTAGTTCCCTTTTATGATCCAACACTGTTTCCCTAGCCTTTTCTCCTTGGTTGTCTTTCCGCATCATGTTTGGATCCCAGGAATTTTATTATTTGTTGTCCTGTTTCCTGTTTAGCTACTTCCTGTGTTACTTTGGTGGTCATTTGTCTCTTGTGCTTTGTATTTAGTGTAACTTCCTTTGTCTTGTTATCCCTGATTTGTTTGTACTGTTTATAAGTGTAGCCAAGTGAATTAATACTACGCATGGAAAGGGTTTAAAAAGAGGGGATTTTTTTTTTTTTACTGGTCGCCTGTCTACCACAGGTCTTTTGTAGAGTTGCCATGGTGATAACTAGACCTCGTGTTTTGGGGGTATACTGTCCCTTTAAGAGCCGCCGTAAGCCAGAGTACGCATGCACTCAAGTTTGCGTCACACACTGAGCGCTGTGAGCGGGAGCACTGCAAAAGATTCTGTGGCTAGCTACACATGAGGTAAATGTGCTAAAAAGTGTAGCATACTGCAAAATATTGTCACCAGTGTTGTAGTAGACTGTAATTAGCTAAGTTTCTTTAGCGATTACTCCATGTTTGTGACCATTTCTGTAGAGTTCTTAAGGTTCTTAGGGTGTATGTTTAATGGTCACGTGCTGTGAAAGGGACTGAAGAGCGGGTTGGTGTGAGTAGTGACAGTGTCCTAACAGATTTCAAAGTTGTTAAGTTTATACTGTTATTCACTTTGCATAACTCTGTATGTTTCTGTTTGATTCAGAGTGGAGATCACTTGCTGTGTGATTCCTGCGTGTGTACTTGTCCTAGCAAAGTAGTTGTGTGGAGAAACCAAAGTGAGTTCATGATGTTCTCCCATAGAAATGTATGTTTAAAGGAGAGTTTACAGTGCACTTTATTGCCAGTTGAACTGTGAAGTTGTGGGATGTAAACAATGTGTTTATTTGTTTTGTTTTCTCTTTTTTTTGTATTTGTTTCTTGACAGGTCACTACTGTTGTCTATACTGTTTGAATTTAACGTGTACATATGATAGTTACAGTTGTCTCAGACCCTGAAATACAGTTTTAGGCTGAGCCAGTGGAATAGTTAAATTTTGCCGTTTCAATTAAAACTGTGCTCCTCCAAGTACAGTTGGAGAATAAAAAAGCCCACAGAAGAGTATTTCCTGTGTCCTGTCTCATTCCCTATGACTGGGCGACATAAGTTTGGGGAAACCTGAAGGAGTCACTTGATATCGTTTCATCACTTGATAAGTGATGAAACGTTTCTCCCATTGAAAACACTACGTCCAGATGGAGAGAACCAAATATTTGGCATAAAACAAATTTTAAGTTTAATTAAGAGTTAGGGCATCAGAGGAGCATCTCTAAATCAAACCTTGAGCAAGACAGACTGAAGCAACCAGAGACCACATAGTGGGCCACTCCAGACAGCTGAGAACATAGACAGCATAAAAGATGGACATGTAATATCTCTCACCCGTTTTCTACTGTTGCCATCTTGGTAGCAAACAACTGCATATCAAGCTTAATTTTTTTTTGAATTCAACTTCTTAACCTTGATTCATATAACAAATTTGACCAGCAGCCTAACTCAGCTATGGTGCTGTTTAAGTTTTCTTTTTTCCTCCCAAAACCAAATCCACTCATTGCCGTCATTTTATTAAAATTTGACAAAGAATTTGAGCATTTTAAATGCTGATTAAAAAAACAACAACTGAGCTTTGTTCTATTAGCACAAAAATTAGGATGTTCCTGCCTTATTACTACATTGGCATTTACAGTTTAAACTGCTCTAGATCAGACCAACATCAGATTTATGGCTTCTTTTGACCATTATGTACTAGAGATAACCCATAGCTCTGTGATTTTAAACATGATGTGATCTAGTTGTCCACTTATAATTAGGGATGCGCTCACAGCAGTCCAGTTCCTTGGAATCGTTAGTCTACCTGCCTATCTGCTTATTGTTCTTACACTCTCGCTACAGTCAGCTGATTTCAGTTTGTTGCCGGAGGAGGAAAATACTGGCGCAGTCTGCAGTGTGGATATGGACGCTGTTGCACAAAAGATCATGAGCATGATGATAAAGTCAAGACTGCTCAGGGACAGAAACAACTGCATCATACTGTTAACACAACTCAGCTCTTCGCAAGCACAGACAGCAAGCTAACACTAAGCAAGCCAAGAACCCAGAGTGATGCTAAACCTGAATAAATGCTGACACCAGCCCAGCATCGTAATAAAGAGCCCTCATTTGTGGTGAAGTCAGCTGCCGCTGAACTTCAACAGGTAACAAACCGATGAGCAGTCAGACCGAAGCCTCCATTTCTACCATTTCAAGCAGAATCACCACGTTAAAGTCTCTTTGCACTGGTTTTCACCTTTGCTTTGTGTTATCAACTTTGTGCTCATACCTAAAGACTAAGAGAAAGATCATGTGTGTCCTCATTAGGATAGGGATTTGTGTTGGTGTGTGGGGCTGTAGCTTCAGGTTTATATTGTTAAAAGGTAATTATGAGACAGTGTGTTTCAGATCATTTTACAGAGTAACATGAAAGTAACATAACAAGTAGTATAACAAATGTCTTTCTCCTGGTTGTAATTAAGTAACATATTGCATTACTTTTAAGAAAAGTGTTCTGTGTAATATGTGTAATAATTACTTTATTTGAGTAATGACCCCAACACTGATCACAAGAAAGAGGGGAAATTCCTCCAACATGCACAAACATTTGATGCATCTAATTATTTTGCATGAATGTGATGTCTTGGATATGCTGCTTAGGGTGGTGACTCTCAAAGAAGAGCCAATGAGAATGAATAGGGGAATTGATAACGGGATCGGAATCGCTAAATTCTTATCAATTCCCATCCTTACTTATAAGGATCTCTTTCATATCAGAATCACTGTGGTTATTGCACATAACAAATTCTCCTGAGAACATTTGTTCATGTGCTGGATGCATTTTGTATCAAGACAATGACATGTACTGCTGATAGAAGATAAACAGAGTTGTCTGATGCCTTATAGTACATCTTATCAATGAAACTAGCTTCTGATTGGCCAGTAGTTACAAGTGAAAGGCCTGACATCTCTGTAACTGAATATGAATGAGATAATAGTTTACAGTAAACTAAGTGGGGAGCTGAACTGACTCATCACTGGTTTTCCTTGGAGCATGTCTGACTGCTTGTTTGACAAAATCATTTTAAGTTCAAGTGAGGACAATCCTCATCAAAGGCTCAGTAACTAAAGCACAAACAAAAACTGGTCAAGACTGCTTCTGGCATGCCACATGTGAATTATTAAAAGGTCACCATTAGCTTGATATGGGCAGACAGATCTATTGGTTCCAAATCTACTTTGTGTACCAAACGATGACAAGTTGTTTCTCCCAACATGACTCTGTAGAACAAAATGTTTCATTAACTTGGAACACACAGAGCCTGCTGATAAAGCTTTGGGTTTGCATGTAAAAACACTCATTATGCTGTTGTATTCCTTTTCTACTTCCGATACAAATTCCTGTAAATCTTGTGTCATCAAAATAGGGGAAAACAAATACACAGCATGAGAGCAGCAGAGAAAAACACACTCCTCCGCCTGAGGAGAGTTCCAGTGAGTTGTGAAATGTAATATCTAAGCTTTTTTTTGTTTAATAAAAAGCCTAGTCTTTTCTTTTTATTTTATTACAATAGAACAATACAGAATGCATAAAACTAGTAAATAAAAGATATGTAAATATATTATGAACAAAAAAGGGGGGAAAATAATTACATGGTTTAATTTGAATGCTGTGTCTTCCTCTGTTCTGTTTCCTGTGTTTCCAATTGGCTTCTGCCCTCCTCTGCATTATATTTTGTTTTCTACTGTGAGTTACCAGAAATAAAAGCTGAGTTTTGAGTTCACATTCTGTCCCCCAAGAACTGTATCTGGACCCAGTCCTGCCTACTGTATGATACAATGAGACAAGAAGAAAAATAAAACTGTAGAGAAACTATCATGAGTGAGACCATGTAGACACATAAATGAACTTAAGCTAGGGAAATTGACAGGAAACACTGAGGGAACAAAACAAGCACTAAAACTAGGATTGGGTTATATCAATAACTGAAGTCACTAAAATGCTGACTAAAACAAACATCAATAAACAAAACAACGAACACCAAACACAGAATACAATGCAAAAGGCTCAAAAACCCTGGTAATTGACCCTCCAGTCCCTGTCATGATGACAGGGACACTAGTGAATACCAGTGGTGAAGGAGCCTGTCAAACTGAAGAAGGATACTTTCCAGGCTTGGTGGGCTTGGACAAAAGGGGCAAAAGGGCTGGGGTTTTACCAGTTAGAGAAGCAAAAAGCTGGGTGTGAGAGACGTTTGGGAAGGCATCAAAGAAGTTATGGCAAGGCATCCAGCAACTCAAAAAGGAAAAGCAGGGTATTGCTCTGATTGTGCTCGGTTTGGGAGGAGAAATACTGATTTAGAGTCGGGATACTTTTGGGGAAAGAGCACTTTGGAACCCCTAAGCCTGACCAAAGCATCCTATGTGAAGACGACAGAGCCTGAATACTTGAGGTAACTCCCACCATGGACCACTAGTCATTCAACATCCCAACGCTCATCTATGGTGAAGAGTAACATATGAAAGAGTAACCTTTGAATGCAAGCAGCCAAAATGAGTTTCCTGTGTAGGGTTGATGGGCTCAGCCCAGGAGACACATGGTGTGAAGCTTAGACATCTGGAATGATCCTGAAGTAGATACTCTTTCTTCTGTGAGCCAGCTCTTTTAGGTATCTGGTTAAATGCCTCCTGGGGACACCTTGAAAACAAGTGAATACTAGTAATGTCTTGACTTCTTTATCTAACTTTCCTGACTAAATACCTGCAGATCCAGTGATGTTCCAGTCACCCTCAGCTGTATTTGAGTTCTGTGCTAATTAACAAATGTTAGCAAGTTAACATGCTAGAAGACAGTAACTGACAAAGAAAAATTGCTCAACTATTATCGTGTTGACAATTGTTGAGATGGTGACCTTAGGTTTTGCAAATAATGCAGAGATACCAAATGTAGCGTGACTGCTACATTTGGACGAGATTACCATTACAGGGCAAGAGTTATTTTTTAAAATGTAGTATGTTATAAACAAGGCCATTCAAAAATAAAAAGTTTTACAAAAAAAATAGTATTATCTTTTTCTGGAAAATGACTGTACCAGCATGTCGAAGCAATAATTTGCATCTGCACCTGGCTGCACTCTGCAGAACTGTGGGACTTTGTTTTTGATTGCTTTCCAATTTGTGACCCAGTTTTGGGTGTAATGACGCACCTGCTGAGAAAAGCCTGGGTTGATAAATGTCTAGGAGTCAAGATAAATACTGACTGGAGATAATGGTTTACCCACCTTTGACTTAACAGTGCATCGTTGCTTAATGTCACAATCTTAAATGATCCTTTAAAATGCTCTTTTCCTCCCAATTTCCCCTCTCTCTCTTTGGTTCCCATTTGCGTCAGTGATCAGACATAATTGGTTCTGATTCACAATAAGCCGACGGCTTGAATGTGCTGTGCAGGGAGCAGTTGAGTTGTTAGAATGCTGACTAAGAATGAGTTGCTCTCAGGTCCAGAACGCTGGTGTTTATTTCTGCAAAGAATACGAAACACTTTAATACATACTCACACATTTATCCTTCCCACCCTGACAAATGTTGTAACATTGTAGCTCAGTGTCTTCCTCCTCCTCACTGTGTTTGCTTTAGATGATATTGTTTTTAGTGATACATTAGGAGGTTTTTATTGTTATAAAAATATCAGTCAGAACCAGTTTAGGGCTACTGCAGGGACAGACACCCCTACTTGATTGTGTTTTCTGGGGATACAAAAAGACATATGGAAAAGTAGTCTTGATTCTCTATGACCTCAGTAGAATCTCCTAATGAATTTATGAGCTCAGTCACTATTTTCACAATTTTAAGAGTAGAGGCTAAAGATGTGAAATAAAGATGGAGTTTGGTAGTTTGTTCCCTGGCTGCTCCAGTCAGCATGCCAAATATTCTTGGGGAAGATACACAACAAAATCTCCAGTGTTAAATTAACACTAGAGAGTGTCTATATGGGTCCACACCTCTGAGTGTTAAATACAACACTGTTGAGTGTTAAATTAACACTTTTGACAGTGTTATATGTTTAAAAGTAACCCAGTCAGTTTTGAAGATTAACAAAGACTAACACTGAGCAGTGCTGATTTTCTAACACTGGAAAATAACTCAAAATGTTAGAAATATTTCAGCAGCCGTTCTTCTCTGCGTGAGTAGCTTAATGTTGTTCGTGTGTAATTTACGTTGAGTAGGCTAACCACGTTATTACATTAATGTATGTAAGGTGAACTAGCAAACATCATCATAGCTACATGCTGCTGTCTTCTTGTTTGATGGCAGATACTCCCTTCACCTTGGCCAAAAAGGCTAAAATGACCAAAGAAAAAGTGGAAAACAGTTAAACATGAGAGGTTTTTGGACAAAGTTTGTGTTCTCCATTCTTTAAGCACCGGTTTGAGCACCGTTTAAGCACCGGCACCGTTTCAAAAGTACCGGTTTGGCACCGGTATCGGATAAAACCTAAACGATACCCATCCCTACTCATATCTGGTCTTGCCTGACTTGACTTCTGCTATTGTAGCCTATTCAACTCATAAGAATGTATGCAAACGCTCCTACTGAAATGGTGTGTAAAACTTGGTTTGTAGTTTAAAGTAGTTTGTAGTGTGTTGTGTATCAACACACTAATCTTTAAACTAACAACAAGATGCACATACAAACAATCTCTTACAGTTTAAGGATGTCTTTACTATCATTATACAGTAGCAACAAAAATTAACTTGCTACTTTTGGGCAGTGCAACTGCAATTGTAATTTTCCACATGTCAAGAAATGAAATTATTAAATTATGCATGGAATCCTAATTTGTAAACAGATATTTATTTTTTCAAATGAGTGTGAAAGTATCAGTATTCAGTAAAGCAGTAAATCAGTAAAGCCATCCTGGTCCAACTATAATTTCCACTCAACAACAGCAATATATCTGTAAGTGCTCTTCTCAGTCTCACCCATCACACCCCCGCATATGATAAAAAAAACACACAGTTCACATTCGCAAGCTTCGCAAGAGAACAGAAGCATATTCCTGGGTCCCTGTGGGAGCAGATGTCACCAGCACAAACAAGCGACAGATTGCCTCAGCCCATGGACAGGCTGAAGGTGCTCTGCAGAGCAGAGGGAGGTCATTACTGCTGGGCTGCACAAGAGGAGGAATCATAGAGTGAGTGGTGGGCAGGGGCATAGAGGCTACAGGGGTTTCACACAGTACTTCTTCTCTGGTAGCCCCTTTCCTCTGTTAAAACCACTTATTGAGAGTTTTTTTTTAACCTGCAGCAGATCAACTGTGAGGCCATAAAATAACATAGACAGAAAACTCAGGGGGGAAATATTTGCAAACTGGAGAGAAGATGACCAGCTTGACCTGTGCTCTAAATGCCTCTGAAAGATTGCAAATGAAATACGCTAATGCAGATCCTATGCGGGACCACTGTGTGTGTATGCTTTACTACAATAAACTAAGTATCTTGCTATTTCTACTATATTTATCAGTGAAGAGTCCACAGGATAATGTTTAGATTTTCAATGTGAGCTTTGGGGTTTTGGAGGCCAAATTACAGTTACAAGTGGGGCTTTATTATTATCGCACCTTGTGCACACTGTACAGTTTGAAAAAGACACAAAAGATGGTTTGTTCAGAAGGGTTGCCAAGAGAAAGTTTTCTTTCTCTAACAAGAACATGGTATGGCTTAGATTTGCACAGTTGCAGAGTACAATTGACCAAACCAAAAAACAAACACAACTTACAAATACCTCATACGAGCTGTTAAGGTGGAGAAGTGACGATTTGGGCTTGTTTTGTGACCACAAGACCTTGGTACCTTGCAGTCACTGAGTCAGCCGTGAATTCCTCTGTATACTTAAATATTGTAAATTCTGAGGCCATCTTCCTGACAGCTAAAGCTTGACTGAAATTGGGTCAAACCTTAGCTTGATTAATGATCATCCTGTTGATCAATGATCCGAAGCACACCAGGAAATCTAACTATCAAACTGTTACAGACCTAGAGATTTCATTAATATTTACTTTCTGTTTTCTTTTCCTTTTTTTGGATTTCCACTTTCATGTCAACAGTGTGGAGTTTGCATGTTCTCCATATGTCTGTGTGGATTCTCTTTGGGTACTCTGGCCTCCTGTCTCAGGTAAAAACAAAGCAAAAACAAAACAAAAAACCAACAACTTTGAAGTAGTTCCTGCTGTTGCATCCATCTAAATTGATCATACATATAAGCAAAGAATGATGACAGTCATGCTAAAAGCTGCAGATGTGACACTGAATTAGTGATCTTCTCATCAAAAAAGACCCTGAAAAAAACAAACAAACAAACAAACAAAAAAAAAAACAGTGTAAAAGTAGGTCAAATACACAAACAAATCCAGAGAGCTAAAGGGAGTAGGTCGCAGTCAAAAGGAAAGAGAACAGAATAAGAACTAGAAATGCAACAAATAAAAAGGACAGGGATACAATGACCAATCTTTGCTAGCTGATATTTCAATTCTCAGTCTGGCAAGGTTTAGATTGATTGATAGTTGGAATACTTGTAAATGTAAATACTAAAAATACTCAATAATTGCATTTTAGTTGTTGTAAGTTTAAAAGTTTCTCTAATTATACTGTAGCTCATCCATATATGTAAGTGTGTTCTCACCAGTATATTTTAATGTTTTTGAATTTAACACTGATAGTCCAGCAGTCAGAGCAAAAATTATTAACTTCAACAGAGCAAATAAAAAAAACATTTAAGAAAAACAACCAGAGGGACTATTTGTCTGCAGTTGAGAATTTTTCTCTCAAACTTATGTTTAAGTGACTGTGGGTTTAATAAAAATATATTTAATTTTTCTTGTCACTAGAGCCACAGCTGCAGTCTAGTGGCAGCCTAGCAGGACATGCTCCACTGCCTCTAAGTTTTCCCAGCATCAAACATTATATAGTTTAAAAGATGGTAATATTTAATGACAAGCCACATTTTCCCTCTCCATAAGGAAAACTTTCAACTACAGGATAAATGGCAATGAGTGGTGCTTTCAGAACATTTAATGTGGTGATGTAGTTTGTCTCACACTCAGAAGGTCAAACAAACATTTCAGATCACTAAATGAAACATTATCTCTCCTAAGTTCATCAGGTCAATCCTTATGTTGCTTGGCACTATGTTGTGTGGCAGCTATATGCAGTTGTTTTTGACTTGTTTTAATTTTAATGTCCATCTCATTACTCTGACTTTTCTTGCTCGCTCTGATTAATGTGAAGACAGAAATGATTACTTTTTGTTTTTGTGTAAGTCTTATAAGGACATGTTTTACAAATCAGCTAGTAGTTTTTCATCAGCAGTGGTTATCGTTCTCTTGATATTGGAGAATCTTCATCAGCACTGATAGTTCTACTGCCTGGTTTGAGGTCTGTAATCCCAGGCGAGCTGCAGAGGAGAGAGACTAAGAGACTTTACACTCTGTTAAAGAATAAAGGTGGTCATACCAAATATCAACTTATAGGAACTTTGCATGTTTTCCAATGAATCACCAGCTATTTCCCATTTTCCAAGCAAAAATAGAGTGGTTTCTCAAGACTTTTACACAGTACTGTACACTGATCAGACATAACATTTTGTCCACCTCAATAATATAGTGTTGGAAGCTGTACTGCTGTCATAACAGCACCAACACATTAGCAACAAATCCTCTAGGTCCTGCAAATTGTGAGGTGGGGCCTCCATGGATAGGACCTGTTTGTCTAGCATATCCCACAGAGGCACCCTGACTGGTCTACTGCTATGGATCCCCATATGAAGCAAACTATGCACTATGTGTTCTGGCATCTTTCTATCAGGACCAATAGCAATTTGAGCTACAGTAGCTCGTCTGTTGGCTCAGACCACACAGGCCAGCCTTTGCTTTGCTCCCTATGCATCAGTGAGCCTTGGTGGCCCACTCATTTGCCACTGTTCCTTCCTTGGATCACTTTTATCCGATACTGAGCACTGCAAATCAGATACATCCCACATAAGCTGCATATTTGGCCCTTATCAAATTCACTCAAATCCTTACTCATTTTTCTTACTTCTGACACATAAAATTTCAGGACCTCTCTCAGACTTCATATATTGACAACTGTAGACCAGGTGCCTTGACTGATCAATGGCACATCAAGGTGACATCAATGATAGATCAGACCACAATAATCTAATAATAAAATGTGTAAGTGATATTAAAATAAAAAAGACTTTTTATGTTATTCTGAAATAGGACAGCACGGTGGTTAGCACTGTTGCCGCACAGGAAGAAGGTCCTGAGTTCAATTCCACCATCAGGCCGGGGTCTTTCTGTGTGGAGTTTGCATGTTCTCCCCGTGTTTGCGTGGGTTCTCTCCGGGTACTCCGGCTTCCCCCCACCGTCCAAAGACATGCAGCTTGTGGGGATAGGTTAATTGATTAATCCAAATTGTCACTAGGTGTGAATGTGCGAGTGAATGTGAGTGTGAATGGTTGTCTGTCCCTATGTGTTAGCCCTGCGACAGACTGGCGACCTGTCCAGGGTGTACCCCGCCTTTCGCCCTATGACAGCTGGGATAGGCTCCAGCGCCCCCCGCGACCCTGAAAAGGATAAGCGGAAGCGAATGGATGGATGGAGGACATACAGCTTCATTTTGTTGTGGTTTTCCATGGTGTTTATTAAGTTGTTATTCTGGTTTCATCTTCAATGAAGATGTGCTGGAAGGAACATTCCGGTAGAGGGGGGTAGATTTTGTCTTAGGGTGTAGCATTTATTCTGTGGTCTTGGAGAGCTGAATCATGGTTGTCCAACTCTAGATGCTGGCTTGTTAACTTGGTTCAGACACAGCCAGGTGGAAACCTTTTGAGAGCCATCGGTTTCTGGTCCAGTAGGGCACAGTCCCTCTCGTAGACCAGGTATTCAAGTCAAGGATGTCAAGGGCCATGGAGCCTGTGATTACAGGCTCCATGGCCCTTCTTCATCAGGTCTTTGTCTGCTATCAGGGGAGCTCCACCGGTGCAGTTTGGTCATACAGTACCAATGCACCTGACACCCAAGGAGGTGTGCAAGTTCTGGCCCAAGCTGAAACTTGTGAAGAGCTGAGGTTCTTTTGTGGGGTTGCATAGTGTGTTTTTTTGTTTTGTTTTTTACAACTTTGGCCCCTAGAGGTAGCTTCTGTTCCTTTTCACTGTGGGGAGCATTGAAGAATGTCAATCCCCCTTGATACAGCAGCAAGTCGTGGATGATGCCAGATGAACTTGCTTGGCTGAACAATTTAAAGCCCCACTCATCTGGTTTGTTGGCAATATACTGATGGAGAGTGCCAGCCCTTGTGGCTTCATATGAAACCATGACCTCAAACACAATGTGGTTGAAGGTGGATGGTATCATGAGTATCATGACACAGGACCATGTGATTTTTAGCCATATAATTGTTTAGCATCCATATCGTACTTGTTAAACATGAAATTATAATATAATTTTGTCAACTTAGTAATATTAATTTACCAGCTACTGTAATTTGATTAAAAGGTAATCAGTTGTAATATTTGTGATTTCCACATGTTATTCTTGATTTTTACAATATTTACTAATATTAACTCAGAAAGTTACAAAAATGACGTACTGAGGAACTGATTTCAGCATATTCTTGCTGTGCTAACATTTAATGTGATTTATCAACAGCAATGGATAAACAAAATGGGTCTAGTGGTCTGATTCTATGGCAAATAATCAATTTTAATAACATTTAGGTTATGTTAGCAGAAGCACCATAAAGTGACAAAACAACCGTTTGGTTGACCACTTTTTAAAAAAATTATTAAACATTTAATTTCACTTTTTTAATGCTGTCAAGTGACATACATAGCCCTGAAATACTAGAATGAATATTATAATATTATTTATATATTATTTTTATATTTTTACATTATTTTATGTCATATACTATTTAGCACTATAATACATTTTCAGGGCTGAAGGCTATTCCAGTTCCCAAGTCCAGGCTGGTCCATCACAAAAATAAATATTGATCACCAACAACTTCACATTCTGTGCAGGTATGTGCAATGTTGTGGTTGTTAAAGTTGCTAAAGTTGTTGTTAAGTTGTTCTTCTATTGAAACACTATTCATCTTGACTGTCTCCTGTCATGCCATTGACACAAACAAGTAGCATTACATTGATATATTTCATTGTTTATTATTTGACTGCAAAACCAGATTATTAGAAGCAACACATTTTCTCTCAACTTTACACAAACTCACCAAGTCATGCATACAGATCAAGGACAGTGAGTACAGTAGCCTCAGACCCAGATAGTGCTCCTTCTCAACCAATGGTGATGTTACATAATTTGTCTGAACCCAAGAACAGAGGCCTGTTCATCTGCTTTACCGAGCCACAGTAGGGAGTGGGATGCTTTCTGTGGAAAAAAGGAAAATCAAAGAAAGTGGTAGTGGTGCCGGTTCAGGCACTGCTGAAGACTAGAGAGATGGACACGTACAGTTTTAAATAGCTGTAGTCCCACCCCCCATCCTTGCACATGCAATCAGCCACTTTCCTGCCACGGGGCTCTGACTGACAGTGAGCTATCAGGCATCCACAGATACTCTCTGCTCTTCTATGGTGTGTGGGTAGGGAGCAGTATCTGGACATGCACAGCTGTGTGCGTCAGGTGGTTAAAAGATGTTGGTGTGACGTGAATGTTTAGTCTATCTCAGTGGGGATGCTGGGACTTAAAAGTGAAGGACATATTAATGACCTTGTGCTGTGATAAAGCCAAGAAATATGGCTGTTGTGGTACAGATTCTCTCTCTGGCTTTATTTGAATGATGTTAACTTAAAAAAAAAATCAGCAATTAAAAAAAAAAAAAGACAAGGTTATTGTATGGCCATCTGCTACTTTCATGCAAGTAACCTTATGCATATCCAAATTTTGTATTCCTTTAATATTCCCTACACAACGACACTAACACAGAGGCCAGTGGAAAATGTTTACAGCGTTTGCTCATCCATTTCCCTGCCTGCCTTCACCTGTCCATCACATTATCACTGCCTCTGTTCTCTTTCTCCTTCTCTTCTCCTTTCATTCATTTCTTTTCTCCAAGGTAGCCATCACCTCCTCTCATTGTTCCCCACTCTTTTGTCGTCCTATTCCACAAAAGAAAAGACTTAAAACTGTAATGTGTGTGTATGCTTTCATATAACAGTGGTGCTTCATTTCCTTCAGACTTGCTGCCCAGATATAGTAGCTGGTCTTCGACTGGCTGTCTATGTGTTTATGTGGAATTAGCACACTGTCTCTTTAAGTCAAGAGTGTGACAGCTTGCAGCTATGCTCGATCCTTGCCCCCTGCCATTACATCCACACAGTGCTGTTTGTTGTAACACACACGCACACAGTTTGAATGCCGTGTCTCATGCACAATGACACACAGACAAACAAAACCACCAAGAGTGTTTTACATTTGTTATTAACATATTTTTAGTGGCTTTTTAAAATGTTTTTTTTTCTGCACTTTGCACAGTTTTCAGTATGTGGTAACTGCATGACTGTCTGGAAAAAATGATAGTTTTTTACATTTAACCATAGAGCTTAACAGTCGTTTAGCCTGCCCAATACAGGCTAAATCAAATAAATGTAGTCTGTGATCCAGAGGTGTGGACTCGAGTCACATGACTTGGACTCGAGTCAGACTCGAGTCATTAATTTTATGACTTTAGACTTGACTTGAAAAAATGTTCTAAGACTTGTGACTTGACTTGGACTTTTACACCAATGACCTGGGACTTGAATTGGACTTGAACCGGTTTACTTGAAAAGACTTGATATTTCACCCCAAATATAAAATTTAACACGCATATTATATAGAAAGTGTGCACCATTAATTCAATTCATTCATTCATTTATTCAAACCACACTCTGTACGTATGTGTGCGTGAGCTGTAGCACAGCCAATCAAATTAACCAGATTTTTTTTAAAAATAAAAAAAAAACGCTCAAAAATGCTGCAAGGAGTTATTTTTTTCAGATACATAAACTATGAAGTAGTCAATAAAAAAGCAAAATGCAATATGCAAAACATGCAAGAAGAGAATCACAGACAGAGATGGAACAACTTCCAACTTTCTCCGACAGTTGAAGTTGCATAAAGAACAGTAGGTGGTGCTTCTCTTTTGCTACAATGAGATAGCTGACTTCATCTAACTAGCAAATCTTGTCCAGGTTCCGTTGGCGATACAGTTTTTTTTTTTAACGTGTATGATATTTTTGTCCTGCGATTTTAAAGCCGGTCCTACAAGCGCATCCAAGAATAACATGCAGCTTATCTCAGAACTGTCAGTGAAAATTATTCTTGGAGCTAAGTTTAATTGAGCTGGGTTTTATAGAGGTGCAATTTCATAATTTGTGTATATTTCGTCATGTGTTGAGAAAAACACAGATTTAAAAATCACATGGTCTAATATTTACATTTAGCATATAACTGCAACATTGTTCTTTTTTTTTTTAAGACTCGAAAGGACTTGAGATTCAAAGTTTCAGACTTGTGACTTTACTCGGACTTTTACACCAGTGACTTGAGACTCGACTCTGACTTGCCTGACATTACTTGAGACTTGACTTGAGACTTGAGGATAAAGACTTGAGACTTACTTGAGACTTGCAAAACAATGAAGCAAAACAAAACCGGAGCACCAGAAGGCCAAAAGACAAAAACAAAAAACGAGCCCAAACCCAAAAGAAACGAAGCACACCAGAACAAAGGAAAAACAGAGTCCAAAATAGAAGAGTCCAGGGGGCCGGCCAGGGCCCGACAGCACAGGAGTCCAAACAGTGCAGGGGGCCGGCCAGGGGGCCGACAGCACAGGAGTCCAAACAGTTCGGGGGGCCGCCCGTGCGGACGTCAACGGCGGCGACGTGGACACAGTTCGGGGGGCCGACCGTGCGGACGGCAACGGCAGCCACTCAGGCGATGGCGGTCCGGGGGCCGGCCGTGCGGACGGCAACGGCGGCCACTCAGGCGATGGCGGTCCGGGGGCCGGCCGTGCGGAAGGCAACGGCGGCCACTCAGGCGAAGAGGGTCCGGGGGCCGGCCGTGCGGAAGGCAACGGCGGCGACTCAGGCGATGGCGATCCGGACCAGGCGAGGCTACAGAGGCTGGACTAGGCGAAGCACAGGCCGGACCAGGCGAAGCACAGGCCGGACCAGGCGAAGCACGGAGGCAGAGGCCGGACCAGGCGAAGCATGGAGGCAGAGGCCGGACCAGGCGAAGCACGGAGGCGGAGGCCGGACCAGGCGAAGCACGGAGGCGGAGGCCGGGCCAGGCGAGGCTGAAGGCACGGAGGCCGGGCCAGGCGAGGCTGAAGACACGGAGGCCGGGCCAGGCGAGGCTGAAGACACGGAGGCTGGGCCAGGCGAGGCTGAAGACACGGAGGCTGCAGCAGGCGAGGATGATGATGGAGCTACAGCAGGCGGCTGGACGGGCTGAACGGGCCCCTCGGACCCTCCAGCGGAGGCAGGAGGCTGAACGGGCCCCTCGGACCCTCCAGCGGAGACAGGAGACGAAGGCCGGAGCGGTCCCTCGGACCCTCCAGCGGAGACTAGAGACGAAGGCCGGAGCGGTCCTACAGACCCTCCAGCAGAAGTCACCACTAAGCCAGCAGTCATGGAGTCCTCTGGCAAACACGAAGGCAACTGGCGATGCACTGAGCACTGGCTCTGCCCAGGCAACGCTGACATGGTGCAGTTCTCAGGTGGCTGCATAGACTTCAGGGGTCCAGAATCAGCCGGGGACTGAGACCTAGCCTCTGGGGAAGCCCTGGAGCAGCAAACTGTGCCAATGGCGGCTGAACCATGAAAAGCACCTTGAGGTGAAATTAGACTTTCTCCCTGCATGGAGTGAATGAGTGAAACCGGTGATACTGGAGCCAGAGCTACGGGTAGCGGGGGCACTGGAGCTACTGGGGCCTGCGCTACAGGCGGCACTGGAGCTACTGGGGCCTGTGCTACAGGCGGCACTGGAGCCTGAACTGAAGGGGACACTGGAGACTGAACTGAAGGGGACACTGGAGACTGAACTGAAGGGGACACGGGAGACTGAACTGAAGGGGACACTGGAGACTGAACTGAAGGAGGCACTGGAGACTGAACTGAAGGAGGCACTGGAGACTGAACTGAAGGAGGCACTGGAGACTGAACTGAAGGAGGCACAGGAGACTGAACTGAAGGAGGCACAGGAGACTGAACTGAAGGAGGCACAGGAGACTGAGCTGAGAGGAGCACTGGCTGCGGGGGAGCTAACTGAGCTGAGAGTGGCTGCGGGGGAGCTAACTGAGCTGAGAGTGGCTGCACAGGCGATAAGCAGCTCGCGTTGACATCCGCCACACAAAACGCAGCCCCTGCATGAACAGTCATGCAGTCCGAAAATGAAAAAGAGTCCTCACTCACCACAGCTGGCGATTTAGAAGCCCGAACGTCCAGCTGTGGGGTGGCGCGCTTGCGGCGCGATCGGCGTTTCCTCCCCGCAGACGGCTCCGACGGGCCGGGCAAGATCACATCCGGCGAGTCGGGCAGCGAGGCAGGAGTGGCTGAGAGAAGGTGCGGTGTGAGCCGGAGAAAAGCCTGCATGGTCGGAGGAAGCGACTGCAGAAGCCATGGCAGGCCAGAAAAGAGCCGTTGTAGCCGACTTTCCATGGCACGACGAAGCTCCTCTGGAGGGTTCTCCAGCCATAGCCCGAGGAGAATCTCCACATTGTACGCAATGTCGTCCTGGAGCTCCTCGGACGGATTCACTGCCGCTGGGTCCATGGTGGCTGGGTCGTACTGTCACGGTTTGCCGGGGCAAGCCGTGTGGAATATGAAATAGGACCCAAAATGCGGCAGCTCTGGTGCAGATGAGTGTTTATTTGACAACCGAAAATACAAACAGCAATGGTGTGGGTACCATGAAACAGGAAAACCTAAACTGGGTAGAACTAATAACACAAACCAGAAACGAGGATGCAGGGAGGTCCGGGGAACTACATACGGGAAGACGCAGGGAGACCGAGGGGAAACAACACAGACGAACCAGCGATTACTAAGACAGAAAATACAACTTAAATACACTCAGAACACAGGGAGATTACACACAGGTGGGAGACACAGCTGGGAGTGATTAACATGACGAGACCAGGGAGGCAAACTGAAAACACTCACATAAGACGCAGACCTTCACAATAAAACAGGAACACACGGGGGGTAACAGGGTAAATACCAATTAGAGAACAGAACCAAAATCGCGAAGAGAAAACACAAAACGCTGGGTCAAAAGGACCCAGGATCATGACACCTTCAGTTCAATGAATAGCAGTTGGAGGGATTCAGTACATGAATGAGTCTTAATTTGGAGTATTCTGAATCATCACTATCACTAACTGAATCAATAGGTTTTTTTCACTGAAGCTTCTCTCAGCTGCGACTGAAAGCTCAACACTTAAAAAAATTCTACACAGTTGTACAGTCAGGGAAAATATGTATTTCAACCCCTGTAGATTTTGTAAGTTTGTCCACTGACAGAAAAATGTTCCATCTATAATTTCAGTGGTAGGTTTATTTGAACAGTGAGAGACAGAAAAATAACCAAAAATCCAGAAAAATACATTCCAAAAAAGTAAGAAATTAATTTGCATTTTCATGAAGAAAATAGGTATTTGATCCCCTATCAGTCAGCAAGATTTCTGGCTCCCATGTGTCTTTTATATAGGTAACCAGCAGATATTGGGAGCCTTCTCAACTTGTTACCTGCATTAAAGAGAGCTGTCTACAAAAGCAATCAAACTATTCAGATTTCACACTCTGCACCATGGCCAAGACCAATGAGCTTTCCAAGGATGGCCGGGATGACATTGTGGACCTACACAAGGCTGGAATGGGCTACAAGACTATCTGCAAGCAGCTGGATTTGAAGGTGACAACAGTTGGTGCAATTATTTGCAAATGGAAGAACCATAAAATATCTGGCGATCTCCAGTGGTCTGGAGCTCCAAGCAAGATCCCACCTCGTGGAGTTTCAATCATAATGAGAATAGTGTGAAACCAGAACTACTTGGGAGGAACTTCTCTTTTTTTTTTTTTTTTTTTTTTTAATGACATCAGAAACAGCAGTATGCGACATTACGTGATGGCAGAGCTTCAGTTCATCCTTTGTCCTTTTTTTTTTTTTTTTTTTTAATAAATAGGACAGGGGGAATGAATGAGAGAAAGAGGGGGAGAGAAGGAAAGAAAACCAAAGGGGAGAAGAGACGGTGAGAAGGGGGGGGGAAGAGAGAGAAAAAAAAAAAAGAACTCCTGGGTCACCTGTATGGAGAAAAAACAAAAAAACAAAAAAAACAAACAGAGGAGACAGCAAACAACAAAGAGCAACATAATAATAGAGAAAACAAAGCACCATCACAATAAACTAGCTAGTCATAGATATCAATATTTACTAAATAATAAACGATATTGTGCAGCACGCAAGATAGACAGCGCACAGTGTGCTTTGAGGCAGCAGCCAAGAAAGCTTTAGTCCGCGTCTGTGAATACCCATGTGTGCATACCTGTGTGGATCAGCATGCTTGCATTCCAAAGGTTTCTCCATGTAATGATCTGCTAGGGAGTGTGGGGGGGCCACAGCCCCGTCCTCCAGGGTGTGAAGTGGGTATGGAGGAGATCAAAACTCCAGACATCCAGAGGCCCCCAGAATACAAGAGACCATGGAAGACCAACAGAGGGGCAGCCGCGCCACTGTTCCAGTAAGAGCTGAGGAGAGTCCCAGATGAGGGCTCGCCCAGCAGCCGCGGAGCGGAAGTCAGGGGGAGTTGCAGTGACGCGCCCGTGAGCTCCGCCGGCCCCCAGCTGTGCCTGAGTGACCGAGCCCCAGGCCGAGAGGCCGGGGGCACCCCACCTCCAAAGGGGCCCGAGCGAGCCCCAGGCCCCAGGCCCCGACAAGCGGCCGCCAAGGAGTGAGCCGGTGTGTACCCGGACGCCCACCCCCAGATACAAAGAACCACCAACACACCGACACCTGAGGGAGTCCGCCACCGGCAGGGGAAGTGGTGGTGGGTGGAGATAGGCCTCCAAACCTTGGAGGGCCTGAGGTGTCCCCAGAGAGGTGGCGTCTGATACCCAACCTGACATATAGACACAGACATACGGGCACACACAGACACAAACATCCATTCCCACCCTCATGCTCTCATATGCACTCACTCCACACTCAACCAACGTGGAGACAGACATAAAGAGACGCTGTACACACAATCACACTCCCCAAGCGTACTCTACAAACCGGGTCTAGGTACCCTTGCCCCTGGAGGGGGGAATTGCACCCAGACCCAGGTGGTGTTACCCTTTTCCCTGCGGTGGGGAGAGGCAGACCACCCCGACTCCGCAGCAGCAGGGAGGCCCCACACCCCAGACCGCAGTCGGACGGCCAACTCCTCCTACTAGCCCTCCCGCTCCAGCAGAGGAACTTCTCAATGATCTTAGGCACAACATTATTATTCCACAGATGTTTGACTGGATTGAGATTTCTGAAATTTAGAAGCCAAATCAACACATCAATCCACTAAAAAAGATTTCTAAGTCTGCTATGATGATACCTTTATCCTTCTTCCTCCAGAATGTCGTCTGCTGCATGTCTAGCATCGTGTTACCACTGCAATCACTACTGCTGTCTGGGTGCATCCTACAAGCCATTTCTACAGAATATCCTGACCTTAATAACAGACTCTTTACTTACTTTGTTAGAGCTTGAGATGTTTATTAAGGGTTCATGAATTTAAGGTTTACATTTCCATCATATGGTAGTTGTAAAGTCACTTCAGTTATTGGTCCATGTGATGGCTGCATCCCATGCACCAATACTTGCACGCCACATTTTAGGTGTTTTTTTTTCTCTTTCTAAGGATTTGTGTTAAATTAAACATTTCCAAACTACATGTTTACACACCAACCCTTCTCCTCCTGGCATATTAAATTATATCCAGCTAGTCACTAAAGACATCTCTGATTTTCCTTTTTCTGGAGGGTGTAAAAGGGTGTTAAAAATGATATATATACACTCATGCCTTTCGATATTCTTGTGGTGCTGCAACTAAACAGATTATTTGATTAGTGTCTTCAAGATGCAATAAAATAAAGCAGACTTTGTTCTGTGTTCCATCTTTCTCACTGCCATCCCTCCTCCTTCTCAAGAATATGGTTAATGATTCATAGACTGAATGCACTTGCTATTTTGACTGTAGCATTATTATGTGGATGTACAGAGAACAACATACCACTTTCATTAAGGGCTCAACTGCTAAGGGTTTGTCAACCCATTGGTTGGCATTAACTAATACTATGTGATCAATACACGATTCTGTCACGAATCGCTGTGCGGCAGGCAGGAGTAGGACCCAAAATGCAGGACTCACAGGCACGAGGGAATAAACTCAAAAGGCAGCTTTATTGCGTAACAGAAGATGATAGGCGATACAAAACCAGACTGGGAAAAACTAACATAAAGCTCACCAGGAAACACGGGGGAATCACACACAGCATGAGGGTACGACGCGACACTGACACAGAGAAACACAGGGCTTAAATACACAGACGGCAGTAATCAAGGGATGAGAGACAGGAGGGGAACACACCTGGGAGAAATCACAGCTGACGAGACTGAGCACACTCACATATGACACAAACCTTCACAATAAAACAGGAAACTCAGACACATGGAACCAGACAAGACATTGAACTAAACAGACAGATTCACAAACAGATGGGGTGACACCATAGACAGAGACAGACTCAAAGGCAGACCAAATATAACACACAGAACTCAAACAATAATAATCATCATCATCATCATAAACTAGAAAATGATAACTAAAAGCGCTGGGTCACCGACCCAGGACCATGACAGTACCCCCCCCCCTCAAGGGCGGGCTCCAGACCGCCCAACAGAAGCACAAAAAACAGCCAAAAACAGAAAACAACCCCACCAGGGCGTGCGGCGGGGGACCAGGAAGGAGGGACAGAGCCCAGAAAGACCCAGAAGGTCAAGTTCAGGGGGCCGACCCGGAGGCCGACAGCGCAGGAGGCCAAAACGGTTCAGTTCCGGGGGCCGACCGTGTGGACGGCAACTGCGACGACGGGCAAACAGTTCTGGGGGCCGGCCGTGCGCAAGGCAACGGCGGCGGCGAAGGAGGCGACGTGGAAACAGTTCAGGAGGCCGGCCGTGCGCAAGGCAACGGCGGCGGCGACGGAGACGACGGAGCAGTTCAGGAGGCCGACCGCGCGGAAGGCGGCGGCGACGGAGACGACGGAGCAGTTCAGGAGGCCGACCGCGCGGAAGGCGGCGGCGACGGAGACGACGGAGCAGTTCAGGAGGCCGACCGCGCGGAAGGCAGTGGCGGCCCTCCAGTCCCAGGCGTGCTGGCCATGGCCTGGTGGGCACAGGACCAGACGAGGCAGGACCAGACGAGGCAGGACCTGGTGGGCACAGGACCAGACGAGGCAGGACCAGACGAGGCTGGACTAAGACGAGGCTGGACTAAGACGAGGCTGGACCAGACGAGGCTGGACCAGACGAGGCTGGACCAGACGGGGATGACGAGGATGCAGAGGCTGGACCAGACGGGGATGACGAGGATGCAGAGGCTGGACCAGACGGGGATGACGAGGATGCAGAGGCCGGACCAGGCAAAGCAGCTGATGAGGATGCTGAAGCTGGACCAGGCAAAGCAGCTGATGAGGAAGCTGAAGAGGAGGCCACTGCAGGTGATGCGGAGGCTGGACCAGGCGAGGATAAAGACACGGAGGCTGGACCAGGTGAAGCGGATGAAGCCGAAGCATGCGCTGGACCAGGCGACGCTGAGGATGCTGAATCCGGACCAGGCGACGGCGTGGAGGATGCAGCAGAGGCCGGGCCAGGCAACGGCGTGGAGGATGCAGACGGAGGCGCTGCAGCAGGTGGCGGCATGGATGAAACCGCTGCTGCAAGCGCGGATGAGGCTGCTGGTGGAGCAGCTGGAGGCTGGACGGGCTCCTCGGGCCCCCCAGCAAAAACAGTCTCAGAACCAGTGGGCACTGGAGCCCCTGGCACACACAGAACAGAACCAGCAGGTGCGGGGGCCTCTGGCAGGAACGCAACAGAACCAGCAGGCGCGGGGGCCTCTGGCAGGAACGCAACAGAACCAGCAGGCGCGGGGGCCTCTGGCAAACACATGGCAGACTGCAGCTGCACAGAGCATTGAGTCTGCTCAGGCAGCAGCGGCCGGGTGCGGTCCTCAGCTGGCTTCTTAACCGCCAGGGGTCCAGAGTCTGCTGGGGGCTGAAACCCAGCCTCTGGGGAGGCCCTGGAGTGAATCTCAGAGCTGGCCAGCTTTTGAGGACTGATAACAATATTGTTTGGTTTGTCTCTCTGATTAGAATTCAAGGTTGTGGAACAGTTCTGTAAGGGTTGGATAGACATAGCTTGCTGTACCGAAGGTGTAGGTGAAGATGATGGCTGTATAGGTGGCTGAGCTGAGGGCAACTGAGGAAAAGGTCGGGAAAATGATGGTTGTGAAGTTTGAAACCGAGCTGATGATAAGGCTGATGATTCCTCTACCAACTGAGCTATTGACTGGGCTAAGGATTGAAATAAGGTTTGTAGTAAGTCAGGCTGTGGATGTGACTGTGCTATGGGAAGCGAGGCTGAATGTGGTGGAGGTGGCGACTGAGCTTCGGGCCGGGCGGCTAACAGAGCTTCGGGCCGGGCGGCTAACAGAGCTTCGGGCCGGGCGGCTAACAGAGCTTGGGGCGAAAATGGTGGTGGTGGAGTTGGTGTCTGGGCTACAGGCGGCTTCTGAGCAGGGAACACAGGACACTGAGCTACAGGTGGCTGCTGAGCAGGTGACACTGGAGACTGAGCTACAGACGGCTGCTGAGCAGGGGACTGAGCTGAAAGCGGACGGGCAGCTGACTGAATAAACATAGCTCCAGAATAAACAGTTCCAGATGAAACAGTCTTAACTCCTGGGTCCGAGGGAGCATCAGAAGCACAGTCTTTTGAACCAAAGTGGAAACGATCGCTCTCAAAATGAATACTGTCATTTTCTGGAACAGGAGGAATAGAGGATCTAGAGTTCATGAAGCTGACGTTAGCGGCCTTGGGGGAAACGGTACGTTTATCCCTCAACACAGAAGGCGAATGTAGGGGGACTTTGTCACTCACCCTAGGCGGTTGGTCGAGAAGAGTCCCAGGCTCCTGCCGGAGCCGTGAGTGCTGGCGGCACGTTCGCCGCTTCCAAGTTGAGGAGGGAGAAGGGCTGGCTGAAGGTGATGTGGGAAAACTCGGCTGCAGTTGCTCCTGCTGCGGTGTGGAAATGTTGGGTGCACTGGGGGGAACAATGATAATCCCCAGCATTTTATAAAATGCCTGTGCTGGCGTGAGCTGATTGCTTGCAGGCTCGTAGTAATCCTCCCGGGGCCGGCTGGAGCGTTTTCTGCGAGACCTGGGCGTCCGCGGAGAGGAAGCAGGTGAGTGGACCGAAGGGTAAGCAGCTAGTGAGGAACGGCAGCACGGAGGCCCTCCAAGCGCTAGCCGAGTCCCGTCAAAACGGGAGCTGCGCTTCCACGGTGAGTCCGCTGGATCCATTACTGGTCGCGTCGTTCTGTCACGAATCGCTGTGCGGCAGGCAGGAGTAGGACCCAAAATGCAGGACTCACAGGCACGAGGGAATAAACTCAAAAGGCAGCTTTATTGCGTAACAGAAGATGATAGGCGATACAAAACCAGACTGGGAAAAACTAACATAAAGCTCACCAGGAAACACGGGGGAATCACACACAGCATGAGGGTACGACGCGACACTGACACAGAGAAACACAGGGCTTAAATACACAGACGGCAGTAATCAAGGGATGAGAGACAGGAGGGGAACACACCTGGGAGAAATCACAGCTGACGAGACTGAGCACACTCACATATGACACAAACCTTCACAATAAAACAGGAAACTCAGACACATGGAACCAGACAAGACATTGAACTAAACAGACAGATTCACAAACAGATGGGGTGACACCATAGACAGAGACAGACTCAAAGGCAGACCAAATATAACACACAGAACTCAAACAATAATAATCATCATCATCATCATAAACTAGAAAATGATAACTAAAAGCGCTGGGTCACCGACCCAGGACCATGACAGATTCCCCCTAAAGAAAATGTAAATTCTTATTAAATTAATTATTAGAACAATCTGAAAGCTAACTAAATCCTACTTTTGTAATATGGTATAATGCCCTGAGTGGGATTAATTTCTGGAGAGATCAGTACAGGGAGTGCAGAATTATTAGGCAAGTTGTATTTCTGAGGAATAATTTTATTATTGAACAACAACCATGTTCTCAATGAACCCAAAAAATTCATTAATATCAAAGCTGAATGTTTTTGGAAGTAGTTTTTAGTTTGTTTTTAGTTTTAGCTATTTTAGGGGGATATCTGTGTGTGCAGGTGACTATTACTGTGCATGATTATTAGGCAACTTAACAAAAAACAAATATATACCCATTTCAATTATTTATTTTTACCAGTGAAACCAATATAACATCTCCACATTCACAAATATACATTTCTGACATTCAAAAACAAAACAAAAACAAATCAGTGACCAATATAGCCACCTTTCTTTGCAAGGACACTCAAAAGCCTGCCATCCATGGATTCTGTCAGTGTTTTGATCTGTTCACCATCAACATTGCGTGCAGCAGCAACCACAGCCTCCCAGACACTGTTCAGAGAGGTGTACTGTTTTCCCTCCTTGTAAATCTCACATTTGATGATGGACCACAGGTTCTCAATGGGGTTCAGATCAGGTGAACAAGGTGGCCATGTCATTAGTTTTTCTTCTTTTATACCCTTTCTTGCCAGCCACGCTGTGGAGTACTTGGACACGTGTGATGGAGCATTGTCCTGCATGAAAATCATGTTTTTCTTGAAGGATGCAGACTTCTTCCTGTACCAGTGCTTGAAGAAGGTGTCTTCCAGAAACTGGCAGTAGGACTGGGAGTTGAGCTTGACTCCATCCTCAACCCGAAAAGGCCCCACAAGCTCATCTTTGATGATACCAGCCCAAACCAGTACTCCACCTCCACCTTGCTGGCGCCTGAGTCGGACTGGAGCTCTCTGCCCTTTACCAATCCAGCCACGGGCCCATCCATCTGGCCCATCAAGACTCACTCTCATTTCATCAGTCCATAAAACCTTAGAAAAACCAGTCTTGAGATATTTCTTGGCCCAGTCTTGACGTTTCAGCTTGTGTGTCTTGTTCAGTGGTGGTCGTCTTTCAGCCTTTCTTACCTTGGCCATGTCTCTGAGTATTGCACACCTTGTGCTTTTGGGCACTCCAGTGATGTTGCAGCTCTGAAATATGGCCAAACTGGTGGCAAGTGGCATCTTGGCAGCTGCACGCTTGACTTTTCTCAGTTCATGGGCAGTTATTTTGCGCCTTGGTTTTTCCACACGCTTCTTGCGACCCTGTTGACTATTTTGAATGAAACGCTTGATTGTTCGATGATCACGCTTCAGAAGCTTTGCAGTTTTGAGACTGCTGCATCCCTCTGCAAGATATCTCACTATTTTTGACTTTTCTGAGCCTGTCAAGTCCTTCTTTTGACCCATTTTGCCAAAGGAAAGGACGTTGCCTAATAATTATGCACACCTGATATAGGGTGTTGATGTCATTAGACCACACCCCTTCTCATTACAGAGATGCACATCACCTAATATGCTTAATTGGTAGTAGGCTTTCGAGCCTATACAGCTTGGAGTAAGACAACATGCATGAAGAGGATGATGTGGACAAAATACTCATTTGCCTAATAATTCTGCACTTCCTGTATTAGTACAGACATGATATACTCATCAATTTGTGCAAGACTTGCATGGTTAAGATTTGCATGTAATTATATGTGTGAAATGTAATCATTGATTTAGAGCCAATCCTCAAGTCTAGCCAGAGTTTTGCTAAGCATCTCTTTTTGTTCTAGTTTCTCATTGTCATTTAAACCCAGTCAGATAATTTTCTCTGGCTCTTCCTCAGATGCTCTCTCTCCCTCTATGCTTGCATTTTACTCTTTTAATCTTGTTCTCTTTCTAAACTTAACACCCAAGGGATCCACCTCTTCTTAGGTTACAAACTTCCCAGCTGCCGTGCCTTCATTTGCTAATATAACCAAAGAAGAAAAGAAAGCTGTCTATAAGCCTTCTTAAAGTATCTCTGCTTAACAGACACCTACAAGGGAACAAAAGGAAATGGAATCTTTCTCCAGCAAATCTTTCCATCAACTGGGAATAACGATAAGAAGCTCATATCCAACAGTCTCTCAAATACTTTCTTTTCTCTCAGGCAGTGGACTACCTACTACAATACACAATATCTTATCCATAGGCTGCTGACATTGTTCCCACTCCTTGTATTTGTGAGAAGAACACTTGCTGGGAATAAAATTAAAAGAATTTGCCATGAACTTAATTGTGGCACCAATTCAGCCTTAGAAATTGCATTTAGAACATACATAGCTCAACCAGTGGATCTGTTGTGTATTCATGACATTTCAATATCTCAGATTCTTTGAATGTTTCATTTTGAATTTGAGTAAACCAAGATTCTCACTGTATAAATTCAGCTTATGTGTAAGTTCAAAAAGGAAGCTCTGTAATCACTCATTGGCCTAATAGTCTGTTCTTTACATCACTACCACTTTCCCAAACTGTTAAACTAAATACTGACACAATCATACTAGTCTAATCATTCTTTTACACCAATCAGCTTGTGCTCTGCATAGTTAAAAACCCTTCTGTTCTCCCCTCTGTATATAGCCCACACTTCTTCACCGTCACTGTATATAACCCTCATGTTTGCTGTAAATAAACTAATTTCACGTGATTTAGTGTTCACGTTGAATCTGTCCTTGGATCTCATGTCTGACAGCGTTTGCAGTGATACTGATTGTCCTGTCCTGTCTCCTGATGGTAATAAGGGCAAAAAAAAGACACACCTTTTTCTGTTTTTGGGAGTCAGTTGGATATTCATCCCCCACATATTATCTACTTGTTGACTGTGAAAGGAGTGCTGGAGCCAATTCCATCTGCCGAAGATGGTGAGAAGCAGGGTACACCCTGAACGGGTTGCCAGTCTGTCACAGACAGGGGTCTGTAACTGTAAGTTGCTAAATCAACAGAGGTGTCGCTCAATAATGCAGTATATAGTGTGCGTATGGGTGAATTCCACAGACACAAATATCTGCCATTCCATGTGAGATAAGCCTGCCAGGATAATTAATCACAGAGTAAGCCACATCATATTCTTTGTCAGGAAGTTACATTAATGATGCTCCAAAAGACTCCAGCACCACAGACATGGACAAGCAATCCAGTTAACCATCCTGATGTCGTTAAACCTACTCACTGAATGAAGTTGTCTAATAATGACAACTGTGAGCCTAGACAGAATTTTAAAAGGCATTTAAAAGTCTTGTTTGCTATGGTAATGGACAGGATAACAGAGGAAGACAGGAGGAAGTCTCAGTGGACTGTGATGCCTACAGATAATATTGCGATCTGTGGTGAGATTAGCGAGCAGGTGGAAGAGAGTCAGGAGACCTGGAGGTACACACTGGAGAAAAGAGGGATGAAGGTCAGAAGCAAGACAGAATATATGTGTGTGAATGAGATGGAGGCAGGTAGGAAGGTAAACATGCAAGAAATAGAAACAGAGAAGGTAGATGAGGTCAGTCATCCAAAGCAATGGACAGTGCACACGAGCAGGGAAGAAGAGAGTTCAGGCAGGATGGAGTGGATAGAGACAAATATCAGGGGTTATTTGTGACAGAAGGATAGCAGCAAGAGTAAAAGGAAGGTTTACGAGTTGGTCCTGAGAGCTGCGATGATCTATGGTTTGGAGACAGTGGCACTGATAAAGACAGGAGGAAGTCAGAAGTAGTAGATGGAAGTAGGAGAGTAGATGGTTGGTTTGAAAGAAGATGCTAGGGATAGGGTGAGATAGAAGGACTTGATCTGCTGTGGCAGTACCTAAAGTGACCAGCCAAAAGAAAAATAGGAAGATTTATTTCAGCTTGCAGAGAGTTAGGGAGATTGGAGTTTGTGGATATTGGCACACTCAAGTTATTCTTACTTTAGTATTGAGCAAACCTCAAACTTTGCTATTTGGTTGTAGACACATTAAACACGACTTTTTAAATCCCAATAAGAACAAGTTCAATTAAATAAAGGTAATAAATGTGTTGTCACTCCGACTGAATAGAGAAGGGAGCACGAGATTGACAGACAGATTGGTGCTGTGGCTGCAGTGCACTCTCTCTCATGGTGAAGAGGGAGCTAAGTGTAAAAGCAAAGCTCTCAATTTACCGGTCGATCTACATCCCTACCCTCACCTATGGTCACAAGCTGTTTGTAGTGACCACAAGAACAAAATGAGCTTCCTGGCTGGGTGGCTGGCCTCGCCCTTACAGATAAGGTGAGAAGTTTAGTCATGCGAGAGGGTCTCAGAGTAGAGCTGCTGCTCCTCCACATCGAAAGGAGCCCGTTGTGTCATGGTCTGTGTGGCAGACCATGGGTGTGGGGGGAAGGACGACCCAAGATGCAGGACTCAAATGATGCAAACAGTGCGTTTATTTACGGTGTAGTAAATAGTACACAATAAATTCCCCGTGTGTCTCCAACTCCCGTGCTGTGTCTCCCTCTCAGTGCCCGTGCTCCACGTCTCTGCTCCCGTGAAACTTGTGCTCGCTGCTCTCCCGTTCCCGCACTCCTGCTGGAAAACCACAAAGGCAGCCGTTAACCCACAACTCAACAGCGATAGACTTTAGCATGCACTGACTTTGCTGGAAATACTGACGGGTAGTTAGTTACTCAACGATCCAGCGTCAAGGAGCTCTCACCCACACTGCTTTGTAGCTCCTCCGACGAGGCTTGATCAGCGCCAGGTGTGTGTGAAGATCCTTGGGTGTGACCGGTCAGGTGGCAGGGCCACACCCACCAGGCCTGAAGGTGCCTGTCATGACCGCACCCACACACACACACACACACACACACACACACACACACACACACACACACACACCTGCCAATACACAACCATGGAACACAGGACAGCAGCAGCACAGAACACATACATATAATATAATAAGTCCACAACTGTTCAGGGACTCTAGGTCACTCAGACCCAGATCCCTGACAAGTTGAGGTGGTTCAGGCATCTGACAAGGATGGGGCAGACCCAGGACCTGCTGGGGAGATTATATCTCTCGGCTGGCCTGGGAAGGACTTAGTGTTCAACCAGATAAGCTGAAGTAGGTGGCTGGGGAGAGGGAGGTCTGGGCTCTCTGCTTAGGCTGCTGCCCCAGCGACCTGGCCTCGGATAAGTGGAAGAAGATGGATGTATCGATAAATGTAGTGTCTGACAAAGGCTTCATCAACAACAGTGTGCCAACATGAATAAACAATGGGGTCTACATAGAATAATAGATTACAGTTCTTCCTGCTGAATCAGTGTTTCATTCTCTGAGATTGGACCTTTAGGCAATAGATTTAAGGTTATGACTATAGATGTATATTATGACCAGTGTTGGTCAAGTTACTTGAAAAAAGTAATCAGTAACTAATTACTGATTACTTCCCCAAAAAAGTAATCCCGTTAGTTTACTGATTACTTATTTTCAAAAGTAATTAATTACTTAGTTACTTAGTTACTTTTTAAAAGCACGTTTTACAACCTGAATAGGTGATAAAGCGATAGATCTTTCAGCCCAATTCTACTTTTTCATACATACAAAATGCAATCAAATGGAAAAGTCTCTTTTTTAAATTTGTTTTATCAGTTTTAATCTTTTAACTTTATGCATCAAGTAAAAATTAAATTATATGCACCATTCTCTGACTTGAAGAAATTAGTTTAACATTTAAAGCTATTTTCTGCACATTCCAGCACATAAAATAAAATATTTTTTGTGTTTACACTCACTCGTTCAAATAGATGCAAGTGAAACACAGCAGAAAATAAATTAAGTCAAAGACTAGCGGTCCTTTTGCTCTAGTTTCACCTGTAAAGCAGGAGTGGGGTAGGCGGAGGTTTGCCTGGTGCAGGTGTGCCGCAGCGGTCAGTGGAAGAATCCACGAGTTTCTCTGTGAGTTTCCCATTACATTGTTTAGGGGTTTTTTTTTTCAGTGTAAAAAGAAGTTTTCTTCCCACGCACAATGGACACTAATGTTTTTGTATCTCTTTATGGAATCAAATTCAAAATAAGGTCAGTACTTCCACGCTTTAAACGCTGCACGCTCATACTCTCTCCCGCACTCGATATATGATCCATTTTTGATCTGCACACAGCTGTTGTCACGAACGTCGCACTCGCTTACGTCACTGTCATGAGACATTCTCGCAAAATAAAAAAATCACGGTTTTAGTAACGCAGTAACGCAGCGTTCCTATGGGAAAGTAACGGCAATCTAATTACCGTTTTTGCCAAAAGTAATCCCTTACTTTACTCGTTACTTAAAAAAGTAATCATATTACAGTAACGTGTTACAAGTAACGCATTACTGCCCATCTCTGATTATGACCATAAATGCTGTTTCATCGATGCAGCAGATCTTGTCATTTAAAATTTCGAGCTTCTCCCATAGGTTCTTTGTTCCAAAAAGATCATTTAAAGGAAATCGATCTGCAGTTGAAATTGAGTTGAATGCCCAATCACACAATAGGACCAAAAAAAAAAAAAAACCCCAGAATATTTTGTGAGTGATGAAACTCAGATCTCAGTGCAAAATCTCAGCTTTAGTTTCTAATGACTAACAACATTCTTGCTGGTTTAACTGAAGACAATTGACTTTCTGCTGTCAAATTAGATTAACTATTGTTACAGTGGCAGTACAGGAAAAAAGGCTAACTGCAATAAACCGATTTTTAAAATTTGGGTCAAGCCAACTCTTGCAGTCAGAGGAGTTGAGGTTGATCACTAAAGACCACCTGCTGCCTGACCTGGCGCCTGCTACCAACAGATGATGTGGAAGAGACTGTGTGTGGCTGAAGGGCTCTCAAAGAAACACAGAGACTCCATAAGAAAGGAGAGACTGTCTGAAACTTCTGTTTTTGACAGGGCTTTTATTCAGCAGCATCTGCTCTATCCCTTCTGTCTGTTTCCAGCCAGATTCAATTGGCTGGCAAGAAAACAAACCCTTCCATTATGGTTTAGTCAATAAACTTGTTCAAATGGCAATGACTTAATTTGAGTACTGTGACTTTGTAGGGTATGACATGATAACTTCACTTTTCTAGAATAAATGGTGTGTCATGTTACTGCAGAAGCTTAGGGGATATTAAGAAGCAGGCAGGCTAGGTTTTAAGAGGTTAGTTTATAGGAAGCAAAACAAAAAACAATTCAAACCATTATAACTTGTAATTTTTGGAAGAAAAGTTCAGTGTTCAGTGAGATGTCAACAGGAGCTCACTGGATAAGTGAAGAACTATCAGAAGCTAAGAATTGCTTTCTGAGGGTTACGAGAAATCTGGGGAGTATAATGTAGCTATACTCCCCCAGAGGTAGGTATCATAAAAAATGAATTGATTAATTTTAAAAAATGGCACAAAAGAGGCAGCTAAAAGGTTCCTATTTTCCTTTTTTAGTTAGAAAACCCAAATCCCATGTTGCAATACTATACTGCTAAGGTAAGCAATGTTAATCTTAATCATTAAACTATCTATACTTGATAAAAAGCTATGTATTGCAAGTGTATATGGTCCAAATGTTGATGATCCCTCATTCTTTCACGGTTTTTTCAGTGCACTCTCTGAACACTTAGATGGCACACTTGTTCTTGGAGGCAACCTCAACCTTGGACTAAATGAAGACATGGATAGGCTCAATTTGGACTTCATATTTGGACTATAATGACACTCCCGAAACATCAGCTTCTGCTCTATGGGAAGCAGGGAAAGCTGTGATGAGAGGTAAAATAATTTCTTTCTCATCACATAAAAAGAAAAAAGTAAAGAAAAACATCATCAAATCACTAGAAGAAGCCTACGCGTGCGACCAAGATCAGGAAACATTGAACAAAATACGCAAAACAAAACTAGAATTAAATGAGATAATTGATAAAAAACAAAAACAAAATTCTTAGTACAAAGACTACGCTTACAAAATTATGAACATGGTAATAAATCCGGTCAATTTCTAGCAAACCAGCTAAAAATAAATAAAGAAAAAACAACTATATGTGCTGTTCAAGATTCATCTGGGAACACAATATATGAACCGATACAAATAAACAACATTTTCAGGGATTTCTATAAAAGATTGTATTCACCACAAATAAACCCATCTAAAAAAGAAATTGATCAGTTTTTGGACAACATAACTCTTCCAAAATTATTAGACACTCAAGCAATGGCACTGGATTCACCACTGACACCAGGTGAACTCCAGGAAGCCCTGATAAGTATGCACAATAATAAGGCTCCAGGTCCAGATGGCTTTCCTGCAGAATTCTACAAAGAATTCTGGTCGATTCTAGCACCAGTTTTCTACAGAACGTTGTTGGAAATTAAAGAAAAGAGCAGACTTCCATCAAATATGAAATCTGCAAACATTAATCTCCTGCTAAAATCAGGCAAAGACCCTGTATATCCCTCAAGCTATCGTCCAATATCCCTTATAAATGTAGACCTTAAAATAATCTGCTCTCTCAAAGAGACTGGAGAAAATAACCCCCCTCTTTATTCATCCTGACCAAACTGGTTTCATAAAAGGTAGGCACTCATCAACAAATACACATAGATTAATTAATTTGATAGACTACTCATACAGTAAAAACCTAGAAACTACAATATTCTCTTTAGACGCAGAAAAAGCATTTGACAGAGTTAACTGGAAATTTCTATTTGCAACTTTACACAAATTTGGTTTTGGATCCTCTTTCATAAACTGGTTAAAATAGTATATAATTCCCCAACAGCTTGTGTCAGAAAAAATGACCAGACATCCTCCAGCTTCTGTCTCTTGAGGGGCACCAGGCAGGGATGCCCACTCTCCCCTTCACTGTTTGCAATTTTTATTGAGCCACTAGCAGCAGCAATTAGACAGAATTCAGTAATTAAGGGCATAAAATGCAAGAACGTGGAACATAAAATCAGCCTTTATGCGGATGATGTGTTACTCTTTCTCCAAAATTCACAAACCAATATCTCTGAGGTGACTGAATTGATAAACTCTTTTGCAAGAATATCAGATTACTCAATTAACTGGTCAAAATCTACAGTCCTTCTGATTAATTGCTCCCTCCATAATTCCTCTTCTACACCACTGCAATCGGGAAATATAAAATATTTAGGTATTAATGTTTCTCCCAAGCTTGCAGATCTAACTAAATTAAACCATATCCCACTTTTAAAGAAGGTAGAAGATGATCTGGCTAGATGGAAATGTCTACCCATATCACTCATAGGAAGGGTTGCCGCTATAAAAATGATGGTCTTACCAAAAAGAAACTATTTATTCTCAATGATCCCAACTAAACCGCCACAAGATTGGTTCAGGTCTCTAGATTCATGTATGTCCAAATTCCTTTGGAAAAATAAACTCCCACATATAAGCTTAAAAACACTACAAAAGACCAAGGATAAAGGAGGACTAGAACTGCCTAACTTTCAGCACTACTTCGTAGCCAACAGGCTTCAGTTTATCTCAGGATGGCTAAAACATACCCTCTTAGATGAACCTTGGCTAGATGTAGAACAAGCACTTTGCAATAATCTAGAGATCTCAGACCTACCATTTATCAGCTCAAACATCCAACGACATGAATGCTTTAAAAGCATCAACATCAGGGCCCTATTTCAGGAAGCCGGTTTAGAAAACTCAGAGTGAAAAACGATACTCAGGGTTGAGTAACCCCGAACTGTCCAACTCGGAATATTCGGTTTCAGAAAGGCTGATAACAAGTAGTTCAATCAACGCGGAGTTGCTTTAACCCCAAGTTAAGCACGCGCACGAGGATACATAAAGCCCTGATTAGTGGAGCACAGATTAAGCGAGTCACCATGGAGACGGAGGGAAAGAAGGCGCGGTCAATGTATTTTACAGCGCTTGACGCCGAAATTCTGATGGCAGCATATGCCGATAACATGCAAATCTTGCAGAAAAAAAGTAACACAGCCTCAGCTGCAAAAAAAAGGGAGCATGCATGGCAAAACATAGCCGACAGAGTCAATGCGTGAGTGTTAATTTAAACATTGATCTAGGGATTTCCACCCATTTAACACGTTATTTTATCATATGTTATTTTATTTGTTATTTTATACATTTTATTTTGTGATGTGAGCGCAGGTGCAACCCAACAGGCCCCAAACGTGCCTGGCAGCAAGTAAAAATGAAATGTAAAAATATAGTCCAAACAGGTAAGGTACAATTGTATTATGAGCCATAGTGCTTGGTCTGTTTGTCCCATGTAAATCAATTGCAGTTAGAGGCTACATTAATTTTCTTTCTGTAAGCACTTATTGAAATTATCTGAGCACATTACAAGTACATATTTGCTTACTCTGTATGCTCAAATGTGTGCCGTTATAGCCAACAGAAAAAAAGCGGAGGCCCGAAAAACAGGTGGGGGTCCTCCACCACCACCACTCACAGAGGCTGAGCAGTTGGCCCTCAGCCAAAACAGTGGGCGCCCTGTGGCCGAAGGCATCTCTGCGGGGACATCCTCTGAGTCAATAACCCCGCAAGACACAAGTGCCTACATAAGGGGTAAATTCAAAATAATACATGATGTGCATACATCCTTTCTTCACAGTCACCTTTGCAGTGCTACTCATTCATTTGATAAACTCTTTACCATAATGAATTATTTTGTAGTGAAGTTATTTTCCTACTGATTTTGCCTTCCCTCAGTCTTGGTTGTCTTTGAGAGCATAATGACAATGAAGTGTAAGGTGATTGGTATGTTTGTTAATTGCCATTTGGTCCCTTGTAAGTTATAAGTGACCTGTATAAACCTCATATTCTATCAGTTGATGGTGGTGGTGTACTGCATCTGGTGCAGCCTCCTGTTGAGCCAGACCAACATGCAGTTGTGAGTAATACTCCACAGATTAGATGAGTTTACAGTAGAACAGCAATGTTGTTTATTTCTTTACTACAGGAAAATAATGAAGAAACATTGACAGCTGTTACAGAGGAGGAAGCAACAGAGACACTTTATGAGGTTTACATCTTTTAATACTTTGTGTACAGGAAATACAGGCGACCAATAAAGCCAGTTGAACAGAAAATCTGTTTATTCTTCTTTCAACATGTTGAGATGATGGGTCAAAAGAAATGATTGTGACATATGGTGTCTCTGACTGCGCTTCCATCTTGTATGTCCGTGGGAGGGTCAGGATGTTCATGGTTTGGATCACTGCTGATGTCTGGTTCAGAAGGACAGTGTTCTCCTCTAATTGTGGCAATGTTGTGAAGAATCACACATGCCACAATAATGTCACATGCCCTTTCTGGGGTGACCCTGAGTCTTTGCAGGCACTGGAACCGGGCCTTAAGCATTCCGATAGTCATTTCAATTCTGGCTCTTGTCCTGCAATTAGCCAGATTATATCGCTGCTGTGGGCCCGGTTCAGGGTCAGAGTAAGGGGTAAGCAAATAGGGTAAACATGGATACCCCCTATCACCAAGCAAGTAGCCAGTGAACTCTCCTGAGACAGAAGGATACACTTCAGTTCAAATGTCCCTGAAGCAATTGGTCTTTATATATTTTAAAGTATTCTCAACTCACCATGTCCAAATTTGGTGCTCAGTGTACATTCCCGGAAGATTCGTGAGTCATGTACAGAGCCTGGCCACTTGGCTTCCACATTTGTGATAATGTTGGCAGCATCACATATGATCTTCACAGTGCAGAGAACACAAATTAGCATCCATTACTATAATGAAATAATTTGTTAGTTTGAAATGCTACAGGGAACTATGTACCTGTACATTAATGCTGTGGAAAGACTTCCTGTTCACATAGTCTCCTTCATTTACTGAAGGAGCAATGATTGGAATGTGAGTGCCATCTGTACAGCCAATCACGCCTGGGAACCCTGAAAATAAATGTAAAATTTAAGTAGTAGTCCAAGTATCACCACATCATAAATTAAGTTTTGTTCATCCTGATACCTGCAATTTTGTGGAATCCCTCTTTGATGAATCTTGTGGGTCTATGACCGGGGAACACCACACACGAGTACAGGAGACGTTTCAGTGCAACTGTAACATTCCTGACTGCCCGACAGACGGTAGCCTTGGAAACGTGCTCAGCGTCATCAATATTATACAGAAAGCTCCCGTTTGCAAAAAACCGAAGTGCAATACAAATAATATGTACAGAACTGAGAGCATGTCCGCGATGTGTCACATGCGTAATATATGGCCTGAGGATGTTATCCAAATAAATTATAGATTGTGCTGAGAAACGGTAACGTTCGCACAGGAAATCATCAGGAAATGATAAAATGTCCAAACGCGCTCTGATCACTCTCTCCCGGCGGAGAGCTCTGCGGAGAATTTGGGCTTCACGATCTACTGGCTCTTCAAGGAAGGGACACGCCATGTCTGACACTTCCTACTGTCAGGTTTCCGACAAAGGGGCGGAGACAGTCAGGGTTAGTTGTAGTAAACCTGCTAGGGGGCAGGTTAGCTTCACGGAGTGTGTCGTCATGGTGACTCACTGTGGCTTCATCTGAACTCGCTTTGTGAAACCGAAAACCCAGAGTTTTCGTTAACTCAGGGTATACTTACTCAGAGTTTGCACTAAACCGGCTTCCTGAAACAGGGCCCAGCTCTTCTCTGACAGCATGGTGGGAGTTTCTAAAATTGACGGCGTCTTCATTAATCCCATGCAAACGTACACCTATCTGGAACAACCCTGACATATTACAAAACAATAATATGATAAACTTTTCAGATTGGAGTGGTAAAGGAATCAAATATTTAGAACATATACTAGAAGGAACAGAATTTATTTCATTTGATGGACTAGTTACACAATATGGGATCAACAAGAAAAGATTTTTAGAATATCAACAAATTAAATCCATAGTAAAAAAGAAATTTAAACCGGGTCAAGTTGAACTACAAACACCACCAAGTGTGGTTCAATTTCTCACTCTTAAAACCCCCAAATTACTATCCAAAATATACAGAATGCTTTCTAAAACAGATGAATCAATATCACTTCCTATTGCAAAATGGGAAGCGGATTTATCAGTTTACTTAGACCTAAACTTCTGGTCTCAGATTTGCTTAAAAACCTTTCATCTAATTAGAAATCCCAGTCTTCAATTAATTCAATACAAAATATTACATAGAGTACACTATACAGGTCATCGGATGTTCAAGATGGGCTTTACGTCTACCAACAACTGCTCACACTGCCAAACCAATTCACCGGACAATTATATCCACGCTCTTTGGTTCTTCAGAAGTTTTGGCGCGAGATATGTGAAGACTTATCGAAGTGTCTGAAATGTAACATTCCAACTTCCCCCTTAGTGTGTTTGTTGGGCAGCTTAGATAATGTCACTACAGAAAAGAATATAGCCCATATGGTTTTCACTGCCCTATGCATAGCCAAGAAAACAGTCCTCATGAGCAGGAAAAATAAAAATAATCTTAATTCTAACCAATATAGAAATTATCTATTAGATTACATTAGTCTTGATACAGCCTCTGCCACCACATCAGATCAATTGCTCTGGGTTCCTTTGATCAGCTCCATCACCTAGTGGGGGTGGGGGGTCACAGTTTGGTCCCGCCTTCACTGTTGTGATTGGTGTGGGGGTAGGGACAGGCTTAGGGCGTCGGGGGGTTCCCCGGAGGCATCTTCCTTGGGGGGCTCAACCCGGGGTAGCGGTCATGTCCGGTTAGGGGCTCTGTTGACTGTTTCCTCGCGGCTGTGTGCAGCGGGGCTAGGGGAGGGTCTGTGCTGACGGACGTGGGTTACTGACCTGGTAGCCTGGCTGGCCCTGGGTGGGTCCGGGATGGGCGTGAGGTTCTGGGGGCACTCCGTCTCTGGGCTGGGACCCGGGCCAGGCCTCGGGGGCTTGGGTCCTGGTTGGTGTGTTGCCAGGGTTGTGGGCGGGTGGGTGCATGGGGGCCCAGCCCTGGAGCAGGGTGCCGCCGGTGCATCGAGCCACCTGGGGGGCTCTTCAACTGGTGGGGGAGGTTGTTACATCTTGCAGGAGCTTTCCTCTCCTCAGGAACTCTCTCTGCAGGAGGGGGGAATACAGGAGAGGTGGAGGAAGATCTCAGCCTGGGCGTCTATTGTCTTATGTAGTCTGGAAGATGAGTGGATGGTGGGGTGGGTGCAGTTTTCTCTGTGGTGGACTGTCCCGGGCTCTGTGGGGCCGGGAGGCGCTGTTGCACTGGGCCCCGGTCTGGATGGGCCTGGGCCCCCTTTCCCTGGCGGGTCGCGGAGTATGGGGGTGCCTACTGGGGTCAGCGGGGGAGCTGGCCCCAGGGAGGGGTCACTTGCCCCTCCCTTCCTTCCCTCCCCATCTCCAGCTGCCTCCCTCTTCCCGCTCCACCACAACCACCCACACATGCAGGGCCTTGGAGTAGGGGTATGTCACCAGGGTGCAGAGGAGGCTACCCCCCCCCCCCCCCCCTCTGTCCCCTTCTGGCTGCCTCTGCCTCAATTTTATCCCACAACTTAGACATTCACATTACTCACACTCTCATTACACATACATATAGGATCTTGGGGGTGGGCACGATACACGGAGTCCAAAGTACCATCAGGGTGTACACCCCACCCCTGGCGTCATTGCCCACCTCTCAATTTTAAATACACGTAGACATTGAGGGCTAGCAGGAGGGACCATGCGCTTACCTGCTGCTCTCTGGCAGGTAGCTCCATGCCCTCCTGGGTTTTAAATGCACCTTAGAACACACATGCATCAACACTACAATGACCGGGTGGAGGGAGGTTTGGAGTCTTCTCTCACCCCCATTCTCTGCGGCCTGCTGGAGCGGGGGGACTAGGAGGAGTTGGCCGTCCGACTGCGGTCTGGAGTGTGGGGCCTCCCTGCTGCTGCGGAGTCGGGGCGGTCTGCCTCTCCCCACCGCAGGGAAAAGGGTAACACCACCTGGGTCTGGGTGCAGTTCCCCCCTCCAGGGGCAAGGGTACCTAGACCCGGTTCGTAGAGTACGCTTGGGGAGTGTGATCGTGTGTACAGCGTCTCTTTATGTCTGTCTCCACGTTGGTTGAGTGTGGAGTAAGTGCATATGAGAGCATGAGGGTGGGAATGGATGTTTGTATCTGTGTGTGACTGTATGTCTGTGTCTATATGTCAGGTTGGGTGTCAGACGCCACCTCTCTGGGGACATCTCAGGCCCTCCAAGGTTTGGAGGCCTATCTCCACCCACCACCACTTCCCCTGCCAGTGGCGGACTCCCTCAGACATCGGTGCGTTGGTGGTTTTTTGTGTCCGGGGGTGGGCGTCCAGGTACACACCGGCTCACTCCTTGGCGGCCGCTTATCGGGGCCTGGAGCCTGGGGCTCGCTCGGGCCACTTCGGAGGTGGGGTGCCCCCGGCCTCTCGGCCTGGGGCTCGGTCACTCAGGCACAGCTGGCTGCCGGCGGAGCTCACGGGCGCGTCACTGCAACTCCCCCTGTCTTCTACTCCGCGGCTGCTGAGTGAGCCCTCATCTGGGACTCTCCTCAGCTCTTTCTGGGACAGTGGCGCGGCTGCCCCTCTGTTGGTCTTCCTTGGTCTCTTGTGTTCTGGGGGCCTCTGGATGTCTGGAGTTTTGATCTCCTCCATACCTGCTTCATGCCCTGGAGGACGGGGCTGTGCCCCCCCCCCCACACCCTCTAGCAGATCATTACATGAAGGAACCTTTTAAAAAAAAACAAGCGCGTCCATGCTCACAGGTGTACACACAGGTGATCACACCCACAAACTACACCCTTTTTGGCTCCTACCTCAAAGCACACTGTGTTCTGTTGATCTTATGTGCTGCACAATAATGTTTAATATTTAGTATTTACTGTCATATTCCCATATATCATTGTGATGTTGTTTATTCTATTACTCTTGTTCTCTTCTGCTTGTTTTCTTTTTTCTTTCTCAGCAGGTGATCCAGCTGATCGATATATGCTTTTTTTTCTTTTTTTTTTCTGCCCATTCTGTTGGTTTTTGTTTTTTGCCCTTCTCCCCCGTCCCTCTTCTCAGCTGTTTCTCTTTCCCTCTTTCTTTCTCCCCTTCTTTCCCCCAGTCAAGTCTGTCCCGTATTCAGCAAGTGAAAATAAAATAAACAATAAAAGGTGAATCAAATGGACCATTATGGCAAGGCTGGGATGGTCAATTTGGTAAAGTAAATCCGTTGGGCATCTTTCTTTGCCTTTAGACAACAATTCTGATGGCAAAAGAGCCAAACGGGACAGGCAAAAAAAAAAAAAAAAAAAAAAAAAAGGTAAGCAATGTTTCAAATGCAGGTTTGACAGGTTTGTGAGTGTACACTTTATCTAGAACCTAGTGAGGGTTTACTCAGCTTTGCCAGTTTCCTTTTGTCCTATACCTTTCCTGCATTCCCACAACCCCAGCTCTTTAATATTTTGAAATGAAACCATGGGAAAGGTGAGCACAGAAGGACATTGAATATGAGGGTTGTTCATATCAGCAAATGTAGAAAAAGAAGTTTCTTCATAAGTGTAGACGAAATCATCAATAATTAATAGACGTTCTCTTGAGAAAAAAAAAAGTCAAGTATCAAATTTCTGTTGAAGCAAAGTGTCAAAAGTTCTGTAGCACATGCTTTTATAACAAGACAGTTTTAATGGTTAACTTTTTGTTGGAATATACTCAGATCACAGCTCGACCTTCATGACTGTAACCTTAAAAATCCATGGAGTATTGAGCTGTAGCAGCTTGCGCAGACAGGTGGGATGAAGCAAAGAGACTAAAAGAACAGTGACTGAAAGCCACTGAGCTGCATGGTATGCCAGGCTGAGATCTTGTTATTGAATTTGATGTCAAGCCCTTTAAGAGCAGAGATCCTGTAAGACAAACAGAGAATTAGATTGGAAACATGGCCTCAAGTCATATCTGTCTTACCTCTCCCCTTCCCATCTCTATCAGTCTATCATCTCTATCTATCTCTATGCCTGTGTGTGTGTGTGTGTGTGTGTGTGTGTGTGTGTGTGTGTGTGTGTGTGTGTGTGTGTGTGTCAGTGTCAAATGGAGCTTGGTTCATGTATTCAGAGGCTAAAAATGAGGAGGAAATAGTTGTTTCAGTGAAACAATGAGCCTGCCTACATGCGCACATACTGCCTGGGGAGGCTGAAATTGACAAGGCAGACAAATGGGAAGAGAAATGAACAGAGAAATCAAAGGGAGATAGAAACAAGCATATCTGTCTCTGTCAGGTTTGTAGAGCCAGAAAAAACTTAGAGGGCTGTTTAGTGGCTTGTTCCCAGAGGCAGTGGTTGATATTTAGGTAGATACTGATTGGTTGAATTTAACTGTTCACCTGATAAAAGATGGGTAAACCCTCTAATAAATCAAAACAGCAGCATTTGGCGGTAAAATTATATTCTCAGTAAACTAAAAATGGAAGCTGATGTAGAAGATGTGCCATATGTGTGCAGAAATTACTTTAACTTATGCACACAATAAAGGCTCATTCAAAATAAGCATCAGATTCATGAAATGTGTGGACTGGCCAGTTTTGTTCTCATCACTATGTTCAGGCTAGTGAATCAGAATACTTCTAAACTGACAGGCGTGTGCTATAGTTGTGATCAGAAGTACATTCATACACTCAGCACAGGCATGAATTTTTAATAACTTCTTTGGACTGTTCCTTTTCCAGGGTGGAATGATTGCACTGCAAATTCAACAACTGGGTGCACAAGTTTTGTTTTATTTTGGATTTTCTCTAATCCATACATGATCAAAAGTATACATGCCATTAAAATTTTTGCATGAAAGCGACTCAAAGACAGACTACTGAGTTTAACTTGAGAAACAAAAAACAAACTCTATAAAGCAAAGTCCAATTAGACAATAATAACTAAGTCCAAAATACGGGGGATAATCAGAGAGAGTGGAAACACAAGTTTACCGGGGCACAGCTAAACTTAATTAGGATAATACCAAAGGATATAAAATTAATGACAAGGCACAACAGACAGAGAACTAACAAGGATTAACAAGGAATAACAAAATACAACAGAAGGTAACTATAAGGGAAATCACATTACAAAAACAAAGACTAAACAGGAAGGGGAGGCTACAATAACTAAAGCACAAGGAATCAAATATCTATAACAGAAGTCAGTAAACACTAAGAGAATTAAACTCTTAGTGTTTACGCTTAGACTCTTAAATTACCCAAGTAATTAAAAAAACTAAAATACAAGAATAGTTTGATACAGGACTGTAAATTATAAATATACTAAAATAATAACTCTCCGAAATAACAACAAAGCCCACAGAACATGACATACAACGGTTAAAAAATATACACTTACATACACTAATCTTTTAATAAGTTGGCCTGAAAATTCTACAACATTTAATGTAATGATCATGATCATGATTGACTAAAACTCATAAAAATGTATTAAATAAAGACTATCAAGCTTTCCTTAATCCCCTTGCATTAGAAAAACAAAACAAAACACTGACACCATACAGACTGACTAACAGTCTACACAACTGTGACTCTTAATTATTTCCATATCATATGTTGCTATATTGATATAAACAGTCCTTTTTGTTGCTCGCCACACTACCCCTTTCCTCTGTTACATTATCCAGGCATTCCACAAAAAAGGAAAAGGTAAAACAACAACAACAATGTTCTGTGCCAGTATTCCACAGTGGATTAGTGCATCATCCCCTTTGTCCTTGTACCTGAAGTGGATTGGGGAGCAACAGTCTCCAAGCAACTCAGAGTGAAGAAGGCAGTGACAGCAGCCTCCAGTCACAAGATCTAGAGCTGATAAATGGCTGATCAGTCACAGAGACGGGGCAAAGAGTGCAGGTCAACAGTGGCTGAGTGGAATGCAAAGAGCAACCACTTACTCACTTTAAACCACACACTGACCAATTCTGCGGGCATTCTAGCACTGTATTGAAAAACTGTAACATATTACTAAGCTGTACTATATAGTATATATATAAATATATATGTATAGTATACATACAGTGCACATAATAAAATGTAGTTATCTCTTGTATTTCTCTACTATTTGGGATGTTCCTGGTGACAAATTTTTAGTGAACTAAACGAGGAAAACAAATTAGACTAACCAACTAGTCTAACACTAAGAAACACTCAGAATAATTAAGTTTAATTTAAAAACCACTTAATGAACAAACAAAGGCATTTAAAACCATATAAACACATTGAATCCACATGAACACAAAACCGCATGAACACATGAATCATGCCACTTGTGTAATATCACTTCAAACACACAACAAAGAAGAAAACCAATGTTAAATGTGATATAAAAACATAATATTTCAAAAGATGTTATTAAAATCTATTACTAAAATCAGACAAATTACCATCGGAAAAATGAATGGTGTGTAACTGAAAAGTGTGGCGCATGCACAATGTTTGAAAATTCATGACAAACAACATCATAAATTTTAAATCTAAAAAAACAAAACAAAGCATCTATCCATCTTCTGCTTATCTGAGTGTTGGGTCGCAGGGGCAGGGAAGCCCAGGCCTCACCATATCACTAAGGGAGAGCCCATCAACCCTTCAGCTTGTATCAGTAAACTCATTCTTTAAAAGAACTAACAATAATAGACTTAACAAAAAGATCAGGCCTTGATTAACAGATTTAAGGCATTTCTCAACAATGAAGTTTCATCTAGTGGCAGATGGCTGCATAACATTTAGGACAGAACAATCTAATGGCAGTGAGCATCAATTGAAATGTAAAGCAATTAAGCAACTAGTACATCTGATAACAATTAGTGACAATAGTGGCAATCACTTGTCTAATCAACTAGTTGCGAACATCCCTATTTGCTGTATAATATGTATCTTAATATAATGTATATAATTATTTGTATACATTGATAGTTTCAAATACTGTAATGTATAACTATGCTTAATCATTGTGTAAATATATAATGTGCCATAATAACTAGATGCTACACTATGGCAATGATGTTGGGTGGCAAAAAGAAGAACACAAAAATTAACAAAAAAGAACAAATGTACTGTATTTTTCACTTTTGTACACTACACAACATTAGGTTTTTATGCTGTACTCCAGCGGTCCCCAACCCCCGGGCCTCGGACCGGTACCGGTCCGTGAGTCGTTTGGTACCGGGCCGCGAGAGTTGAGGCTCAGGTGTGAAATGTATGGTTTTCAGGGTTTTTATCGGTTTTCAGCGTTATTTTGTTATCGTTTTTATCGTTAACTTGGTTTTCCTGGGTCTTTTCACGTGCGTTATGAATAAATCTTCTTTTTTTCGGTACCGGTACTACTTTTATTTTGTTGTATTTATCCGCGACACCTTAAAGGCTGGTCCGTGAAAATATTGTCGGGCTTAAACCGGTCCGTGGCGCAAAAAAGGTTGGGGACCGCTGCTGTACTCGGTTACTGTATAACGTAGAATAATATTTCATTGTATACAGTAAGCTGGGCTGCATGGTGATGCAGTGGTTACTGTCACCTTACAGCAAAGAGGGTTTTTAGTTAGAACCCACCTTGCCTGTGTGGATTCTTACTAAGTACAGCAACCTCCACTAGCTGATCTGTGAGAACACCTAAAGATCAGTCCAGGTGACAGACTTAATCTCTCCAGCTTGTACTAGATAAGCTGTGATGTTAGATGACAAACTATATGAAAAAACTAAATTAAACTATTTGAAAAAAGGAAATCTGTCATCCCCATTCATCCTGTGTATATTTGAGATTGAAAATTGCAGCCATTGTTGGTAGATTAGATTCTAAACTAAACAAGTTACTTTTTTTGGTTCAGTGTTTATTTAAATTTAAACATACAGCTGATAGCAAAAAAAATAAAAAAATAAACAGGTGTTTAACGGTGACAGTGTATTCTGGAGAACTTGAAAACCAATATTTTTATCAGTGCATCATGGAAGGAACAACCAGACAACCAAGCAGAACAACAAAAAGAGGAAGAATATTCGCCAATTGACACCAAGGACTTACATCCTCAACAAGCTGGATCTTCTGCGCATGATCTATCAGAAGATAAAAACACTTAAAATCAAGTTTAGAATTCATACACCAGAAAATAGATCTTCAGTGTCAACAAAATTGATGCAGATAGAAATTCAAAAACTGAGAATAAAAACAAACTTTCCTAGACATACAAACAAGAAGTATGCAAGATAACTCAATTTTCTCAGAAATCCACAAAAATATGACAGATCATCTGGAAACACTGATTAAAAACCTCATGCAATCCCCTCAGACATAAGGATAAACATTCCTTCCTCGTCGTGGATAAGCGCTGCACTGATGGACAGCTATGTCGAGCTTACATGACTCTACATAGGGGATCCCACCACTACCGCATGGCTCCTCTGAAAGGATAAATAGACAAAATAAATAAATAAAAGATCTCACTGGGTAAAAGAAAATAGGTTCATGAAACTCAAACTTATTCTTTTCTTTATTTCTTATCTCTCCTTTTCACTCCTTCACACTCACACATCACTTCCTCAGAAAACAAACACTATACCGTCTCCATCTGCTTTCTCTTCTTGTATCTCTTTGTTATGGTTAATTGTTTTGTTGCTCATATGCCTCATCAGCACCCTATATTTATAACCCAACGTCTCACCACAGTACACCCGCATGACAGCCACTATAGATGCATAGCAGCTCCCCACATGCAAGAAACACTTTCAAATTCATAAACTATAGGTTAAACAGACACACATCCAGATCTCATGCTGTATATTCACACAAAAAAATTTCTTATGTTGTCTTTAAGGTTGGTTTCATAGAATGCATATGGCATTCATTCACAGGCAAAAAGAATAAAAATTCCAGAGTACATAACAAAATTAAAGGCAGATATTCTCCTGCTAAAAGAAACTCATCTTCAAAAATCTAAAGTAAATCATCTTATAGTTTCTAATGTTACCCTGGTCTCAAAGAAAAAAGGAGTTTCTATCTATGCTTTTGCAAAAACATTCAATTGTCGGTCAATATTCTCTTAATAGTAATGACCCAGCTTCTTTCATAGAGTTTTTGCTCAAATATATGACGTTACTGCCAATTCAAAAATCATTATTTGAGGAGATTTGAATACTGTATTAAACCATTTAATAGCTTGCTCCACTCACCTCTGCTGTTGCTAAGATGAACTAAAGTTGACTAAAGTTAACTGGTCCTTCCTATTCATGTTTCTTCACAAATGTGCCTTTGGAAAATCCTTTATTTATTGGATAACAACTCTGTATAACCTCATCAAAGGGCATTATGGGATGTAAATATTTCCTTCAAATTGTCAGACTTCACTTAAACGTCAATCCACTTTTAGATAAGATCAATAGGAACATCAAATGCTGGAATAATCTTCTGATCTTCTTATTAGAGTGAATAACTAAGACTGAAGTTTTAACCCAAAGTATTTTTTTCTCCATGATTCCATTCAGATCTACAGCCAAATGGTTTAAATCAATAGACTTCAACATCAACTGGAAAAACCAAAAATTTTAAATCCACTCTTCCAAAAAAGGCAAGACGATGGAAATGTTCTTTAGTACCAGCAAATACAGAACACAGCAGGACACCTGTTAGTACTTTCGTTTTCAAAAATCAAAAATCCCTTTTTTCATTGTACTCTATTTTTTTAAAGGTACTTCTGTGTTGTTTTGCTTTTCTATTCCTTATTGTGTTCAGATGGCATCATTCAAACTATGAATGTTTGTTATAGATTACCTTGTTTTAGTCTAAAGTACTTGTGTGAAAGCAGGTGGCTTTTTGTCAGGTTGTTTGAGATCTTATTCTACCTTTGCTGAATTTCTCACACACGATTGCTTTTTCAATATATGTTTTCAGTCCAACCAGCAACTGGTCCTCATGTACACACACAAACAATAAGAGCAGTGGCAGGGCGCCACTCAGGCTTGCATCCCGTTGTGTCACTGCATGCTTCTAAATAATTCAGTGTCACTCAAATATTGATATGGAAATCACAGCTGACTGAACTGACAGTGAGCAGAGAGAAAGGCAGCAAAAATCTACTGTCCTAATTCAGCAGTCCCTTTCTTTTAACATCTCTGCTCCATTTGACTGATACGTTTTTATTGCAGCAGCTTTTGATCCTTATTTTATGGACATTTCACATATGCAATAAAACTAAAAGATCATCATCTGGTTATTGAAGCCCATTTTACAGAAGAACAAAAACATCTCCTGTGATTTGAGCACTTGATTATAATGCACGGCCGCAGAGTCATATTCTGTAGCCTTGTGTCTTGAATTGCATTGATCCACTGCTGCATGACTCTGATTACAGAATCAGTGCTTCCTTTTCACACCTCATGGCTAAATGAATACTGACATGCAACACTCATCATGCACTCAGAACCTACACTCATGAAGATTACTAACTAAATCAATTCTGCAGTGTGAAAGACTGATTTTGTTTTTGCTAATTGTACCTGGAAGGGATAGCAATGTGTTCTCACTCCTGTGTTGCTAGTGGATTATTACCTGATTAGAAGTACAATAGCGAGAGAGTGAGTGAAATGAGTTCCATTTTAATTCTGTGTACATAAAAAGGAGTATAAAAGCTTGATTTCCCACAACACTTCCTCAACATAGACAACCGGTTAAAAGTTCTAGGACACCACAATTTTTCTAGTTTTTTTTTATTGAAAAATAAGCAATTGGAAAATAAAATTAAAAAAAGAAATCATGGAATCAATTTATAGACCAAAATGTTTTCTAAACTTTTGGCTCATCAAAGTAGCCCCCTTTGGCAGATATAACAGCTGAACACACCTGTGGCATTCTTTTGTCAATAGAAATCAAATATTCTTCAGAAAGTTCCCATATCTGTTGCAGAAGTTCCCAAAAGTGTGGCACTTGTAGGTTGCTTTGCTTTCACTCTTCTGTCCAGTTCATCCCAAACCAGCTCGCTGGGGTTTAAGTCAGGAGACTGTGCTGACCACTCCATGTTTTCAAGCTTACCATCTTGTTCTTTTTCCAGAGGTAGTTCTGGCATAGCTTGGATTTATGTTTTGGGTCATTATCTTGCTGTAGGATGAACCCCTGACCAACTACCATACCAGAGGGTACTGCATGGCGCTCACTCTGTACAGGTCATCAACCCTGTATCCAACAAAACAGCTCCAGACCATCACACTTCCTCCTCTCACCATTTTTGTAGCAACATACTACTCTCTGAGGTACAATACTGTTCAACTGATGTTCACAAGAGTTAGTACCACAGTGTGTTCCAACACTGCTTTTATCCCTGTAAGTAATCCCGAAAAGCTGGAACACCTGTAGGAATTAGTAGCACAAGCTTTCAAGGCTTGATCAACCTCCATTGCTGCAGAACAGCTTTAAATTGTTAACCCATTTTGTGTTCCCTGAAAAATGCCATTTAGTGTAATTCTGAAATGAACATTATTTTTCGGTTTGGGGTAGCCTTACCTTTTTTAATCTCTGGCAATTCACCACTTACCTTCGTACCATTTCAAGCTATTCAATGGACTTGAATGACTTGAATTGCCATAAATAACTGGGAAAAACTGGGGTGTTCTAAAACTTTTGACCGGTAGTGTCACATATTATATTTATTTCCTACTGCTGTTTTTTTTTTTCAAGAAACCTAGTGCTAACTATACTTCTTTCTGACTAGAGAGCCAAAAGTCTTAATGAGAGGTCAGGATGCGTCTGAAATTAGCACGTAATTGAACCCAGTGTTATTTTTTCAATAATCTGTTGAGGGAAGTGTACCAACATTTCTTATTTGGAATTTCTCTCTTATTATTTTTATATGAATTTTACATAAATTGATTTTTTCCAATTAATTTTAGGTACAATGCCATTGCTTTGTAGATTACAAACCAAGGAACGTAAGAGTTTTGGGTGTAGGGGGTATAATGGGTATACCAAGCATACACAGAGAAATGGTGTATCATTTAGTCAGGAAAATTCCTGGAGATATTGAACATAAATAAACACGTTAATAGTAACAGTCATTCTGGACTGTTACTATTTTACCTTGCTCGAGTATCGGGGTGTGTCACTTATAAATTATAATATTTTTTAGGGTACGTTCAACTAACACTTTGTCATTTTAGTAATTATAACATAAAGATCAGTCATAAAGATCAGTCTCAAAGATCTACTCTGTACTTTGGGTGAGTTATGGTAAAACCAGAAAAGTGTTCAGCCTTTAACTTTATAATTATATTTATTGAGGGTTTTTAGTTCATTGGGCATTGTGGAGGTTTCATCTTTTGCATTTGCAGTAACCATTATTTTACCTGCCTGCAAGAAACATCCAACACTGAAGTGTGACTGAACATTCCCACTCGCTCTGCCCTCTAAGTGGGAACCTGTCCTTCACTCTCTGCCCACTGACTAGCTTTCATTCTGCTTTGATCATCTCTGCATGTACAAGACACAGGCTCTCTTGGCAAACAGAGTAATGGGAGGTTTTCTGAATAAAGCTTGGTCAATAACACCCACATTGATCATTTGTACACCCAAACTGTCACATCTGTGATACAGACAGAACTGCCTCTCCCCCTTGCATCAATGTAAAGTATATTTATAGTGTACGCAGGTATTGTGATGGCAAATCTGTTACATAAAGGTCTTTCAAATCCAGGTTTCTTTGTGCTGCTCTCAGCTATATAGTATGCAAACAAACAGGCACACAGAGGACTGTGCGATCCAGACAGTTTTCGATTGGATAACAACTTACATAATCAGGCTGTCTGGGAAGAGTAGAGTAGAGGGCACAAGGCAAAGACAGTCTGTGTCATCCAAGTGAGATGGTTAGAGAGTGAGTATTTCGAGAAGATTCACCAGACTACCTGGTTCTTAACATTAATGTGGCTAAGTGTGCAAAGTCCTTCCAAAATGTAATAACTGCAAGCTGGTTTTACTCTTGTGACTTATTATATCTTGTTGGAGCTTTACTAAAACAAGATATGCTGTCTGAAAGAAGGTATGTAGTGTGACCCTATCAACATGATAATGACTGACTTAAAAGATGATGGGCAATCATGATCAGAAATGGGCCACTAACACCCTGCAACAATCTTCAGCAAAACTAGCAGCTCTGTGAAACTATATTTGAGCAAAACAATGGTTGGAGTTAAATTGTAATGTAAGCAAAGAATAGCATGTAATGTCCACCCTGATACCCAGGCAAAATATTACACGAACCTGAAATACTTGTAGTGATAAAAGAAAACTACCAAAATCTAATTTTATGAGACTCTATTAAAAAATAAATAGAAAAAACATATTATATCACATCACAGCTGTAGTGGGTTGTTGATGAGCAGCACACTGTTGCCTCACAACAAGGTCCTGGTTTTGAATCAACCATCTAGCTTTCTGTGTGGAGTTTAAATATTCTCCCCTTGTCTGTGTGTGTTCTCTTCAGGTGCTCCGGCTTCTCCCAAACACATGCAGTTAGTGGGATATGGTTAACTGGTGGCAGCATAAGTGTAAATGGTTGTCTGTGTTAGCCCTGTGACAGACCTGCAACCTGTCTATGCTGTGCATGCTTCTTGCCCTGTAGCAGCTAGAATAGGCTCCAACTCCCCTCCGTGACCCCGTGTAAGAAGAAGACAATGGATGAAGTATTGGTTGAGAGACAACAGAATCCTTTAGATAAAAATAAGTTTTATCACTATATGTTTGTGGGCAAGTCATATGTTATGTTCTGTCAACCACATTAATAAATAAATGAATAAATAAATTGGCAGCTCCAGTGTTTTCCTACTGCTCTCATAAAGAAAACAATCTGCTCTGAGGACAGATTTCTTTTACTGCACAGGAGTCATCTGAGATCCTGCTTGAAGAGCTGCAGATCCTCAAGCAGGAAAATGGCAACCATCCTTACATTTACTGAGATGAACAGAAGGCTTTTGGAAAAGTTCTGACACAGAGTCGGTAATTCCAACTTGTATTTGGATTTCATCTTTTAACATAGAAGTTTAGTGGCTCCTTTAAATTGGCTCATCATAACAGCTGCATTCTCAGTTGCAAATGCCAGAAAATCAGTGCTACGTTTTCTGATGTCACAGAATGAAATATATGGAATTCTGATGTAGATATTCAGGTAAATGTTTGGCCTTGACACTAATTTGTAATATTTGTAGCATTTTTTTGTGAGTCTTGTAAAATATGATAATATGTTACTTCTTTGTTTGTTTATTTATTTTTCATTTATGTTTTGCCATGCATTGTCTAAGGTAGATTTGGACCAGAGCCACTTTAAAAAATAAAAAAAAATCACATAGGACAATGTCTAAGGGGAAATGCCAAAGTTCACCAGGCTGTTTCTGAGACAGCCAACAGAAGCATTCTCTACAGCATACCCTGTGTGTGCTCCAGGATTTTCTTCTGGTACAACATGCCCTAAACACTTTACACAGGAGTTATCCACAAGACTAATTTTTTTTTTTAATCATTGCAACTGGGTTCTTTTGATGCAAAGAGAAAACAAGCAGATGACGCTAATTGGTTGACCAGTGGGCCAGAATAGAAAAATGAGCAACAGCGGAATTGAACCATGAAAAAAAATTAAAAGATCAAAAAATGCAGCAGGAAAAGCACAGCTGGTGGCTACAGTGGACACTTCATTGTTTAAAACACTTGGTTTCACTTGAGCTCTTTGAAAGTTAAAACTTTGCAGCTCCAACGACAACACAAGCAAGACGGACCCAGACACCATATAGTACCATATAGTTTGTATACTTCCTCCATTTGGCAACAGAACTATCTGCAGACAGACAGGCTGCCTGCTGGCAGGCCAACAGGCTACCTCTCACCCAAACCTTCTTTGGAATGCTCTGGAAACTGGCCGAAGATCAGCCAGTTCAGACCCTCTGCCAAATGTTCCCAGGATACGCTCAACCCTCATTTTCACATGCCACACCTGTCCTGATTTCCCACCATCTGACCCTCACCATCAGGTGTTGATTGGCTGTTATTTCACCTGAGTGCCGGCTGCATACAGCCTTCAACTCATTGTTTTCTGGTTCCAAGTATGTTTATGATCACCCAAATACATGGCCACAGTGTTTGTTATGGAGAAACTCATTAGTTCCTAAGTCCAATAATTACAGACATTTTTTTCTATGTTTGTGCTCTCTATCTTAACATTCACACACGATCAGCCAACCTTTTGACCTGCTCTACCGCCTGAGCCACACAGTTCAATTCAGTTCAGTTTTATTTATATTGTGCCAAATCATAACAGCTGCTTTTATATTGTAATGTAAAAACCCTGCCAAAATAGAGAGAATACCCTAACAATAAGACAGCCCACTTTGAGTAAGCACTTGATGCCATTTGGAACCTCTGGCTGAACCAGGCTGAGGGAGAGGCAGTCATCTGCTGCTAAGCGAGGGGAAGGAAAGAAGACAAAGACACAGTGGAAGAGAACCAGAGTTTAATAATAACTAAAGGTTAAATGCAAAGTACATAGAGAGTGAAGAGGTGAATGAAAAAGAAAAGAAAACTCAATCCCACTGCAATAGCAGCCTCCAAGTATTGCAGTGTTTCTAAGGAAGGGTTGATCCAGGCCTAACAGGGAGTGCAGAATTATTAGGCAAATGAGTATTTTGTCCACATCATCCTCTTCATGCATGTTGTCTTACTCCAAGCTGTATAGGCTACTACCAATTAAGCATATTAGGTGATGTGCATCTCTGTAATGAGATATAAAGATATAAACCTAGTGGGAGTAACCCCCCACAGAGGGACAAAAGGACCCCCTGATGATCCTCTAATCGCCTGAGCCAAGGTGTGAAACTGGGTGTGGGTCACAATCAGCCAGAGTTTCGGGTATGTTCATTGTGAAACCTGGCCCCACCTTATCATGCGAATTCCTGAGACTCTCCACCATTTGACCTTAGAACTGAAGAAGCTTCTCGGATGAGAGGTGAAACGTCTTCAAGCAACTTAAAGAAGTCCAGACGCTTTTCTTTGCAAGCTCCTTTGCCCAAAAGCACAAGGTGTGCAATACTCAGAGACATGGCCAAGGTAAGAAAGGCTGAAAGACGACCACCACTGAACAAGACACACAAGCTGAAACGTCAAGACTGGGCCAAGAAATATCTCAAGACTGGTTTTTCTAAGGTTTTATGGACTGATGAAATGAGAGTGAGTCTTGATGGGCCAGATGGGTGGGCCCGTGGCTGGATTGGTGAAGGGCAGAGAGCTCCAGTCCGACTCAGACGCCAGCAAGGTGGAGGTGGAGTACTGGTTTGGGCTGGTATCATCAAAGATGAGCTTGTGGGGCCTTTTCGGGTTGAGGATGGAGTCAAGCTCAACTCCCAGTCCTACTGCCAGTTTCTGGAAGACACCTTCTTCAAGCAGTGGTACAGGAAGAAGTCTGCATCCTTCAAGAAAAACATGATTTTCATGCAGGACAATGCTCCATCACACGCGTCCAAGTACTCCACAGCGTGGCTGGCAAGAAAGGGTATAAAAGAAGAAAAACTAATGACATGGCCACCTTGTTCACCTGATCTGAACCCCATTGAGAACCTGTGGTCCATCATCAAATGTGAGATTTACAAGGAGGGAAAACAGTACACCTCTCTGAACAGTGTCTGGGAGGCTGTGGTTGCTGCTGCACGCAATGTTGATGGTGAACAGATCAAAACACTGACAGAATCCATGGATGGCGGGCTTTTGAGTGTCCTTGCAAAGAAAGGTGGCTATATTGGTCGCTGATTTGTTTTTGTTTTGTTTTTGAATGTCAGAAATGTATATTTGTGAATGTGGAGATGTTATATTGGTTTCACTGGTAAAAATAAATAATTGAAATGGGTATATATTTGTTTTTTGTTAAGTTGCCTAATAATCATGCACAGTAATAGTCACCTGCACACACAGATATCCCCCTAAAATAGCTCAAACTAAAAACAAACTAAAAACTACTTCCAAAAACATTCAGCTTTGATATTAATGAGTTTTTTGGGTTCATTGAGAACATGGTTGTTGTTCAATAATAAAATTATTCCTCAAAAATACAACTTGCCTAATAATTCTGCACTCCCTGTATGGAGCTTTATTAAAACAGAAAGTTTTAAATTATAATCTTAAAAATAAAGTGATTGTCGGTTCCCCAAACATAATAGCAAGCAAACATAATAACGTCTTCAACTCTTCTGGCATGGTTTTCCACAAGCTTCAAGGGTCTGCTTATGGGAAGTTTGGGCATTTTTTCAGAAGCGCATTTGTGAGGTTGAGGATGGATGAGAAGGCATGGCTCTGCTTTAATTCACCTCAAAAGTGTTCTGTCAAGTTAAGGTCAGGGATCTGTCCAAGCCAGTCAGGTTCTTCTACTCTAAACTCACTCATCCATGTTTTTCTGGACGTTGCTTTGTGCATTGGTGCCCATTCAAGTTGAATAGGAAGGGGCCATCCCCAACTGCTCCCTGTCTTGTTATGCAGAAACATTAAGAGTTATTTTCACTGGAGCCAAGGGGCAAAGCCCAAAATCCTGAAAAACATTTCCAGAAATGTTTCCCCCTTCCACCAAACTTGCAGTCAGACAAATACTGTTTTTCTGGCAACCACCAAACCAATCCATCGGATTGAGAACTGTGAAAACTGTGATTTGTCACTCCAGAGAACACATTTCCACTGCTCTAGACTCCAGTAGTGCCATGCTTAATATTTGTGCATCCTACACTTAGCATTGTGCTTGGTGATGTACGATATGGATGCAGCTGCTCAGCCATGGAAACACATTTCATGAAGCTCTCTATCCACTGTGCTTGAGCTAATCTGAAGGTGACCTCTGCATTCTATATACTTCAGTTTCTGCTGTGATTTACGTGATCTTTACACTTTGTTACAATACTATTAATAATTGTGTGGAATAGGTAGTATTGAGGTAAATTTCTCGACTGCACTTGTTGCACAGGTGGCATTTTATAATGGTACTAAGCTGGAATTCACTGGGCTCCTGTGAATCAGTGAACCAGGTTTTCACAGATGCATGTAGAATAGTTCTGCATGACTGGGTGCTTGATTTTGGATAGGCAAAATTGCTATATGCCCCACATAGACTAGCCTACATGGGACCCACATAGGTTTTAATTGGTAGCATATAATATTACCCAAAGATGGTAGTGGGTTTGCCCATTGAAAACATATATAGTGTCCCCAAAGGGCAAAATTGTACTTGTCTTTTTCTGGGCACACAAATGGGCGTTTGCCATAGATTATCACTTTAACAGGAAGAAATCTCCAGCAGAACCAGGCTCAGGGAGGGGCGGCCATCTACATCAACTGGTTGGGGAGAGATACAGGAAGACAGGATAAAACACATGCTGTGAAAGAGAGACAGAGATTAATAACAAGTATGATTCAATGGAGAGAGGTCTATTATAATATAGTGAGAAAGGTGACTGAGGAAGAAGTCCTCAATGCATCATGGGAATCCCCCAGCAGCCTACACCTTTTGCAGCATAACTAAGGGAGGATTCAGGGTCACCTGGTCCAGCCCTAACTATATGCTTTAGCAAAAAGGAAAGTTTTAAGCCTAATCTTGAAAGTAGAGATAGTGTCTGTTTCCTGAATCCAAACTGGAAGCTGGTTCCACAGAAGAGGGGCCTGAAAACTGAAGGCTCTCCTCCTATTCTACTTTTAAATTATCTAAACATCTACTGATTCATGTGCTCTCCCCCATCCTGCTCTTAGTCCTTGCAGTTTTTTTCACTGGACAAAAGCTGGTCACTATTTTCCACTGCTGAGTGAGAACCAGTGGTCACTCATGTCCTGTTATCTGTGACACAAGTCTGTCACGGCATCCTGACACTGCTTTAGACATGGTCAGTTGGGCTGGTCATGGGAAGACAGCTTGTCTTCTTTCTACACACAGCAGGCTTTGTACAAAAAAACATGGATCCGTTATGAGGAACCTATCACTGTGAATCAGCTCCTGTGTCCACAGCATAAGGGATTTATTCACTGTGGATGTTCTTTCAACAAAGCCTTTGACAGTGTGGAAGACCCCTGGCTGTGCTGCAGTGGGGGAACAGAGCCATACAGATTGAGAGGGGAATACCACTTGGTTTGTACAGCACAGAGCAGCATGTCTAAATATATCTGTTTGATTCCAGGCTACAAAGGAACTCTGGCTTCAGCGTGGTAGGCCTTGTGCCTTTATCATGACTGACTACTGAGTGTATTCCAGCACACATGCAGTGGGAGAACAGGAAGAGTATAAATACCACACTACAGAAGGGCTAACTTTGAAATATGTAAATATATTACAACTACAGTGGGACAGCTCCATTAGCTAGGCATATGATGTTAACACTATGTGCCAGCTTGAAAATTGAAGAAGTTGGTGATTCTTTTATATGTTCTTGATGTGCAGCTGCGATTAGAGCTGATAAGTGTAGAACAGATAGTCCCTAAACACCTAAACTCTCAAGCTTTGTGCATGATGTTTCCATGGCAGGAAAATGATGGACAACAGAGCAAAAACAGGAGAAAACGCTTTTTGTACATTTTGTCTTGAAGATTACATTTTTGATATCCGAAGACTGCATTTTTCCGCAATGAATAATTTTTGATAATGAGAGCAAAGATCATAAACTGAAATCTCTTATTTTCAAAAGGTCACACCCTTTGCTATGGCTCCAAATTATAGTCAGCTAAATTTTGTTTCCTTTCAATATCCTTATGTATCTAGAACTTCAAATCTACTGAATAGACAAAGACTCATTACGTTTTGCATCGTTTAAATGTTCACACATCTGTGTACATAAAAGCTGACTACACAATTAGGTCCATAAGTGATGTTGTTATCCATCAATTCTCTTCTGCTTATCCTCATCAGGGTCGCGGGGGGGAGGGGGGGGGGCTATCCCAGCTACCATAGGGCGAGCGGCAGGGTACACCCTGGACAGGTCTCCTATCTGTTACAGGGCTAACACAGAAACACACACAACCATTCACACTCACAATCGCACCTATGGGCAATTTAGAATCACCAATGAACCTAACCCCACTAACTGCATGTCTTTGGACTGTGGGAGGGACCTGGAGTACCCGGAGAGAAGCCACACAGACATGGGGAGAACATGCAATTTTCACACAGAAAGGCCCTGGCCAGATGGTGGAGTTGAACTCATGACCTTCTTGCTGTGATGCAACAGTGCTGCCCTTTTTTTGGTTTGTTTGGGGGGCGGGGGGGGGGGGGGGGGGGGGGTATTTATTTGTATTTGTAATTTGTCCTCTCTACACCACCACAGTTGACTTTTGTTAAAAGTGGTTTACAAAAAGTATTGCATTAACTGATTTGCAATTACACACATTTTTTTACACAGTCCACCATTTTCAGAGGCTAAACTAACTGGACAATTGGACAATAGACTGATAAGGATTTTTCTGGTCAAGTGAGGTCCTTTTCAATGTGTTGGAAAGATTTGGTGTAGAAAGTACACAGCACTCACCACAACTGACTGATAGAAAATCTTCAATATTTTATTACTTCCACTGAAGGATCTCAGTGGCCCTATTAAATAAAACCTGTCCATATCCTCATTTTATAGACAACCACTGTTATTTTTCCAGTTCTGCTTGCAGCAATATGAACAGCATCAAGAATGACAACATATGCCAAAACGAATCAGCACAGTTGATTAGCTTCTGGATATTCATACAGTGCAAGTTGTTTACATATACAGCTCGCTGTTTCATATTTTTTAACTCACCACTCTAAAAGCTCCGAGTGACAGATCTGGCAGAAGTGGTGATACGGCTCCTCTCATGCATCTGTGATAATGAGATGAGTTGGGATTTGCTACAGTCTGTGGCTTCTGCTGCTGCCATGATCATTTGTGTCACCAGATAAGCCTCCCATTGATTAAGGCTGTGAACAAGCCTAGCCAAGCTGGTTTGCTCACTCTGGCTGGCATATGTCAATCCTTGTGTGACTCTGCATGAGACTTTTTTCAGTTCTCGTCAATGCTCAGCATAAAGGCTTCAGTGACTTTGAAGCAGACATTAGGGGAACAGGCAAAATCAAAACATAGAAAATAAGTAAATAAACAAACACTGTCAGATGCATGAATGGCTCTTTTCCTGTACTTGAGAGCTGATTAACAGGACGTTTGCCCACTAATGAATGCTTTAATATTACCGGTAAGCATTCTAATCTATTGAGGTTTTCAGACTGAAATGCTCTTAAATTTATACTCTGCTGACTTCAACAGCATGAAATTGTGTGTCTGTTTCTCTCTTTCTCAAGACGTTCAAGCGACCATTACAAATAGTTGACTTGAGTTCTACTTCACCATGGACTCAGAGAAAAATAAAGAAACTCCTGCTCAAAAATTGAAACCTTAAAACTTGACAAACATTTGCAGCTGCCCATATAGACAAGCCAAATGTCTTCTGGAGGAAAGCTTTATGATCAGATAAGTCAAAGATTGAGCTATTTAGCCACAATGACAAAAGGTATGTTTGGAGTAGTAAAGATGAAGCTTTCAAACCTAATAACACTACTATCATGCTTTTTGCGGCCAATATCACTGGCACACTGCACAAAGAGGATGGAATAATGAAGAAGTACTACCACCATACTCTTCAACTTCACCTCAAATCAACAACAAGATGGTTGAAAGTCTGAGACAAATATGTGTTGCAAGAGGACAATGATCCAAAACACACATTAAAACTGGTTTTGGAGTGGACCATGTGAACTATGTAGCATGGACATCTGAGTCCACGCCAGAAATCTAACCAGTTTAAATGAGCTCTACCAAGGAAGAGTGGCCAAATAACCAGCCAGCCTCTTCTGTACTCTTGTTCTTTAGAATTGTTCCATTCTGGGGGAAAAAAAACCATTCAAAAAATGATTAAAGGCCTCGAATTGCTGTGGCATTCATGCCCATTATTTAAAGTTCTGCCCACTTCAAGATGGCCTCAAAACATTGCTTAAGCAAACCTTATTTGCACACCTGTAATTTTTAGCAGCAGCTTCAATATGTCACCAGTTTGTCTTTCACTTTGTTACAAATAGGAAACTGGTAATTAAAGTAACTATGATGTTAGCCATTAGTGTTAATTAATTTTAACTGGCTAGAAATGTCTACATCTACTTATCTATAAGTATGTTCTTCTGGTTACATGCAGTCCGGTGATGTAATGAAACCACAAAAATGTATGTCTGCATGATCATGATTAAAAAGTGTAATTTAATATTAGTTGGACCAAACTGGAAAGCATATTTAATTTTTGAATTATACAAGCTAAAGGTCTTTATGTCTTTATTTTTATTTCATTATTTTCAACTTTGCTCTGCCATTTGCTACTCTGCTAACTCTGCAGCTACTGTCGCTTCTCTCTGAATCTTTGTTTTAGTCCCTGCAGGCTCAGTACCTGCTGGAACAAATCATTCTGCTTTGATAAAATGCTTCCCAAATACATAGTGTTACTGTGTGTCATTGTTCCGCTGGTTGAGTGGTTTGGAGCTGTGTAACTGCTGCCCCACATTGCCTAAGTGTTTTGAAATTGAAGGTAGAGAAGTGGGTCACAACACAAACAGTAAGCAGTGACGTTGCCTGTGGATAATCAAAACAGTTTACAGCTGTGGATAGCAATTGCTAACACCACAGTGACACATAATAATAATGTTCTCATCAGTAATGTTCAAGTTTGATATTTACAATGTATTTTTAACTTAAAGAGGGAATGAAGAAGGGTTTTTTGCATTAACTTATGTTTAATTAAATGTGAAACGCACACTGTTATGTGTCTAGAACAGTGTTGGTCTGTTAATGGTTTAGTAATGAAACACATTACTACAGTTGTCACATTACATTTGTTTGTAAGGCAGTGCTGTAATGCATTATTTTTCTTAAACTGAACAATCACAATGTGAACACTAAGCTCCAAGCATCACTTGAGTGATGCTTGAGCTAATGCTCTCCTAATGACAACCGCCATCATGTCAACCAGTGGTTAGTGGAGTCCTTATATTAAGCTGAACATTTTTGTCTCTCACAGTCTAACTAGGCCTAAACAGGGTCGGATCTGACTTAAAAGCCAAAGGATGTTGGATGTTCTAGTAACAAAATTGTTGATCACATGATAGAACCACCCTAAAACCAGCTGTTGTTTATTATGATTTTTGGCTTTAATACGGATTTAGTTTTTCAGTTCTATTTATATAGCTCAAATCACAACTCAAGGCCCCTCAAGATGCTTAATATTGTAATATTTAACATGTAATATTTACTGAGGAGAATGCATATGACTTCTGTACAGTGACTGTTTTTTGCAGCCATATAAATCCCCTGCTGCTGGAGATTAGAAAGAATGCAAGAAGGCACTTCAGGACTGGTTTCATTTTCAAAGTCTGTGTCTGAAATCAGTGACTAAGATGCATGTGAAATGATTCTGAGTATTTTTTCCCTATTTGTTAAATTTCTATTTGTAAGAAATTAATGAAGCCATAACTAGTTAAGATTAAAGGATTTTTGTCAGCCTGGTTACAGAACTGAGGAGAAGCATTTTCTTCAATCAGTGATGAAATGCAATACATGTTTAAGCTTTACAAAAGCTTTTTTTTATAGAGCAACAAGCTATTCTTCAAGGCTTAATGAAGGTCTTCTCTATTAGTGGGATGCCATTTCCTCTCTTACAAGTGTTCTGCGTGAAGATGTACGTTTGACAGTTAAGCCAGGGAGTCAAGTGCTTCTAAATATAGGCTTTCTTTTTCAGAGGAGTCCCAGTATCCAAAGCCAGGGTGAGTTATTTCAGGTAGCTCCTCTGAACTGCCTTGACACATGGAATTGAAGTTACAGTCCTTTCGAGAGACATCGACTGTAAATGGAAATGAGTGCGATTAAAGTTGTGAGTGGGTTCTTTTACATTTTAAGAGAAACCAATCGGTTCTAATAATTAATTAAATACCATATTGCGTCTGTATTTTCTGGTATCTACATGGATGTTAAAATCACCAACAATAATTGTTGTTGAGCACTAAGTCAGATAAAAAGTCTGAGAATTCAGAAAAAGCTTCTTAAACTAATATAATTATCATGCTGTAACCGGATTTCTGTAAGGCAGAGTAAATCAATGTGTTGATCAATAATGAATTCATGTACTAACAGGGTTTGAGAGGTGAGAGACTTAATGTTTAATAATGCACATGTCACTATTTTACTCTTCGGTGCAGTTGTGGATACCTTAATGTTCTTTCTTTGAGATTTTTTTTATATATTTAAATTATTTTTTGTTGATTTTAGGTTTGGTTTTTGGTGGTCTAAGGGGATGGTGTTTTGGGGGATAACACTGGGAGGGAAGCTGCAGAGAGGCATGTAAGAGTGCAACTGCATTACCTTGGACTCCAATAACACTGTAAAGAATTTTGACCAGGATATGTCTTTCAAATGTGCATATTTCTAAAATTAGAAACATATTCTTTCAGAGTGATGCTGAAAAACTAGCTCATGCATTTGCATACTTCTGGGTTGGACTACTATAATTCATTGCTGTCAAGATATCTTAAAAACTCCCTGAAAGGCCTTCATTTGATCCAAAATAATGCAACAAGAGTGCTGACAGGTACTAGAAAGAGAGCATATTTCAAAAACTGGCTTCTCTTCATTGGCTCATTGGTAAAGCCGCAATCAAATTTAAAATTCTTCTCATCATATGTACAAGATCTTGAATAATCATGCTCCATCTTATCTTAAAGACCTCTTAGTATCATATCACCCCAATAGACCACTTTGCGCACTGGTTAGTGGTTAATTTGTGGTTCCTAGGGTAATCAAAAGTACAGGGTGGGCCATTTATATGGATACACTGTAATAAAATGGGAACGGTTGGTATATTAAAGTCCTGTTTGTGGCACATTAGTATATGTGAGGGGGCAAACTCCTCAAGATGGGTGGTGACCATGGTGGCCATTTAGAAGTCGGCCATCTTGGATACAACTTTTGTTTTTTCAATAGGAAGAGGGCCATGTGACACATCAAACTTATTGGTAATGTCACAAGAAAAACAATAGTGTGCTTGGTTTCAGTGTAACTTTATTCTTTCATGAGTTATTTACAAGTTTCTGGCCACTTATAAAATGTGTTCAATGTGCTGCCCATTGTGTTGGATTGTCAATGCAACCCTCTTCTCCCACTCTTCACACACTGATAGCAACACCGCAGGAGAAATGCCAGCACAGGCATCCAGTATGTGTAGTTTCAGGTGCTGCACATCTTGTATCTTCACACCATAGACAATTGCCTTCAGATGACCCCAAAGATAAAAGTCTAAGGGGGTCAGATCGGAAGACCTTGGGGGCCATTCAACTGGCCCACAATGACCAATCCACTTTCCAGGAAACTGTTCATCTAGGAATGTTCGGACCTGGCACCCATAATGTGGTGGTGCACCATCTTGCTGGAAAAACTCTGGGAGCGTACCAGCTTCAGTACATAAAGAGGGAAACGCATCATCATGTAGCAATTTCAAATATCCAGTGGCCTTGAGGTTTCCATGGATGAAGAATGGACCCACTATCGTTGTACCCCATATATCACACCAAACCATCACTTTTGTTGTTCCAACAGTCTTGGAGGGATCCATCCAATGTGGGTTAGTGTCAGACCAATAGTGGTGGTTTTGTTTGTTAACTTCACCATTCACATAAAAGTTTGCCTCATCACTGAACAAAATCGTCTGAGTGAACTGAGGGTCCTGTTCCAATTTTTGTTTTGCCCATTCTGCAAATTCTGTGCGCCAATCTGGGTCATCCTCGTTGAGATGCTGCAGTGGCTGGAGTTTGTAAGGGTGCCATTTGTGAGTGGCTAATATCCGCCGAAGGGATGTTCGACTAATGCCACTCTCCAGTGACATGCAGCAAGTGCTACACTGTGGGCTCTTTCTGAATGAAGCTAGGACAGCCACTGATGTTTCTTCATTAGTGACAGTTTTCTTGTGTCTACATTTTGGCAAATCCAACACTGAACCAGTTTCACGAAACTTAGCAAGCAGTTTGCTAACTGTAGCATGGGAGATGGGTGGTCTCGTAGGGTGTCTTGCATTGAAATCTGCTGCAATGACCCGGTTACTGCGTTCACCAGATGTCAACACAATTTCGATCCGCTCCTCATGTGTTAACCTCTTCGACATGTCAATGGCTGTGAACGAAGAGAAACTTGTAAATAACTCATGAAAGAATAAAGTTACGTTGAAACCAAGCACACCATTGTTTTTCTTGTGACATTACCAATAAGTTTGATGTGTCACATGGCCCTCTTCTTATTATTGAAAAAACAAAAGTTGTATCCAAGATGGCCGACTTCTAAATGGCCACCATGGTCACCACCCATCTTGAGGAGTTTGCTCCCTCACATATACGAATGTGCCACAAACAGGACTTTAATATACCAACCGTTCCCATTTTATTATGGTGTATCTATATAAATGGCCCACCCTGTATAATGGGAGGCAGAGTCTTCAGTTTTATGGCGCCTCTTCTGTGGAAACAGCTCCCAGTTTGAATTTGGGAAACAGACCCCCCATAAATCTTTTCCCCAGAAATGAATATATTTTTTTTTATTTTTTTTTAATTAAAAAAACAAACAAAAAAAACCAACAAATCTGGGTCAGAGCAACTCAAAATGCTTTTATTTCAGTGACCAGCTGCAGCCCGTATAGAATTAGAATATTGTTACAAATTCATATGGAGCAGTTTATGCCTTTTACTGGTTATAAATTCTATACAAATGCTGTTTGTCTTATACGGTACAGAAGTCTGTGTAGGGCGCAGACTGCCATGGATTCTTGCACCAGTTATGGTATACCCATTATTTAATATTATGGATCTAGGTTGAGATCACAGGCTGTATAATAAAGATGTACATACCTGCTATCAGTCACTGGTTGTTAGACTACCACTTTAAAGCCTCACATTGGATGGTGAAATGTTGTTCTTTTGATACCAGATATAAATATATTCAGATGCAAATGCTACCTATCTTGGTTTAGTAACTGAGACCATAAACTCATTGAAAAATGCTCTCTAAGGTACTAAATTAGGATTGGGGTCATTGGACTTTGCAAGTGTAAGGCACGTCTCCTTGGGCTTCACCTTTCAGACTTAGAATGTATATAAAAAATGGAGCTAGCTTTTAAGGTTTAGCCCTCAGACATGGAAAGAGAAAATACAACTCTACCCTGCTTACCCTACCCTACCCAGCAATTTCCTAATGTTGTAAACCTGCTCAACATTTGGCAATAAACCCCATTCTGATTCTGATTCTGATTCTGATTCTTACACTGCTTTATTCCTGTCAGCATCTGTGAATGTGACATTTTTGTGTTCTGCTGTCATGGCAGAGGGCATCATATGCATGACATATAATTTAGTCTTTTTTTTTAACACCCAACTGCCTGAAGTTCCCCAACTTCAATATTTGTCTGCGTCGGTGTCAGCAATTACTCATGACATGACTCAAAGCATATGCTGGATGACAGTTATACAGGGGTTTTTTTGAGATGTCCGGAGTGATATGGTTCATTTTGATAGATTTTTTAAAAAATATTTTATTATGATGAAGTATGTTGAAACTTTAAAAAAAAAAATAGAAGTGTTCTGTGGAATTTTCCTTCCTTCCTTTGGATGGTTCACAGTGGGTCAATCCATTATTTTCACTCCATCTATCAACCAATGGCCAACAAAAACATAGACACTGACAAACATATTACCTGAGGGATGACCAATACATACCAGCAAGTTTTGTGCCATCAGTATCACCAATCAATCTCCAGGCCTTCAAAAACCCAGCTTGATTGCTTATGTCCAGTCATTGCAATGGTGACAGTGTGCCAACAGCAGTTTGATAAAGAAGGGGAGACACGAGGCAGGGGAAACTAAAAGCACAACCAGCTATTGTGACAAGTCAAACCAAAACCCTGCAAAGACAATACTCATGACTTTTTTTTGGTCTGAATGTACAACATACAACATACCTGTTTAAGAATAAGAAAAAAATATCAAGTTGTTGCACAACTTTTGATTTTTTGCCCCCCAAGGATATGCATGATCAGAAATGTACAAACAAATACTGAAGGTCAATATGACACAAACAAGTGCAGGTGACCTTTTTACTCTTATTACGCTGCCATGCTTAAACTGGTATTGTAATTTATATTTTCTTATTACCTAAAGACATTTTAGTTTATTTCTATTTCTTTGGTTTGGGGGTGTGTTTTTAAAATCTTGTAAGCCATTTCAGCTCTGTTGGTATTTTCTTTACTGGCATCTGTACAGCTATTCTCTTCACAGCTAGCTGAACAATCAGAAACTGATTAAATCACTGTTCAGAGTCAGGAGTTATGAGCAGAAAAGTAAAACCACGGTGCATTATTTATCGATATTTGCATAGCAAACCCTCAATGGAACCAGATATGCATTCCAGAACAATTTCCGGCATATCTTGGTGTTAAAAATAATTTTAGTATAATTTTTGGCAAGAAAACACATCAACAGTACAAATGCACCAGAATAGATTTGCTTATATCTTTCTAAATGTATTTTAACCCTCTCGAGGCAGGCGTTGCCGATTTGCAACAGTTAAAAACTAACAGCCTGATTACCCCACATACATACTTTATGAGTTTTTTTTTTAACTCAGAAGTACGACTGCAGGACTTGGTTGTGCATTAGCAACAAAAAGTTTAATTTGAGCCTGAGAGGGTTAACACACTACTAGTCTTGATAATCATAAGGAATTAAGCCTACAATCCAGGAAGACTACATGTCTTCCTGGATTCAACTATATCATATCTGTGAAGATTTTCCTCCTCATATTGATAAATACATGGATTTGTACAGTTAAGCTCATTCATGTCCCTTATGTCCTTTAACACAAGGTACAAGGGTTCATCAAAGGGAACAAAAACATTGCCATGCTGTCCTAGTGAATGTTTGAACAACATGCAGTTCTTTGGAGTGTGGATTCATTCACAGTCCAAGTGACTCAGCACTTGTGCATCAGCTGGCTTTGAGAAACACTGCCACCGATCCCTGGTGTGGAGGCAGAATATTGGACTCCTCCTCCGCCTGGACTTGTTTATTTGTCATCCCACAATGCACTGGGAAACAAGGGAAGGGAGGGGCGGTTGAGTTGTTTAAAAGAACAACAGCAGGGATCTTTCAGCCAAATGGACATGTATTTACTTTGGGATATTTCCTCATCACTCATCAGTCACTGTAATGAGAATGACAAAAAAAACAGTTTTCTTCAGAGGTCTCTGTACAGCAGAGAATCTGACACCATAACCCAGCAGATTTCCCAAATATTGTCTTTCATTCTGGTGAATGTGTGCAGCAGTGAATGTTGACTGGCAACATACTGTTCATTATTGCCTTTGCTCTCATTTATAGGATTTACAACATTACTTTTGGACACGAGTCTATAGCCAGCTGACAATAAATCTTTTTATTTAGCTAAAATGATTTTAGCTGATCAGTCTTCTAAAATAAATAGACTTAGATTTCCCAGTGATGCCACACATGTACCCCCAGCTGTCACTGAACAACCAAGCAACCAACCAGCAACCAAGGTACATGCAGGCAGCTTGTGAAAACCTCCCAGATCATTGCTGACTTCTGTTTTGACTGTGTGAGGCTGAGCCCCCAAAGGAAATGCATATATAATTTCTGTTCCCCAACCTGATAAAAACAAGAGCAGCAATGGCATCCTGAAAATATACCCTTCAGGAGGATTTATTCACACACTAAATTTAAAATGAGTCCAACAAACATGGAGACAAAGAAATGCTTTCTCATGGCTGTTGATTTGTTCAAGTCATACCATGAAAATGAAAAGATTCAGGAGGACTGTATATCAGCACTATACAACAGTCATTTATTATAATGGCCATTATTGTAATGAAACTGCAGGATGTAATATTTGGCAATATTTTTTAAATCAACAGTCAATAAATTGACTATAAAGTGTAAAATGCAAGGGGTCAAATGTGAAATTCTGAGTAAAAAAATTCTACAGGTCCATTAAATTGACTTATTTTTACTTCCAATTTTATTGTTGTACACTCTCATAACAAAAACAGCTTAAAAATTACAAAAAACAACTGTACTAATAGCAAGTGGTTAAGCACCGGGATAACTTAAAGGCGTTAGCCAGTGGTAATGACTGTGCTAAATCATATGCGAAAATGGTTTCTGAAAATCAGCAAATTGTTGATAATGTTGATTTTAAGGGGGAAAAAACAAATTTTAACAACTTTGAGTTTTCTTATTACTTTTATTGTCAGAGTACAGTTTACCTAGTTGTACCCATGACTGTTTACTACATTAGTTAGTGTACTGAAATGTGGTAATTAAAAGCTATACAGAAATATGACAGAAGTGTGCTTATAATTACAGAAATCTGATTGTGATTAAGGTGCTTAAGTTCCCTGGGACTATCAATGTCTGTATAAAGATTTTACAGCAATGCATTTAATAGATATCATCATAAGGATTCCCTCTGGGGTGCATGGCTATATACTATATATACTATACATACTATACATTGTAGTGATATTTCCTTAAACTATGGATAGTCCACTCTGTAAATTCAAATTCAAATTCAAATTTTATTTGTCACGTACACAGTCATACACAGTACGATATGTAGTGAAATGCTTGGACAACTGCTCGTGACCTAAAGAAAACAAAAAAAGGAAAAGGCTATGAATAAGATGGGAAATAAATATGAAAAATTAAAAAGGGTAAATTCAACTAGGAAGGAATAAAATATAAATTAAGGTTAAAAATGAAATAACTGTACAACACAAATTAGAATGAAGGGTAAATTTAACTGGGAAAGAATAAGATAAAATATATAAATTAAAGTTGAAAATAAAATAACTGTACAACAAAATACACAATATAGAACTATATAAGAATGTATGAATAAATATAAATAAATATATACACAATAACAGCAGCTGTACAAGTATTAACTGGAAATAAAGAAATATAATGTCCAGTGTTGTGCAATCCACATTCGTAAGTGTCTTGTGCAGTGCAAATATGCTTAAAGTGATTAAGTGATGAAGTGAAAACAATGTCCAGAAAGTCCAGTGTGTGTGTGTAAGAACCATATGTGTGGGTCAGTACTGTGTGGTGGTGTGATTGAGAGACCGTATCGCCTGAGGGAAGAAGCTCCTCCTCAGTCTCTCTGTGTTGGTCTTCAGGGAGCGGAATCGCTTTCCTGACCTCAAATGATGTATATTCCCAGAGTTCATTATGTATATGCTGTGTTATTACTCCTCAGGGTTGATTGTGCTCCACAATGAATATTTAACAAGCTGCCTATTTATGTTATGTTGGCCTGGTGAAATTAAATAGGACTTAAATCATTTGATTAGAAATGACATCAGTATCTCTTTTTCTTCACAGCTTGTAAGCATCACACTGCTCTTTTCTTACCTCATTATTGTGTTTAGTATTAAAGAATATACCTAGGGTGACCACATGTCCCACTTTAACTGAGACTTCACTGCATTTTTTCAGTGTTTTTCTGTGTCCTAGATTTTGAGACTATGTCCTGCATTTTGATCGGTTCTACAGTTCTTAAAAATCAGTTTTGAATGACAAACAGCTTTCCAGAGGCTGGCTCTTAGCCAGTGACTGCAAGAAAATGTAAGAGAGGCTGCCTCCCCAGAGGCTCCATTTGATGTCAATCACACCATGAACATCAGGGATTAAGCACATCTTTCCTTTGCCCGACTAAGAAAATTAGGAGTCAATACAAAGGTAAAACATTAAGCAAATTTCATCAAGACATGATGAAAATTCTCCCAAAGTAAATGTGAAAATATTTTTACCCAGATAAAAATGGAAGAAGGTAAGTCTCAATTTTTTTTCATTTTCTTTGACAGTTATTTTTACACTTCACATGAGGAGAATATGAGAGGCAACATATGAGTCTCCAAAAGAGTTAATATGGAAGCATTTCAGCTCCAAACCAAAACTGATAAATGGGCCGATAATGGAACAGCAGGTAAAATAACTACAGATCAAGAGAATTTGAGAATGTGGTCATAATAATGACTTTTAAGTATACTATTGTAGTTCAGTATATAGATCTACAAGAACAAATTGAATAGCTTAAAGATTATTGTCTGGAAGCTTGATTCTGACACTGGTTTCAAGATACTATCACATATATCATGCTATGATCTCAAAATTTTGAATTAAAAGATATTGAAATTTGATATTGAAAGTTTTACGAAATTTTGAGTTACTTCTAAAAGTAACTTGAAATTTTGAGATACAATATTGAAATTGTCACTTACAGTAGGGGAGACAAGCGGAGAAAAGCTTTCATATAATTGCGTCTTGAAGGCGATAGTGCAGCTGAAATTGTTGTCCGTGTATTTTTTTAATGTAGATTAACTGCTTTTAAAGAGAATTGCTGGATGTTTTCTTATTATGATAGAAAGACACAAGGGCAGACTGCCACATGTCACAACAGCAAAACTTAATACTTTGCTATGCTGATATTTTGCTATATCAAAATTTTTAACTACCATACTCTGAGACACAATAATACATCCCACGTTACCCAACACAAATAATCTTTTCCTTCCACTTGTGATTTGTTGGAATCTGCTGCTCCTAATAAAACAGCTTGATTTAACCAATTTTGTCAAATGCACACTTGATACATTTCACATTAGTTTGTGCTGAATTCGTGACATTATCAAACCTCATGATGTGTAATAAACAAATTCTGGACAAAGGCCACTCATTCATGTGTTGCATCTGCTGATCAGCTCCAATCTTCTGTTTTTGATTCAGATTTTTTTTCACTTTTGTTTATAATTTTCCCCACAAGGGAACTTGTGGGGATAGGTTAATTGGATAATCCAAATTGCCACTAGGTGTGAATGTGCGAGTGAATGTGAGTGTGAATGGTTGTCTGTCCCTGTGTGTTGGCCCTGCGACAGACTGGCGACCTGTCCAGGGTGTACCCCGCCTCTCGCCCTATGACAGCTGGGATAGGCTCCAGCGCCCCCCGCAACCCTGAAAAGGATAAGCGGAAGCGAATGGATGGATGGATGTTTATAATTTTCAAAAAAGACAAAATGAAATAATGTAAAAGATAATGATTAAATTTTAATTCAATAGTAGTATTATAGTACTATAATACTATAGTAATATAGTTTATTGTAATTGTTTCTTTTTATTTAAAGTAACAATATATTTGTCAAATTGAACAACTGTCTTTTAGATGCATTTGTATATTTCTTTTGTACCATTTTTCTGTGCCAGTTGCAGCAAAGTCAAGTCAACTGAATACTGCAAATTTCCCACAGGTATAGCGAGAGGTATAGGTGAATAGGCAAGGTACTTTCCTACCTGTCACCCAAGGTATGCTGGGATTACCTCCTTGAAACCTAATCCTTTTTCCATTAACTTAAGTAGGAGAAGATGCATTTATTCACATTTAGATTTGAATAACTATCTGATCTAGTAAAAAGAATTTAAAAGCTTTGATAATCCAAGTAGGGGGACACAATAGCAAGGCTTGTATTTGCCACTATGATCTTATGTAAACAACGTGTGATCTCAAACTTGGAAGTGTTTCTCAATATTATAAATATTGATTATAATGTACAACTGTATAACCCATGGTCTCTGATCTTCATTACCAACAATAATAATTAGCAATGATATTAATCTGCTCTGAATATCTAAGGTTAATGAGTTATTTGTCTTCAAAACCAAACAACTTACCACCTCATTATGATTTGAACGCATAGACTGCCATGCTACGTGCCTTAGCTGTTGTGTTTGTGATAAACAGTCACAGCAATAAAAGTCAGTGGATTGAACTGTGAGTCAGGGAGCGTCTCAGGTCGCTTGGCACGTAGCACCATGCTGAAGCATGATCACTAGGGTGGGGGAGGGCAGGCACCACTCAAACTATTTCTGCTCGGCTGAAGCACTCAGTGAAAAAAAAAAAAAAAAGAGGAAGCCAAGGGAACACAAACAAAGACACAGCCCAACGGCTCTCTCACCACACTGCCAGGAAACTGGGTTGGGTTTATATAGCATGGGGGAGGGGGGCAGAGGGGGAAGGGGAGAGGGAGGGGCGCAAAGAAGGAGTAAAGACGGGACTCGGAGTAGTATATGAAGGGATGAAGGACCAAAACCCAGCAGGTGTGCTCTAGCAGCATGTAATGTGTCAGCGTGGCTCAGTGCCAAACCCACTGTAGCCTCTGCAGCACAGAAGTATACACTGAATTTTCAACAAAGTTGCAGTGATGTTGATTTATCTTTCACCTTGCTGAACAGTGCTGTTAATTTGCTCATCTCTGAGCTTTGGCAGAGTTCCTGCATCTAATATCATTTGATTCCAAAATGTCTGCACCCATTCATATAAACGATCTCCTTTCTTAGGTGTGATAAATTATTAAACTACGATCACATGGCTATTAGTTTAGAAGGAAAATTGATCTAAAATATTTCTCTAATGTAATTTTCAACTGCACCTTGTTGATTATCTGTTAACACAGATGCTATTTGTAACATTAGTTGGTATGGATGTCAGAATTCCCCAAAGGATTGCACTCTTTGTGTAATCTTTGGACCAACCTGCTCCACAACAGACTTATACCAACAGCCTACAACTTGTAACTCAGATGAATACGATGGTTATGAAGCCAACAAACTTGTTGGCTATAACTTTAGCACTGTAAAAGAGGAGTTGTTCTCTTTGCTTTGCCTGGTTAAATAAGTGAAATACATATTAATAAATAATTCCAGTATATGTGTGGAAAAGTATAGACTACTGATAAAGCACTTGAACATTTTTTTTATTGATTTTTTTAATAGAACTGGGCATTTGGGTGTTTTTTGCATTTATGTTAATTACAACATCAATAAAGTCTTAGCTGCTTATGCATTTCACATCAACCGTTCCCAAAAATTGGAATGATAAAACACCTTTTTATTACAAGAGATAGTTACTGTATACAAGTAATATGTCTAAAGTCCAAAGTTACTGTGTTGAACACCGCATTATAAAGTCCAGCCCCAGGCTCTCCAATCATAACATATGGCATATCTTATCATTCACCGTGACAGTGAAATTATTTACAAACAACTGTGGTGCTGTCACATGGATCCAGCACTGTTGCTGTTACAGAGGTGCCTCTTTTTATCTCGGACAGCCTCCCTCTCTTCCCACATTCAAGTCGTCACTCTACTTCCCCCATCCCCCTCCCCCATCCACGTGTTCTCTCTCTCATCTGGATGGGTATGTGCAGGGCTACTTCAAACACGTGCTCTATGCCACCCTGCCCCCTCCCACAACCACCCCCACCACCTCTCTCCTCTCTCGCTATCAGCCTATTTTCCTTTGTTCAGCCCATCCTGCGCTGTGCTGTGTGATTTACTAAAGCCTGGAAGACATGTGATCACTCTGCTGGATACCAAGAACTCCAGGCAGCCAGTGTTTTCAGAGGAGAAGGAAGAGAACGAACAAGGAAAACAATCTGACACAAGCAGCCGACTACTAGGACATTCTGTATGATCTGAGAACATGTTGAATCTGCTAGAGGACACTCATTATGCCTAACAGGAATGAATGTCAAATGAAATGTTTGAGTACTATATGTGACACTTTTGAACATAATTCACTGCACCAATCCAAAACATTTTTTTTAATATCTGAATATCTAAACGCCTACTCATCCAACAAATTGGGTTGACTTTTATGATGAACACACAACATATATGATTTTAACACAATTTTAGGTTTTGGATTTGTTTTAGGTTTTTAATACCATGGAACAAGAGACGCATCAAAAGTAAGACTAAAAGGGAAGCCTGACCATCCGACTGGATCTGTAACTGACTTGGCTTATAAGCAGAATTTCTGAGTATGTAACTGCAACTATCATAGCCATTAACATTGATAGACAACAAATGGCACTTTATTTATTGGTTTACCAATTTACCCATTTTACCTTCATATTAGGACGCTGTAAATACAGGGTTTTTAGAAAGTGCTTTGGAAAAAAACATTACTGGGTTGCTTTTCAGCGTTCCCCTGCTGTCTGTGCACTCCATCCTCTCTCCTTCCTCCCTCTCCAGGCCCCACCATGCTACTGAAAAATGGAGACACCATGGAAATGATGAGGCTCAGCTGGTGGTGACAACTGTAAATGGAAGATATATTAATTTACCATCAGTTACCATTGCTCTGAAATTCCATTCAAGATCCTGCCTCATGGGGTAAGAATGCTCATGGTGGTTAATCCCAAACTACATCTGAGGAACTTGTTAATGTTCTCAAAGCTGTTGGGAACACAGTCACCAAAAACACCACTGGTAACACACCATACCATAATGGACTGAAATCTTGTAGGAGTCCCCTGTTCAAGAAGGCACAGGTACAGGTCTTAAGTTTGCCAACAAACATCTCAAATAATTTAGAGAAGGCTTAGGAGAAATTGTGGTCAAATAAAACCAAAATCAAGTTCTTTGATATCAATTCAACCTGCCATGTTTGGAAGACGAAAAATGCTGAGGGTACAGGACGACTTCACCTTATTGAGGGGCCAATGGACGGGGACATGTATTCTAAAATCTTGGACAAAAAACATCCTTTCCTTAACCACTGACCACTGTCCGAGTTCCTTTTGCTGAAAATAAGTGGCTGAGGGCAACTCCTCAGAAACAGCCACTTAGCCCAATGCAAACACAGACACCACTGCAACCAATGCTTTGCATTGCGCATGGTGATATGAGGCTTTATTCAACCATTAAAATCCCTTTCATAAAGTTTGTATGCACTCTTCTTTTGCTAATCTGAAAGACATTTTTTTCTATTTCTTCTGTCGTTAATGTTTTACGAGAAACAGCACTGTAATAACATTTAGATACTCGGAAAGACTAAGTAGTAGGAACTGTCTTAAATGATGATGCACTGCAAGGTTAAGTGCTGAACCCAAAACCACAGCTAAGGAACTTGTTAATGTTCTGAACGCAGTTGGGAGTCCATGTAAAGAATGTAACTCTCCTCCACACAAACCTTTTCTAAAAGACTGAATATTAAAATACACAATTACCCATTTGTATATTTCACCTTATTGCCTTGTGAACTGCAGAGCATGCTGTTATTGACTTCATATTTATAGTTGTTTACACACGTAAATCACAGACAAACTTTTACATTTGATGGGAAACATCAAATGTAAAAGTTATGGGATTAATACGTTTTAAAGATTATATATAGTATTTCCTTATTCTAGAGATGGCATTGTGCTAAACTCAAAGGAATTTGTTCATTCTTAAAGGAACAGCTTCTTTTGGGAACAAATATTTCAAGCTGAACAGAATTTATTAGTTCTTGTCTTTTTCATGATAGTGAACAGCTTGTTATTCATCTTATCGTCACAGGCCTCAAGGGCTGGTTGTTGTTGAAGAGCAGCCAGGCCAAAAGTTTCCTAACATGACTGAACTGAGAGAGAAAAACAGAGCAGAGATACAGCATTCCAAGAGTGCTAAGAATAGCGAAGTGGACCCTGTGCTCACAGTGCTAAGTTCACAACTAGTCTTGGGCAACAGGCAGAGTGAGTCTGAGCACATTGCCAAAACTGTAGCAGGTCGATGTGTGCGTGCTCAGCTGAATGTTTGCCTTAAGTTCATTTAGGGTGACGTATAACTTCTGTTATTTACGTCTAAGTGATTTGATGCCATAATTTCCCATTAATGTGTCATTTATGACAGAAAATGGCATTTATTAACCCTTTTGGTAAATGTAACAAGTAGTTATAATAATTCACACAGTTTTCAGTTCTTATACTAGTAATTGTGTCACCATTCTGACATTTGCTTCAGAGATAAAATTGGTATCTTTTGTTAGCTACCCGCAAGGATTTATCTTCCAGATAGATGTTCAATGATGATGGAACGATGTTCAATCTGCAGAGGTTTATGTACTCCTTTTGTATAGCAGTGTTTCCATCAAAATGCAGCACAAACCTTAATTAAATTTTAACAAAATCATTTGTCTTTTGTAGTGATGGGATTTAGGATTGGTTCTTGTAGAGAACCTGTTCCCAGTAGATCAGTTCCTTGGAACTGTTAACTACCATCCATTCTGCTTATCAGTTCCACTTCCACTACAATCAGCTGGTTCAGTTCATGTGTAAAACACTAAGCTAGCCCAGCTACAACCCTGTGTATAGCCATCATTTTCCTGTATAAATCGTTGGTTGTTACAATAAAAAATGTCAGTTAAATATATCATATAGGAGACTCACACAGTGATACTTGAGAAGTGAAAAGAAGTTTACTGGATTTACAAAAAGTGTGCAATAATTATTTAAACAAAATCAAGTAGGTGCATAAATTTGGGCACCACAAAAAAAGAAATGGAATAAATATTTAGTGTATATCAATGTGTGTGTCTCCTATATGATATATGGGGTGCCTTTGTCTGGACGTGCTTCCCATCCAGAGCTGCACAGCAGAGAGGAAAGTTCCAGCGCTCCTGGAATCCCTCTGTGATGGACCGCCAGTCTCCAGGTGAAGGCACAGCCATGAAGTCGTCCACTAGACAGTCCCAGATGGCTGTCGCTGCCTGGGGGGTGATCTGGCACACAGTGGCGTGTCCAGCGGGGTGGCCTGGGGGGGCACAGGCCACCCCCCCCAACCAGACTGGCCACCCCAGGTGCCACCCCAAAGGCAAAACAATAAAATTCAATCAAATATCAAATGTCCGATTATGTTTTCACGGTGAAGCTCAGATATCAGAGTGTAAGTGAATGCAGCATCGGCTTCTGCGCTATGTGCATCACGTTAGCAAAGGTAGGAGAGCCAAGCGCGAAAGATGGCACTGCAGGAAACAATTTTTCGGTGAAAGAAAATGAGGACAGAATAAATGTCCCGGTAAGTAATATTAAGTTTGTTGAGTTTAGTAAACTTCGGTGAAATTAGAATACCAAGGAAAAAATAACACTTAAAGAATTATTGCAGCCGTCGAATATTTCAGACAGTATGCTACTGAGGGCAGCTAACATAAGAGTTATGAGTTATAAGATATAATCTAAGTCGTAACATTGCTGTATGGAGCTGCAGATTTGGTTGCAGGTTAACATAGCTGGACTGGCCATCGGGCATACCGGGCATATCCCCGGTGACTTATTTTTTATTTTTTTTTGTAATGGCATGAACAATGAGAGGTGGTGGATTGGCCAGATGCAGGTCGATGTGTAAAAATAACTCAGTTGTTTGGTGGTGGCTATGGCGGGGCTTCCACAGAGGCCAGCAGATGGATGAGGGAAGGGGAGGCAGGAGGAGAGCCCCGAGGCAGCCACCAGTCCGAGTGTCAGGTGAACTGAACTTCAGGTAAGAAGTTATGACCTGCAGTCTATCTGGGTCAGATATAAACCAAGTTTAGGTGGAGTTTATTTTCGTTGTGCTGACTTTTTACCCTCAGCTGCAATAACTCGTACTGCGTTCCAGCCAGCTTGACAGAGTTTTTATACAGCTGGGTGGGTGCTATGATGTTACTGATAGTGAACTTTATTTTATTCATAAGGTTAGTAGAGTTGCCAACGGCTCCTTAAAAAATGGAATGGTCCTTCATTCAGAGAAAATATTACGCGTTTCGTATTGAGCTGAGAAGAGACGCAGTTTGTCCCGGACTTTCGCTATAATGAAAAAGACACAAAGCTGGAGTTATTCTGTGTTTACGCTGCACAGCTGCCTCTTCTTCTCTCATTCTCTCCCCCTCCCTCTCCTGTTGCTACTTCAATCATGAAACTGATCAATGATCAGCTGATCGGCTTTTCTCTCTTGTTCATTTATCGCCCACTTTGCGCCAGAAAGAGGAAACCAGCGGATGTCGCGCTAAACAACAGCAGCACGTTTGATCAGCTGTTGTTAGAATTTATTTAATATTAATTTCTAGTATCAGCTGATGTTTGCTGGAGCCACAGCTGTAAACCTGCTGGTCATGATGTCGGTTTGGATGAGAGGGAAACATGAAGATGAAACCAGGAGATGTCCTTACTGAATCATCAGAGCTGAACAGGTGATGGAGAAACAGGTTTACCTTTTAGGTGACATGAGTGAGTTGAAGGGAAGTTATGAACTGTTTCTGAGAGAAAAATAACACCAGGATCCTTTTCTAAGTAGCTGACAGCTGGTAACTGTGCAGGGGTGGATCTAGGAAAGTTTTGCCAGGGGGGCCAGGTAGGACATTAACAGGGAAAGGTGGGGCACAAAGAAATACTTTTCTTTCTTATTCTCATTTCAAATATTTAGCTTTTATTAAATAATTATCTGAATCTTACAACCAAAGTTTTTATCTGACGTAAAATGTATAGAAATCATACATATACCAACAAGACTGTACATCACTGTCACAACAGCATTTGTTTTCATTCAAAGGCTTTATGGCTTTAATACCTGGTGGGCCGGTCTCTAGTCAAAATGCCTGATTTTCTGTCCCAGTCCAGCCCTGCAGGTTAATACTGGCAGTGTCACCATGCCAGCTGACTGTATTTCATCATCAGCCAGTGTTGTTCTTGATCAATATTACCAAAGTTTACCATAAGGCAGCATAGAAAGTATTTACTTGCTTTCAGGTTTTATTCAAATGTTAGTCTTTTCATTTGTTTCCCCACTTTTTTCCTGTTTCAAAATCAAACACCAGTTTGTGAGAAGATTATCTTCTTTTTTTAACAGGCAGATAAAGTTTTACATTGGCATTGGCTAATTTGTCAATTGTTTGTTACAAATGTTCGTATTTTAATATTCAAAAATGTTTTTGTCCAAAACATATGTGCACTATATGTCAGTAAAAATACTATGCAAATATTGATGTCCTTGACTGCTGAATAAACACTGACTGATTGTATCTCTTGTACTTTATCAACACAGTATCTAAAAACTTTGCACCGTAGTGGTTAAAATCTCATTCTAATAAGAGTTAAAAGCGCATTCGGTTATTAGGTTTATAGGATTATTGAATTATGGTTAACGGTTGGTAGAATGTTTTTTTAAACATTATCTGCCAATTACATCTGCCACCCTTCTCCAAATCTGTGCCCCTACCTGGCCCCCCCAACAAAAATTTTCTAGACACGCCACTGCTGGCACACCATGGACACACCGACTCTGTAACTGAACTCTTGGTCCTGAAGGAGTCCCCGGTGGCAAGCAACCTGGACAGAATTGTTCAATATTAGTAGTATGTGTACTGCAGTTACAAAATACATTATTCAAATTCCAAAACACTTTTGTGATGTCAGATTTAAATTACAAAATCTTACATAAAACATTTTGTAATTATAAGGATAATATCTAAAACAGTTGTGTTTTGTTTTAACTTTAACATATCATAATTTGATTGGTAACAACTTTTACCACTACAGTGTGCCAATCACTCATAATTCCTAAACATGTCAATCAGGTAGGAATGAAGTAAGGAATTAATAGAAATAAAGAGTTGTATGTTGACATGTAGCCCTTTCCTTGCTTAAATCATTGTTAATATTTTTGACAAATTAACCTGTGATAAGACAGCATATCAAGATAGAATATGCTAGATAGAACCATATAACTAAGATGAATCAAACTGTTCAGTTTTATCTAACTCTCAGTTTAAAGAAAGGCTGGTGACCCCTGTTATAGAGTCTGACAGCTGCAGGGATTATATACAAATATTAATCTATACCAGAATTAAACCAGGTCTAAATAAAAAGGAGTTAGAATCACAACAAAGATTAACCCACAGTGGTCCTAATACCAGTTTGATATCAGCAAACACCGAGAGCATACATATGACACCACAGCCGTGCTATCAATGCAAACACTGATAACAGCATAAATCGAATTAAATCGGGACTTGATGAGACCTTTCGAGTATCACTAGAAATATTATAAACAGTCGTCTCCATACCACAGTTTGCGTTCAGTAAACACAGACGGCATTCATTGATAGCATAGCACATCCGTGTTAGCAGTGTATAAACGATAGTTTAGCATACATTAGCACAGGTATCAATAAAGGACTACCATATTAAACACTTTTACTAACCTCAGGCAGACGGACAGGCGCTCTGCAGGTGGGATTGAGCGCCTGTAGTTGGTGTCTAGGCGGGCGATGCTTGGACCAACGCGGAACAGCAGGTCCTCAAACTGGGCGAGGGAAAGACGGCGATATCACTGAAATCGAACGTCATCCAGGCGCAGCTCCTGGAGCAAGTGGTGAAACTCACCAAACTGCTCATGCGTCTGAAGGACCTGATGGACCCAGGTACAGCGAGGACATCCTTAACGCCGCTGCTCTGCTCTCCACAGTAAATAGAGAAGGGAGACTCTCTCTTCAAATAAGTTCTTTTTTTAAAATACTGACATTAGCCTACTGCAACTACCTTGTTTTAGTTGTGGTAGCTACCTGGGTTATGTGCCACTTCAGTATCTTTGATATACTGTTGCTGTGTAATTTATTACTATTACTGAAGGCTACTTGCTACCGAGCTAAGATTGTTAGCTGGCATTAGCTGAGGTTAGTTCATAGACTGCAGACTGTTAATTCAATTCAATTCAATTCAATTTTATTTTTTATAGCGCCAAATCACAACAACAGTTGCTTCAAGGCGCTTTATATTGTACAGTAGATCCTACAATAATACATACAGAGAAAACCCCAACAATCATATAGCCCCCTATGAGCAAGCACTCTGGCAACAGTGGAAAGGAAAAACTCCCTTTTAACAGGAAGAAACCTCCGGCAGAACCAGGCTCAGGGAGGGGCGGGGCCATCTGCTGTGACCGGTTGGGGTGAGATACAGGGAGACAGAATAAAAGACATGCTGTGGAAGAGAGACAGAGGTTAATAACAAGTACGATTCACACATAGTGAGTAAGAAAGGTGACTGGAAAGGAAAAACTCAGTGCATCATGGGAATCCCCGGCAGCCTACGTCTATTGCAGCATAACTAAGGGAGGATTCAGGGTCACCTGGTCCAGCCCTAACTATATGCTTTAGCAAAAAGGAAAGTTTTAGCCTAATCTTGAAAGTAGAGATAGTGTCTGTCTCCCGAATCCAAACTGGAAGCTGGTTCCACAGAAGAGGGGCCTGAAAACTGAAGGCTCTCCCTCCCATTCTACTTTTAAATACTCTAGGAACAACAAGTAGGCCTGCAGTGCGAGAGCGAAGTGCTCTAATAGGGTGATATGGTACTACAAGGTCATTAAGATAAGATGGCAACTGATTATTTAAGACCTTGTATGTGAGGAGCAGGATTTTTAATTCAATTCTGGATTTAACAGGAAGCCAATGAAGGGAAGCCAAAACAGGAGAAATATGCTCTCTCTTTCTAGTCCCTGTCAGCACTCTTGCTGCAGCATTTTGGATTAGCTGAAGGTTTTTCAGGGAGTTTTTTGGACATCCTGATAATAATGAATTACAGTAGTCCAGCCTGGAAGTAATAAATGCATGAACTAGTTTTTCAGCGTCACTCTGAGACAGGATATTTCTAATTTTACAGATGTTGCGCAAATGGAAGAAAGTGGTCTTACATATTTGTTTAATATGTGCATCGAAGGACATGTCTTGGTCAAAAATGACTCCAAGGTTCCTCACAGCGTTACTGGAGGCCAAGGTAATGCCATCCAGAGTAAGAATCTGGTTAGATACCATATTTCTAAGATTTTCAGGGCCGAATACAATAGCCTCAGTTTTATCTGAATTAAGAAGCAGTAAGTTAGCGGCCATCCAGGTCTTTATGTCTTTAAGACATTCCTGCAGTTTAACTAATTGGTGTGTGTTATCTGGCTTCATGGACAGATAGAGCTAGGTGTTATCTGCATAGCAGTGAAAATGTATGCTATGTCTTCTAATGATACTGCCTAAGGGAAGCATGTATAATGTAAACAGAATTGGTCCTAGCACTGAACCCTGTGGAACTCCATAATTGACCTTAGTGTGTGAAGAGGACTCTCCATTTACATGAATAAATCATTAGACTTGATGGATAGCATTAACAACCTGCTAGCTCCAAATAATCATGTGCAGTTCTGAAAGCAGTCTATGGACTAACCTCAGTTACACGCCAGCTAACAATGTTAACTTGGCAGCGAGTAGCCGTCAGTAATAGTAATAAATCACACAGCAATAGTGCATCCAATATAGTTGTAAAAAGCATGGCAATATATTAAGTAATCCAAAGTATTCAGAATACATCAGTCACATTAACCCCTGGAGGGTCTTAGAAAAATGCATACACTATCGGACCTAGAGCCACAAATCGACCACGCCCAAAAAGTGCTATAAAAAATTTATATATTAATATTTTATTCCACTTTAAGTAACTTAACGGAATACGTTACACACTACATTTTGGGGCATGTATTCCGTAATCTGTAGTGGAATACAATTAAAAAGTAACTTCCCAACACTGAAGCCCTCCCATAGGGCTTAAAACCTGGGACTCTCCACCAATTGCTCTTAGAACTGAAGAAGCTGAAGATGAGAGGTGAAACATCTTCAAGGAAACTTGAAGAAGTCCAGACGATTTTCTTTCCAATCTCCGTTGCATTAGCTAGTTACACAGTTAAGATGAACTTATTACAGACTAAGCAACTTTTTCTGTATAAAAATAACTATGGTTTAACTGAACTAAAGGACTATCTAGTCATGTATTAATCGATATTGTTTGACCCTGCGTGACAAGTATTCTCCCATTTTGAAACAGGACTTCTGCTTAGACTTAGACAGCCTTACATTAATGCATATTATCTTTTTTGAGTCTTTGCAGTTGTATTTCCACATTGATACACTTCAGTTAGCTAAGTGTTTAATTTATTAAGTCCTGTTTGTGGTGTCGTTTTAAGCAGATTTCTTCTGAGATATTTGTGTTGGCTATAAATTGGTAAAATAAAATTAATTCTCCACCAACTATTTCCCCAGACCTTTTCTATTTCCATTTCCAAGTGTAACCCTGGTAAGATTTACAGCAATCAGAAGTACAGGGTTCTTTGAATGCATCGTAGTCCTTGTCTGATAGTTTAATTTCCGGGCTTGCCCTGAAGGCACCGTCTGCGGCTCCGTGCGCGTGAAGGTGTGGTGTAGAGGAAAAAGGACGGCAAGGAAAAACTCCATGCTGCCGCGGAGCACGGTTTTTTCCAGTTGAAAGAGAGGAAAGAGGTTTAATTAACATTTGTGAGAGAGCTGTCGTTAGCGGTGAACCACAGACGGGTACCTACCTGAAAGGAGTCGGAGTATTTCTTCGAACTTTTTGAACTATTCTGGTGAGTTAGCCTAGCTCACTTAGCACCGCTATTGCAGTTCAATGCACTGGAAAAAATAACTAACCAGTCAGAATAGTAGTAAATGTGTTTAATGATGTTTAAGATGTGTTTTCATAGTATTGCAATGTTGTGACAGTTTTGTTTATTATGAGTGTCTAATGTTTTTACTTTCTTGGGTCTGCTAGTTCAGCCGCGGCCAGCTAAGTGGTTATGCGCAGTTCACGTGCAATAGCTGTGCTGTTACTGTAACTGCGGGTGATGCACAGTAATACCGGTGTATTTACTTTTAATGTGTCACAAGATGCAAATTTATTTTAATATTTCAAAAGAACCAAGGACATTAGGAACAAGGACATTTAAGGAATGTGGACATCTAACATTCTGCATATTTGTGTGCAGACTGGTTTTTTTTTGAGGTACAGTTCCATGGGTGCCAAGTGAGGAGCTGGTATCGTGGGTCTAAGACACTGTTGCTGCTGTGGAGGCCTTCTCTGTGTCAGGACGCCGACACGTTGATGCCTGCCGTACCAGGAGGGCGGTAGGGAAAAAAACAAAAGGAAGCCCACCTGAGAGATACCTTATCATTTTCTTTGCTACTTTTTCTCCGCCTGAGATTCAGGTCGTTTTCAGTTCTTAACCCAGGACAGTGGGTAACTGAATAAACTGACACCATAAGGAACTGGACACTCACATGCTATTTTCTTTTCTTTTTCCTTTTCTTTGGGGTGTTGAAATATTGTGTTTCTTGTCTTACATCTATTTTGATTGTTTCAATTATTTTTGTGATGCATTTGAGATGGTTACTGCATTTGAAGGTATCCCTACATTGAGGATGAGCAAAGGGAACTGATCCGAAAGGAAATATATAAAGCAAACTTTGTTTCACAAGCCTGTGGTCGTGCGTGTTATGTGGGTTGGAAGTCTCATTGCTCTTACAGAGTTGCTACCGCCAATCTCCTTCCCAAACCTAGATTCGGATATTGTAGACATTGCACTTGGGCGAGCAGTATAGATCATCTCTTTATAGATAGAGGGACACACGTCCAGGTTACATAAAAAGTGGCGAGCCAGCCAGGAGATTGGTTAATAGTAGCTTTCTGATCTTCCACCCCACACTACGCACGTTTGAGATTTTTGACATTTGTTCCACCGAGTCAGGTATGGATATTTGCAACCGTTTTGAGGTTAATGGTCAGAACTCCCTGTATGTAACAGGTATAGGACCAGAATACACAGATGAGGAAATAACTGCTGTGTTCAAAGTTAATGGAGATATTTCTAAATTAGTGAGGATCCCTGACGAATCAGGACAACCAGAGGGTAGAGCCCTGATCCAGTATGCATCTGACAGGTCTATCTCTAGAATCGACCCCATTACCTTGGGTACCGTACCAAGTCCAAAGGACCCCGCTGTGATGTGGTTTGCGAGGACCATTAGAAATGTTTGTCAGGAAGTGGTGGGGAGGGAGATAGCTTGCAGATACCTGGACGAACCAAAGTCTGTCGCAGGCAGTGGCAGGAAAGGTTTCTTGAATGTGCTTCAGGAGGAACTGCATGGGAACCAGGGCACATCACATGACGTACACAGTAATGCTACACAGCCCTATGCAGCTCAAAATGCTAACACACCTAATAATGATCAAAATGAGCCTGCAGAGCCCACACATGTTTATAGTGCATCTGCTAGTTTACCAACGAGCCCAGTCCACATCAGTGAGGATGTTTTTAACCCCCCCCCCCCAGATCCAGAGAGTGATTGTGGAGCATGTCATCCGAAGTGAGTCCACCACTTCACCATCCCCACAAATAAGGTTGCGCACCTTCTCTGGGCGGATGCCAAGGCCAAACGGTGAGGTGGACTACGAAACATGGCACACCCAAGTTGATCTTCTCCTTAACGATCCTTCCTTGAATGATGCTCACAAGGTAAGAAGGATTCTTGAGAGCTTGCTGAGTCCAGCAGCTGATGTTGTGAAGCCTCTTGGCATCTCGTCACCACCAAATGTCTACATCACTCAACTTGACTCTGCTTTTGGTGTTGTGGAGGATGGAGAGGAGTTGTTTGCGGCATTTCTCGGCTCTAACCAAGATAGTGGAGAGAAGCCATCAGCATACTTGAACAGGCTCCATAGCCTCCTCACAAGAGCAATTTCTAGAGGGGGAGCCTCAGCTGGAAATTCCAATGATCATTTGCTCAGACAGTTTTGTAGGGGCTGTTGGGATCAGAGCATCATCATCGGCTTACAGTTAGAGTGCAAAAAGGGAAATCCACCAACATTTCCTGAATTCCTCCTCATGCTGAGAACTGAGGAAGACCGCCGTTCCACAAAGCTAGATAGGGTGAAAAAGCATTTAGGTGCTTCGAAAGCTAACATGTATGCCCACCATGTTTTTGATATGCCCTCTTATGACTGTGAGCCTGTCCCACTGCCTAACTCAAAGCCGAATGAGACATCAAAGCTTGAAAAGAAAGTAAATGAGCTAACTAAACAGTTGGAAAAGCTAAACAAAAAGCCACCGAGCCTCACTCATGATAGTAATCCTCCCCTAGTGGTAAAAGCAAAGCGAGATGAAACCTCTGATATTGAGAACAAGATAGCTGAACTGACAAAGCAAGTTGAAAAACTAGCACAAAATCAGAGAGAGAGTACTAAAAAGACCGACTGCTTTGCAATCAGTAGTAGTAACATGAAGAGGGGCCTTAAGGTGCCTGGAATGCCGAGGCCGTGGTTTTGTTTTAAGTGTGGGGAAGACAACCACATTGCTGCTCATTGCTCCAATGAACCCAACCCCGCACTGGTTCGCAAGAAAAATGCAGAACTCCGGGAGAGGCAGGATAAGTTTTTAGCTCAGCAGGCTGCTTCCCCATTCACTTTAAACTAGTAGCAGCTCCTGTTGTGGGACGTCCAGGAGCTGCAGTTGATGATAACCCCTGTCCCAACAGATCAGTTGATGGTGCTGGAACACAAAAGAAAGTCATAACCCACACAATGACTGAAACCTACCGTTGCACAGAGCGATCTATACCTGCAGGGCTTGTAGGTCCTCGTTGTGCGGCTTCTGTCTTTCTTGAGGGTGTACAGTGTGAGTCCATAATGGACACCGGCTCACAAGTTACAACAGTGTCCGAGTGTTTCCATAAGAACCATCTGTCTCACTTACCTATACATCCAATTCATGCCCTTCTTGAAATCAAAGGAGCAGGTGGACAGCAGGTCCCCTATCTTGGTTACATAGAAGCGCGTGTCACTTTCCCGCTGTCCGTTCCTGGCAGGAAAGAGGAGCTAGTCGTGTTAGCACTTGTGGTGCCAGCGTGTCAGTTCAACAGCAGGACCCCCCTGTTGATTGGTACCAATGTGTTATTACGACTTTATGAACAAGTACTTGAACAGGATGGTCCAGAGGTTGTTTGCAAACTCTTCTCTAGAGATTTTGCAGTGATCTTCCAGCATATTGCCCAGATCCATGACCTCAACAACCATGCTCATCCTGTCAGGTTACATGGTGGAAACCCCATCACCATCCCTGCAAAACAAAAGTGCTGCATCACAGGTGATGTCAGGTTGAAAAGGAACAGTCAGACCACATTTGTGCTTGAACCCAATGAACATCACAGGTTGCCAGGTGGCGTGCTCCTTGAAGCTGCTCTGATGGACATTCCATTTAAGTCTAGCTGCAAGGTCCCGGTCGTCCTGCGCAATCTTAGTGACCATGATGTTACGCTGCAGCCAAAATGCATCATTGCTCAAATATGTGCAGCTCAGCAGGTCACGTCACTTGGACCAGTGAAAGGTGACTCTCATCACAATAAGCCTGACAGTGACAACCTCGAGTTCAATCTTGATGATTCACCAATATCTGAACAATGGAAAGATCGTATCACCACCAAGCTTAGATCTATTCCAGAAGTCTTTGCTGTGGATGACCTGTCATATGGTCACACCACTGCAGTGAAACATCACATTAGGCTACATGACGAGACTCCTTTTAAGGAGAGGCCAAGGCCTATTCATCCCAGTGACAGGGAAGCAGTCAAGGAGCATCTTAAAGAACTGCTTGATGCAGGAATCATTAAAGAGTCACAGAGCCCTTTTGCATCCCCAGTGGTCTTGGTCCGGAAGAAGAATGGTTCTATCAGGTTATGCATCGACTACAGGAAGCTAAATGCTCGAACCATCAGAGATGCATACGCTCTTCCAAACATTGAGGAGACCTTTGCTGCCCTTAGCGGTGCTAAATGGTTCTCCGTCATGGACCTTAAATCTGGTTATTACCAGGTTGAGATGGCCGAAGAAGACAAGCCTAAAACCGCTTTCACGTGTCCCCTCGGCTTCTTTGAATTCAATCGCATGCCTCAGGGTGTCACGAACGCACCAAGCACTTTTCAGCGCCTTATGGAAAGGTGTGTCGGTGACTTGCATCTCAATGAGGTATTGGTGTTTCTGGACGACTTGATTGTCTTTTCAGACACATTGGAAGAACATGAAGCACGACTCATGAAGGTGCTGAACCGTCTTAAAGATTTTGGTCTAAAGCTTTCTCCGGAGAAATGTCACTTCTTTAAGGCGTCAGTGAAGTATCTTGGTCATGTTGTGGATGCACGAGGAGTCCATACTGACCCTGACAAGATATCCGCCTTGAGAGACTGGCCTCGTCCTTCAAATAGGAAAGAGCTTAAATGTTTCTTAGGCTTCGCTGGGTATTATCGGTGGTTTGTCGAAGGATATTCCCAGATAGCCAAACCTCTTAATAGCCTGACAGCAGGCTACTATCCACCAAAGAAAAGGGGCAAAGTGTACAAGAGGGAACGCTTCACGACTCTTGTGAGCCCTAATGCACCGCTCGGTGAGGAGTGGACTTCGGAGTGTGAGAGTGCATTCAGAACTCTGATTAAGAAATTGACGTCTGCGCCCATCCTTGCTTTTGCGAATCCACAACTACCATATGTTGTACATACTGACGCTTGTCGCGATGGATTGGGGGCAGCGCTCTATCAAGAGCAGGAGGGGAAGCTCAGAGTTGTCGCGTATGCCAGTCGAGGACTTTCCAAGAGCGAGAGAAACTACCCTACGCACAAACTCGAATTCTTGGCCTTAAAATGGGCCGTTTGTGAAAAGTTCAGTGATTTCCTTTATGGGTCAAGTTTCACTGTGCTTACCGACAACAACCCCCTCACATACGTCTTGACATCTGCGAAGTTAGATGCTGCTGGTCATCGCTGGTTAGCCGCTCTTTCCACTTACCAGTTTACCATCAAGTACAGAGCAGGGCAGGCCAACCGCGATGCAGATGGGTTATCCCGGCGGCCTCAAGGTCCGCCTCTTGAGGATGAAGCTTTCACTAAAGAAAGAGAGAGAATAGAGGACATGAAAAAACGGTTCATGGAAGCAGGAGATGACATGGATCATGAGGTGTTCTCTGCATTATGTCAACGTCATCTTGTGATGGTTAAAGATGAACGTCAACCTCATTCAGAGCAGCCTGTCATTGCGGAGTCTCTTGTTGTCGACCCTTCTGTAGTGCCTGATGTTTTCGGTGAGGACACTTTACCATCCATGGCTAACTCTGACTGGTGTAATGCTCAAAATAATGATCCGTTTCTCTCACGTGTCATCACCTTTGTGAGGAGAGCTGTAAAACCCAGTTTCAGAGAGACAAACCTTGAACATCCCGATGTCAAACTTCTTCTCAGGGAGTGGAAAAAACTTGAACTCAGGGATGGTGTCCTGTACAGGAAGTGGTCTGAGCGAGGCGAACTGGTGTATCAGTTGGTCTTACCCGAACAGTTCAGAGAGAGGGCACTGCAAGGAGTGCATGATGATGTTGGCCATCTCGGTTCTGAGCGTGCACTTCAGCTTGCTCGTGCCAGGTTCTACTGGCCGAGAATGGCCAGAGACATCGAGGAGAAGTGCAAAAAGTGCGAACGCTGTTTCAGGCGGAAGGCTGTGCCTCAGAGGGCCGCGCCTTTGGAAAACATTTCTGCTACTTATCCACTTGAACTTCTTTGTATGGATTATCTATCCCTTGAGCCGGATGATAGAGACACGAGAAACATTTTAGTCATCACCGACCATTTTACAAAATTTGCTGTGGCGGTGCCGACTAGGGATCAGAAAGCCAGAACTGTTGCGAAGGCTTTATGGGAGAACTTTATTGTTCACTACGGGTTCCCCAGTTGTTTGCTCAGCGACCAGGGCAGGGACTTTGAGTCTAAGACGATCAGAGAACTCTGCACACTGATTGGAGCAGACAAAGTTCGTACCACCCCGTACCATCCCCGGGGAAACCCAGTGGAACGATTTAACCGGACCCTCCTTGGTATGCTAGGGACCCTGGAAGAGAGAGACAAATATCATTGGAGAGATTTTGTCAAACCTCTGGTCCATGCATACAATTGCACGAGAAACAGTACAACAGGCTATTCGCCTTACGAACTAATGTTTGGTAGGCAGCCCAGACTGCCAATTGATCTTGTCCTGGGAATCCAACCTGATATGGCAAGTCACAAGACCCACTCAGAGTATGTCAAGGGCCTTCGCCAACGCCTACAGGAGAGCTACTCATTAGCTGCTAAAAATGCCAAGAAGATGGGAGAGAAGAACAAGGCTAGGTTTGACAGGGAGGTCAGGGCAGCTGAACTTTTAGAAGGGGATAGGGTCTTAGTGAGAAACGTGAATATCAGGGGGAAACACAAACTGGCAGATCGGTGGGAACAGAAAATCCATGTTGTTGTCAGACGGATTAGCGACAGTCCTGTTTATGTAGTCAAACCTGAGACAGGGGAGGGGCCACACCGTACGTTGCATAGAGACCTTCTTTTGCCGTGCGGGTTCCTACCTGTAACTGAGATCAGAGAGCAAAGTTCTTCCACTGACGCATCGAGAAAAATGAGACTTGAGGGGCAAAACAACAAAAGGCGTGCAAGGGGACACTGATTGTCAGGAGGATGAGTCGTACAGTGATGAAGATGAACTGTATCCTAATACATGGATGCCAGAAATCATCACGAAGGGTCCTTTCCTGCAGAGGGAAGGAGGCTTCAATGAGCCTCAGCCAGTTTCCAGGGTATTAAACCCAGACACCCCTTCTTTTGTGCCCCAAAGTTCCGCACACTTACCTGAAAGACCTACTCACGAGCTTCAACCAGGAACTCCTTATGTTAGCTCTGAGAATAGTGGTTCAGTTACACATCCTACTTCACACTGTAGGACTCCGGACCATATTGTCATTGATATTCCTGAACCTGATGTGACACAAATCTCACCTGATGAAGAGAACACAGATCTCATCACCACAGACCCTGTAGTTGCAGACACTGACAATGTAGTATCTGAGAGTCAAGAGTCCGAGAACGCAAGTGTCCGGCGTTCTACTAGGGAGAGACGTCCGCCTCGGAAACTCACCTACGATGAGCTGGGGGAGCCTTTAACCTTGGCCATTAGTTCATTCTTTCAGGCTTTAGGGGCTGCTATTTCACATGTGTCTGTACCGGTAGGGGCAGGTATGCATGCTGGGACTCATGCAGTCTAGAGGGGGAGAATGTAACCCTGGTAAGATTTACAGCAATCAGAGGTACAGGGTTCTTTGAATGCATCGTAGTCCTTGTCTGATAGTTTAATTTCCGGGCTTGCCCTGAAGGCACCGTCTGCGGCTCCGTGCGCGTGAAGGTGTGGTGTAGAGGAAAAAGGACGGCAAGGAAAAACTCCATGCTGCCGCGGAGCACGGTTTTTTCCAGTTGAAAGAGAGGAAAGAGGTTTAATTAACATTTGTGAGAGAGCTGTCGTTAGCGGTGAACCACAGACGGGTACCTACCTGAAAGGAGTCGGAGTATTTCTTCGAACTTTTTGAACTATTCTGGTGAGTTAGCCTAGCTCACTTAGCACCGCTATTGCAGTTCAATGCACTGGAAAAAATAACTAACCAGTCAGAATAGTAGTAAATGTGTTTAATGATGTTTAAGATGTGTTTTCATAGTATTGCAATGTTGTGACAGTTTTGTTTATTATGAGTGTCTAATGTTTTTACTTTCTTGGGTCTGCTAGTTCAGCCGCGGCCAGCTAAGTGGTTATGCGCAGTTCACGTGCAATAGCTGTGCTGTTACTGTAACTGCGGGTGATGCACAGTAATACCGGTGTATTTACTTTTAATGTGTCACAAGATGCAAATTTATTTTAATATTTCAAAAGAACCAAGGACATTAGGAACAAGGACATTTAAGGAATGTGGACATCTAACATTCTGCATATTTGTGTGCAGACTGGGTTTTTTTTTGAGGTACAGTTCCATGGGTGCCAAGTGAGGAGCTGGTATCGTGGGTCTAAGACACTGTTGCTGCTGTGGAGGCCTTCTCTGTGTCAGGACGCCGACACGTTGATGCCTGCCGTACCAGGAGGGCGGTAGGGAAAAAAACAAAAGGAAGCCCACCTGAGAGATACCTTATCATTTTCTTTGCTACTTTTTCTCCGCCTGAGATTCAGGTCGTTTTCAGTTCTTAACCCAGGACAGTGGGTAACTGAATAAACTGACACCATAAGGAACTGGACACTCACATGCTATTTTCTTTTCTTTTTCCTTTTCTTTGGGGTGTTGAAATATTGTGTTTCTTGTCTTACATCTATTTTGATTGTTTCAATTATTTTTGTGATGCATTTGAGATGGTTACTGCATTTGAAGGTATCCCTACATTGAGGATGAGCAAAGGGAACTGATCCGAAAGAAAATATATAAAGCAAACTTTGTTTCACAAGCCTGTGGTCATGCGTGTTATGTGGGTTGGAAGTCTCATTGCTCTTACAGAGTTGCTACCGCCAATCTCCTTCCCAAACCTAGATTCGGATATTGTAGACATTGCACTTGGGCGAGCAGTATAGATCATCTCTTTATAGATAGAGGGACACACGTCCAGGTTACACAAGTTACAGACACTGTTGGAGAGACATTCACACTTTTTCCATCACGTGCTGGACAGTCACAGATATACATTTAGCAAAAAGCTCAGTCCACCATGATTTGCCACAGCCCCATTTCTACATTTCTACTTAAGGTCACCAGACTTGATGGATGTACTTTTTATTACATAATGTGGTAATAGTGAGGTAATAAGGTGGACATCATCATGCATTGTATATACATTGGTACATGTCTTTTGGAAATGCATATTTCAACAGAGATCATGCAGCAGTGACTCATATGGCAATATCACAAGTCAATATGAAAAGACAGTTTTGATGACTATGTACAAACAGCCACATTATGCCACTATTAGTCATTACACTGTAAAAAATGTCCATCTAAACAAACTATTCAAGCTGTATTTATATGCAAAATTATACAGTTTACAAATTATATACAGTGGGGCAAAAAAGTATTTAGTCAGCCACCGATTGTGCAAGTTCCCCCACTTAAAATGATGACAGAGGTCAGTAATTTGCACCAGAGGTACACTTCAACTGTGAGAGACAGAATGTGAAAAAAAAATCCATGAATCCACATGGTAGGATTTGTAAAGAATTTATTCGTAAATCAGGGTGGAAAATAAGTATTTGGTCAATAACAAAAATACAACTCAATACTTTGTAACATAACCTTTGTTGGCAATAACAGAGGTCAAAGGTTGACTATAGGTCTTTACCAGGTTTGCACACACAGTAGCTGGTATTTTGGCCCATTCCTCCATGCAGATCTTCTCGAGAGCAGTGATGTTTTGGGGCTGTCGCCGAGCAACACGGACTTTCAACTCCCGCCACAGATTTTCTATGGGGTTGAGGTCTGGAGACTGGCTAGGCCACTCCAGGACTTTCAAATGCTTCTTACGGAGCCACTCCTTTGTTGCCCAGGCGGTGTGTTTTGGATCATTGTCATGTTGGAAGACCCAGCCTCGTTTCATCTTCAAAGTTCTCACTGATGGAAGGAGGTTTTGGCTCAAAATCTCACGATACATGGCCCCATTCATTCTGTCCTTAACACGGATCAGTCGTCCTGTCCCCTTGGCAGAAAAACAGCCCCAGGTGTTCTTGGGATGCAACTCAGTATTCTTCTTCCTCCAAACACGACGAGTTGAGTTTATACCAAAAAGTTCTACTTTGGTTTCATCTGACCACATGACATTCTCCCAATCCTCTGCTGTATCATCCATGTGCTCTCTGGCAAACTTCAGACGGGCCTGGACATGCACTGGCTTCAGCAGCGGAACACGTCTGGCACTGCGGGATTTGATTCCCTGCCGTTGTAGTGTGTTACTGATGGTGACCTTTGTTACTTTGGTCCCAGCTCTCTGCAGGTCATTCACCAGGTCCCCCCGTGTGGTTCTGGGATCTTTGCTCACCGTTCTCATGATCATTTTGACCCCACGGGATGAGATCTTGCGTGGAGCCCCAGATCGAGGGAGATTATCAGTGGTCTTGTATGTCTTCCATTTTCTGATGATTGCTCCCACAGTTGATTTTTTCACACCAAGCTGCTTGCCTATTGTAGATTCACTCTTCCCAGTCTGGTGCAGGTCTACAATACTTTTCCTGGTGTCCTTCCAAAGCTCTTTGGTCTTGGCCATGGCGGAGTTTGGAGTCTGACTGTTTGCGGCTGTGGACAGGTGTCTTTTATACAGATGATGAGTTCAAACAGGTGCCATTCATACAGGTAACAAGTGGGGGACAGAAAAGCTTCTTACAGAAGACGTTACAGGTCTGTGAGAGCCAGAGATTTTCCTTGTTTGAGGTGACCAAATACTTATTTTCCACCCTGATTTACGAATAAATTCTTTACAAATCCTACCATGTGAATTCATGGATTTTTTTTTTCACGTTCTGTCTCTCACAGTTGAAGTGTACCTCTGGTGCAAATTACTGACCTCTGTCATCATTTTAAGTGGGGGAACTTGCACAATCGGTGGCTGACTAAATACTTTTTTGCCCCACTGTACTTCCATTCAAATTGTAGTGAAAAATACATCTAAAAAACATAAATTAATAATTGAATAAATAAACAAATAAATATGCTCATTGTTATTCAGCTTCTTTTTCTTTTTAAGATGCCAGGAAGCAAGGCTCTTGTCACACACCTGTTTTCACTTTAATGGAGGAGAAGGGTGCAGCATAAAAGATGAATCTACGATTGCCACATCAGACAATAGAAAAATGTATACATTTGAAATAGAGAAACTTTCATCCTCTGTCAGAGTAAGAGCATTTGTGTGCTGACAGCTCTAAGACTGGTGTACAAATATTTTTTTCAAAAGATCTCCAAGATATACTGTAAACTGTGAAGATATTTATTTAACAAAGTAAAACAAAAGTGGTAAATACTGCTAAATAAAATGCCCATAAATAGAAAATAAATCCCCATGATTGCTATTACCAATGCATAGATAGAAAATACAATGCTTAGTTACAGTCAGTTTAAATTCCTATCTCATACAAATGGTTGTATAATTTGAATTTGGAATTTGTCAACACTGCCATGACAAGAAAGAAATCCTTATTCATTTGACAGCTTGGCTGATGCAGCATCAGCGTGGAGCACAACCAAACCCACCAAGCCAAGAATCCAAAGATCCAAAGAAAGTCAAACAACTAAGGCTGGTATGTGGGATGATCTCAAATCATTCAAAACTTGTAGTTTCTTTTAAACAAATGTTTTTTGTTTTGAATGTGTACAGGAGAAGCTTAGTATAGGTACGAAAAAAAAGATGTGACATCTTTTATTCTTACTCTGATGCTACCAGCAAGGTCTGCTCAACCTTGCTGTCAGCTCACATTGGTATCAGATACAGGCTTCGTCCTAGAATAGATATGAATAGTCATCCAAAAGAATCACTAAGCAGTAAAGGTCTGTCTTGTCAAAAATTTATTTTTCTTAAATGCAAGTAAAAAAATACTGTCAAGAGAAATGTGATCATTCTCAATAAGTCCTTCAACACCAAAATGACAAAATAGGTCATTTTCCAAAAAGTCCTGCTAGACCATTTGAAAAATAACTCTGTTATAAAGCTGTGTTTATGTGATTAAGCTTAGGCTACATGTGACACTTTCTGTTTGGGGAAACCTTTAAGTAATAATTATACATTTTGGGAAATACCTTATCTGCTTTTGCTTCGTCTGAGTATTGTTGGATTAATTTCTCTTAGATCCAGATGTCTTTCTCTGGTGTTGCAGTCACATCTAATAAAATTCATTCCTGGATTTTGTTGGTGGAATTTCACATTTCCATTTGATGGCTGTCATACATGATAGCAAAAGTAGGCTAATCAGAAAAAGACACAAAAAAGCAAACAAAAAACAGTCTGTACGGAGTTCAGGTGTCCTTCCCATGCTCACACAAGTTCTCTCTAAATACTCTGGCTTCCACCCACAAACCCAAGAAATTCATGGGTTAAGTTTACTGCTGCTTCTCAATTGGCTGTGGGTGTAAATGTGAGTGTGATTGGTTGTATGTCTCTGGATTGGACCAGTCTAGACTAGTGACCTGTCCAGGGTGTATCCTACCTTTGAAATGTGGGATAGAGCCCATCACCCCATGATCCTACGTTGGATAAGTGTAAGAAAATGGATGGATGGATGAATGGAAATCCAGGGGTAACCAGGATATGGTTAAAGTGAGAGTACAAGAAAAGGCTGCAGTGGTAGCTAGACACCTCTACAAAACGAAAAGCACATTTTTAGTAGCAAAATGTTTTTTTTTTTTTTTACATGGGAGAGCACTAGAGATACACAGTCCATTCCCCATAAAAATTAGAATTACGTAACTCTTTCTGATAAACATAGCTTGAGATTTGTCAGTGTGTTTCACTCTGAAAAGGAAGGTCTTACAAAACACTATAAATAAACAAACAGTATTACACTAGTTCCTGTAGCAGCTTTTGTTATTGCTTTTCATATACAGAGCATATTAGTAACAACCTCGTCATGTTAATCTGCAGGTGAGAGTGTCAGTAGGCAATAAGCAATGACTTAAAAGGACCAGATCTGATCCAGGCAATCAAGACTTGCAAGGATTGCCTAATGGGGGCCGGATGGGGTGGTGAGACAGGGTGATGCTGGCCAAATGGAACTGCTGAAGCACAACACAGCTCACATCAAGAGACCTAGGAATTTGAGAGCAAGACCCCCTTCCCCCCATGCTAACACAGACATTAGTAGAGAAACAGCAACTTGAGCACAGATGCATGAAAGGATGTGGTAGCACACGCTCAAACATAGGGTTATAAAACAACATATGCCCTTGTTTCTACTACATGGAGCAGCAGGTGTAGTAGCAGGTCGGTCTAGTATAAGAGAAAGGAAAGACAAAAAAGAGCACTCTGCTATTCACAACAAGGAAGTAAATACTGTGCATACAGTATATATATTTCCTTGTTGTAAATCAAACAGTATAATGTATAAATAATTACATTCAAATTCTCTAAGGATCCTTAAAATTGCAAAAAGTTCAGTTTAAAAAAAACATTCAATGAGTAGAAGCAGTAGCCTATTATACTGTAGTTTTCCTTGCTGTACTGTCGACTGAAACACATTTTACTGTACCTAAGAGGCAATTTATTTCAGTGACCTTTTTACAAATCTGTTTGATGGTGCCTTCTCTCCCTCTCTCCCTGGATGAGGCCAATTGGCAGAGAGGGACAGCAGCTGGAGCAGTGGTCTTTTATACTCTATGTGATTACCCTGTGTCCTACCTCTGTCCTAATGCTGACAAAAGTTGCATTTTTTAAAATGCATTAATTAATTAATTAAAGCATTTTAAAAATGCATTAATCATGTTGTGGCAATACATGAAGACCTTATTGGAATAAACATGCAACAGAGTGATATTCAGTGTGAATGAACCAGGTTGAGTAGCGCTGTGGGTGGTTGGAAAGAAAGGGGTAACAAGAAGCACTCGGTAATATGAAACCTGTACATATACAGCTTGAGGGACTAATAGATAGAAAGAAAGAGTGCTAAACAGTCAGAAATAATTGGTCAAGGGATGGTTTTGTCTTTTATCTGCTCAGATACATATAAACAATTTACATCCAATCCAGAAGTTGCAGAGAAGCTATGGTCATTACATAATGTTGCACAACAGTAATAACATGTAGATACAAAGCTGCAAAAGCATAGTATGGTATAGATGGAATGCAGTCTACATGAGTAAAGATCAATACCAAAGTGCAGCTGTGTCATTGGCTAACTGTCAGAACACATTTCCTGTCTCACTAAGATCAGCAAGTAATTCTCAGACAAGGTCAAATAAGCAGGATAGTCTGAAGAGTGTTCCCATTATTACATGCAGTAAAATGTTGCAGTTTTCCACAGAATTCCATAAACAAATGAGTTACACGTTGTCCTGGAGTATAAAGGCTCATATTCTTATCATGAAACAAGCAAGTTGTCTTTTATCATCACACCTACCTGAACTTAAAACTGATGAAGATGTATTCAGTCGATTTGGTTAAGTCATGTGCACATGTGTTATTTGTCTCCCATGTGTGGAACCTCATACTGGAAGCATGGATTTTTTCAGCCTATGTGTCACTCTGCAGCTCATAATGTCAACCTTTTATATAAGTCTGTAAATACTGAAGCCTGAATTCAGTCCCAAATATACTGTGTATACAGTGTTGGGGAGTAACGGAATACATGTACAGGCATTACGTATTTAAAATACAAAATATGAGTAACTGTATTCCGTTACAGTTACCGTTTAAAAAGGTGGTATTCAGAATACAGTTACTTTGCTGAAATAAATGGATTACACGGCAGTCTTTTCTTTTTTCATATGTTAGGCTGTCCCCTCTCTATTTTTGGTAATTCCACGCCATTAAGAGGCTCTAATGCCTATGTCTCAATCTCGCGGTCCATGTCTCCCCCACTTGCGGCCCGCATAATGACGTGAAGAAATATTTTTTTTAATTATTGTTCAAAAAATTATTTAATATGAAGGCAACAGGCAGAGCCCTAAAGAATGTAGTCTCATGGGCAGTGTAGCCCAGTTGTAAGTAAGCTATTAAGACTCAACTCTATACTGTGTTCGTGTTTTCCTCCGAAACAATAAGTTCCGTTATCGCAGCCTTTCAACACCTCTCTCTGTCTCTTGCTGGCAAAGTTGACCCAGACAACAAAATAAAGCTAGTTTTCAGCTACGAGCCTGAAACAGAACCCGGCGTATTAGCCAGAGGTCCCTTTACTACGGTTCAGAGCCGCGGACCTGTTTTATATATGCGCGGAATGGTTTTCTATACGAGATCTAATGACCTAATGTCCACCCTACTGTTACTCATTTTATATTACGATTTAAAAATCCAGTTTGTATTGCTATGGCGAGTAACCTTCAGTAATAGTAATAAATCACACAGCAATAGTACATTCATGTAGTTGTAAAAAGCATGATGATATATTAAGTAATCCAGTATTCAGAATACGTTACTCTCATTGAGTAACGTAACGGAATATGAAGTAACCTTCTCAACACTGTGTGTCTACAACCGAGAAGAATGCTTCGGCAAAACTGTTCACTGAATGGACAGATAGCATAGTAATCAGGCATGTTCAAATGTTTGTGTTTAACTCTATTACTGGTAACACAAAATCTGTAGTTTAATATACTACTGAGATGACAGCAGCTGAAACTTGGTCGAACCTGCGTTATTTAAAAGGACAGTGAAGCCACGCACACCAGCAAATCTACAACAGAATAACTAAACAGAAAAGAATCAAGCTGTTACAATGGCCCCAGTCAAAGTCCAAATCTTCAGACTGACTAAAATTATGAGGAATTATTTAATAGAGCTGTCCAAAAATAAATAATTGCAAACCTCAATGAACTGTGCCAAAACAATGATATGTGAGACTGATAAAGTCAGATAACTTCAAGTTAAAGGTGGCTCTCCAAGCTATTGTAGAACGTACTTTTTCACTGGACTACATTGAGTCCTGTGAAAACTTTCCTTTTCACATCAGTATAGTTATGCATTGGCTTGGGAGGCAGAGTAGGTGCTCAGAGGTTGTTTTTTAAGATTCCTTAGGAACCATGAAGTTTGGCTTAGCAACACTAACATGAGGACACGGCTAATCTGCCTCCATACAAATGTAACAAAGCTGCCAGCATTTGTAAATCCCACTCATTCACTTAATTTTCCATTTTTAAAAAATCTTAAAATTAACACTTGCTATTTTGCACAGGTATTGGATAATTTATTGACTAAATAGAGTGATTCTCCCCAGTTTAGTAGCCACATAATGAGCAAGAATTCACTCTTCCTAGCTGAGAAAGTTGTAATAAGTGTGATTTAGAAGTGACTTTGGGTGGATTTATTTTTCTTTATTAAAGGCTGAATAAAAGAGGAAAAAGCCAGCTTGGCTATGTCTAAAGATAAAATAATCTAATCTATATAGCTATCTATTCTATCTCTCTATCAAGATAGATGTGTAAAAGTTACAAAATATAACTTTATATCAGCTGTCCATATATGTGAATTATACAGTCTTGGCTTATATTCTTCTCTCTCTAAAAGTCTGTTCTTATACAGCACACAAAATTTAATTTTGAAGAAAATATATTTCGTCTGAGACTATGTTTGTGCTGTTTCAAAAACACTTCGCAATGAACATATCTCTATTATTTAGTTTCTTTCTTTCAGGTTATTATTCGGATAATAATTATATACTGGATGGATTGGGACTGCTGGCCAAATAATATGAAATTAATTTAAAATAATGGTTTGATATAAGTGTTGAAGACTCTTTTCCTTGGCTGAACTCTTGAGAGGTTTCCAGAATGCACTCATCTTTTGAATTCTAGATTATGTGACTACAGTAAAACACGTTTCCTTCAAAATATAACAGAAAAGGAATTTTAGCTATACGGGAACTACATATATCAATCAGTCAATCAATACTTTATTTGTATAGCACATTTAAAAGACCAGAGGTACTCCAAAGTGCTTCTCAATAGTAAAATATGAAATAAAATGAATTACATATGGGTACAGATACATAGAGTGCAAATACATTTCCAGACAAAACATCTATCTATTATTGTAAATTATTAACTTGTTACATTTATGCATTTATGCATAATGCTATTTTAATGAACTTACTTATTTAAAAGTAAGTTATAACAGAATTAAATAAAGGGCAATAATTCAAGTGAGAGAGGCACAAAGTACTGACAAAAGAAAAGTATTCAGTAATTGAATCTCTGGAAGTCTGCACCCTAAAGAACCACAGTTGTAGTTGTATTCATCAAAATAACCAGTTGTACTCACTGAAATCAACATCTCCTAAATAAAGTGAAGAGCCTGTGGCTGCAGACCAAATCATACAGTGTTCTCCCAGACAATAAACACAATGGTCAAGTGAAAAGAGGATTACAAAGAGGCTGGGAGTCTGGATGACTTTAGGGGCCCAAAAATAGGACACATTCCTCTACTGCAAAGGGTGTGTGTGTATGTCAACAGGAATACATACCAAGCTCCTGCTGAGGGGGCCTAACTTTCCCCACACAGGAAGACAGCCCAAAAACAAAAGAACTAGGTGGTGTGAGCTGGCTTTGGAACAGGATGGAGGTGGATTGATTTCAGAACACAAAGGATTTTCTGAATTTTACTTTGAAGTTTTGATATAAGTACCTAGATATTTCACTGTGAAGTTAATGCGTAATTTTTTTGTCTTTGTCTGTTAGTAGTTTAGTGCAACACTGTCTCCTAAAAATAAAATGTATTTATCTTATATTATGTATAAGGCAAATTATATTATAATGTCTGTGAGGGGTATACAGTTTGAACGGTGTACAATTTCCTCATGGATACGGTCCAGTGATTTTATTTCATAGTTATTATTGTACATGTACCCTTACATTATTCTCATACCTATATGCTCAGGACAAAAATGCACTGATTATGACTTTAGGTAATATTATTTCCTGAAGCTAATAAGTCTAGGAACAGCAAAACTGGGAAAATTTGCAGTTGCAGGAACTGGTGCTGTATTTGCAATAACAGTAACAATAATAAAAAGTGCTCCATGTCCCAACTGTTTTAATGATGCCTAAATTCTACTTGCTAACCTTTAATTTTGTAGTGAAAAATCTCTCTATATAGAACATGAGTATAAATGTGTGCGTGAAAGATTTCAGTGTGGTTTTAGAGCTCAACACAGTTCTAAAATTGCCTGTTAAGGTGGCACATTAGGGTCTTTTAACAGCTTATGCTGGTTACCAGTCCATTTCAGCGCTCTGTACAAACCTCTGCACAGCTACCACAAAGACATTTCTTCTGCTGGCTGTGGCAAGTGCAGGTATTATTATTAAAAGGTGCTATGTGGAGGTTCTTGTGGTTGTATGAGTGTTGCCATTTTTACCTTCGCTGTTACCCGACAGCTTCATAGAAAAAAGGATCGTTTCAGGGCATACATCCATACATTCCATTTTTTGTAGATATCTTTAAATAGCGTCAGTAGTCATTTACTTTAAAAAGAATGTAAAAGGTGCTGAAAACAAAAACATATTGCAACTTTTCAAACATCTCTGCACTTTTGATGTTTTATTTATAAAGTCCACAAGGGGGTTGGCCCAAGGCATTAAAACTTTTAACCCTAGGCGTAGTAGCCTGTTCCATGTAGTTCATAAATGTAGCTCTTCTGACTATTCCTAATGCTATGTTTAGACTCCACAATAACAACATGGAAACAGGAAAATGAAATGTAAAATCAAAAAAGAAATCACCAACTGTATCATTGCATTATCAGTGCAATTTGTATCGGTGTAAAGTAACTACATCCTTATTTTAGAACGCTTCTCAACAGCCAGCTAAATAGACTTATGTGGTTGCTTTAGCTTTCTTTAATTTACATACACACGACAGCCAGTATCATCCCAGCCATTGTTTGTTTACATTCCTGTTTTAGGTAGTCTTTAATGACACGTCATTAAAGATGACATCACATAGGTTGCCAATGACAACTGGCAGGCAAGCTACAACTGGTTGGTGACTAAAGTCAAGTCTTCCTTTAAGCTTGGCCAGGTCCATGAAAGAACGTGCCAGGGTGACCTTCTTGTGCAGTGCAGTGTGAACTTGTCATATGCCTACACTTAAAAACAAAGGAAGCAGAACCTTCACAGTCCTAGCTGAAAAGCCTACATGAAGTTTAGACTGACTTAGAGGAGTATTATACTTGGTTGTGCACAGGAAAACAGATAACTGCATAGACACCGCAGATAAGTAGTTAGTCCTTTTTTTGAAGTGTGCCTAAATGGCATACATAGTTAGTGTAGTCACAAGAAACTGGAAAGCATAGAGGACCCTCGCTAGTATGGTGGATCTGTTTTTGTTTTGTTTTTTAAAAACTGTCTAGATTAAGATGTTAGCGGTTTCAGAGCCTGGGTTTGGTTTATGCTACTGTGTCCATTAACGTATATCATATTGGCCATTGTTGTAGACTGGCAGTGTGACCAGGAAGCAGAGGGTTGGTTGCTTATGGAAAATACTACAGAATGTAAAGTGGCCATGGTAATGAAAAAACCAGAAGCATCATCAAAGGTTGCAAGAGAAAGCCACACAATGGGAAAGCAGCCCTAGCACCAGAGAGATGAAATGACTAAAGGTCTGTAAGCTTATCTACAAGCTACAAGTTACACAATGAAATTTAATAGTAATTTGTTGGAATTTACTCTAAATCCCCGTCCCTTTTGTAATAGCCCGTTTTAACATTTCCTTCTAGCAGTTTGCTCTTTGTCTTTTTTGTAATTGTAATTTTCAGCAGGTTAGTTTTTTTTCTGTTCTCCTATTCTATGAACAGCGCATTTATTTACTGTTTCTTTCCCCTGTAAACACTTTTTAAAAAGTGCTCTATAATGAAACTTTATAGTGGACTTTACAGTACAGAACTATTCCGGGGTAATGCTGTAAAACACCTTGCTCAAATGATTTCCTCTACAGCTGTGGGGCTTTTGCTTTGCCTACAGTTTTTACCGATGCGCTTTGCACAGAACTCTTCCAGTTAAGAGAGTATGGATCATTGCTAATAAAAGTATAAGTGTAATGAAAGCAGGCGGTAGTGAAATCACCCCGGGATCACAGCGGGGCTGAGCGGGTCTCTTCTGCTCTGGTGTATCCGTGGAAGTAGTTAGCGAACGTTTCTTTGCACAGTGATTAAGGGGGCGGACCAATAGCAACAAAGGAGACGGAGAGGAAGGTGGCTCCTCCTCTCCCTATCTCTCTCTCGCTCTCTCTGTGCTTTATAGATGTACATAATCCCTGAGATGACCCAGAAAACAAACTCCTCTGACTGCCGAGACATTGCAGAGTTCGCCGCAGGGCTGCATGTAGCCGGAGCATCAGCTGAAGGAACTACGCCGGCACTGATCCAACTTCTCAGCCGATTCCACAATAAAATATCGGGTAGGTGTCATCTTCGGGTGCTATTTAAAACGGGTTGAAAGGCACCTCTTCGCCTTTGTCCTGTGGAGTATTTTCGTATTTCGCTACATAATTACACATAGAGAGACTGGTTGGATTCGGACGGAATCAATCATATTTCACCTTGCCACTTACTTTAACGGCATTATAGGTTTTCTGTTGCGGTCTTATCGCACCAAATGATAAAAAGAATCCGTAACGATGTGGATAAAAAAGAGGTTTCGTGCTTCTGTAATAATGACTATTACCCTCCCTCAGACTATCAAAGTGCCATTTGAATTACAATAACGATCAGTACATAAGCTCCACAGAGGGGATATAATTAGATATCACAAGAGCAGAATATTATAAGGATGGTTTAGGCTATTGAGGAAAGTCTCTTGTTTTATCAGCACTAAAAGGGTTGAATTGATACAAGCAGCCAGGGGCAAAGGCTGAGTTCATTCTAGGATGGTGGCATTTTAAAAACCTGAAACCTCTTTGTTTTTCCACACTCAAGCATTCTTTTCATGGTTTGCTCTAGACCTGTTTTCACAACCATCCCATTTAGAGGCAGCTCATGGAATAATGTCATCATTTTAACAAGCTAATTATGTTCACTGAGTCGGATCTGTTTGCCATGTAGGAAATCTTAATGTGCGATGTTTAGTAAGGACAGAGGTGTTGTGTGTTGAGGTTGAGGGGGGTGGTCTTGAAAAGCATTTCTCTGTGTCCTTTGGGCTGCAAGGGTATTGCTGCCCTCCCTTGTTAGTGTGAGACTGAGGGGTAATTCACTGATGGTGTAATTTTGGAGGCTTTGACTTTTCTTTTTTTTTTCCACACAGGAAATTAAAGTGTTCAAATAGAGAAGCAGAAATCATAGAAGCTGAGGAAAAATAAGTTTTGAAACAATTATGTTTGGTTTTTTGTTTTGTTGTTTCAAGGGACTTGAATTAAGTGATGCAGTGTCACACCTTTGTTAAATCATAAGCCCATGAAAAGAGGCATGACAGTAAAATGGTCTCACCTGATCAGCTAAGATCAAGATATCCCAACTTGGTCACTGAATCGTAGTTTTTCCATCATCTGCAGTCAGTTTTTGTGTGTTTCTGTGCCTCTAACTGGTAACTGAGATTTCAGCTGTCTTAATTTATACATGCTAACATATAGATGTGTTTATAGGTGTTATTTGAAAAAAACTGTAGGGACCTACTTTTTAGGATCACGTTGGATATAGCTGCAGGCTTAAATTGTTATTTTGCTCTAAAAATATTTTTATAAACATGGGAATCATATGTGAATAGCTGGAGCTCCAGGAACATTTCATGTCTCTAAATTATTACATGCAATGGTGATACTACATGAGATAAAATAACATGGAAAATGCAAAAATGGAGGTTTAGATAAGATGCACAATTACTTAGATAAGCTGGTATAATACATACAGCATTCCAGATCTTCCACACAACTTTTGTTTGTAATGCAGGTTTTTAAAGTTTTTATGTCCAGCCCAAAATAAACCTGTTGGCAACACTTTTTGGTGAATTGTACCAAATACAATTGATTTTTTTTCCTTTGCCAAATATTAGATCATTGGAAGATGTTCAAACTGTTAAATTTAATTGAAAAGTGGCATTGATGAAAGTTAACAACTTTAGCATTAGCTATCTTGGCAATCAAAAAAAACCTGCTTGAGTTCTCCTTGAGTTATTTCTTATTTTGTTATTCTAGAAAGCCCTTAAAAAGCTGGTTTCTGACTTGTCGTTATGAATAAATAGGACTTTTGCAATATGTAAAGTGGGTTCTTGCCAGTTTAAACTGTACATATATTAAACTTGTCTACTTTATGCAATGGGTTCTATTTCAAATCTAATGGTATATTGTGCTGGTTGTTATTGGTTTTGTAGGGCGACATGGCTGAACACATGATGATGCCCATGAACCATGGCTTCAGGATGGGCATGAATGGGCCACCACAGCACAACTGCCAGCGCAGTCTGCCCAATGGCCAGGTAATGCACTATGGCAGGAACCCTCAGAGCAATATGGAAGCTGCCATGAGACAGAGACCGGGTATGGTGGGACCTGGAGGGATGGTCCCTGTGAATGGAGCTCCCATGGCCAACCACCACCACCACCAAATGATGTCTGGTAACATGATGTACAATGGCCAGTGTCCACAGCAACAGCAACAGCACCACCACTTGCACTCTCAGCAGCAGCAGCAGCAGCAGCAGCAGGGAGGACACCCACAGCAGTACCTCCCTGGGAATCTCACTTCGCAGCAGCTCATGGCCAGCATGCACCTGCAAAAACTCAACACTCAGTATCACGGACACCCGCTGAGCTCAACTAATGGTCACCATCTGCCGAATGGTCCACAGTACCGGATGGGCCCGGCCCAGCTTTCCAGCATGCAACACATTAGTGGGCCTTTGGGGCTGAATGGTATGGACATGGATCTGATCGATGAGGAGGTTCTGACTTCACTGGTACTGGAATTTGGTTTAGATCGCATTCAGGAGCTTCCTGAGCTCTTCCTGGGACAGAATGAGTTTGACTTCATATCAGACTTTGTGTGCAAACAGCAGCCGAGCACAGTGAGCTGTTGAGGAATTTAGTTGAAAAGTGTTTGGTTTGTTTAGATTCAACAGCCCAAAGAATGACTGAATGGCCACAGTAGCACAGCGAGAGGAGACAATCCCCCTGTTCTGTTTGGGTATTTCTGTATCTGTGTATATGACAGTGTCTGGTACAACTTCACCATGACATGCCTGTGAGTTGTTGAAGAACTGTAATGGGCAAAAACGCAGAAAAAACACCAGGTTTCTCTGCTTTGAGACGGTGCCAGCAAGATCCGCTGCCTTTGGCCAAAATGGGGCATCCTGATGCAGCGGGCTCCGTCTGTACCCATCTGGCCCACAGCACATGTGCCTACAGTGCCAAGGCTTTTGGACAATTGTAAATTTAACAAACACAATGAGAAAAGCTGACCTAAAAGACTGTCATTCTGGGTCCACCAGATTTGGTTTAATCTTTTAAAGTGTTTTATCTCTGATGACAATTTTAACTAGTAGCAGACTATAGATCATACAAATTTATAAAAAGGTAGTTCTCTGAATTTGCTTATATGAGGAAGTAAGGATTTTTGTGTGCATATTGAAGGCTGGCTCTTCAAAACTGACTTTCTTCAAAAGATGACATTTCCTTGAAGAGCAGGGAAATGAAGTTGTGCATCATTCCAGAGTGGCACATTTTAGTTTCTTTTGTGGGTAAAATGTGCTACATTGATTATTTCATTATTTCAGTCATTTAACTGACTGACTAGGTGAAATCTGCATTGCATCTGTTTCCTGCTAAGTAACTATGATTGAAACATTGGCAAAGTAGCACATTTCCTTGAGTCTTGGCTTTAACAAAGCTTTTATTTGTGCATCAAAGTCTCACCACTCCATGTCTGACATTCATATATGTGTTACAAGACAGGTTACTGCTGTATGGAACTGCAAGAACAGATGCACGGTGAATGCCCTCTTAGCATCTCAAAAACTGCATAATTATGGCCTATTTAAAATGTTAAGGAAAGTTAGGCCCACAACAAAATCAGTTACTGGTGGCATAGCTAATGCTTACATTTGTTTTCCAAAACAGGATTTTTAAAAAATGCATTTGATTGCAGTCTTTGTGTGCTTAGTGTGTACGTTTGTGGAATAAGGTATTTAAATCCCACCGAAGGGCATCCTCATCCCAAAAGTCATCGGTTGGTAAACCGATCAGGAGACTGCGCAGAGAGAGGGAATGATAGAGAGAGAGATTTTGGCCTGTGGACACAATGCGTGGACACAGCACTCTGTGCAGCACTTAGTTTAATCATTATTTAAATCTGTCACTACCTGTGGCATTGATTTCATTAGACTGGAAGAGCAAACAAGTAGCAAAGCTGATGTTTTTTGCCATAAATGAGCTTGTTCTGCTGTGTTTCTACTGACAGGATTTGAATTACATGTTCTCACATGCTTGTCTTTACTGAGATCAGCTTGTGCATTCTCTAGTGACTCAGTAATTATAAAATGGACATATATGATGACTTTTTCTAAAAGTAATTAGGTTTTTGGTCAAGGGTGAAGCCTTTCCACAGCAGGTTGGATGCGTGATAACTTTCTGTGCTCTTTGTGGAACTGTCAGAAGAGCCAGGGCGACACTGTGTTAATCTGTTCCAACACACCTGTGCTGCGATTCCTGCGTCTCACTGGAGATCTGCCATCTTGAAGCTCTTGAGTCCAACAATGGGCATTGAAATGCTGTTGTAAAGACAGAATAAGTGCCAGCACTCTGCTTCACTTTCTCCCTGCCAGAATTGCAGACACACTCACAACCTCATAGTTAAGGTGGAAATTCTTCTGGCCTTAGCAAGACAGTGGCCTCTGATTACCGCTGTATCAACAAGCGCAGCCTTTTTGTGTATTGTATCTTTGTACTGTAGACTAGAGCTGAAGCTGATCTAGATACATTTAAGGTACTTTCAAAAAATGTTTAAAAAAGCATTGTCAGAAATAAATGTAAGTCAGTGGTTGATTTTGATGTATTGACAAGAGATTATATCCTACTTTTTTTGTTTATTTGTTTTGTTTAGCGAAAAAGTGTGTAGATGTTTTTGGGTGCAGGGCCTGAAGCTTTAAGACCAAGTGGACTGCATGTGTTGAAGGATGCAAGAGGAATGCCACTGCTTTCTTACAAAGCAGCTGAGAATGTACAGCACAGTACTTTGTGGGAGCTTGTCTTACAATGGTAGATAAACATGTGAGATTGTAATCCTTATTCCAAATTACACACCATTAATTTGGGTGACAACCCACCCGCCTACCCTCCCCCACACATTCTCCTCATCCTCCTCCTTTCCCACTTCCACAAAGCTTTTGTAATGTTATTGATTATATTTGAAGAAAATGTATTTATTTTCAAATAAAATATTTATTTAAAGTGCTGTTTTTAATTGTATGTCAGTGATTTCTTAAACCACTCTTAAAAGGAGCCAAACATGTAACTTGTCATAAAGATACAGCACTGTTGATATATACCGAGAGCCTTGAGAGATGCTCTTTATTTGCCTGATCTTTTTTTATTGGTTCTCAAGACTTCCACACCCACAATAAGCAATGAGCAAACAGAAGAGCAAAGTACAAGTTACATATCCTAAATAGTAGTGAGTCAGCACTCTGTCAACACAGAGAATGTTTTTGTTGATTCGTTGTGTTATATAATTTTAAAAAAAAGTTTAGCAACCTGCAAAGTAACAGCATACCAGAGTAAAGATTTATAAATACATACATACTAAATGGCTGAAATGGCTCACAGAGACATCCTCCCACACTGACACATTTAAATGACAAGTCTTGTTTTCTCCTAAGGCCTTTATTTCTCTGTTAGATCTGAATAAAGAGCTCACTGCACATTTCCAGCTAGAAGTTTTGCTCTACCATTTTTCTAAAAGAACAGCTCTGTGGGGACTTACGATTAAAAAAAAGTCTAATTGAAATTCTAATTAGCTGTGCAGTAAAGTCATACTACTAGACCTCAAATACACGTGCTGTTTTACATGGTGTTCGTCAAGGCAGGATTTTGTCCTTGAGCTGTTTTTAATAGGTTGCTGAAAACAGTGAGAACTGGTGCAGGCTTGCAGGAACCCAAATCTGTAGAAGGACAGACACTAGTAGCATCTAAGATTTGTGCCACTAGCCATGGGTTGCAGACAGTCAAGTGCTAAGTAACCCAAACCAAAATCTTGTCCATCCTCTAGACATTTAATCCATGATGTTTTATTAAGTAAAATCTAAGAAAGAAGCCTGCATTACATTGCCTACACAATTAAAGTTATTTTAAAATGACTAGAGTAAACGAATTAAAACACATAGGCTTTATACTGGAATATAATGAATTGTAAATAAACACTATGTAGCAGGTTCAGAAATGTGCTGGACTTAGGAAACATTTTTGTCTTCATGACAAACGAGAGAAACCCAAATAAAGATAAATAAGGTGTAAAAACAAAGACTATATAAAAGAATTTAAATAATGAAAAGGTAATGCTATGCAGCAATGTGCAAAAGTTTTAAAGCCCTTGTAAGGATGCTTTCAAAATTGCAGTGGTTCAATCAGCTATTTCATAAAATTGAACTCAAATCACTTCTCATTGACTAATCTGCATATAGTTGTTAACCCTGAGACCAAAGTCATCATAGGTACACTATGATGCAGTCTCCCCCAATAGACTGCTGAGACCACTAAGAGTCAAATCCACTGCCTTTCAGTTTCATCTTGAAATTCTCTCCAGGAAATTTCTAAACAAAATCAGGGACAAAGTCTGAGTCCAAAGCTCACAGGGAACAGTGCTGACCAAGCTGTCAGTAAAGGTGGAAAGGACTACAGACTAAGCAGATTTCAAAGACGTATACCAGGAATGATTACTTGGCCATCATATCTGTCTGTGTATCTATCTATAACTGTCTCAATGTCTGCAACAGAAGGATGTAATCAAGGCTTCAAACCTCAGACTGTTAAGGTTGTTCCAATCACGTTGGACAACTTGGAAGGTTCTGCGGTAACAAAAGCATTTCGTGCTGAACATTCCCTCTCTTCTTGTATTTGCAGCTACATCTTCATGACTCTAGCTAAATTCTTTGCTAATCTATTAAAATGTAAGCCTTGCAAGCTGAATTAAAGTACCACTATGGTGCCTTACACCTGTTTCCTGTTCTGAATTAGGTTCACCTTTTTCTACACCAACACTTGCCAGCAAATAGTTGAATAGATATTACACATTTAAGAAAAAATAACAGTCTCTAATTATAACAGACAGAATATCAACCAAATAAAAAAACAGATTATATAACAGTTATAAATTGATTTACAAGTCATTGAGTGAAATTAGTATTTGATCATTAAGCAAAACATGGCTTAGTATTTGGTGGAGAAACCCTTGTTAGCAAGCACATCTGTGAAACATTTCTTGTTACCAGGTTTGCATACATATCAGGATACATAGCAGTAAGATTGAGACTAGCTAGGCCATTCCATGACCTCAGTTTTTCATTAGCCACTCCTTTGTTGTATTGAAGGCCGATTTAAGATCCATCGTCAGTGTTCTGGCTAAAGGAAATAGGTTTTCTTAATCTGTTACTACCAAAAGGGCTTTCTGAGCTCCATGCTCGAACATGACATGCCCAAAATGAATGGAGTATTTCTCTGCAAAAACAAACACTGTGTAAACAATCTCGGTATTAAAATAAACTAACACTTGTGAGATTTCATCAGAGGTGTAAATATTGCAGCAGATGTGTGTCAAAGTGAATAAGCTGGAACACAGAAAAAGTAAGTCAATTTTTTCCTCCAATTGTTTTTATTTTTTAGCATATAACCCCTTTAAAAATATGCTTTAGTTCAGATTTTAATTCAGAAAATCAGTAATCAACATATAAACATCCTCCGTGCAAAGATTTATGCTTCTAATGTGAAACAGTGAAAAATGACTGTACAGGGATAGCTCAGTAGGTAAAGTGGTCGCCCCATGATCGGAAGGTCGGCGGTTCGAATCCACTTAACGGCTACCCTGAGGTACCCCTGAGCAAGGTACCGTCCCTACACACTGCTCCCCGGGCGCCTGCTTAGTGGGCTGCCCACTGCTTCACAGAGTGAATGGGTCAAATGCAGAGAAAAACAAGTAATTTCCCCATGGGGATCAATAAAGTATCCATTATTATTATTATTATTATTACATTTAATAGAATAGAATAGAATGCCTTTATTGTCACTATACAGTTGTACAATGAGATACAGAGCATCTCCTACTCAGTGTAAACATGCTGGGGGGGGAGGGGGTACAGTTCTGCAGCGCTATATACATATGGACAGTATTAACATAGGGAAAAAGAAATATATATATAAAATGTACAGATATACAAGCCGGTTTAAAAAAAAAGTAATATGTAATAAATAGTGTTGTGTATATACAGTTGAGTTATTGCACATAGATAATAATAATAATAATTAATAAATATTCAGGCGTTGTGCAGTTTGTCCAATTTTGGCACACTCTAGAGACCATGTGTCAGCTGAATTATTAGGAAGTAAACAGAAGAAAATATTTAATTTCGTTTGAATGCCCAAAATAATGAATCAATGAATTGGCTTCTATTGGCCGATTTGCAAGATTGACACCGCTTTTTAATCATTTGAGCCAATAGAATCACGATAATGATGCCGCGTTCACGTCAGTTCCACCAATCACAAGTTGCAAAGCGAAAACCCCACATGGCCCTAAATTTACGACAGGTGGCGTAACTGGGCTGAAAATGGCAATTGTGGCTCAGATGCATGGTGTTAGTGAGGCAATTATCAGAAGCTACATCTACTATCTACTAGAGATGGCACGATACCACTTTTTTATGTCCAATACCGATACCGATATCATAAATTTGGATATCTGCCGATACCGATATGAATCCGATATCCGTAATCCCTGCACCCGGCCAGAGGGGCCGATGGCGCGATATGGCAGCCTCGCTTCTGTCAGTCTGCCCCAGGGCAGCTGTGGCTACAACTGTAGCTGCCTCCACCAGTGTGTGAATGCGAGAGTGAATGAATAGTGGCATTGTAAAGCGCTTTGGGTGCCTTGAAAAGCGCTATATAAATCCAATCCATTATTATTATTATTATTATTATTGGGCAAGACACTTCACCCATTGCCTACTGGTGGTGGTCAGAGGGCCCGGTGGCGCCAGTGTCCGGCAGCCTCGCCTCTGTCAGTGCGCCCCAGGGTGGCTGTGGCTACAATGTAGCTTGCCATCACCAGTGTGTGAATGTGTGTGTGAATGGGTGGATGACTGGCTATGTAAAGCGCTTTGGGGTCCTTAGGGACTAGTAAAGCGCTATATAAATACAGGCCATTTACCATTTTACCATTTTACTTTGTTTAACCAGTTACATGAAGGCGGTAGAGTTCGTAGCTCGGTTGTGTGTGTTTAGCGGACTTTTGCGCAATTACATAACTGCTCTTTTAATCATCACTTGTTTTCACTGTGTTTAGTTGTTATCGAAATGGTTTAGCATTTTAGCTGGGATTCTAAAGTTTCTGTGGATACCACACATGTCGATATTTGTATAAAAAACTTGAAGTCATGGAGGGTTGCATACCTCTTAAGAGGTTAAATGTTTTTTGGTACATGGCCCTTTGTACATTTGCCCTTCAGTGTAATTGTCCTGCAGCCTTAGCAACAACAACAACAACAAAACAGCCAGAAAGCATAATATTTCCACCTCTATGCTTGACTGTGGGGATGGTGTGTTTGGGGTCATACTCAGCGTTCCTCTTCTTCCAAACATGATGAGACAAGTTGATGCCAAAGAGATCAATTTTGGTTTCATCTGACAAGAGCACTATCCCAAGTTGCCTCTGAGTTATTTAAATGTTCATTGGTAAACCTAAGATGGTTCTATACATGTGCCTCCCTGTATAGGGTAACCTTGAGCTGAAAGATTTCAATACATTACGGTGTAGTGTATTACCAATGGTGTTCTTGATGAGGCATGGAGCTCCAGATGAAGGGCAATTGACGGTGAGTTTATATTTTGTCAGTTTTCACCTTCTGGGCAAGTTTGTCAGTCAATGTTCTTGCCCCTGATGTCCTTTGTTGAACAGGTTGGAATGGAAGTAATTCTGACTTTATATTCAGTGAAGTGACTTTAGGAAGTTCAGAACAATTGGACAACGGGACAAGAGAATTCTGCATCTTCAAAAAACCAAAAAAAACTTTTGAAAGGCCAGCTGAATCCCAGACTGCATGAATGGGTCCTGTCCAATCCAAGCCAGAGCCCCTAGGTCCTGAGCTGCCTGACCCTGAACCATAACCCTATCGATCCCGAGCTACTTGAGCTTCCCAAATGTGTGGACCTAGATCCCAACCAGTCCTGTCAGAATCAGAATCAGAATCAGAATACTTTATTGATCCCTGGGGGAAATTATTTTTTGTTACAGTGCTCCATTTTAAACCAACATTAAGACAAGACAGACAATACGCTAACTAAGAATAGTACAATATATACATATATATACATACATACATACATACATAAGTCACTTATAAATAAATATTTGGAAAAGAAACATGTGTAGTTGTAGCAGCAAACAGTGTGTTAAGTGGATGCGTTGTACAGGGAGATGGCCACAGGCAGGAATGATTTCCTGTGTCGTTCAGTGGTGCTTTTCGGTAATCTCAGTCTCTCACTGAACGAGCTCCTGTGACTGACCAACATGTCATGGAGTGGGTGGGAGGTGTTATCCAACATTGTCTTTATCTTGGACAGCATCCGCCTCTCCGACACCACCTTGAGGGAGTCCAGCTCCATCCCCACAACATTGCTGGCCTTACGGATTAGTTTATTAAGTCTGTTGGCATCTGCGACCCTCAGCCTGCTCCCCCAGCATGCAAAAGCATAGAGGATCGCACTGGCCACCACAGACTCATAGAAAATCCTCAGCATTTTCTGGCAGATGTTGAAGGACCTCAGTCGCCTCAAAAAATAGAGACGACTCTGGCCCTTCCTGTAAAGTGCTGTGGTGTTTTTAGCCCAGTCCAGTTTATTGTCAATGTGTACTCCAAGGTATTTATAGTCCTCCACAATGTCAACACTGACCCCCTGGATTGAAACAGGGGTCAAGTGTTTCCTGGTCTTCCTGAAGTCCACGATCAGTTCCTTGGTCTTTGCCACGTTGAGCTGCAGATGATTCTGCTCACACCACGTGACAAAGGAGTCGACCACAGCCCGGTACTCTGTCTCATCATCCCTGCTGATGCATCCAACCACCGCAGAGTCATCAGAAAACTTCTGAAGATGGCAGGTCTCTGTGCAGTGGCTGAAGTCTGTGGTGTAGAGGGTGAAGAGGAAGGGGGAGAGGACAGTCCCCTGTGGTGCCCCTGTGTTGCTAATCACCTTGTCAGACACACACTGTGGGAGACGTACATATTGTGGTCTTCCTGTCAGGTAATCAACAATCCAGGACACCAGAGAAGCATCCACCTGCATCGCTGCTAACTTATCACCCAGGAGGGTCGGCCTGATGGTGTTGAAAGCACTGGAAAAGTCAAAAAACATGACCCTCACAGTGCTCGCCGGCTGGTCCAGATGGGTGTAGACACGATTGAGCAGGTAGATGATGGCGTCCTCTGTTCCGAGACGAGGCTGATAAGCGAACTGAAGGGGATCCAGATGTGGTCTTACTATGGGTCGCAGCTGGTCCAGGATGAGCCTTTCCAGGGTCTTCATGATGTGGGAGGTCAGTGCCACGGGCCTGTAATCCTGGGGGCCACTGGGACGAGGCGTCTTTGGTACAGGGACGAGGCATGATGTCTTCCACATCACCGGGACCCTCTGCAGACTCAGACTCAGCATAAACAGTTTATGAAAGACTCCACACAGCTGGGGGGCACAGGTCTTGAGGACAAGGGGACTCACTCCGTCTGGTCCAGCAGACTTGCCTGAGTGAAGTCTCCTCATTTGCATCTCAACCTGGTATTGAGTGAAGGTGATGGGTGGGGGAGGGGTGTCAGGAATCTCACAGAAGGCAACATGTGAAGAGAGAGGCTGGCACAGTGGTGTGGCTCTGGATTCCAGGCTGACTGCAGGTGAGGTTGTGGGGGTGGGAGCAGACACTGTGGTGTCGAAACTATTGAAAAACAGATTCAACTCGTCGGCTCTATTCTCACCTCCCTCAGCTCCCCTGCTGTTGGTTGGCCTGAATCCAGTGATGGTCTTCATGCCCCTCCACACCTCTCTCATGCTGTTCTGCTGGAGTTTCCACTCCAGCTTCCTCCTGTAATTGTCCTTAGCCTCTCTGATCTTGTCCTTTAGTAACACCTGGACCTTCCTCACCTCCTCTTTGTTGCCCCCTCTGAAAGCCCTCTTCTTGTTGTTGAGGAGGGCTTTGATGTCCTTAGTCACCCACGGCTTGTTATTTGGGTAACAATGAACAGTCTGAGCTGGAACAATGGAGTCGGTGCAGAAAGTTATGTAGTCTGTGATACACTCAGTAAGCCCATTGATGTCCTCGGCGTGAGGCTCACAGAGTGTTTCCCAGTCGGTCACCTCGAAACAGCCCTGTAGTTCCGCTATTGCCTCCTCTGACCACCTCCTAACAGTCCTGGTGGTCACAGGTTCCCTCCTCACAATTGGCACATAGCGGGGGGTGAGGTGAATCAGGTTATGATCTGACCTACCAAGTGGGGGGAGGGAGGAGGAGCTGTATGCATCCTTGACGTTAGCATACAGTAAGTCTAAAGTTTTCTCTCCCCTGGTGGGACAGTCCACATATTGTTTGAATGTTGGTAGTGTATTGTCCAGTGATACATGGTTGAAGTCACCCGAGATCACAATAAAGGCACTCGGGTGCTGAGTCTGTAGCCGAGCTATGGCAGAGTGGATAGTGTCACCCTTCATTTTGACCCTTGAGAGTCTCTTCATCCACCTTCCACCTCCTTTTCAACCAGATGGCTTCTTTCTCCACCAATGCTGGCCAATGGTTCGGGTTTACTGGCTTCCCATGTTCCCCCTGAACTTTTTTGCCTGCTCTACTGGCTTCTTGCTAAGATTTTAGAAAAGGTATTCGCTAAACACCTTACAGCTTATAGTATTTGACTTGGACAAACTACAGTACACTTGACAAATTTCAATCTGGCTTTCATAGAGCTTATACTACTAAAGCTGCGCTTCTTAGAGTGTCTAGTGACATTTTGATACAAAAACATGTAGGAAAATGTTCTGTTTTGCAGATGTTGGACCTTATCTGTGCTTTTGATACTGTTGACCACCACATTTTGCTTGATAGATTGAAATATTGGATGTATCTGCTTTGAAGTGGCTCACATCATGTCTGTTTGAACTGTGTTTTTCTGTAGTTGTTTCTAAGTACAGGTCCCCAGCCTCTTCTCTTAGCCAAGGTTTTGTATTGGGGCTTCATCGTTTCTATTATATCTCCTCCCCCCTCAGGCCACTATGAGGATATTTAAGGACATTTGCTAACACTGCTATGCAGATGACATTCAATTAGGTATGTCTTTTAACCCCTAGGATAATTCTAAGCTGCAGATCTTGAATGGGTGCTTAGACTCTATTAAAGGCTGGATGACTGACAACTTTCTCAAACTTAATGAAGAAAAAAACTGAATTTGTTGTTTGAGCCCCTGATAGATTTGTGCCTGGGGTAATGAAAGCTTCTGGTCCTCTTGCGACATTTGCTAAATTGTCCATCAGGAGCCTTGGGGAAACTGCACTCTCACTTTTGATGCTCATGTCAAATCTCTGGTAGATATTGAAATATTGCCAACTTAAGTTCCATTGTGTTAGGCTCTGAACTGATTGGTTGTTTTTCATACATTTATTTTATCATGTTTGGGTTACTGTAATTCACTGTTAATTTGTCTAAAGGAAAAAACCCCTGGAATGTCTGCAGGTTGTTCAGAATGGAGCTGTGAGGATTCTAATTAAATTACTCTAAGTACTAAATACTAAGTACTCTCATTTAGAAATATCCTGTAGAAATATCCTCTGCAGGCCTACTTGTTGTTCCTAGAGTATTTAAAAGTAGAATATGAGGGAGAGCCTTTGGTTTTCAGGCCCCTCTTCTGTGGAACCAGCTTCCAGTTTGGATTCGGGAGACAGACACTATCTCTACTTTCAAGATTAGGCTTAAAACTTTCCTTTTTGCTAAAGCATATAGTTAGGGCTGGACCAGGTGACCCTGAATCCTCCCTTAGTTATGCTGCAATAGACGTAGGCTGCCGGGGATTCCCATGATGCATTGAGTTTTTCCTTTCCAGTCACCTTTCTCACTCACTATGTATTAACAGACCTCTCTGCATTGAATCACATCTGTTATTAACCTCTGTCTCTCTTCCACAGCATGTCTTTTATCCTGTCTTCCTTCTCTCACCCCAACCAGTCGCAGCAGATGGCCGCCCCTCCCTGAGCCTGGTTCTGCCGGAGGTTTCTTCCTGTTAAAAGGGAGTTTTTCCTTCCCACTGTTGCCAAAGTGCTTGCTCATAGGTCATATGATTGTTGGATTTTTCTCTGTATCTATGAAGCACCTTGAGGCGACTTTTGTTGTGATTTGGTGCTATATAAATAAAATTGAATTGAATTGAATGTCACACCATTGGTGTTCCAGCTGCACTGACTCGACATTGAATTTAAAGTCTATTTCAAGATTGTGGTTCTGACGTTTAGAGCTCTACATGGATCAGTGAACTTTTTTTTTCTTGTTAATGCTCTGCTATTTTGTTGTGAAGCACTTTGTGATCTTTCAAGAGGTGTAATAAAAATAAAATTGTACTTATTTACCTCCTTGAACTGTTTTGTCCCTGTGGGCAACCCGGTCAGCCTCCCAAACTCTTTCTTCCCTGCCATGGGCTACTGCCAGTCCCCAGAACTGCTCTGGGACTTGTTTACCTTGTGAAGGTATGGTACAGACGACACAGGAGCTGTATCTTTCCATTCCGACGTTATTCATCTCCAAACTACAACTGGACACATTGCGCCAAAAATCAGCAGAACCCCTCCTCCCGACCTGGGTGTGAGTGTAGCCCTCTGGTGGGCCACCACACATGCCTCCCCCGAACACCCAGTAGAACCGTCCACTAGTCCAAAGCCCGGGGTTTAAGCAAACGGCCAGAACAGCTGAACCGAGGAGGTGGAGAACTGGCTGTGGGCCCACTAGCTCTGGCCGAACCTGCCATAGGTTCCTGGATCACCGGCGGGCGCAGGGCGCTCTCATCCTGCAGAACGTGCGCAGGTTTAAGCCAGTCAACTGAAACTACCTCCTGCCGACCACCGAAGTCCAAAACAAAGTGCTTGTGGCCCGGCTTAATAACTCTATATGGGCCATTGTAAAGCGTACGCAAGGGGGGTTGATGAGCATCGTGCCTGACAAAAACAAACTGAGAGGAGTCCAACGATTTTGGAACAAAAGCGTCAGGCAGGCAGTGGTGCACGGGGCCCGGAACAGAATCGCCTCCTCCTCCAGCCACCTGGTTGTGCGATCCACCACAGTCAAAAGGTGTGTGAAACCCTGCGACTGCGGAAGAGGGCCAACCAGATTGACATGCACATGGTCGAAACGCCGACCAAGGACGCGGAAGGGTTCGAGGGGCGCCTGCGTGTGTCTGTGGAATCTTTGAACGTTGGCATGGAACACACAGTCCTTCATCAATTTCCGGAGGCCCGGCCAAACGAACCTGGCGCTGACCAGCTTGACTGAAGTACGTACGCTCGGATGAGAGAGGGAGTGGACAGAGTCGAAAACGCGAAAGGGGAATGACCGGTCGCGGGCAACCCGTAGAAACGTCGCACAGCAAACGCAGACCACCCTCACACACCGGCATGTCCTCCGACACGAGGCCTGTCTGCGCGGAACAAAGTGCGAGGACGTCCAGGTCAACCAACACGTGGGACAGACAGTCAGCAACCCAGTTGGACTTACCAGCCATGTGCTGAATGTCCGTCGTAAACTCCGAAATAGCCGCTAACTGGCACTGCTGGAGCACGCTCCAAGGGTCGGAAATCTTGGACATAGCGAAGGTCAAAGGCTTGTGGTCGACATACGTGGTGAAACCGCGATCCTCAAGAAAAAAAATGAAAATGCGCGAGGTTTAGAGCCAACAACTCTCTATTGAAAACGCTGTACTTGCGTTCGGGGTCACAGAGTGTGCGACTGAAAAAGGCAAGAGGCTGCCAGATGCCGGAGGCAAGCTGTTCCAACACGGCGCCCACCGCGGCATCCGAGTCAGTGTCAATCAGAATCAGAATCAGAATACTTTATTCATCCCGAGGGAAATTAGGGGTTACAGCAGGCAGCACGCTAATGGCGCATGCGCACTCACAAAGGAACAGAGTCCATCAGGCGCTGAAAAGTCTCAGTTCAAGAGCAGTGCCCCCACCCAGGCCCGAGAGGGAGAGAAGCTTCTCTGCTCGCTCTGGGACTTGTTTACCTTGTGGAAGTATGGTACAGACAACACAGGAGCTGTAACTTTCCATTCTGACTTTATTCATCTCCAAAATTACAACTGGAAAAACTGCGCCAAAAACCAGCAGAACCCCTTCTGGGTGTGAGTGGAGCCCTCTGGTGGGCCACCACAACCTCCCTACTTTCGGTTTTGGTTCTGGTTCACAGGTTCACTCATTCATAAAGACCTCATTATACCATAATATGAGAATGATGATGTATGATATTATATTATGTTATTTTGAAGTGTTTAATAAGTATTAAAAAAAAAGCTTTTCAAACAAAAAAGATCAATGGCACCATCTGTTAGAGGAACCCATATTTTTCCTGATTTCTGATAATTCTATGGCAGTTTGCAGGGGTTTTGTAATAAAACTTTCAAGTTAAGAATGCAAAGCAATCAGAAAAAAATATAAAATCTTTTATTTTGGAAAAAAAATTTCTGCCAGGGGGACTCTAAATTGGCCATAGGTGTGAGTGTAACCATGAATGATTGTCTGTGTCTCTGTGTTCTCACAGAGTGTGACTGAAGATGTGTTCAGGGTGTACTTCACCTTTTGACAGCTCCCTGCATGGCCCTAATTGAGTAAGTGATTAATAAAATGCATAGAAAAATTTAGGTACAAACAATTCTCTGTCATCATTCAAAACATATGAAGAAGACATATCTCTGTTAATGTACAGTATTCTGAAAATACAGACATAAAAACAAGACTTTCTGTTTTTTGTTTTAATTAGAGCACACTGGCATATTTACATATTTTGAAGTAAATAAACAAATATAAGAGGAGCACCATTAATTATATTTAAGCATTACAACAAAAAAATAACTGTACAGTATACCTGTGGCTGGCTAACTTAATAACAGCCACTCAACCATGCAGTTGTTGGAGCAGTCACATTAATAGGAATAGGAAAATAAATTGCACCAGGGTTATCTTTAAGTTTCCTGTACTACAAGGTGTCTGCTCTGACAAGAGTTTCATAGAAAATGATGCTGTATCTTGACTGCACAGGGTGACTTGACAAAATAGGTGTATATTTGAATAAAAAATAATGTCTTCTGTAGCTCCAAAATTGCACTGCATGTATTATTATAAAAATCTATGACTAAATCAATTTTTACATTAGCAGTTACTAGATCAATCTATTTGAATGATTATACACGGTTTTCTAGCCAGCAGGGTGAAGCGGTAGTGTAATAAGGAAAGAAGAATAGGGTTTTGTTTAACCAGTAGTTTCCGATGTATGGAATTTTAATGCAGCAATTATAAGGTTACCAAGACAAAACTATCCACCAGGTTGACCTAAGCAGAGAAGTCTCACACATAACTCTGTAAACCTCCAATCACATAGGCCAACAGACCAGTCAGCAACTCCCTGGCAGCCCCAAATCCTTTGCTTTCTCCTATCTCCAGCTCTTGTTATCAACATTGTAGCGTCACTTTAACAGTACTTTTTTCCCTCATTTCAAACAAGCTGCAAGCTTTTACTGACTTTTGCAAGTTGTTATATAAGTCCAAACAAAGTGGCAACATCACAGTTTTAAGGTTCTCATTGTGAATGCATTTCTCAGATCCCTCCTTTCTCCTATTCCCTTTCTTTTGTGTCTTTGTGTATGTGCATGTGTAATACTCTGAAACAATCCTGACATCAGGATTTAAAAAGTCATAATACATAAAGTTAATAATGGCCAGGTACAATGTCTGATTTTCTGAATACTTTATTATCTGTGATGTTTGGTGATTCATTCTACAGAAGAAGACAGCAGACAGTCTCGCCTTTGCCCCAGTGAAAAGATACATGCTCAGGCGTGTCCAACATTACCTTAACTTATTTGAATGTGGATTTGAAGTGGTATTAATGCTTAGCATTCATATCTTAAAAGCACTTAAGCACTTAAGGTTTCATTTACCTGGTAGTTTTGGATATCTGAAATGGGGATGATACAAGCTTTTACCATGAAACTGGCAACTTGACCACAAAACAAAAGATAAAAATGCCACACATTTAGCACATGTTCTCATGGAAATGAAAGAAACACACACTTGGGGAAAAAAATTGAAAATAACATTTTTTCCTTTGGTATTTATGTGTGTAAGGTTACAAGTTTTGTATGTTTGGAAAGAGTATGACTAGCTGTTTACCAATGGTTACCATGGACTATAAATAAAAAATGCATTAAGCTTCCAGCTTTGAAAAATTAAGATATTGTGGAATTGCTTTAAATCTGGTATTGATTATGTAGCTGAAAAGAAAGAAAATGATCTTGCTGTACCAAAACACAGAGAAAATTCATTTAATATGTATGATTGATGTTTTGGATATTAATAATAAAATATAATAAAAGGATGAGGCACAAATAGAAAGCACAATGGGTCGCCAACTGCTGCACCCACAAGAAAAAAAACAAACAAACACACCCTCAAAGAGATAAATATGAAACAAACAGATGTGTGTGTGTGTGTGTGTGTGTGTGTGTGTGTGTGTGTGTGTGTGTGTGTGTGTGTGTGTGTGTGTGTGTGTGTGTGTGTGTGTGTCTTTTTTTACAAAACATACTTGATAATAAGGGTGAGAAGCTGCAATAACATCCCCTACAAGCCAGAGGCAGACAAGAGACCTGGGAGATCCGTGCCATCCCAACACACACACACAAACACCTCCTTTCTAAGTAGCAGCAAACTTAGGATGCAGTCAGCCTAGCCCCCAAACCTCCAACAGACTCCTGCCAGGCAGGGTGTATGAAAGAGGGGGCTCGGAAGACCCTCCCCACTTACCACCCATTCAGTATTAAAAGTAGACTTGTAGTCAAGACCACCTAAACCAAGACCAAGACAATACCAAGACCAGAGGGTATCGAGACCAAGACAAGACAAAGACAAAGACAAAGTCGAGACAAGATCGAGGCCGAGACAAAAAAGTCTTTAAACTGCAGCCAGATGCTGCTTCATTTACAGGTGTCAGGCATATTTATGTGTTTTTGCGATGCACTCGCACAGTCCTCCTCACCGCTGTCTACTGTCTCACTCATTTACTGAGAGGACAGCCGCACGCTCCACTGTCGCGTCTCTCGCCCTCTCTGTTTTTCACATAATGATATTATCCTATATCCTCGCATTTGATTGGCCACAATATGGAGGGATTGGAGCATAGCTGAGCCACTGTGTGAGAGCTGAGCTGCTAAAGGAAATTAAGTGAGGAGCCGGCTCTCGCTCAATAGGAGTAGACTCTTCTGATTCACTACAAAGCACTCTCTAAGCACGGCTTATAGAGCTGATGCTTTTGCGCATGACACATTATCGAACATTACGTTGTGTGTCATGGATACTGTTGACTCCAAATCTCCCTCCCGCTATGTCGATCTTAGACAGCAAGACCGAGGGATCCGAGACCAAGACAAGACCAAGACCACATAAAAGTGGTCTTGAGACCGGTCTCGAGACATCCAACTCTAATTAAAAGTAATATGCTGGGGTGCGTGATTATATGACGTGTAAAGCATGTGGAGAATTCTGTTAAAACTGAGGGTACAGACGTGTATGAGTACCTGACTCCTGGTCAACAGTGCTCATCCACACTTGACCCCCAAGAGCCTCAATTTCTGAGCTTCAGATAAAACTGAGGGGCAGATAGCAATGAAGAGGTAAGCTGGGCCACTTCAGCAGACCCACCAACCAACCTCTGGGCTGGTTGGTGGGACAACACACCTGCCCCTCAAGACCCCAGATGTATATGATATGTTATGAGCCATAATGACTACTATATAATTAAAAATGAGGGCCGGATCAGCACACAGCAGCCAGCAAAACCAAACAAATGGCCCTACCTACTGTGACAAATGTGGCACACATCCAATGCAAGACTCTACATGTGTGAGTGATGTGCTGTTTGAGGGAGTTGGGGGAAATGAAGGATCAGGACATATAAGAACAAGAGGCAGAGAATTACCCTTTATGTGCCATTTTAAAGGAAGAGATCCAGGTCCGACCAAGTTTATTAACTCTTATTCACAGTTTTCTGTGAATTGATGATAGTTCTGCGTTGCCTCTTCCAGTGCTTTGAGCAGTAATAGTAAACTGTTAAAAGTACACATTAAAAGTAAAATCCATGAGTTGAGTGGTTACTAGGGACAATATGATTTAAGAATGCCAAAGAGTGAGCCCTACCCTTTCCCATGCTCTGATGTCATTAGCTCCAAGCTACTCTATGAACAGTTTTGACAGTCAAGTACATTCAGTTAACTCACATTGCCCTGAAGCAACAGTGATAAATATCATGGCTAATTTCAGCAGTTGCTAACATCTGTTTTTCACTCTTACTTTACAGCTGTTTCGTTGTCTGAGAAAAAGCCAGTCATGGCATCATTACCTCGTGCTCTTGCTTACTACATGACTCATTCCAGTACTCTAATGAAGTAGCTGCTTCAGGGTTAAAGGCAAAGAAAAGTGATGATGCACAAGTATTCAAGGCATGTTCAACAAAAAAACAGAATTTATTGTTAAACTACATGAGGTGGAGTAATTTTGATTTCCGTAACTCGTTATTACTGCTTTTATCACATCAAGATTTTATTATTCACTCAGTTACTCGGTTAGTTAATTTATCAACTAAAGAAAAAGAGTTCTAAAACAACCACTGGTTGGATTATTGACATCATTTTGGATATTTGGATTTTCTGCTTTAATTCACATAATCTTAAGAAATGGAAGTAACATTTGTTTTCATTTTCATGTGGATGTGCCCACATTAGTTCAATCAAACTCTTGAGACTTTGGAGACTATTCTAGAAGTAACTATGTAAGATTGTATGCATGCATGTAAACATATTCACAATGCAAACACACACGGTTTTGCAAATGTGAGCATAAACAGAATGCAGTAATTTTCTTTTTCTTTTTTTAAAGCCAGCACAGATGCATGTGTATCACCTTCTGGTTACTACTTCTTTTAACAACACCATATCGATTAGGAATGTAAAAACCCTGCTGCAATTTTGAATGCTTAATGGTATATTTGAATTATATCTGCTAAAAGGGTTCAAAGTTTTATAATACAATGAATGGTTTGATTTTAACAAGTGCCTTCTTGTGTCTTCTTTTTAGTCATTACTTCAGCACACAGACAATTTCACTACAGAGCCACATTGGTAAAGTGCATGTAGAATGTAGTTTGTTGGTGAAAGTAAAGGGTTTGTATGTTGCTCCATTGACATTAACAGTACTTTAACAGGTGTGTAGGTTACCTGATTAGTGCAATAGTTCCTCTCATCGTAGGCTCAGAGGAAGAAGGTTACAAATGATCTTCTTATGGCCTCTGACAGTGGACTCATCTCTGTGCTTGTCCTGCTAGACCTCAGTGCAGCATTCGATACTGTTGACCATAATATCCTATTAGAGCGATTAGAACATGCTGTAGGTATTACAGGTACTGCGCTGCAGTGGTTTGTATCATATCTATCTAATAGACTCCAATTTGTGCATGTAAATGGAGAGTCCTCTTCCACAGGGTTCAGTGCTAGGACCAATTCTGTTTACATTATACATGCTTCCTCTAGGCAGCATCATTAGAAGACATAGCATACATTTTCACTGCTATGCAGATGACACCCAGCTCTATCTGTCCATGAAGCCAGATAACACACACCAATTAGTTAAACTGCAGGAATGTCTTAAAGACATAAAGACCTGGATGGCCGCTAACTTTCTGCTTCTTAATTCAGATAAAACTGAGGTTATTGTATTCGGCCCTGAAAATCTTAGAAATATGGTATCTAACCAGATTCTTACCCTAGATGGCATTACCTTGGCCTCCAGTAACGCTGTGAGGAACCTTGGAGTCATTTTCGACCAGGACATGTCCTTCGATGCACATATTAAACAAATATGTAAGACTGCTTTCTTCCATTTGCGCAACATCTCTAAAATTAGAAATATCCTGTCTCAGAGTGATGCTGAAAAACTAGTTCATGCATTTATTACTTTTAGGTTGGACGACTGTAATTCATTATTATCAGGATGTCCTAAAAACTCACTGAAAAGCTTTCAGCTAATCCAAAACGCTGCAGCAAGAGTACTGACAGGGACTAGAAAGAGAGAGCATATTTCTCCTGTTTTGGCTTCCCTTCATTGGCTTCCTGTTAAATCCAGAATTGAATTCAAAATCCTGCTCCTCACATACAAGGTCTTAAATAATCAGACCCCATCTTATCTTAATGACCTTGTAGTACCATATCACCCTATTAGAGCAAATTTTCACTCAGTTCACTATGCTATACACAATGAGACAGAATTGTGATTTACAGTTCAATTATTTGCTCTCACACCATGATATGTTGTTGCTGAGAAGATAACCAGATTTTTTTACTTCAAATGTCTGGTCGTAGACATTTCACAGAAACACAAAGTATAAATGTCATCATAGCTCAGGAGAAATAGCCATCACCAAAGATTTCGTGTATATTTCAGTCTTGATCAAAGTGGTGGATAGCCTGTATCATTGTAAGAAAAATTGATCACAACTTGAATGACAGCTGTGAAAAACGAGGTGAAAACACACAGACACACACACAACATAATGATCAGTACCTGTTTAGGTGCAGTCATGACTCACACACAGAAATAATTGAAGGTTTCTGTGAACGTCAGACCTGTCTGGTGCTTCTTCTTCCTGATGTCTGAAATATGCAAAAGTTATTTTATGACTGAGTGGATACAGCGGTGACACCATAATTAATCAGACACATATAATCATAATCTTCCTTGTCTATTTACATACTGTAAGTACAAACACATTACTATTTTTACTCTAATACTTTCAACCTTAATATTTGACTATAGTATTTAGGATGGTTTCAATTCAACCCGATGTTTGTATAAAAAACATTATTGCAGATTAATGTGATATTACTGTGGAGTAATAAGTCTTGGGAATGCAGTCAGTCAATTCACCACAACTCTTCATCTTACCAAATATCTGATGGCATTTTTCATCGAGGGCAGCATGGTGGCATGGTGGTTAGCCCTGTTGCCGCACAGCAAGAAGGTCCTGAGTTCAACTCCACCATCAGGCCGGGGTCTTTCTGTGTGAGTTTGCATGTTCTCCCCGTGTTTGCGTGGGTTCTCTCTGGGGGCTCCAGCTTCCTCCCACAAAGACATGCGCTTAGAATGGATAGGCTAATTGATTAATCCAAATTGCTCATAGGTATGAATGTGACTGGGAATGTTTGTCTGTCTCTGTGTGTTAGCCCTGCGACAGACTGGTGACCTGGACAGGTCAAACCCCTGAAATGTCTTTTCTGCTCCCTGGACTAACCTACTCTTTGTTTCCTTCTGTTTCAAGTGTGTATGTGTGTGTGTTAAGGGTAGCAGGGGTGTGCTGGACTTTTGAAGAGATGAGCAGCGGTGGTGGAAAATTCAGGCCCAGTACCTGCTATATTACTAGAGTTGGAGGTGGAAGTGGAACCAGTTGTGAATGCATTCTGCAAAGGTGGTGCATTCGCTTGCATGACATGTAGAAAATACATGTCATGCAAGATTCAGGGTCAGTAAATGTTTTATATTCTTTAGATCGGCTATATATATATATATATCTCTCTCTCACCCAGCACGCCCCTGCGGGCGGTTTATCCTTCAAGCTCGGGTCCTCTACCAGAGGCCTGGGAGCTTGAGGGTCCTGCGCAGTATCTTAGCTGTTCCTAGGACTGCGCTCTTCTGGACAGAGATCTCCGATGTTGTTCCTGGGATCTGCTGGAGCCACTCGCCTAGCTTGGGAGTCACCGCACCTAGTGCTCCGATTACCACGGGGACCACCGTTACCTTCACCCTCCACATCCTCTCGAGCTCTTCTCTGAGCCCTTGGTATTTCTCCAGCTTCTCGTGTTCCTTCTTCCTGATGTTGCTGTCATTCGGAACCGCTACATCGATCACTACGGCCGTCTTCTTCTGTTTGTCTACCACCACTATGTCCGGTTGGTTAGCCACCACCATTTTGTCCGTCTGTATCTGGAAGTCCCACAGGATCTTAGCTCGGTCATTCTCCACCACCCTTGGGGGCATCTCCCATTTTGACCTCGGGACTTCCAGGTTATACTCGGCACAGATGTTCCTGTACACTATGCCGGCCACTTGGTTATGGCGTTCCATGTATGCCTTGCCTGCTAGCATCTTGCACCCTGCTGTTATGTGCTGGATTGTCTCTGGGGCATCTTTACACAGCCTGCACCTGGGGTCTTGCCTGGTGTGATAGACCCCAGCCTCTATGGATCTTGTGCTCAGAGCTTGTTCTTGTGCTGCCATGATTAGTGCCTCTGTGCTGTCTTTCAGTCCAGCTTTGTCCAGCCACTGGTAGGATTTCTGGATATCAGCCACCTCCTCTATCTGCCGGTGGTACATACCGTGCAGGGGCCTGTCCTTCCATGATGGTTCCTCGTCTCCCTCCTCTTTCTTGGGTTTCTGCTGCCTGAGGTATTCACTGAGCACTCGGTCAGTTGGGGCCATCTTCCCAATGTATTCTTGGATGTTCGTTGTCTCATCCTGGACTGTGGTGCTGACACTCACCAGTCCCCGGCCCCCTTCCTTCCGCTTAGCGTACAGCCTCAGGGTGCTGGACTTGGGGTGAAACCCTCCATGCATGGTAAGGAGCTTTCTTGTCTTTATGTCAGTGGCTTCTATCTCCTCCTTTGGCCAGCCTATTACCCCAGCAGGGTACCTGATCACAGGCAGGGCGTACGTGTTGATGGCCCGGATCTTGTTCTTACCATTCAGCTGACTCCTCAGGACTTGCCTGACCCTCTGCAGGTACTTGGTGGTTGCAGCTTTTCTAGCGGCCTCTTCATGGTTCCCATTCGCCTGTGGGATCCCCAAGTACTTGTAACTGTCCTCTATGTCTGCAATGTTGCCTTCTGGTAGTTCAATCCCCTCAGTTCTGACTACCTTCCCTCTCTTTGTTACCATCCGACTACACTTCTCCAGTCCGAACGACATTCCAATGTCATTGCTGTATAGCCTGGTAGTGTGGATCAGTGAATCGATGTCTCGTTCACTCTTGGCATACAGCTTGATGTCATCCATGTATATGTATGTATATATATATATATATATATATATATATATATATATATATATTAGGGGTGCAACGATATTCGTATCGATATTGAACCGTTCGATACAGTGCTTTCGGTTCGGTACGCATATGTATCGAACAATACAACATTTGTAATTTATTTTATCAATTTTCCTTCTGACGATGCTGTCTGTGTCTGTGTTCGACTACTCCGCCTAGGCTGCACTGTCCAGCGCAGATCCACTGAGCGCTCAACACAGACAGCATAGTCAGAAGGAAGAGCGCAGGGCAAGCTAGCGAGACAGAAGTTAAGCTCTCCTTTTAACATGGACCTCCCCCACTCTCATTCAGATCTGGCGTTTGGAATTATTTTGGTTTTCATGTGACGTATGACCCTGAAGGTAAGCGAGTCATGGACTAAAGTAAAACAGTATGTTGGATGTGCCATGCAATGCTCAATTACATTGGTGTGAACTAGTGTGTTAGCGCAGTTAGCTCGTTAACGTGTTGGCCGTCTAGCCCCATGCACGGAGCGATCGGCGGTAGCTCGTTAACGGAGATTTGCCGTGTTGTGGCGCTAAGGTCATTTCAACGAGATTAACCTGAAAACACTAGTGGGAACACAACGAATATGACTGCACATTTACGCCGACATCATCCTAGTGCAAAGACAAGTGGAAGCAGACAAAAAACAACAAGCATGCTACTAACTTTAGCCGAGTCATTTAGACAGCTGTTAGCACATGATTCTCCTTATGCTGCTGAGAATATAGCCCAGAAGAAGCGGATAGTATAGCTTTTATTTTGGAAAGAGCCATTTCTCTGTAATAAACTCTCTTTTCCAAAGATGAGTGATTCCTCAATCAGATACAGGGCTTGCAATATCGCTATCCCGACGTCCCGGAGCTAGCGATTTTTTGCAGTCGGGCTACCAAAATTCTATCTCTTCCCTGCCCGTCGGGCTATTGTAGGAAAAATATATGTCAATGCTTTTGCATTCTTTCAGAAATGTAGCTGGGTAATTATGTCATTGGCATCGGTGAGCCACTGTCAATATGTGACATATTGAAGTCGCGTTTGAATTTGCGCTTGTTTTTTGCTTTCACTTTGCAATCACGTGAACTGTGTATAGAGAGCGACAGCACTGATCTGTGAGTGATGATAATTTGTGCACCAATTCCTCTGACATCGTCTTATTAATCGTTAGCTTACTATGCAAACATGACAAGTGAAATCTCCCGCAGCAAGCTTAAACATGTGAGAGGTTGATCGCGCAGAGAATCGCTGAAATTATGTGAGTGCGTGTGTAAAAGCATTTCAGTTCTGCTGAGCCAAATAAGACAGGTCAGGGTGAAGAAGTGACAGCCAAAGAAAAGCTTACCACAAAACGGAGAAGTTATGACAAATCAGACTATAAGGCAAAAAGAAAGTGCAGCTTCATGGTTTCATGGACAAAATAATTTCTGTGGCTGCAATATGACGAGCTAAATAACCAGGGCTGCACATAAGTGGTCCGCAGGTGTGCATTCGCTGTCAAAATAAAAAACACGCACAAGGGTTAGGGTTAAATTTAAAAACTGTACTTTTGAGTTAAAATATATATTTATAATTTTAATAAATGACAAATTAAAAATGCTTGAACATTTTTTTGTATCGAAAAAATATCGAACCGTGACACCAAAGTATCGAACCGAACCGAACCGTGAATTTTGTGTATCGTTGCACCCCTAATATATATATATATATATATATATATATATATATATATATATATATATATATATATATATATGCACTTCTAATTTACTATTTGTCTCATTTAGTAAATTTGCCCCAGTGTTGCTCACCAGTCACACCTTTCTACATGCTGGTATTTGACCAATGAATACACAGCAGAGTTACATCAGCACTAACTTTGGTTTTGCATTTGTAAGCTGCTGTGTTGGCAAAATCTGTTACAACAGAAAAGCTCTATTTGTGCTATGAACCTTGACCTTGTGAAGCACTTTCACACACATAGTTGAACAAGTGAACATCTGACATGGCACAGCTTCTTTGAAATTTAAACTTAAAATTTGAGTTGTGTGGAGCTGTAGCGGTTACTCAGCAGATAATTCTATCTATATCGAGTCTTATGGATGTTGCTTCATTAGGACATCACAACCTGGAGTATTACCACTTTAAGATGACAATCAAATCTGCTGCATATGAGTCAGGGTGAAAAGCTTAATTTGTCTGACTATTTGACCATTTTCCAGGATGCTCTCCACTTCTAAAGAAATGATTCTCTCTTAACCCTAAACAAAGATGAAAGTAGAGACTTGTGCACATGTGTGCACATATGCAAAGAGCAAATGTGCATTTGTGCAATGTGTGCACTATATTTAAGCCAGGTGCAGGGACAAGACAATGTTTGCAAGCTGAATTACACCTTCCAAACCTGTATTTACTTGTTGAAAAGTAAAACGACCTCAATACTTTTTCATAAGCTCCCACATTTTGCTATTTTTCTTGCCAGTTTATACTTTAAGGAATGAAAAAGATGACGAAACTCTACAATAGTACAAGACACATGGAGATTTCTACACCTTTTTGCTCCTCAAAAACACCTGGTTGCTGCAACTAAACTGCTGAATTAAAAGTCATTTTACCACTTCAGAAAAAAAGAAAAGAAAAAAAAAGAAAGACACCCAACAATGGGTGTCTTTCTTTTTTTTTCTTTTTTGGTCCAAAGAGTTGTCCTTCTTTTAAAGATCTCCTTTAGTAGTTTCTTTGTGACAGAATCAATATGACTTGAACATTTTTTATGTTGAGATGAATCTACTACTTGAAATACAGGAAAAAAAACTTTTTACATTTATTTCTTTGGTGTTTTTGTAGTTATTGCTACAATAAATGAATAGAGCCATTTCCTATATATGAGCACTACCTCAGCATAATACATCTGATGGCATTAAACACGTTTAGATGGCAACAAATTCCACCAGTTAACCCTTGATATAGCTCAACTGTCATTTGAAACGCATTCTAGTTGACAATCTTAGTGTAACCTAGAATTGGTGACACTAAAGAAAGGATCAGTTGGAGACTACAGCACAAGATTATTGCCAGTGTTTGCAATATACTTTAGATCTTTTTGCCTTTGTTGTTTCAAAGGTTGTTTCAAAGACTGGAACCAGGTTGCAGTCAGAAAAAGTGACTTTGTTTACCAAGACGAGTGCGTGTGTTATCAGCATGCTCTCAGTTTGGACCTGAATGCAGTCAAGTTGCAACTGTGATAAATCTGTAAAAACTGCAAATCTGGTGGTGTCTGTTACAAATCTCCAGCCGTCTACATATCTGTAACTGTGTTTAATTCACGTTGAACAGAAATTCACGCTTCTCAAGAGGTTTTAAGATAGAACCTAATATTAAACTGCAGTTTTTAATGAAAAATGAAAAAGAACTGACAATGGTCAGGTACGCGACTGGCTCGTTTTTGATGAGAGCAGCCAGTCAATGCCTTGTTCCAACTGTTGGTTGCACATGCCTTCTAGCAGCAAGACGAATAGCTTCAATGACCACAAATTGTCTAAAGGCCTTACGGAGGTGAAATGCATCATTCGATGAATTGCAGCTCTGGAGAAAATAGTCTGTGTTGTATTACATCAGTCTATATAAGTACACATGTATGATAAATTGTTAAATTTATTTGCACTAATTTTTTTCTTACAGAGTTTGATTGTTCTGGTGGCAGCGGTAAAATAGTGGCTGGTTAAATGTTTGAGTAGCTAAAAATTTCCACCCCTGGACACAAACCAAAGAAAAACTGTTTAAGCTCATTTGCAATCCATCATGACAGACAATATCATGTTTTTCATAAATCTTTTTTGAAAAGAGAATGCAAACTGTACAACCCATTTTTCATACCACGAGACATGCTCTGCTATCTGTCTCCAAAACTCCCTTGGTAAGAAGGTGCTCTTCACTTAAGTGGATCACTCTGTAAAACAGAGGCAAGTGCTACCAAACAGCCAAACAAAGAAATCCAAACTTGCCGTTTGAGCCTCCCTGGTGCTTCATTTCATCTTTTGTCTGGAATCACCATGGTTCACTGGGCACACTTTGGAGTAGGGCCATCTCCTTGGTTTCCAAGATTTGCATGGCTGTCCACACGTCAGCAGCCCCCCTTTCCTCACCCCTCCACCAGCTCCTAAATGCGTCAGCACTCCTTCCTCCCACCCCTCCTCTTATCCGCACTTGCTTCCCTGCAACACCTCAGCCAGGCTCCCACATCACACTGTGTCACTATAGGCTCCCCTCCACCAACTCATGTTCTCTCTTTCATTTTATCCATTGTTTTTACATCTGTGCTACTAATAAATACTAATTATTGTTATTTAAATACAACTGACATGAGAATTAATTAACCTACAACAACTATATGAAATTTCTGTCATTCATGTCATTTCTACAATTTTACAGAGATCTAGCTTAGGTTAATCTACCTGCATAACACAGTAATGCATAATGTAAACAGTAATGTACAGTCATGAGTTTTATCTTTTGTATTTGCCACCATTATCGCAACACCAGATCATCACCGTTATCCTAGAAAACTGGACAATTACAGGAAAGGTAACTACAGGAATGGTTCTTAACAGATTTTTTAATACTTTTAACATATATAATCAATTTGTCTAGTCATTGCAGTTGCATAAAAATGTTTTTTTGTATTGCTTCCAACCTTTATTGATTCTGAAAGTGAGGTGTTAAAACAGATGTTAAAATGCACCAGGAGATTGTGAAAAAGGTGTTATAGTGTCTGCATCTGCAAGTCCACTTCGGTCTGCTTTTGTCTAAGAAGATGAGTGTACGGATTTGCATAGATGCCTGCATGACTGCCAATATTTTTTTCTTGGGACTGACTAAAATTACATGAAAAACTGCTGTATAAAGCATGTTCGCCCTATGTATTACACTGCTTTTTGCTAGATCACACTCATGCAAGCACAAGATACATGGAAATGCATTAAGGACTAAACTTAATTTCATGACAATGGCAATGATGTCATCAGTGGACAAACAATGGTTTTCTAAGGTTTCATGTAGTTTTTTAAACAATACAGTGTGTGTAGTGTTTGTGGCAGTTCAGACATTGCACTGTCAGCACGCCTGATACCTATTGCAATTTTGCCAATAGGCAACATAGCTATTGGCAAAATGTTTGAACCTTCACATTGAGCTTAAGATCTCATTTATAGTTTCTACACTATAACCCCAAATGCAACTACAGCATAACCTCACACGTTGCTACCAAGAAATGTTTTATATATATATATATATAATATATATATATATATATATATATATATATATATATATATATATATATATATATATATATTATATATATATATATATATATATATAATATACTTTTTTACACCCAGCACGCCCCTGCGGGCGGTTTATCCTTCAAGCCAAGCTCGGGTCCTCTACCAGAGGCCTGGGAGCTTGAGGGTCCTGCGCAGTATCTTAGCTGTTCCCAGGACTGCGCTCTTCTGGACAGAGATCTCCGATGTTATTCCCGGGATCTGTTGGAGCCACTCGCCTAGCTTGGGAGTCACCGCACCTAGTGCTCCGATTACCACGGGGACCACCATTACCTTCACCCTCCACATCCTCTCGAGCTCTTCTCTGAGCCCTTGGTATTTCTCCAGCTTCTCGTGTTCCTTCTTCCTGATATTGCTGTCATTCGGAACCGCTACATCGATCACTACGGCCGTCTTCTTCTGTTTGTCTACCACCACTATGTCCGGTTGGTTAGCCACCACCATTTTGTCCGTCTGTATCTGGAAGTCCCACAGGATCTTAGCTCGGTCATTCTCCACCACCCTTGGGGGCATCTCCCATTTTGACCTCGGGACTTCCAGATTATACTCGGCACAGATGTTCCTGTACACCATGCCGGCCACTTGGTTATGGCGTTCCATGTATGCCTTGCCTGCTAGCATCTTGCACCCTGCTGTTATGTGCTGGATTGTCTCTGGGGCATCTTTACACAGCCTGCACCTGGGGTCTTGCCTGGTGTGATAGACCCCAGCCTCTATGGATCTTGTACTCAGAGCTTGTTCTTGTGCTGCCATGATTAGTGCCTCTGTGCTGTCTTTCAGTCCAGCTTTGTCCAGCCACTGGTAGGATTTCTGGATATCAGCCACCTCCTCTATCTGCCGGTGGTACATACCGTGCAGGGGCCTGTCCTTCCATGATGGTTCCTCGTTTCCCTCCTCTTTCTTGGGTTTCTGCTGCCTGAGGTATTCACTGAGCACTCGGTCAGTTGGGGCCATCTTCCCAATGTATTCTTGGATGTTCGTTGTCTCATCCTGGACTGTGGTGCTGACACTCACCAGTCCCCGGCCCCCTTCCTTCCGCTTAGCGTACAGCCTCAGGGTGCTGGACTTGGGGTGAAACCCCCCATGCATGGTAAGGAGCTTTCTTGTCTTTATGTCAGTGGCTTCTATCTCCTCCTTTGGCCAGCCTATTACCCCAGCAGGGTACCTGATCACGGGCAGGGCGTACGTGTTGATGGCCCGGATCTTGTTCTTACCATTCAGCTGACTCCTCAAGACTTGCCTGACCCTCTGCAGGTACTTGGTGGTTGCAGCCTTTCTAGCGGCCTCTTCATGGTTCCCATTTGCCTGCGGGATCCCCAGGTACTTGTAACTGTCCTCTATGTCTGCAATGTTGCCTTCTGGTAGTTCAATCCCCTCAGTTCTGACTACCTTCCCTCTCTTTGATACCATCCGACTACACTTCTCCAGTCCGAACAACATTCCAATGTCATTGCTGTATAGCCTGGTAGTGTGGATCAGTGAATCGATGTCTCGTTCACTCTTGGCATACAGCTTGATGTCATCCATGTACAGGAGGTGGCTGACAACTGCTCCGTTCCGTAGTCGGTATCCGTAGCCGGTATCCGTAGCCAGTCTTGTTAATGATCTCACTGAGGGGGTTCAGGCCTATGCAGAACAGCAGTGGGGACAGAGCATCTCCTTGGTAGATCCCGCACTTGATGGTGACTTGTGCTATGGGCTTGGAGTTGGCCTCTAGTGTTGTACGCCACATCCCCATTGAGTTCCTGATGAAGGCTCTTAGGGTCCCATTGATCTTGTACAATTCTAGGCATTCCAGTATCCAGCTGTGGGGCATTGAGTCATAGGCCTTCTTGTAATCAATCCAGGCAGTGCACAGGTTGGTCAGTCTGGTCTTGCAGTCTCGGCTGATTGTTCTGTCTACCAGTAGCTGGTGTTTTGCGCCTCTGGTATTCTTGCCAATTCCTTTCTGTGTCCCGCTCATGTATTGACCCATGTGCCTGTTCATCTTAGCCGATATGATGCCTGACAGGAGCTTCCATGTAGTACTGAGGCAGGTTATTGGTCGGTAGTTGGAGGGGACCGGTCCCTTCTTGGGGTCCTTGGGGATCAGGACCGTCCGGCCTTCAGTTAGCCATTCCGGGTGTCTCTCGTTAACTAGCAGCTGGTTCATTTGTGCTGCCAGACGCTCGTGGAGTGCAGTCAGCTTCTTCAGCCAGTAGGCATGAACCATGTCGGGCCCTGGTGCTGTCCAACTCTTCATACTGGAGACCCTTTCTTGGATATCTGCCACTGTGATGGTTACTGGACCCTGTTCAGGGAGGTCGCTGTGGTCTGCCCTCAGATCCTCTAGCCACTGAGCATTGCCGTTATGGGTTGCATCCTTCTCCCATATGCTCTTCCAGTATTGCTCCGTCTCCAGCCTTGGTGGTGCTGTTCTCTTATTGTTCCCTTGCCACTGAGAGTACACCTTTGCTGGTTCTGTGGAGAACAGCTGTTTTATTCTCCTGCCTTCTATCTCTCTGGTGTACCTCCTCAAGCGGCTGGCCAAGGCTGTGAGTCTTTGCTTGGCAGTTTCCAAGGCCTCAGGTATGGACAGCTTGCTGTATTTCTTAGGCACCTTATTTGGCGCACCTTTCTGCAACTCCGTTAGTTGGCTAACCTCCCTCTGTGCTACTTTGATCTTGCCCTCTAGCCTCCTTCTCCATGGAGGGTACTGCCCCTTGTGGCTGTTCAACTTGTAGCCAAGCATCTCACTGATCACTGCTGCCGTATTGTAGATCAGCTTGTTAGTGTTGGTAATCGTGGTTGTAGGTATTGCCCGTAGTGCTGCATTAACATCATCTAGCAGACCTTCTGAGGGTACTTCACGTAATCTTGGTAACCGGCTACGGGGGATCCAGGTTTCAAGCTTGGCCATGATCCTATTTTTCAGGTCAGTTCCTCTCGCACTCAACGATCCTTCTCCTATCTCACTTGGGGCTATGTACCCAATCTCGGGTGGGGGTGATGATGTCGCCCCCCTGACCTGGCGTCCTGACTCCTCCTTGCCGTAGCATTTGTGTTGTATCTCGTCAATCTCTAGCTGTGAGAGCAGTCCCTTCTTTCGAATGTTGGAACACTGAGCTACTAGTTGTTTCGCCGTCATTGTGGATGTTGGGTATCGAAGAATCCATAGGTCCCTCATCCTATTCATGTAGCCCCTTCCGCCGGGGTTACTTGCGTAGTAGCATTCCAACAACGCCCTGTTTTTGTCTCTTGCCCACCGATGCCTTCTTGTTCCAGTAGCCCACTTTTCGTCAGGGTGCCCTGGTTCCTCAAGACCTGACGCGGACCTTGTTGATCCGGGCGACGTCCGAGCCGGCATGCCTTCATATTTATTTGTCTCGCTCATGTCTGCGGTAGGCTCGCTATATATATATATATATATATATATATATATATATATATATATATATATATATATCTCATACCAGCTGGATAGCGTAGTGGTTAGACTACACGCCTTTGGAACAGAGTTCGATTCCTGCCTTGGGGCGTCTGTATCCAGTAAGGGTCTTAAGGCTAGACCCCCTATGCTAAGCAAGCCTACCGCAGACATGAGCGAGAAGTGGGCTACTGGAACAAGACGGCATCGGTGGGCAAGAGACGAAAACAGGGCGTTGTTGGAATGCTACTACGCAAGTAACCCCGGCGGAAGGGGCTACATGAATAGGATGAGGGACCTATGGATTCTTCGATACCCAACATCCACAATGACGGCGAAACAACTAGTAGCTCAGTGTTCCAACATTCGAAAGAAGGGACTGCTCTCACAGCTAGAGATTGACGAGGTACAACACAAATGCTACGGCAAGGAGGAGTCAGGACGCCAGGTCAGGGGGGAGATATCATCACCCCCACCCGAGATTGGGTACATAGCCCCAAGTGCGATAGGAGAAGGATCGTTGAGTGCGAGAGGAACTGACCTGAAAAATAGGATCATGGCCAAGCTTGAAACCTGGATCCACCGTAGCCGGTTACCAAGATTACGTGAAGTACCCTCAGAAGGTCTGCTAGATGATGTTAATGCAACACTACGGGCAATACCTACAACCACGATTACCGACACTAACAAGCTGATCTACAATACGGCAGCAGTGATCAGTGAGATGCTTGGCTACAAGTTGAACAGCCACAAGGGGCAGTACCCTCCATGGAGAAGGAGGCTAGAGGGCAAGATCAAAGTAGCACGGAGGGAGGTTAGCCAACTAACGGAGTGGCAGAAAGGTGCGACAAAGAAGGTGCATAAGAAATACAGCAAGCTGTCCATACCTGAGGCCTTGGAAACTGCCAAGCAAAGACTCATAGCCTTGGCCAGCCGCTTGAGGAGGTACACCAGAGAGATAGAAGGCAGGAGAATAAACCAGCTGTTCTCCACAGAACCAGCAAAGGTGTACTCTCAGTGGCAAGGGAACAATAATAATAAGAGAACAGCACCACCAAGGCTGGAGACGGAGCAATACTGGAAGAGCATATGGGAGAAGGACACAACCCATAACGGCAATGCTTAGTGGCTAGTGGATCTGAGGGCAGACCACAGCGACCTCCCTGAACAGGGTCCAGTAACCATCACAGTGGCAGATATCCAAGAAAGGGTCTCCAGTATGAAGAGTTGGACAGCACCAGGGCCCGACATGGTTCACGCCTACTGGCTAAAGAAGCTGACTGCACTCCACGAGCGTCTGGCAGCACAAATGAACCAGCTGCTAGTTAACGAGAGACACCCGGAATGGCTAACTGAAGGCCGGACGGTCCTGATCCCCAAGGACCCCAAGAAGGGACCGGCCCCCTCCAACTACCGACCAATAACCTGCCTCAGTACTACATGGAAGCTCCTGTCAGGCATCATATCGGCTAAGATGAACAGGCACATGGGTCAATACATGAGCGGGACACAGAAAGGGATTGGCAATAATACCAGAGGCGCAAAACACCAGCTACTGGTAGACAGAACAGTCAGCCGAGACTGCAAGACCAGACTGACCAACCTGTGCACTGCCTGGATTGATTACAAGAAGGCCTATGACTCAATGCCCCACAGCTGGATACTGGAATGCTTAGAATTGTACAAGATCAATGGGACCCTAAGAGCCTTCATCAGGAACTCAATGGGGATGTGGCGTACAACACTAGAGGCCAACTCCAAGCCCATAGCACAAGTCACCATCAAGTGCGGGATCTACCAAGGAGATGCTCTGTCCCCACTGCTGTTCTGCATAGGCCTGAACCCCCTCAGTGAGATCATTAACAAGACTGGCTACGGATACCGACTACGGAACGGAGCAGTTGTCAGCCACCTCCTGTACATGGATGACATCAAGCTGTATGCCAAGAGTGAACGAGACATCGATTCACTGATCCACACTACCAGGCTATACAGCAATGACATTGGAATGTCATTCGGACTGGAGAAGTGTAGTCGGATGGTAACAAAGCGAGGGAAGGTAGTCAGAACTGAGGGGATTGAACCACCAGAAGGCAACATTGCAGACATAGAGGACAGTTACAAGTACCTGGGGATCCCGCAGGCAAATGGGAACCATGAAGAGGCCGCTAGAAAAGCTGCAACCACCAAGTACCTGCAGAGGGTCAGGCAAGTCCTGAGGAGTCAGCTGAATGGTAAGAACAAGATCCGGGCCGTCAACACGTACGCCCTGCCCGTGATCAGGTACCCTGCTGGGGTAATAGGCTGGCCAAAGGAGGAGATAGAAGCCACTGACATAAAGACAAGAAAGCTCCTTACCATGCATGGAGGGTTTCATCCCAAGTCCAGCACCCTGAGGCTGTACGCTAAGCGGAAGGAAGGGGGCCGGGGACTGGTGAGTGTCAGCACCACAGTCCAGGATGAGACAACGAACATCCAAGAATACATTGGGAAGATGGCCCCAACTCAGGCAGCAGAAACCCAAGAAAGAGGAGGGAGACGAGGAACCATCATGGAAGGACAGGCCCCTGCACGGTATGTACCACCGGCAGATAGAGAAGGTGGCTGATATCCAGAAATCCTACCAGTGGCTGGACAAAGCTGGACTGAAAGACAGCACAGAGGCACTAATCATGGCAGCACAAGAACAAGCTCTGAGCACAAGATCCATAGAGGCTGGGGTCTATCACGCCAGGCAAGACCCCAGGTGCAGGCTGTGTAAAGATGCCCCAGAGACAACCCAGCACATAACAGCAGGGTGCAAGATGCTAGCAGGCAAGGCATACATGGAACGCCATAACCAAGTGGCCGGCATAGTGTACAGGAACATCTGTGCCGAGTATAATCTGGAAGTCCCGAGGTCAAAATGGGAGATGCCCCCAAGGGTGGTGGAGAATGACCGAGCTAAGATCCTGTGGGACTTCCAGATACAGACGGACAAAATGGTGGTGGCTAACCAACCGGACATAGTGGTGGTAGACAAACAGAAGAAGACGGCCGTAGTGATCGATGTAGCGGTTCCGAATGACAGCAACATCAGGAAGAAGGAACACGAGAAGCTGGAGAAATACCAAGGGCTCAGAGAAGAGCTCGAGAGGATGTGGAGGGTGAAGGTAACGGTGGTCCCCGTGGTAATCGGAGCACTAGGTGCGGTGACTCCCAAGCTAGGCGAGTGGCTCCAGCAGATCCCGGGAATAACATCGGAGATCTCTGTCCAGAAGAGCGCAGTCCTGGGAACAGCTAAGATACTGCGCAGGACCCTCAAGCTCCCAGGCCTCTGGTAGAGGACCCGAGCTTGAAGGATAAACCGCCCGCAGGGGCGTGCTGGGTGTTGTGTATATATATATATATATATATATATATATATATATATATATATATATATATATATATATATATATATATATATATATATATATAAGCACAATGGGTCGCCAACTGCTGCACCCACAAGAAAAAAAACAAACAAACACACCCTCAAAGAGATAAATATGAAACAAACAGATGTGTGTGTGTGTGTGTGTGTGTGTGTGTGTGTGTGTGTGTGTGTGTGTGTGTGTGTGTGTGTGTGTGTGTGTGTGTATACTGTTAGATATATAGTATATAATCTGCATCTCGGTTTAAGGAACATCCGTAAAAAAATATAAGAAATTAGAAATACTTTCTGTTGAGCTTGAAGAGTTTTCTTCTTCTTCGGCCATGTTCTCTTAATAATACACTCACTTGGTTGATTACTTTGCCCGTTTCTTTTATTGTTAGCAACACAGGAAGGGAATGAGATACAGCATTGCTGCAGTTCGCGCCAACTGAACACACACACGGAACAGGAAGAGGAAATGAAAAAACAATCACCAAAGTAAAATCTCTTTCAAAATAAAATGATAATCAGAAAACGACAATCAGAAAAAACGTCTCTCCCAACATAAAATAAATCAATATATTTACTCATGAGAACACAAATCTAACACTTTCCAAAGCAACTTCCTGGCGGGAGATTGCTGAAAGTATTGGAATAGATGTGAGGGACTGTACAAAAAGTGGAAAATGTGTTTGAACCAAAAAATAAACAGTGTGCAGCCAGGGGAAACAAAGCATTTTATTTCCCAGCATTTTATTTTAAAACAAATAAAATGCTTCCAAATCAATTGGAACCACAACACTAAGAGCTGACTACAAGGTAATTAACATGTAGTGGGCAAGAATATGCATAAATGCTGAACTTATGTGTAATTTAAGATATTACAAATGTGCCAGCTTGTGTATGAATTTCCATACAGACAGAGACAGGTTTTCACACACTACAAACTCCAACCAGGGTTTAAATACCTAGGACTTGCCACCATTTGGTTTTTAGAACTGAAGGCACTTCTTTGATGAGAGGTGAAATGTCTTAGAGACTCCAGTCGCATTCCTTCCAAGCTCCTTAGACTACCAGGATCTGGATGACTGAGAACCTACACAGACATATGACATCTCATCACTGGCCTGTGGGTGTAAATAGACTGCAGTGTCCTGACAGACGAGGTAGCTCTTCTGTTTTGTGCAATCTGCTTAGGCAGAAGTTGTTTGGTTTCCTTGATGCATAATTCAATCTTCTTAGCACTCAACCTCATATGCTATATTATCCTGTGTATGCAGGCAGACCTGATCCTTGGTATGGACCACACTTTGGCAGAACTTATATTAAGGTTCAAAAGCCTTGAAAACACAGTATTTCGCCAAAATGAGTCTCAGCTGTTCTGAAATTCCCATATCACCAAATCATCTGTTTCCCTAGCGACTATGTCTGGGGGGTTAGTGTTTGTTCTGTGTTGACACCCAATTTGTGTTGGAGTGGATAATAAGAGTCAAACCTTAAATGCTGATCTATATGCATTGGTTTATGGTACACATTCAAATCTCCTACATTACTGATGGCAATTTTATAGTCTAAGAAAGGGAGAAACGCTAAAAAAACAAAACAACATATGACATAATAATAAATTCAATTCAATTTTATTTATATAGTGCTAAATAACAACAATATTTGCCTCAAGGCACTTTATATTGTAAGGTAGAGCCTACAATAATACATACAGAGAAAAACCCAACAATCATATGACCCCATATGAGCAAGCACTTTGGTGACAGTGGGAAGGAAAAACTCCCTTTTAACAGGAAGAAACCTCCGGCAGAACCAGGCTCAGGGAGGGGCGGGGCCATCTGCAGCGACCAGTTGGGGTGAGAGAAGGAAGACAGGATAAAAGACATGCTGTGGAAGAGAGTCAAAGATTTATAGCAAGTATGCTTCAATGCAGAGAGGTCTATTAACACATGATTATTTAGACCTTACATGTGAGGAGCTGGATTTTGAATTCATTTCTGGATTTAACAGGGAGCCAATGAAGGGAAGCCAATATAGGAGAAATATCCCCGTCAGTACTCTTGCTGCAGCATTTTGGATTAACTGAAGGCTTTTCAGGGATGAATTGCAGTAGCCGAGCATGGAAGTAATAAATGCATGAATTAGTTTTTCAGCATCACTTTGAGCGAGCAGGATATTTCTAATTTTAGAGATGTTGCGCAAATGGAAGAAAGCAGTCCTACATATTTGTTTAATATGTGCATTGAAGGACAAATCCTGGTCAAAATGACTCCAAGGTTCCTCACAGTGTTACTGGAGGCCGAGGTAATACCATCCAGAGCAAGAATCTGGTTAGAGATAGATATACTATATGAAAAGTACTGACAGTGGCTGCAGTGGACAGATGTTTTTAACACCACTTGGTTTCGCTTCAGCTCTTTGTATGTTATAAACTTTGCTCCTCCCCAAGCTGGTTGGTGGAACAACAACAGCACAAGCGAGAGTGCCCCACAGACCAGTTGTACCACATATTTGATACACTGCCTCTATCAGCAATGGGCACTGATTCAGTGGGGGCTAGCATGAGGGCATTCCTTGACTGCCCATAGACTGCCTTTACACTTCCCCTGCTGAAGCATAACTTTACTTCGTTTATGGTTCCTAGAGTTTCTAAAAAAGATTGGAGGTATAGTCCTTAGCTGTAATGCTTTATTCATGTGGAACCAGTTTGGGTTCAGAAGACAAAAAACGTTAGTTGCTTTAAGATTAAATTTAACACTTTTGTTTTTGATCAAGCTCATATTTAGGCTTACAGCAGGTCAGGCTTATTTATATAGCACATTTCCAAACAGTCCATGTTGCACAAAGTGCTTAACAATGTAAAATGCCACTAAAATAAATAAAATGTACAACAATGATGAAGTAAAATATAAAAAAACAAACAAATAAATAAATAAAATAAGTCAATAAAAACAGCAAAAACAACAACTAAGGCTGTTAAAACCAAAATGTTTTGATCAATTTGTGTTAAAAGCCAGACCATAAAAATGTGTCTTTAGTAACAATTTAAAATGTTTAAGCGTTTGTGCAGATCAAATATTAAGAGGAAGGATTTTCCAGAGTCTGGGACCTGCCACAGAGAAGGCTCTGTCACCATGAGATTTAAGTTTAGTCTGTGGAATAGTCAAGGTTAGTTTTGATCTGGACCTGGACAGGTAAGAAGGGCCTCGGCCGTTAAGCGATTTAAAAAAAAAAGGGAAGATTTTAAATTGGATCCTGTACGGAACAGGGAGCCAGTGTAGAGAGGCCAAAAACTGGTAATATGCTCCTTCCATTTAGTGCAGTTAGCAGGCGAGCAGCTGCATTTTGGACCAACTGGAGACGATGAAGAGAGGTCTGGTCCAAATCAAAGTACAGAGAATTGCACTTGTCCAGTCTGCAAGTAATGAACAGATGAATAACACGTTCAAAGACACCAGCTGCAAGATATAGCTTTACCTTGGCTAGCTGTCGTAAATGAAAAGGTGACCCTGCATATCCCTTAATTATGTTCCTCTAGGCTCAGACTGCTGGGGTACTGACCATGTTACGCTCACATTTTTTCTTCTCTCTTTCAAGTCATTAAACTCATTTATTAAATGTATTCTCTTAGTTGGTGTTGTGTCCTCGTCTCTCTCTGCTCCTCTTTTCTATCTTCTCTTCCTCTTCATGACCAGCCAGTTGCAGTTGTGCGTCTCTGCTGCTTATATTGAAGAATGTTGCAGGGGTTGATCTTCCTATAAAAAGTGCATTGAAATTGTCTTTGTGAACTGTGAGTTGGCATTATGTAAATAAAATTGAAGTGATGAAATCAATCAAACATTACCAAAGTGTGAGACCACAGAAAGCAAAGTTTCTGCTGAGCTAAATTGTGACATTGTGACACATCTATCTGGGGACAGTACTATATTGGGTAGAAGGAGTTTCTACTTAAAAAGAAAAGAGGGTAGCAACTTATTTAGAAAAAAACGGACAAATAAACATAAAATAGTTTGTTTGTCTAAAAATGTTTACCCCAAAAAAGACATGCTGTTCTTGATTAGAGCTGTGGTTAGCAGGGAGATTGCAGAATGATACCAAACTTGCCTACATATCAAATGTGCCCACATAACAAGCTCTTAGCATATTGAGTTGCGTCTCCCAGGGTAGCATCAGTTACAGCGTCTTTGGGGAAATTACCCTACCCTACTTCCTTGAGGCCATATATGACACTATTCAGAGTGTGTAATATCAAAGTCTATTTTAATAAATAAATAAACAACCCCCCCCCCAAAAAAAAAAAAAACATTTTAGAGAAACTGACTGAGCAAATTCTTTTATATAAAGTAGGTCACAACATGAACACGTCTTTGTTATCAGCATTAATTTTATTTATTTTTTTCAATGCACTCCATGCCACCATTATGGAAGGATATGAATAAAAATTAATATATACAACATTTGAAACACGATGTTTGACTGACCAAGCCTACTTCATGATCCTCTTGATATCTGTAAAAATGTGTACATTAAACTTGTTTGTATATATAATAATCAAACCAATTAGGTATTGATTCAGGAGTGTAGATACATTCCTGCAGCATGGAAAATAGCTAGCTGAGATTGTTTGGGAATCAGATAAAAGCTTATCGGGACTCCTCTGGAGGAGCTGGAAAAAGTTACTGTCACAGTCTGGCGAGGGCAGACTGTATGAATTGAAAAAGGACCCAAAATGCAGACTCCAAGGAACAGGGAACAAAACTTGAATGTTAACAAAAAGCGAGCCGTTTAATATGGCTGGTAAAAAAGGTACAAACAAAGGGCAAGGCAAACTGAAGCAAAATTAACACAAACCTAAACTGGGAAATCTAAACAAACAATAAGAAAAACCTAGACAAGAAACTTGGAAGCATGGCATAGGAAACATGGCGTGGACAACAGACGACCTGACCATCACACACTGAAAACAGAGGACTTAAATACACAGGAGGTGATTAGGGGAAGTGGAGACACATAAGGAAACAGCTGGCACACATGAACATAATGACGTCACAGTGGGAGAGTAAAACTGAACATGATGAACACAGAACACCAAACCTCTTCACAATAAAACAGGAAACATAATGAGACATAGACATGACAACCCGAACTTGACAACGTAAGACACAGACATGAAACGCATGAAGAGCAGGGGAGATTTAACATGGTTGGAAACACGAGGGGAAAATAATAACTAGAAACACTTAGGCATAATAATACAAACTTGATAACATAAGACACGCAGCATGAAACACGAAGGGTGAGGGGAAGCTTAAATACAGGGGAAGAAAACACAAGGAGTCTAATAACCAAATGAACTTAGATAACCTAATGAACAAAATAAACTCAAACTTAAAACGCTGGGTCAAAAGACCCAGGACCATGACAGTTACTGGGCAAAGATGTCTGGACTAACCCTTTTAGCATGTGAATGAGCTCTGGATAAGAGTTAAGTGTTGATGGGTGAATGATTGGTTGGTGAACTAACTAAATAAAATTGGACTAATTTCAACAATTTCACTTGAATGAGAGTGCCATCTATGTTCACGATTGCCTGTTGCTGTTGTTTTAAAGACAACTAGCATTACCTGTTTAGCAAGCAACAGAACTATTTCTTCTTCACCTGGTGGTGTGTAACAGACAGTACCTTGGGGACTTAATTTCAATATACAAGTCGAGCTCTCTTCCTGACACCCAGCGTGTAAACAACAGCCTTTTATTGACAGAGCATGAAAAACAACTAGTCAAAAAGACAAGTGATGTGATGCAGTCCCCTCTCTACTCCCTCAGCTGAGAGGCAGCGGGGGGGTTGTAAGAATGACTGGCTAAAAATACAACCTCCCTGTGCCTTTCCAAGGTCACTCTGTCATTTTGATTTGATTGGACCACAGCAGTCACAGCTATCCTCCTTTTGAGCTCCACTAACAAGCATGACATTCTCTGCCAGTGATTGCTCAAGCATCTCCCATATCTGAAGCATGTATTATGTTCTTAGATTAATTTTGCTTCCTTTTCAGAACCATGATAAATATCATTTGTTTACCAGTTAAATTAGACAATCAAGGTCTTAGATTATCAGCGGAGCACTGTAGACTCTATTCCACATTTTAGTATTATGTCAACTCATTCAGAGATTTTTTTTCTCTCTGTTTAGATTTTCTACAGTTTGAAACAAAACACAGAACATAAAACAAAGGATGAAATAAACATTAAGGACTTTTCATTAGGGGACAGCATCTTCATGGGTGTCAAATATTCATTGGTGGATTTTGTTCCCTTTTTAGGAGTTTGATTCTGGTCGCGTTTTCTTATCATACACATGAAATATTAAAAAATGGAATATATACACATTAAGGCATGGACTCCACTAGACCCCTGAAGGTGTGTTGTAAAATCTGGTACCAAGAGGTTAGTGTTACGTTCCCCTAAAAGGGTCCAGGCGATGAGGGAAAGTAACAAAAAGTGTCCGGGTCGGGAAAAGGAGACAGAGAAGCAAAATGGTTAAATTAAAGAGTTATTAAAGGTCAACTGAAAGAGACGGACAAGCCGTGATCACCATTTAAAGAAACAAAACAAAACTCAAGCGTCGGTCAGTAAACTGAAAAGTAAGTCAGAAAAGGGTTAGTAACCGAGCACACTCCTCTCCACCAAGCAGGAGCAAACAATCACAAAATACAGCTCACTAGCTACTAGCTACTAGCTGCAACCACCAAACACTCACACAGCTCACTAGCTACAAACACACAGCTCACTAGCTGCATGGCACTCTGGCACCAGAGGTCACCTTTCTCTGCCCTTAAATACTTTTAATTGCTGATCGGAGTCAGCTGTACAAAAGAAAAAGGTGGCACCTAAGGCAAGACAGATGGTAGGGCATGCCCACACAAGCAACTTCAGGAAGAGGCCCTGCTGGGGCCGTAACAACAGATCCTTTAAGTTGAGAGGTGAAGACTCCATGGATCAAAGTAAGGCTCGCTTGAACTGAGATCTGAGGAGTTGGGAGGCCTAGTCAAACACGTCAAGCTCATGGTTGTGTTCCTTAAACCATTCCTGAACCATTTTTGATTTGTGGTAGGGTGTATTATCCGGCTGAAAGAGGCCACAGCCATCATGGAATACCTTTTCCATGAAAGGATGGACGTGGTGCGCAACAATGCTTACGTTAGGTGCTATGTGTCAAAGTAACATCCACATGGATGGCAGGGCCCAAAGTTTCCCTACAGAAAGAACAATAACACTGCCTCCACTGACTTGCTTTCTTCCCATAGTGTATCTAGGTGTTCCCCAGGTAAACAACGAACATGCACCCAACCATCCACATGTGCACATTGTGGGTTCTTTTGGCAATGGATAGGGCTCAGTTTGGCACCCTGACTGTGTCTATGCAGTCCCATACAGACAACAAATTATGATGCACTGTATATTCTGACACCTTTTTATATTCTGACACCAGCACAACATTTTTGGGCAATTTTGAGCTCATCTATCAGATGGGACCACATGGGCCAGCCTTCACTCCCCACATGCATCAGTTAGCTTTGCCGCTCATAACCCTGCTGCTAGTTTAGTGATGTTGCCTTGCTTGTGCCACTTTTGATAGATACTGACCACTGAAGTTTACCCCACAAGATCTGTAGTTTTAGAGCTGCTCTGACCCAGCCGTCTAGCCGTCACAATTTAGCCCTTGTCAAATTCCCTCAAATCCTTATGTTTGCCCATTTTTCCTGCTTCTAACACATCAACTGTGATGACAAAATGTTCACTTGTTCCCTAATATATTGAAACCACTAACAGGTGCCATGATGAAGAGATAATCAGTGTTATTCAGTTAACCAGTTTCATGCACTAAAAGCTAAAAACAGACTAAGCTTGAATCTGTTCTTTCTTATCCTTCTCTCATTATTCGGAACCTCTTATATGATGGCTTTTTCCCTGTGCCTCTGAGATTATTACTTGATTGTTGGAATCAATAGCAACAAGAATTTAGAGTTGTACTGTGATATCCATATTGCAGTTGTGTCTGATTACTGGCAACCATGGTTACTGCTATGTACCATGAATGTAGACAGGATGTTTTAGTGAGTGAAAATGTGAAAATGTGTTTAGAGTTCTGGAGAATGCAGAAAGGTTTACATTTTGCCTGAATAGGTGCATGTTATTATTAGGAAATATATTAGTGTCCATGCTTAGTTACACAAAGATATAACGTTTTGTGACTTCGACAACTCTGGCTTTAGTCTCAAGATGCCCCACTATTCCATTGATCTTGCGTTGTGTTACATCCGTTAGTTTTATTGTGCTGAAGTAATGCTGGCAACCAGACATAAGGCGTTTTCATCTACTTTTTTAGTCCATATTATGATGACAGCCACTCTGCACTAAAGTCAAATTATGGTCTATCACCACTTTCTGTCATGAATCGCTGTGCGGCAGGCAGGAGTTGGACCCAAAATGCAGGACTCACAGACTCGGGGAGGTGAACTCAAAACACAGCTTTATTTGCTGGTAGAACAAACATACAAAACTAGACTAAACTGGGAAACCATAAACTAAGAACTCACAGGGAGACACAGGGAGATCCACTCAGCATGAGGGACGACGCGACACTGACTCAGAGAAACACAGGGTTTAAATACACTGGGAAGTAACGAGGGGAATGAGACACAGAAGGAGGGCACAGCTGGGAGAAATCAGGACTGACGAGACAAGCAAAGCAGGACGCATTCACATGAGACACGGACCATCAAAGTAAAACAGGAAGTATCACACAGAGACGCGAACTTGACACAGTGGAGACAGCAACTAAGAAATACAGAGACATAAACCATAAGGCAGAGGTCTAAGAACCAAAATACACAGGGAAATACTCAGCTGGGAACACAAGAGACTAGACTAGAGAGAGTAACAAAAAACCAACCATGAGAACATAATGCACAATGCAGAGTGACAGAAAACAAGAAACTCAAACATGCAAAGACACACAATTACACAGAACAGAGGGGACACAGAGAGACATGAAGGGCAAGGGATCAAAACTAGAAGCCATAGAATAAATCACACACAAGTACAATAATACAAAAATCACAAAGAACTAAAAACGCTGGGTCAGGAGACCCAGGACCGTGACACTTTCGAATATTAGATCAGTCCAGATCAGTCAAACTGGAAAATTTAAAGAACGTTGAAAGTTTTGCAAAGATAGCTGTAATTTTTTTTAATGTTGTTTGAGTAAAGTGCTGTTTGGCATGATGGGAAAAAATTTGCGTCTAGACAGTTGCAATATTTTAGAGGCCTTGGGGGGCTTAGGATTGCCTATGTCCGTGCCTGATAATAAGCTTGTGTAAAAGTCTTTCACAATTTATTTGTACTATGTTCTAAAGAAAGTACAAGCTGCTGAACACCAGATTGTTAAAACATGTCAGTAATATCACTATAATATAGACTTGCAGAGGCCTTGGGCAACATGTTGATGCAGTGTTCAGCAAACAAACAAGGTTCTTCATTAAAACCTCATCTGAGGCATTTCTGTGTGGAGTTTGTATCTTTTTCCTGTGCTTGCATGGGTTTTCTCTTGGTTCCCGAGAGTCCTTCCACGCTTCATACTGCTCTTTCTAAATCTGCTGTAGGTGAGGATGTAAGAGTGGTTGTCTATTTCCCTGTGTGTTAGCCCTGTGGCCGAAGGTAACAGTCTGCCCAGTCTACCCTTGGATTGGCTTGTGACAGCTGGAGTAGACTCTGGCTCTCCTGCAACCCTAAGCTGGATAAGTTAAGAAATCCAAAGAAGTGACTTGGTTTGGAAAGCTCCTTCTGTCTTTCCAAGGACTCTGAAAGCTTATTCAAGCACACAAAAAGCAATTATTAAGACAAAACGAGCTCTCATTGGGACCCTCCTTGCAAAGAAAGATCATTACTGCAAAAGAGAAGTGTATTTACCAGCCTCAGAAACTAATTGTTGAAAATGTGTTATTTTATATATAACCACTTACAATAATAAAATAATAAATAGTAAAGTTAAAGTTGAAAACCATTGAAGCTGTGTGACATGAGGACAGATTTCTTTTAAGGAGCCTAATAAATGCTCTTCTAGAGATATCCTGGATGTTTGTGCACACTGGTAGTTGTTTACCTTCCAGTGCTCACTAGCTTGAGGTCATAGTCTGCCTTTTTGAACACATCATCCTTTAAATATATGACAGGTTTACTTCCCTGACTCACCGTTGCCATAAGAAGATGACTCTATTATCTCAAAGCTGTAACATTTGTAAGTTGATACAGTGGGATGAAAAAAGAAAAAAAAACTAACAGGGAATTGAAATACAGCTTCTGCTGAGGGCTCTCACTGTGAGTCAGAAGCTTCGACTTATGGAAGATGGGGGTTGCTCAGATAGTCCTCAGGGGCATGATGCACATGTTCATTCAGGCATGTAAATTTACACCATTGGTGCAAGGGGACAAATTTGCAGGTTTCAAGAAAAAGCTGCTGTTTATGCTTTCTTTTTAAAGACTGGCCAAAGATGACAAAACCAGATATGATTTGAAAGGGTATAAACTAAAGACAAGAGGAATATATATTGCTGTTTTATGCACGTGGCATAACTCATACTTGTGTACATACACATAAACTGTCACTGCTGGCACAAAGAAACTGTTTCTCATCTCATAAAATGAGGATAAACAGCTCTAGGCACATCTTTTACAACTGCAGCATTTACAAAGACAAAACAGAAAGTAGTAATTTACTTTTGTCTTCTATGTTTCAATTTAAAAAGCTCCATTCACTGTGTCCACAGACTGTACACGTGCATTTACGATTGCTCCTCTGTGATGACACCTGAGCCACGAGAACAAAACACAACGTGACACTTCATATGTGGGTGGGCTGGGAGGAGGGAGGCAAAGTTTCTGCATGGTAAGAAGACTTAGTCAGCCACCCCCATGCAGCTTAGCTGGCTCATAGACACTAACTCACAGCTGCTGTTGGTACTGCGTGTGGTTATGCTTGAGCTAAGTCAACCGCACAAATAAAACGTGTGAGATAACAAGAAGAAAAACAACATCCACAGATGTTTGTTGTAGGGCTAAAAGAAGAATAGAACCGGAAATGTGACATGAAACTCAAAGGGGAAGCATGCTGTGAAATATGTTAAATAGGTTGAAAAAATGAAACTTCATCTAAAATAATTGCAAAAGAAGTCCGGGATGAATTTGAATAGTACCAAGCAGGTGCCTAAATGTCTAATTCTGTTACCCCAAATATAGAAAAATAAAGCCGGAGAATTTGTGTTTTGATTGAGGCAAAGACTATTAAATTGCCACATAATATTCATTGCAGGATGTTTGTTGATTTGACCTTTGACCTGAATGGAGATTAAGATTTGAGACTGTGCCTGTTCTGAATGAACATGTGCTGCAGATAAATGGATAAGTGGGACCCTGGCAGAAGAGCACAGAGTAGGCAGATTCATGGTCAGACGACAGAAATATGTCAGCCTCCTGGCAATGTGAGGGGACACCTGGAAGTAATGTAAGCAGGCCTCCCCAGCCCACCTTCCTAACTCTGCTCTCCAATTTCTCTTTATCTCTGTGTCTCATCCTATCTCCCACCCTCTCCTTGTGACTCATCACTAGAACCTTAATCACCAATGAGTGGGCACTGCCTCCACTTTCCATGAAGCAGGAGGCTAAAATCAGGGCCAGTATTCTGTTGCCCCCTGCTGTTTATTGTGTGGCATTGCATCAACAAACACTATGCTATGAGATTTCATGTGTTCCAGTTTTCAGAGGAACAAACGAAATAATCTGAGCTTCCTGTGTGCAGTTATGTACTTAAAAGGGGCATTCAGTGGTGTACCATTGCCCAAGAATATAGTTTTATAATCGATGTGCCCTAAATCTGGCTTGGTGGTTTCTCAGTCTTCAACAGTAAACCATCTCAGTAACTGAAGATGGTTTGTCCCCTGACGCTCTTGAGTTATGCAGAAGGACAATAATCAATACACAACAGCAAAAAAAAGAAAAGTCTGATGGCAGAGCAATATTTGGGTATTACAGTTGGATCCAGAAGTATATGGACAATATAAAAAATTTTGTTATTTTGCCAATGAACGTCATCACAGTAAATTTTAAATTAATTTTAAATAAAATAATCAAGATGTGATTGACGTGCAGATTTCATCTCTAATTCAAGGGACAAAATACCACAAAAAATATATAACTGTCTAGAAATTACACCATTTATTATATATAGTTCCTCATTTTCAGAGGCTAAAATGTTATTGGACAAACTAATAAAGCTATACTTGGAACATGGCAAGAGTTTTAACGCCCCAAATCCCACCAATCTGACTTTGTCTGGGGTATTAGGCTCCTGGGAAGTTCTAACAAGCCTATCTCTAATATTTTTTCCTCTCCTATAGGTTATCATTGGTGGCTCTTTAAAGGTCCCCAATAAGTTTGAGTCATTTTGAAGGATATATCAATGTTTTAAAATTATTTCTTTAATGTTCCTGGTTTTTGGTGTGAAGGTTGTACAAAAGACACGGTTAGGTTTAAGTTTTGGAGATTTCTTAGTTTCTAAATAGAAACCTGTTACTGAATTCACCTTCTGTTCAGCAGATTTTAAGCAGTCCTCTTTGTAATCTCTTTCTTTAAATTTGTTCATCTCTTCTTTGCTCTCATTGTATTTCTCAGAAGTTTCACAGATATGTTTGACTCTATTCAATTGGCTTACAGGTAGGCTTTTTTTGAGGTGGCTCGGATGGAAACTTGCAGCATGAAGTAATGTATTCCGATCAGTGGGTTTAGAATACAAGGAGGTGGACAGAGATTTGTCTTTTTCTGTTACTTTTATGTCCAGAAAGTTCATTTCTTCAGTGTTGTAATTGAGGGTGAAACGTAAGCCTACAAAATGTCCATTTAGGAATTCTACAAACTAGTAATATAGAGACTTGTCCTTTCCAGAGTAAAAACACATCATCTATATACCGTTTCCAAGACATAATAAATGGTAAATAAGGGTTATTTTAGTGATTATATAGAATTTGTTCTTCCAGGCGACCAACAAAAAGGCAAGTAAAAATGGGGGTCATTTGGGTTCCCATTGCAGTGCCAGAGATCTGAAGGTATGGTGTGTTGTTGAAAAAGAAATAATTCCTCTGTAGGACAAAAGCAGCCAGTTTAGTTAGAAGAGAGCTAGATGGTAATTTCGTAGACCTGGTATCAAGGAAATGTTCCAGGGTCTCTAGGCTTTGTTCCTGATTAATATTGGTATACAGGGATTTAATATCCAGGGTACACAATATTATATCTGGTTTGAGATCTTTGAGGAAAAGCAAAAAGTGGGAGCCATATTTTATGTAATAATTTAAGGATGGTAAAAAGTTCTTAATGTGGAAGTCTACAAAGCTTGATATTGATATTCTCTGTTAGACTACCAATTCCAGAAACAACAGGTCTGCCAGGTGGTTCCTCTAGTTTTTTATGAATATGGGGTAATATGTATAAGAAAGCCCTTAAGAGATGTTCATTAAGTAAAAATGTTTTCTCCTTCAGAGAAATCTCCCCTCTTCAAGTAACAGTTATAGTTCTTTAAAGTATTCTTTTGTAGGGTGAGATTTAAGTTTTTTTATAGAAAGTTTGATTTGTTAATTGTCCATCCATCCACTCGCTTATCCTTTTCAGGGTCGCAGGAGCCTAGCTGTCATAGGGCGAGAGGCGGGGTACACCCTGGACAGGTCGCCAGTCTGTTGCAGGGCTAACACACAAAGACAGATAACCATTCGCACACACATTCACACCTATGGGCAATTTGGATTGATCAATTAACCTATCCCCACTAACTGCATGTCTTTGGACTGTGGGAGGAAGCCGGAGAGCCCGGGGAGAACATGCAAACTCACACAGAAAGACCCCGGCCTGATGGTGGAATTGAACGCAGGACCTTCTCGCTGTGCAGCAACAGCGCTAACCACCATGCCACCATGCTGCCCTCTATGAAAAATGCCATTATATATAAGGTAAGATGAAGAGTTGTGGTGAATTGACTGACTGCATTCCCAAGACTTGTTACTCCACAGTAATATCACATTAATCTGCAATAATGTTTTTTTATACAAACATTGGGTTGAATTGAAACCATCCTAAATAGAGTCAAATATTAAGGTTGAAAGTATTAGAGTAAAAATAGTAGCATTGTACCACCGTGCTGCCTTTGTTAAACGTCTTAAATTTTAATTTTCATATTGAATTTTGTCCATTATGACTATGGCACCTCCTTTGTCGGCAGGTTTGATGACAATGATGACAATGGATTTATTCTGTTCAAGTTCTGTCAGTGCTTGTTGTTAGTCATCTGTTAGATTGTGTGAAGTAAAGGTTTTCTGTTAAATATATTTTTCAAGTTCTATGAGTCTACAGTGTGTATCTATCAAGTGGTTTATGTTCTTAGGACAAAAGCTGCTTTTAATGTAAAAGGTACTTTTGTGTACATTATTGTGGGAAGGTTCATTGTTCATAAAAAAAATTGCATCTAACATTTCTAAAAACATTATGTAAATCTCAAAAGAGTTCAAATTGACCTACAGAAGGAGTTGGTACAAAAGAAAGACCAAGTTCAAGCACTGACAGCTGAGCAGGGGTCAAAGCAGTGTTACTCAAGTTAACAACAGCTAACTTCTTCCCAGGAATCGGGATCGGGTCCATGGACGGTTCTGTGAGTCTTTTCATTTTTCCCCACCGTGTGCATTTGGATTTGGGCCTCTTCTGGACAGTGGTTCCAGGTGGGGAAACTCCGTTTGGTCCAAGAAAGGATATATGGAGTGGTTGGGTAATTTGTGCTGTGACCTTTTCTTATTTGTGGTAGTTAAAGGAAGCCTTGGATGTGTTTTCTTAAAACAAACTTTCTGTTGCGTTTGGTATGGTTCAGTGATCGTGGCAGCATTCATAGTTGAATTGAGTATCTTTGGACCATGGGTGTGTGAATCCCTTTTTGCATAATCTCATCTCTTAGGAATTTGGCTCTTTTGAGGTCCTTTGTTTTATTTTCATATTCCATTAGTCTTAAATCAATTTAAGAAAGAAGGTGAAGTTGTGCCAGAAATTTTTGTTGCTATCTGGAGTTATGGAAAGACTGCACTTACCTCAAACAGTGCCTGAATACAGGATAACGCACTTTGAATTGCCGATTTATTTATTTTTATTACATTTAACATCCATGATTTTGAAAGGGGAAAAAACTCTTTCAAACAACCTGGAACTTCAAAATGAAGGAATGAAGCATAGCTTTATTAAGCATTCCATATTTGTTAAAGTGCTTGTGGTTTTGTACACTTTCATGAAAACTTCAATGCAAGGATTTACAGAATTCACAAGGTGATGTCATAATTTTGATTAAAATTGCTTTAACAAGTGGAGAAAAGCTTGTTTAATAGCCTCTAGCCTCTATGGTAGGGCTGGGCAATATGAGGAAAATCTAATATTGCAATATTTTTTGGCTACATCAAAATACACAATATATATTTTCACAATATGTCTTGACCCCAGCTCCCCCGGTACCAGGAGCTGCAGTTTAACCCTCCATGAATTCAAGTTTTATATGTAAATACCAGCATATACTGGAAACACTCTCCAAAGTGCAGCTAAACCCATTTTCGGTTAGTATGTTATTTTATTTTAGTTATTTTAAAATATATATTAAAACCATTGTTGGTTTTAATCTAGTTTAAACCAAACCACTCCACTGGATTTAGCTACACTTTGGACAGTGTTTCTGGAATGCAGAAGCTAGCGAGCTGATTGGAGACCAAAAGTCAATCAGAATTTTTGCATCAAAGTCTGTGATTGATTGGTTTTGTGGCACATTTATAACGGTGTACAGAAAGAGCTGAGTGCAGGGTGCAGAGATGTTGAGGACAGGAGCGACACACTGAGAGCAGGTCCGCAGATGTCTGTGAGCACACAGTACACAGATCTGACCACAGAATCTTTTAACGGACTTGACATGGCGGACATTTAAGACACTCCTCCTTTTCTTCCTCTTTTTTTTTTATCTTTAAATGGTTTGGAATATTATGCTTTTTTCGTTTTCTGTGAATTGGAATGGCACTTTGAGAATACATGATTTGAGAAGCTTGAAAAATCTGTTGTTTGTAAGTTAAGTGTGTCTGATACAGCATAAGATACAGTGTGCGATGATAATAAGGGGGTGTTAGGATACTAAAATGAACATGAGGCTTGATAAATCATAAAGTCAAGACTGATCAAAACAATGAAGCTATAAAGAGGAGCAGTGCACATACAGTGGTGAAGAGAGCATATATTTTATTCTGCTACCCTCATAAAAGTCAGCCTGTGTGTATCTGTCTAAATGTATTTACTGCGTACTTTCACACTAAGGAACTCTCATTATGACATCATTGCAAATTATGATGCATTGCAATGTTGAAACTGTATTTCCTGCTTGTCTCCAAGTGTTCAGTCAATACTGGCTAGACAAACCAGATCAGGTGTAATAAATCACTCCAATCGAAATGATGCAAAACTGAGCTCGATATATAATTCGATTATAAACAACTTTGTGTAACTAATACATTTGCTCTTAATAATAAAGTACTATAGAGTAAAATAGTGTTTTTATTTAAAATTAAATTATTCAATAATAAATTACTTTAGTAATGTTATAAATAAATCAATGAATAAATAAATATAAATGAATAAATAAAATGATATTTTTTTTAAAATGCAGAATTTATTCTACAACATTATTTAAGCACAGAATTCTTTATTTCAATGTATGTGGCTCTTGTGGTCCTCCATTGACCTTTGACTGAGCTCTGACCAGAAATCTCCCACTGATTTGATTCTCAGCTCAGTCCACAGCTCAGTCAGTGATACAGTAAAGGAAAACTCAGCAGGAATTATCATTTAACTATTTTTAATTTTCTGTTAAAGGTTTTCACATACGATTTTTTATGGTGGCACATCATATTAAATTAATATATATATGAATTTAACTGTAAAAAAACAAATGAAAACTGCTGCAAATCTTTGTCTGGCAAAGTAATTTAAGAAAACCAGGTTAGTGTTTCTTAGAGACACATGGGTGTTTTATCATTTTTACAAAGTGCGCAGCTCCTCGCAGGTTCATTGAAAATAAACAGGTAGTTATTCTGTAAGAGATCACTGATGGGATAATAAAGCTGAATCCATTTGTTTCTCAGTGAAATCAGCTCTAAACATTGATTTATACAGCTGTGGGTATAAAAATGAGCTGGAGACCTGATTCTTCCAGAATCCTTTTCAAACCCAGACTCATGTTTCCATAAATCTGACAGAAAGTCAGTCTGAGTCTCAGAGACAGTAAATACGATTATCGTTAGATCTTCATCTTATAATATAAAGCACCTTGAGGCGACTGCTGTTGTGTTTTGGTGTTGTGGGTCCACAGAGGTTGAAACACATATATTTAATTTTTCCGATTTTAATGGATAAAAAAAGTTGGATATCATCTGCATAGCAGTGAAAATATGTGCTATCACAGGGGCAGTATCATAATTAATGAGGAACTCCTATTTACAGTCTATTAGATAGATATGATTCAAACCGCTGCAGCGCCGTACCTACCTACAGCATGCTCTGACTATAATATTCTAATAATAATAGAATATTATAGTCAACAGTATCAAACGCTGCACTGAGGTCTACCAGGACAAGCACAGAGATGAGTCCACTGTCAGAGGACATAAGAAGATAATGTATAACCTTCACTAAAGCGGTTTCTGTAGCAGGACAGCAGAGTGAAGACTTTTTTAAAGTACATGATATGTCATTTATATCACCAAGTAGAACTTGAGTCATGACTCGACTGATGATTCCTACCAAACTCTTCATTAAGTGGTTTGCAGGACGTTCTTCAGTACAAACTCAACTGATAATTTTGCGACTAAACGTTAAAACCACGAATTTTCTCTTTGGACTTCAGCCTCAATTTCAAACAATATCGCAACATTCATTTGGACAGCAGCAGATTTGTTGAGTTTAATTTTAATTAAATAATCGCAAGTTCACAACAACAGTCAACCAAAGGCGCTTTGACCCGACAATAATAAATCTGATTGTTGCACACACTACAAGTCCTGCAGTAACACTTTTGCAGACATTTTTCTTGAACATTTAAAGCTGAATGTGAGAGTTTGCCGGTGAATACATTTATATGATCCACATAAATGTCCTTCCTGGTGGTTTATTAAAAGGAGCACTGCATCTGGAAAAAAGTGGATATGAGGATGTACTTTTTTGTTCACACCTGTCAGATTCATGTGAAACATATTTCCACCTGCACTTTTTAATAAATAGGACATCAAGCTTTGTAGGAGATGCATTCACAGCTCCTGGTAAAAAGACAAACTGTTACGCTCCTATCAAAACTCGCCACTTTTTATAAGCCTGTTTTGATTTGGTTGTAGAACAAAGAAACATTCTTGCTCATTGTATCCTCTTCATTGTAAATGATTGTATGTTTTATCAGTTCCATCTCCAGCAACAGCTGATCAGTCTGAGAAGGCCATTGTGCGTCACAATGTGTTTGCTGACTCATCATTTTCTACTTTTGCCTGAATGTGACTCTGCAGACCCAGGCAGATGACTCTCTGCTGTGTGCAGCTTCATGTGTCTCTTTAGATGTCCCGTAACAGTGAAACGTTTCTCACAAACAGAGCAGCTGAATGGTTTTTCTCCTGTGTGAATCCTCATGTGGATCTTCAGGCTCCCCTTTTGGGCACAGCTTTTCCCACAAATATTACAGCTGAATGGTTTCTCTCCTGTGTGGACTCTCATGTGTTTGGTTAGGTCTCCTTTTTCTGCGCAGCACTTTCCACAGTAAGGACAGCTGAAGGGTTTCTCTCCTGTGTGAACTCTCATGTGCTTCTTTAGGTCTGTTTTCTGAGCACAGCCTTTCCCACAGACAGAGCAGCTGAAAGGTTTCTCCCCTGTATGGTACTTCATGTGTCTGTTGAGATGTTCTTTAACATGAAAACTTTTATTGCACACTGAGCAGGTGAACGGTTTCTCTCCTGTGTGGATCCTCATGTGTCTGGTCATGTTTCCCCTCCCACTGAAATTTTTCCCACAGAACAAGCAGCTGTATGGTTGCTCCCCAGTGTGACATCGCATGTGTGCCGTTAAGGAGCCACTGTCTTTAAATGACTTATCACAGTCTGTGCAGGGAAATGGTCTCTCTCCTGTGTGGTCTCTTATGTGTCTGTTCAAATTTCCCTTAAGGCTAAATCTTTTCCCACAATATGAGCAGGGAAATGGTCTCTCCTTGACTACAGTGCCAACATCAATGTCAGGATTTTTAACATCTCTACCTGACTGGGCTTCCTTTGTTTGTGTCCAGTCACTGTCATCAGTTTCAGTCGAGTCCAGAGAGTTGTCTTCACTAACAGGCTGTAACAGTGGATCTGGATCTGAGTTCCTGTCTGCTTCTGGTCCTCCCTCCGAGCCTCTGCTCTCCTCAGTCCAGCAGTGATGAAGTTGTGAGGACTCAGGCTTCTCCTCATCATCTTCACTCTTCACGTGCACAGGGCTGAATGTGAACGTGGTGATTTCAGCTACCTGCAGGTCCTGAAGCTGTTCTCCTGTCTGACTGGCCCAGGCTTCTTCCTCTTCCTCTTTAATCTGTGGGGGCACTGGGTCTTCCCCCGGGTCCAGGCTGGAGCTCTTCTCCTGGTGTTCACGGGAAACTTCATCTTTGCTCCCCAACGGCTGCTGAACATCTGAAGGAAACACTGAAACAGACACAAAATGTGATCTCAGTTCTCTTTCAATCCTAGCAGAAATATGTTGTACCATCATATATGTTATAATGTCCACTACAGATTACAGATTGTTATGCAGAAGAAGCAGCTCGGGGTCAATTTGTGACACCATCATAGGCACATGACTAATTGGGATGCCAAGAGCCAGAAGCACACTTTCTTAACCCTGTACACTTAAACCTATCTCTGTTTTGGAGAAAGTAAGAGAGCAGAGGGAACAGAATGAGAATATATTTGATCTGTGTGATTATTTAACTTTACAATGTGGTGCCAAATCACATAAAGTTGACTCAGAGTGCTTTATTTTACAAAAGGTAAAGATCCTACACTGTTAAAGAGGAAATCAGGGGCTCAGGGAGGGGCGGACATCTGCCATGAACAGCTGGGTGTGAGGAGAAATCAGAATCAGAAAGACTTTATTTATCCCCAGGAGGCAATTACGATACAACAGAGCAGCATGACGTTGAAGATAAAACAAGAAAGAGAAAAGCTGTGAGCACAGCCAGTGAGGACTTCGACCTTTCTGGGGCAAATAACTAAATATGTAATTTGTGGCATATGTGAAATTGGATTAATAATCAGCTGCCTTTCTCAGAGTCTTTCCTTCGTGTTGTTCTGGTCAGTGCTCAGTGCAGCAGCTTATGAACCAGGTCCTCGCCTGCTGCAGACTGGTCTAATGGAACTATCACCAGATGTGGTCCATCACAGAGAAGATTATCTAACTAGCTGATAGCAGGACCACAGACACTCTGTGGAAGTGCCTAGTTTATGCTCATGAACAGAGGTGTGCACCAAAAGTCAGCACTGCTTCTGAAGAAAAAATTTTAATATATTTTTTTGGCTTTATTAGATAGGTGCACAGTGAAAACTGACATAAAAGCGAAGGGAAAGACATGCGGCAAAGTGCCGCAGGTCGGACTCAAACCCGGGCCGGCCACACTCAGCCATGCGGCATAAGGTCGCCTGCTCATCCAACTGAGCTAAACTGGCACCACCTTCTGAAGGAAGTTGAAGAAAAAAATTGCAAAGAGCCAGTATAAACATAGGGCTTTGCAGATGTCACAGTTGGAGTGTAACAAAATAAGTGTTGACTGTACACACGACTGGACCAGAATTATAGATAATTAAATGTTGCTGGGTTTAACATTTGGTGCATCTATTTATCCCTGTTCTGTCTACTCTGTATGTTAATTTTCCAACTCTGGGAATAATAAAGGCTCTCTGATCTTATCTCATTTTATCTTGCCTCCTTTTTTTTCTCCTGAAATGAAAACATTATGAACTAAAAACTTTCCATGCTCGATCAGTTTATTGCTAATAACAGCTCAGAAAGACAAGAGACGCTGTCTGTTGCAGTTTGAGTGATGTACAGTCAGGTCTGTGATTTGTGGCACTCTGACACAGTTTCACCTCTGTGTACGACCAAAGTGGATGTTAAATTAGTGAAGATGTGAATAAAAGTGTAAACCTTCTGCTTGAGTTCAGGATTTTACCTGACCTGGTGAAAAAGTGATCATTTCTTTTTCTCATCAATAATTTTACTTTGTATCTGCTGGGATGCACGCAATCTCAACTCTTGCGCGCGGACATCAGCTGACAACGCGAGCTCGGTTCGGCTGCTCTCGGCTGTTTCCGGACACTGACCTGCCGCGCGCAGCCGGACTTCGGGCTTGAGCACGGCATCGAGCAGCCTCCTCTGGCGGCAGATCTCCCGCTCTGAGCGCTCCACTCTGTCCTGGTACTCCGCCACGGTCTCCTCCAACAGTGCGACGATCTCCTCCGCGGCCGCCGTCAGCCGCTCGGTCAGCAGCGCTCTCAGCGCCGGGAGCTCGGCTGCTTCTTCTCCCTTCTCCAGCCGCAGCAGGAAGTCTTCGGCGGCGGCGCTGATCCGCTCGTGGACCGACACCCGCAGCAGCTGCACGGCGCACATTCTGCGGCTTCTCCCCACCGGGAGCCTCCGGGACAAAGAGAGCCAGTGGAAAGGTAAACACGCTGCGAGTTCCGCGTCGAGGAGCGCGGTGCGGAGAGAGCGAACAGCGCCCCTGCTGAAGCGGAGGCTGTCGGAGTCAGAGGAGAGTTGTGAGCGTGCGCCGGTGTTGTGCCAAAAAGTGATTGTCTGCCAAAAACTGATTTCCGGTATTTGCCAAAAAGCGATTGCTCATATTTAAAGTGCTATAAGTAACTTGTTGGGCTATAATATGTTAAACATATGTCAAATGCATCCCTTATGGATGACATAAAGTCATCTTGAGCCACAAACAACATTCGTGTAGCAAGATACAAGCCGCAATCAGTTTTTGGCAGCGACTTTTATATAACCTTTATTTATGCAGTAAAAAAAATCTCATTAACATTAAAAATGTATTTTGTAAGAGTAAGTTGCCCAACAGGACAGCAGAAATGGCAGCAAATATTACAATAGTTCTGTAAAAATATTTTAAGTGGGGATAAAGGACCGGATTGGTTATAATGTAAGTACAAGTTGTAAAGATACTTAAAAAACAGATAATGTTTTAATTCTTTATGTAACCCCTTTGTATCCCCTGTTCACCGAAGTCTATTTACGAACATACGTAAAGATATTACACATAAAAAATACACAGAAACACTGGAAATCAGTTTTTGGCAGACAATCACTTTTTGGCACAACACCGGCGTCTCCTTGCTACTTTCTGGTTGTGCGGGACATTTTTAGCCAGAAGTAAACCGCCTGTGAGTCAGCAGATCAACTGATCAGAAAGCCATGAGAAAAAGGTTGCGCATTCAATGATGAGCAGGTGAGGCTGAGGAGCATCACATGTGGTAGAATTTATTTATTTTTAAACTACCTCATAATTTTGATCACATGTTTAGGTATTGTAGAATAGAGCATTGAAAGTAGACTGGTACACTCTGATACTAACAGACACAAACAAACAGAAGACACCGCCCCACGGATTGTGTACGGGTTGTGATAGGATGCTGTTCTATATGGCACAGCAAAGCACAGAAACTATAAGATATCAATTCTGGCAGAGCTCTCCCTCTCCTCATCTTTCTTGCTCTCTACAGGCCTGGCCAGAGAACAAGAGACAGTTGCCATGGTGAAGTGGGGAGAGTTTTCTTCCTATCACAGGGAGAAGCTCGCTGCATAAAGTGCAAGATGACCTAAGGGATGGACCCACACCAGGGGGACCAAGTTTAAACTGCAGTCTTCACCCAAACTCTCAACCAGTGATATGAATATTCTCTTTCTGTGTCTCCTAACAAAAGTGTGTTCTGCTTGGGTTCGGAGCGCTTTGTCTGTTTTGGCATATGGACCAGAGGAAGAGGCATGGCACAGTTAGTTACCTGAAATTTAAACTGCTTAATAATAAATTTTGAAAAATTATACTTGGATTATATATTTTGACTTTATACTGATTGTCATTTTTGTTTGTTGAATAATTGCAACTTTATTAATAAAGTTTAAAGAAATAGGAATCTGGTTCAGATTGAGTCCACAGTAATCCATAGTCCTCATGTGGTCCAGCAGCTGCCTTGTTGGCTCCGTTATGAGCAGCAGCCAGATGGAGCAAGATTCTGTCCTCCTAGTTTACTGTCAGAGGACTAGGTCATCACTGAGCTGCTGTTTGTCACTCACCTTGGACTTACCTGACACAGGTGCCGCTGTTAGCTAGAGCTCATTGGATGCAGTCAGGTTGTTAATAAAGTTTGTCAGTAATATAAATTCTTGTTATTTTTAGTTTTCTTTTCTCCTTTTTCTAGTTCTGCAGCAAGTCTTTTGATGAATCACCTGTTTTCTTCTCTGGTGAGACATGACAATCCCTATAAATAAGACAAGTACCCCATTTAAAAAAAAGCAAGATCTTAATCAAATGAAAGGATAATTATTCATAAAGACACTGGTGACACACACAGTAGCTCCAAATTTCCTGAACATCTCTACACGACAAGCAGCAGGTGAAGTGAGGACCCGGTCATGGACTAGCAGTTTCTAATAACTTACTGTGCGTTTATGGTGACTGAGCATGGGAACGTATCTTTATCCTGTATAAAACTGCTGATCTTGTCAGTTGCTTGCTGTATAAGCTTCCATTTGGCCTTAAAGTGACCAAGCTATTTAAATTACAGACAGAAATTTCATTTTATTTCATTCCTGCTGCTGGTATCCTCAACCCACGTAGTCATATCTGAGGATAAAACTCACTTCTGTCTACACCACATCCCTGCAGACCTTTCTCCAATCCACCTGTCAGATTCCCACTCCACTCTCTCCAAGGTGGGGCTTCAGGGGGTACATCCATGGGCTGATATGACTCTTTCAAGCTCATTATGATGCTAATGCATCCTTGTATGAAACTGCAAAATAGCACAAAAAAAAAAAAAAAAAATCACAAGACTCAGTGCCTCCCACTGGCTTCATCCTAGGGAGAAGCAGTTTGTCAGCTTGTGTTGTTGGTTCAGTTTCTTCTTTCTTTTGGGTAGTTTCCATCATATTCATACCAATTCTTTGTAGCGACTTACAAGACATTCTAGCCTCTAAGTTAGCATGAGGAAAGCATTGCCATGTCCAAACCTGTGAGATACAAAAAAAATGAAAATGCAGGAAAATCAAAATGTGGAACACTGGCTGAATGTGTGGGATGTAGAAAGGGACACCTGGTCAGGTATGAATCCAGTCACTGGGCTACAAACATTTTATAAATAGCAGCGAGTTTGCCCAATGCCTGCCTGCCTGTTCAAACCTCTGGACTTCACAACACACTCTGAAGCTGCTCAGCTCAGCTAGCTACAGTTCACTGCAAAATAACACAATCTGCTGATTATGTTCACGAACATGCACATATTTCCCACAACCTTCGATTATATTCACTCCACCAATGGAATAATTCCTGTAAAAATCTAAAAATAAATAGTTACAGAAGCAGATTCAAATTAATGGTAGGAAATATTTGTATGAATAAAAAGGTCACAACAGTACATGAATACATACTTGTAATAATCGTGTTAGGGCTGCCACAACGATTATTTTGATAGTCGACTAGTCACCGATTATTTTTGCGATTAGTCGACTAATCAGATCGTCATCCATTGGACGTAAAACGTACAGCTGATTGCACCAGCAGCATCTGCTCTTATATAACTATCATTAGCTTACAGCTTTAAGTGTTTAAGGTATGTGCTAACTAAAAATAAAGACAAGATGATAGTTTATTAAATTTTAATGACATTTGCTGATTGTTTCAGTGGAGTTTGATAAACTCAGCCGTGTGCTCCTTGCTATCTAAAATATAACAGCACACCGGAGTATATTCTCGAGCGTCTCACACTTCTGATAATCAGTTGTCTGCTTGACGTTTATTCAGCTGTGTAAAAATTATAACTTTAATCTCAGCCAAACCGATTTACTCAGGAACAAATAAAACACTGAAAAAAGCCAAACAATAACATTTTTAAGTTATCTAAATGACTATGTATCATGTTTAACCTGAGTAGCGAAAGACAGCAGTGGGTTTGAAAACGATTTCCCCACCGGCTCTAGTGAGCCTTGAACCCCAGCTAGCTATCGAGCTGGTGGGTAACAGACGTCTCTGAAAACCTCGGAGCTCTTTTGAAAATATCTGGTGTCTTGATAAACTGAGCAGATATTTGAGGTTTACACAGCTACATTCTCGCCTGAAAATATGTTAAACGTTTATTTTGTGACCCAGAAAGAATAATAAGAGTAATATTAAAACTAACTAGCTGCCGCCATTGTTGGAAACTGAGCAGGGCCACGCTAAGAATTCTGGGATAGGTAGGGCCACGAAGTATACACCCGACCCATCCTTCAAATCTGGGGAAACGAAGGGCGCATTTGTCGGCCGCATTTGTCGGAGTCTTCAAACTTGGACAGTCTTCGTCATGTCGCTGTAACGTAATCGGCCTACAAATGCAGGCACAGGAGGATGCGGTTCCTGAATTTGGACACAGCTACGATACCGGACACTGCTTCTTCTTCTTCGGGGTTTAACGGCAGCTGGCATCCTTGTACATGCAGTGCTGCCATCTTCTGTTTCAGTCCGTTATTACACGCTTAAATCCTACTACTTATTCCTGTGTCTTTTGGGATCTTACAAAGCTTCAAACGACGTGTCGACTATTAAATTAGTCGTCGACAATTTTGATAGTCGACGTAATCGTGACTAGTCAACTAATCGTGGCAGCCCTAATTTATGTACTGTATTCACTTGAAACTTAAACACAACCTAAAATCCAAAATAGACTTTTTTTATTTCATTTTTAAGATTTGTAGCTGTGGACAATCAACCTGTTTACCAGCATCCTTATATGTTTAATATGTTGCTCCATAAACACCAAGAAATAATATGAGAAAAACTCAGTTGTTAAAAACACTGAAAACTAGAAATTATTTCTATCTGTGGAGCTCCCAGAATACGTCATTTGTAAAAATTACCGATTGTTAACTAATTTCTTAATGCATGTTTCAAAGTTTTAGCTCGAAAGTTTTGAGCCTCCACCCTTGCTGTTCCTAGACTATCAGAAAGTGCCGCCCCCTGAAGGATACTTCTTTTAGGCGGGCTGTCTCTTGTGAAGCTTCCTTGTCCTGAGTTTTACACATTTCATTCAGCTGATTTAAAAGTGATAGACTGGAATCTTGACTGTTGTAGTTTTAATTTTAAAAAAACTCAAATATTTCTGCATAAAAGCAGCCACACTGTCTGGCAGGAAGCTCAGATCTTTATGGTAATTTCAATTCTGTCCAGCTGACACTCTGTCTATATCATCTCTGAAGATATGGGAACATAAATATACTTCAACATGTTCATGAAGCAACAGCTTCTCAAACTGAGGACTTAACAGGAGCTGTGTCTGCAGCTCACAGCTGGATGAAGTCAGGCTGAACTTCCTGTCTTTGACAGTCTTTGACAGGCTGCTCTCCCCTGTGGACCTTCATGTGTGACTCCACTGAGCGTTTCTCCTGGTACCTCTTCCCACACTCCTGGCAGCTGTAGGGTTTTTCCCCTGTGTGAGTTAGCATGTGTCTCTTCAGGTCGATCTTCTGTACGAAGCCCTTATTGCAGAGCTGGCAGCTGTAGGGTTTCTCCTTCTTGTGGAACCTCTCGTGTGTCTCGAGTGAGATTTTCTGGCGAAACCTCTTCCCACAGAGGCTACAGATAAATGGCTTCTCACCCGTGTGGATCCTCATGTGAGAGTCCAGGTTTCCGATCTGCCTGAAGTTCTTCCCGCACACCCTACAGGTGTATGGCTTCTCCCCAGTGTGGATCCTCTTGTGAACATCCAGGTGTTGGCTCATGGTGAACTTCTTGCCGCAGACCTCACAGGAGTATATTCGTGGTTTCCCTCCCATGTGGCTCTTGATGTGCCTCTTTAGGACTGTGTTTTCTATGAAAGTCTTCCCACAGAACTCGCAGATGAACGGCCGCTCACCAGCATGCAGCTTCATGTGCCTCTCCAGCGATCCCTTTCTGGGGAAGTCCTTCCCACAGTCTTTGCACCTGAATGGTTTCTGGCCCGTGTGTGTCCTCATGTGGATCTCCATGTCTCTGAAGCTTATGCCACAAATGTCGCAGATCCGGCTTGTTTCTCTGTGACTCTGGATGTGCAGCTGCAAACTCTCAGAGGACTCTGCACGCTCTCCACAGATGCCACAGAGACAATCAGGGTGGTTTAGATGTGTCTCTGCATGCCTCACAAAGTTTCCTTTGTTGTGAAACGCATTGCTGCAGACCTTGCAGCAGTGAGAAGGGGTCAGGCTGGGTTTTCTGTGCCGGCTACTGATGGTCGTTTGCTCATCTGATCCATGGCACCGGATATGTCGCCTCAGCTCAGCACTCTTTGCAAATTCTTTTCCGCAAAAGCTGCAGCTGAGCGGTGTCTGTCCGTCGTGAGCTTTCATGTGTCGTTCAAGCGAGCTGCCTTGACTGAACTCTTTGTGGCAGATGTTGCAGGTGAATGGCTTCTCTGCCGTGTGGATTCTCATGTGGGTTACCATGTTGCCCTTCTGATTGAAGCCTTTCCCGCAGACAACGCAGCTAAAAGGTTTCTCTCCAGTGTGCATCCTCATGTGCATCTCCTGAGCTCGGATTGAGGGAAACTTCTTGCCGCAGACATCACATGTCTTGGTGCTGTCACGGTGCATCTGGAGATGCAGCATTAGGCCATCACTGGACTCAAAACGCTCACCACACAGACCACACAGACAGTCGGCCTCTTTCAAGTGCTTCTCCACGTGCTTCATCAGAAAGCCTTTCCTGTCAAAGGACTTCCCACACACTCTGCAAAGGTGAGACACCAACTGCTTGTCGTTCTCACATTGTTCTTCGTCTCCTGTTGGATCATCTGGAGAGGCCAGCTGGCGATCCAGTTCAGAGATGGTCTGTGGTCTGGAGGATGTGCCAGGCAGAGTCTCCTTCAGTTGGTTGTCTATCGAGTTGCTTGGCTTCAGACGTTTCTTGTCAGAGAGACTCGTGACGCCAACTGACAAACACAACTCTGGAGAGAAAATACATGACATGTGATTATTTAAATCATGTGACTCTATCACTTTTTTTTTTAAAGGTTTATGTGTTACCTAAACACTAGCCCCGCCCATACTTTCCCTCTGATGCCCTTTCTGCATGGTCCACGCCAGAAGCCTGATTTGTTTTGCACACACTTTTGCTTCTTTTGTTTCCTGTCATTGCTGTAGTTTAAAATTAATCATTTTCTTGCTGTCGTGGGATTAAATTTACTGAACTACTGATACCTGAACTTTGTATATTACATTAACGTTTATATCAGAGTTTGCTTCAGTAATGTTGAGGCGCGGGATTTGGAGAGACCAGTTACTGATAGTGTTCCAGTACATGTTTTTCCATCCAAGTATGTTTTTACTGCATTGGTGGTGTTTTTTGAGATCACTGTCATGCTGAAAATAAAACTCTGCAGTAATGCTTAAACTTCCATCTGTTAATACATTCAGTTGCTTTTTTACCAAAGGAACAATAGTGCAGGAACCACAAGTAAAGCCACACATTAATTTGATAATTTCTATCCTGCAGACAAAGCTTTTACCACCACTCACATTTAATTATTAGTTATTATTAATCTGTGGCTCTCTTCCAGTGGGTCTTTGTCCTGTCTTCCTCACCTCACCCCCCACCAGTCGTAGCAGGTGGCTACCCCTCGATGAGCCTGATCCTGCCACAGGTTTCTTTCTGTTAAAAGGGTGTTTTTCCTTTTCACTGTGGCCAAGTGCTTACTCATGGGGGGGGGGGGGGGGGGGTCATCTGATTGAGTCAAAGTAAGCACTGTACACCATATGTACAGTCATACACAGGAATTTAAAACTGAAATGCTCCCATGGCCCTCATTGTGCACTAAAACAATATAGAGATAAAAATAAAACAACAGTCTTATATACAACACAATACAATACAATCTTTTATAAACAACAGTGTCCAACACAATCCAAGTGTTCGTGGGCAAGAGTTTGTGTGCAAGTGGGGTGGAGGAATCAGTGAAAAGGTGGCGATGCTACATGACAGGTTTGCCCTTGCTGTTCTTAGGCTCACCTCATCCCCGGCTCTGAAGGCCACATTACATGTTTCCCCGTATAGGAATTTTCACGTGTTTCTCCAGTTTGGGCAGTCTTTTGGTCTGCATGATTCAAATCGCCCACCAGGATGAGAAAAGCATCTGGGTGGGCCTTCTGCTGCTCACTGACATGCTGATACATTTCATTCAGTGCCTCACTCCAATTGTTGTTAATGGAGCAGGGAGGGATATAAACAGCAACAAACAGTATGGCTGAAAATTCTCTCAGTAGGTAGAATGGTCTGCAATTGATGATCATAGTAGCAGAGGTGAACAGTGTTTGCAAGCCACAACAGGGTCGCAGCACCAGGCATCATCGATGTAAACACAGAGTTCCCCTCCATGAGCCTTACCCCCTACCCCATTCCAAAAGTGCATGAATGGCGCTTTTGGGAATGTTAACATGTGGAAACATGTTAAGCCATGTTTCCACAAACACGAAGACCCAACACTCCCTCATTGACTTCGAAGTGGACCAAAGTAAGCGAGCCTGATCCAGCTTGCTGTCCAGGGGAGTGCACATTGGGACAGTTCAATGGTGGGAATAGCGGGTTTGTGTGGATTAGCCGCTAACCTACTCCGGATGCCTCCGCGCTTACCCCTCTTCTGTTTCCTCTCACACCGCCTGAGACATTTCCACTGTGGGCGAGATCTAGTAGCAAGGGTCGGTGATAAATGCCTCCGAAGCAGTCCGCAGTGCTCTAGTGTAATTTGTAGTTCTTCCGTGTATCGTGAATTTGCTTCTGTTGATTTTGAGCACCGGGAGGAGGCCCCGGGGCAGACCCAGGACACGCTGGAGAGATTATATCTCTCGGCTGGCCTGGGAACGCCTTGGTATTCCCCCGGATAAGCTGGAGGAGGTGGCTGGGGAGAGGGAGGTCTGGGCCTCTTTGCTTAGGCTGCTGCCCCCGCGACCCGGCCCCGGACAAAGCGGATGAAAATGGATGGATGGATGGATGGATGATTTTGAGCATGCACTCACGACTGTACCTTACAACAATATAAAGCACCCTGAGGTGACTGCTGTTGTGATTCAGTTCTTTATAAATACAACTGAATTGAATTGAACTGAATTAAATGTTTTTTAAAGCCCTTACGAATAAGAACTATTTTGCTCTAGAAGTACAGAAAGGACCACATAACATCTCTTTGTCTCGGACCATCTCCAGCATCTTTTTCCATCTTCATGCATCTGGTCTCCTTCTGTCATTGCACAGTTTCTTATGTCTGCTCCTTTATTCCAGCATCATCACATCAACACTGTTTCAGCTCGGTCTGTATTTTAATCCTAAATTTGAAACGAAGTCTCAAGCATTCTTGAGCCTCGTGTTAGTTTAGTACTTACTTATGTGAAACTAATAAACGTGATGTGTTTACTGGCTAAACTCCCACACTGACAGGTAATGTTTCCTGATAGCACTGTGTGCAAATACTTCAATAAATCCATGTAGTATTCGGAGTATTTAAATGCAGAAAGGAGATAAAGTTATCATTGAAAATCAGTTTATACATATACATTCAGATCTGTCGTATATAAACAGAAGAATGAGCACTAAAAGATCTGGGGGAGGACCGTGAGCGCGCCAGTAAATGGGACTAATTGAGGCTGCAGTGTGGTGCTGAATGTGGACACTGACCTTTGCGCTCCCCACCGGGATCTTCCGCGCCTCTCTCGGCCGCTCTGCTCGCTTCGAACGCGTTGAGGATGAGCTCGATGGCCGCCGACAGCCGCTCCACCAGCAGCTCCCGTAGCTCCGGCAGCTCGGCTCGGCTGCGTTCATGCAGCAGCCGGAAGATCTCCTGAGCGGCCGCCGCCATCCGCTGCTCGATGGTGGCCTTCAGCCTGCGGCTCTCGGACCGCTTTTTCGACATTTTGCAGCGAACAAAGAGCAGAATGTAAACAGGACGAGACACTTCCGGGATCGCCGGGCAAGCGTCACTGGAGGCGGACGCTCATTTCCTGCGTGAACCGGAATGTGACTCTACAGCTGCTGTTATGCTACCAGCTAAAATCCGACAGAAACGTCCGACAGAGAAATAAGGTGTAAAATTATTCAGGTTTCAGTTTAAAGTGTCCAGCTTTCACTTTTCTTCCAGTGTCGTGTAAACGCCTCAAATGTCAATGCATCACGTGACACGAAATTTGTCAAAAACACCTCAATTTAAAATGTCTTCACTAATTCACAGAGATCTACAGCTTCAATAATAAAGCTTTAGGTAAATTGTCAATTAACAACGTCTCCTGTTAATTTCTGCATGTACCAGAACCATTAACAAGCAGATACTGAGTTTAAATATAGAGGTTAGTGAAGACACCATCCAACTTGTCACATAGTGTTAACGTCTGTCGAACTGACCGTTACTCTTTAATACAATAAAATAAAATAAATCTTTAAAAAAGATTATTAAAGAATCTTTAATAAAATAATTCTGACGTTTCACAGGCACATCATGACCAGATTTCAAAAATCAGAAGAGTCTGGAGCTGGATTTCTAATAATAAAAACTGCAATATCGTATTGGTAGGAAGTATATGGGAACAGAAACCTCTGGACTCGTTTTTTATGCTTGGAGAGCTGACCATTATTTGCGAAGGACATTATGGGCTGGTGGAGTGGATATTATGCTACTGTCCTTAGCACTGCTTTTTCGGGTTTACCTCTGACATGAGACAGAAAGCAAGTGATCTGAGAGGTCTGGATTTCTTATAATGTTCCCAATGATGCTGCATGATGCTCACACTATATGAATGTTAAAACTGCACCTTCATTCAAAGCAGTGTTGGGGGGGGGGGGTATTTAATTTTATTTAGGGCAGCTAATGAGACAGATTTCAGGTCTAAAAGCTTCAGATGGGAGTATAAACGTCATAGCTGTGCAGATGTCCCATCTGAAAAAGAAGAAGGATGTGCCAGACCAGTGGCTGGTCAGAGGATCCCTGGGACTTGATTCAATGCCTTCAAAGTGCCTTTTAAACAGTCTGTGACCTGGAGAGTCAGGACCTTCATGACTAGGTACTACAAACTGATCGACATCCTGCAGTCCTACTTTTACATCAAGATCTTCATCAAAGACCACCATGTTCCCTCTGATGCCTCCATCCTGAGCTTCAAATGGGAAGCGAGGCACTTCCTGAATGAGAGCCAGGACAATGACAAGCTGATTTAAGTCCACTGCACCTATGGCGTGAACCACATTGGGTACCTGGTCTGTAGGTACCTAATTGACGTGGATGGGCTGGATCCACCAGCAGAGCTGGAGCTCTTTAACTCCTCCGGCAGAGGTCATTGCTTCAAGAGGCAGAACTGCCTGACTGACCTGCAGAGCTCCACCAAGAGGAGCAAATAAGGCATGGAGGACCCTAAAGAGTTCAAAAGCAGTGGGCTCCAACAGGTGTCTAATCACCTTTCAGTTATTTATGATGATGAGTGAATGAACAGCGTTCCTCCGAGGTCCTGCTGAAAATCTCCAGTCGCGAATCTTATCCAATTCTTTCTCTTTTCCCAGCCTGCCTCAAGCAGCAAAATAATTCATGCTCTCGAGTTAGAAAGCCACAGTCTGCAGTAGTTTGCTGTAACCAACTTTTGGAAGAGAGATGCCCCTAACTTAGAGGTACACATATTTATAAAAGAGATGTGCTTCTACCCGATTGGTCAAAAACCATTGAGAAGGGCCGTGGTTTAGATTTTAGACCCCCTTAATGGCTCTCTTCTTCTCCTCCATCAAGTGCAGCTTCACCTAGGGATGGACACCCCCCCCCCCCCCCCCCCCCACACACACACACACACACACAGTCTTGCCTTCCCTAACCTGTTACACAGTTTCATGACCCTAAGCCAGCATCTATCTGTGAGAGCTTGTTTCTTGACCTTGCTCTAGTTCACTCCCGCATTCCTGCACACAGCTTTTTTTTCTCCTTTTTTTTTTGTCAAAAGTATAATCATGGTTTTTATTTATCAAAGTTGATTCATCCCGATCACTTTCAGCTTTGTCTTTTAATTTTTGGACTCTCTAGAGGAGCTTTAAAAGGAGGCTCTCATCTGAAACAAGAATTTTCTTCTTTGCTGCCCCTCTCAAAGGCTTGTGTTTATTATCCATTTTACATCCTCTGATCCAAGAGTAGGAGAAACTGTGGTAAACTAAACTGTTCAGGGCAGACTGAAAATTTGGCTCACACACTGACCTCGTTATTGGGACTGTGCTCATGTTTGATATCAACATCCCTTATTTGCCCTCACCCAGAGGTGGGTAATGGCAAATAAGGAGAACCAGAACTGGTCCACTTTAATACGTCTATCATCAAGGTCATGTGATGTGACCAAAAGCTCCAGAACAGCAGCAGTTTTTTGACTACTGAAAACAAACCCTTGCTGACTTTCTGACACCTACAGGAGAAACTAATGCACAATGATCAAAAGCAGCATGGATAAAATAGAGTTCAGCTTAACAAAATGGAAAACATCAAAAAAATCCCTACCCCTTACTGGAGTTAAAGCCATCACAGCCATTTTTAATCTATCTGGTGAAAATAATGATATAGTATTCCTCTAACACTGTTTTTTCTAGTCACAGAATTTACGATTACCTTTGACAGTAAATGTTTTGTAACTGGTAGTCTGGGATTTTATTACTCTTCCTGTTAAAAGAAAAATTGTATTTTGAGAAAAGAGAAGGTGTGGAAACTATCAAAGTTCAAACCAGATCTGTCCCTTCCTTTATTACCTCCAAATGAAAGAAGTTTAAATTTAAGCCAACAATATTTATCTGTGTGCTGATTTTTTGACGTTGAAGCTGAACAGTTAAGTCTGCACTTTTAACGAAGGGCTTCTTTACATACTTCAGGGCTTGTTAGAGGCTTAGAGAGCCTTATTGTCATTTATTGTCATTGTGCAGTTTCTTGCACAGCGAAATTGGGTAGCTGAACCACAAAGGTGCTAAAGTAAGAAGAAGAGAAACCAATATACAACGAAGGCGGAAAATAAATAAATAATTAAATAAATAGAATAAAATAAAAAACAGTGTATATGTATACATATGTGAGTGGAACTATATACATGGTGTATGTGTAGGAAACATTGAAACAGACTGGGACCAAAATAATTGCACATGAGCCAAAAATATTGCACAGAACATAGAAAGACTGAGATATTGCACATAGATGATCAGCAGCAGTGTCAGGGTGGATGTGTTGGGGAAGTCTTTACACACTCTTAGTTTGCATTAAGAGTTCTGACAGCCCACAGGAAGAAGCTGTTCTTTAGTCTGTTGGTTTTGCACCTGATGGTTCTGAGCCTTTTTCCAGAGGGCAGGATGTTGAAGAGGTGGTGGTTAGGATGGAGGTGGTCCTTTATAATTGCCCTGGCTCTGGAGAGACATCTTGAGCTGGCAATTAAGTCCAGGGAGGGGAGCGGACAGCTGATCACCTTCTCTGCAGTTCTGATGACCCTCTGTAGTCTCTTCTTGTCAGCTGTTGTGCAACCAGCGTACCACACAGGGATGGCGTGCACCAGCACACTCTCGGTAGTGGCACGGTAGAAGGACTCTAGGAGTTCAGTCTGCAGCCTGTTCAATCTCAGAACCCTCAAGAAATGGAGGCGCTGCTGGGCTTTCTTTACTAGGGCTGATGTGTTTGTGGACCAGGATAGGTCCTCGGATATGTGGGTGCCGAGGAACTTAGAGGACACCCTCTCCACATTGTTCAGGGCCCTATTTCAGGAAGCCGGTTTAGTGCAAACTCTGAGTAAGTATACCCTGAGTTAACGAAAACTCTGGGTTTTCGGTTTCACAAAGCGAGTTCAGATGAAGCCTGAGTGAGTTACTATGACGACACACTCCGTGAAGCTAACCTGCCCCCTAGCAGGTTTACTACAACTAACCCTGACTGTCTCCGCCTCTTTGTCGGAAACCTGACAGTAGGAAGTGTCGGACATGGCGTGCCCCTACCTCGAAGAGCCAGTAGATCTTGAAGCCCAAATTCTCCGCAGAGCTCTCCGCCGGGAGAGAGTGATCAGAGCGCGTTTGGACATTTTATCATTCCCTGATGATTTTCTGTGCGAACGTTACCGTTTCTCAGCACAATCTATAATTTATTTGAATAACATCCTCAGGCCATATATTGCGCATGTGACACATCGCGGACATGCTCTCAGTCCATTACATATTCTTTGTACTGCACTCCGTTTCTTTGCAAACGGGAGCTTTCTGTATAATATTGGTGACGCTGAGCACGTTTCCAAGGCTACCGTCTGTCGGGCAGTCAGGAATGTTACAGTTGCACTGAAACGTCTCCTGCACTCGTTTGTGGTGTTCCCCGGTCACAGACCCACAAGATTTATCAAAGAGGGATTCCACAAAATTGCAGGTATCAGGATGAACAAAACCCAATGCATGATGTGGTGATACTTGAACTACTACTTAAATGGTACATTAATTTCCAGGGTTCCCAGGCGTGATTGGCTGTACAGATGGCACTCACATTCCAATCATTGCTCCTTCAGTAAATGAAGGAGACTATGTGAACAGGAAGTCTTTCCACAGCATCAATGTACAGGTACATAGTTCCCTGTAGCATTTCACACTAACAAGTGATGGCATCATAGTAATGGATGCTAATTTGTGTTCTCTGCACTGTGAAGATCATATGTGATGCTGCCAACATCATCACAAATGTGGAAGCCAAGTGGCCAGGCTCTGTACATGACTCACGAATCTTCCGGGAATGTACACTGAGCACCAAATTTGGACATGGTGGGTCGAAGTTACTGTGAAATATACAGAGACCAATTGCCACAGGGACGTTTGCACTGACATGTATTCTTCTGTCCTAGGAGAGTTCACTGGCCACTTGCTTGGTGATAGGGGGTACCCATGTTTACCCTATTTGCTCACCCCTTACCCTGACCCTGAACCGGGCCCACAGCAGCGTTATAATCTGGCCCATTGCAGGACACGGGCCAGAGTTGAAATGACCATTGGAATGCTCAAGGCCCGGTTCCAGTGCCTGCAAAGACTCCGGGTCGCCCCAGAAAGGGCATGTGACATTATTGTGGCATGTGTGATTCTTCACAACATTGCCACGATTAGAGGTGAACACTGTCCAGCTGAACCAGACATCAGCAGTGATCCACACGATGAACATCCTGACCCACCCACGAACGTACAGGATGGAAGAGCAGTCAGAGACACCATATGCCACAACCATTTCCTGTGACCCGTCACCTCAACATGTTACAAGACAAATACACAGATTCTGTGGTCAACTGGCTTTATTGGTCGCCCTGTATGTCCTGTACACAAAGTATAAATGCGTATATTAGTATGTTGTACAAACACTGACATGATTCGTCCATCTCTGATCACTCCACCCACCCTTAACTGTTGTTCCAGCAGTACAATCTCCAACTTGGACTTCTGGATCTGCAGCTTGAGGTGTACCATTTCCATGTCGCACTTCTGTATTTTCCTGACCAGATATGTCTTGTACAGCTGCTTCACAGGGAGCTATTGCAACACAGGACATAGCATTGGCATCCATAGTACATGCCTACTTAGGTTGGTTGTAAATCAGTGCTGAACATCCTACTGTGGACAGGTTTGTTGTAGGAGTGGCTGGACCCTCTTCCTCTTCATTTCCAGCATCACTCTGCCAGGGACATAGTAAGTCCATGGTGTTATCATAGTACCACATTGTAGTCAGTTGTTATATTTTCCACTGTACGCTGTAAACCTCATGGTGTGTCTCTGTTGCGTCCTCCTCTGTAACAGCTGTCACTGTTTCGTCATCATATGCCTGTGGTGGAGACATTTAACAACATTGCTGTTCTACTGTTGACACATGTAGTCTGTGGAGTATTACGAGTACTCACAACTGCATGTTGGTCTGGCTCAACAGGGGGCTGCACCAGATGCAGTACACCATCACCATCAACTGGAAGAATATGGGGTTCATACAGGTCACTCATGACTTATGTGGGCGCAACTGGCAATTACCAGACATACCAATCACCATACACCTCATTGTCAGTATGCTCTCAGAGACAACCGACACTGAGGGAAGGCAAAATCAGTAGGTGTTAAGGTGGAAACGCTTTTATGAGTTTTATGTTGCATTACAGTATATGTTCATATGTTACTCTTAATAGGAAAAGAACAAAATGTACTACTCGCTCAGGAAGTTCACCCTGTGAGAGATTAACACACACACACACACACATGTATGCAAAATTAAAGGACACTGCTATGCTATAAATAAAGACGAACTACTGCAGCTCGGTGTGAGTGAGTCTCTCCCTGAGCCCTCACCCGTGCAGCACGTTAACAGTCTCCAAGTGTCTCAGTGTTGTTTATTCACCTGACTGTTTGATAACTGTAAATCTCTGACAGTAGGACAATGACTTCACTACGACATAGTTCATTTTGGTCAAGGTGACTGTGAAGAATGGATGTATACACATCATGTATTGTTTTGAATTTACCTCTTATGTAGGCACTTGTGCCCTGTGGGGTTATTGACTCAGAGGATGTCCCCGCAGAGATGCCTTCGGCCACAGGGCGCCCACTGTTTTGGCTGAGGGCCAACTGCTCAGCCTCTGTGAGTGGTGGTGGTGGAGGACCCCCACCTGTTTTTCGGGCCTCCGCTTTTTTTCTGTTGGCTGTGACGGCACACATTTGAGCATACAGAGTAGGCAAATGTGTACTTGTAATGTGCTCAGATAATTTCAATGAGTGCTTACAGGCGGTAAGTTAATGTAGCCTCTAACTGCAATTGATTTACATGGGACAAACAGACCAAGCACTATGGCTCATAATACAATTACACCTTACCTGTTTGGACTATGTTTTTATATTTCATTTTTACTTGCTGCCAGGAACGTTTGGGGCCTGTTGGGTTGCACCTGCGCTCACATCACATCACAAAATAACATGTATGACATAAAAAATGGAATAACATATACTAAGATAACGTGTTAAATGGGTGGAAATCCCTAGATCAATGTTTAAATTAACACTCACGCATTGACTCTGTCGGCTATGTTTTGCCATGCATGCTCCCTTTCTTTTGCAGCTGCGGCTGTGTTACTTTTTTTCTGCAAGATGTGCATGCTGTCGGCATATGCTGCCATCAGGGTTTCGGCCTCAAGCGCTGTGAAATACGTCGACCGCACCTTCTTTCCCTCCGTCTCCATGGTGACTCGCGTAATCTGTGCTCCACTAATCAGGGCTTTATGTATCCTCGTGCGCGCGTTTAACTTGGGGTTAAAGCAACTCCGCATTGATTGAACTAATTGTTATCAGCCTTTCTGAAACCGAATATTCCGAGTTGGACAGTTCGGGGTTACTCAACCCTGAGTATCGTTTTTCACTCTGAGTTTTCTAAACCGGCTTCCTGAAATAGGGCCCAGGTGTTTGTTCTATGTTTGCAGAAATATCAAAGAGACCACCTATAATAACATTTTGGAAGGAAAGCACCATGTCGGTCTTTAAGCCTAGATCTTTGCAGACTCTGGTTCTAACCAGATTTAAAGGAATTTGTTAGAATATGATGATATGGATGTTTGGGTTTTCATACTGAACAAATCAGGAGTGTTTGTAGAAACATTTTGATTATTGTTCAATTCTGGTTGTTGAATTAGAGGAAAAGGAAATGTTTATTTTTTTTTCATAAGTACCAGCAGTCCATTTGGAATGAGCCCCAGTAATGTCATTTAGATTCAATTTAGACACTTTTTGGTGGGTTTTTGTAATTTATCATTATCCTTTTCTGCTTGGATCATTTCATGTACACATTCGCCAAATAAGGCTTGTGTACTCCAAGACTATTAAATTCCTCCACAGGAAGAGGAAATATTTCTCCCTGCTGAGAATTGTCACAATAAAAGCATAGAACAGTCTTTAGTAATCTTGTTCAGACACACAGGAAACTAAAGTGTAATTCAAACATTTTATTAAAACAGCTTAAAACCAGCAGCAGTTTCAGATCTGCTCCACCTATCAGATGAGTGTGGTTGTATGTGACATCACTTGGGGGTAGTCCTTTGGATTGCAGGACTTAGAGCTTTTAGAGTAGCTGCAGGTCTCTGGAGTGCCTTAATGACCTGCAGACCCAGAGTCCTCATTGGATGCAGGGATGCAGTCCTAGCACGCCTGCTAGGACTGGGACCAGGACCAAGGTCTGCTGGGTCAGATACAGTGTGGGGGTCTCCTCTGTTCCGATGAAACAGGGACTCCCGTCGCCGTGTGCAGGGGCTCACAGCCAACACATTGCGGAAACCGTAGGGCGTGGTCACCTTCGGCACGTGACACAGCGACATAGCTGCACGTGTGGTCAGGTCCATGTCTACGTCCGCAGATACTGCAGCGGCATTGTGAGGGTGAATGACTGGTAGGGGTGTGTGGAATCTGGGAGAGGATGCAGGGCTAGGTGGGTTCTCAGGGGGGCGCTCACTATCACCACCATGATGAGAAAGTAGTCTTGTCCGCTCCGGGGACACCGGATAAGGCCGCGGCGTGCAGGGTAGGAGAAAGAAACTCGGGATCTTCTCCGGGGTTAGAACCAGAGTCTGCAAAGATCTAGGCTTAAAGGCCGACATGGTGCTTTCCTTCCAAAATGTTGTTTATAGGTGGTCTCTTTGATATTTCTGCAAACATAACAAACACCTGAACATGATTGTGATTATCACATGTCCTTCCTGAGGCTGTGGGACAGGAAACATTAAACTGGATGCATGCATACATTAAAGTTTCAGCTCTAATGTGCAGCCATCACCCTAGAAACAAATGGCAGCCCTGAACATGCTTAGATAAAATCATTCACAGCAATTCAGGTATTCCATTTTACCACTCTGGGGCATTTCCACTATCTATCTATATTATTTTGAAGTACAATTTAATCTCTATTTTGCATAACAGTGGTGACATCACATATTAAATGACTGGTTTTTAACACTTCATGGTTTGGGAAAATAACCATTTAATAATTTTCTCCCTTCAAGCTCATCCCATCATCCATTCACACCATTTGAGAAAATTCTAATCCTGTGAGAGGTTTAAAAGTTTCAACCCTATTAAATAAAATCACTATCAATTTTAGAAAAATGCATACTCAGAGCTGCAAACATTAATTTCTTGCAGCAATTTTTAAGTGTTCATTCACATGGACGTCTTGCTGACCTTACATGTTTGGTGTACAAAATATTGATTTATGCATGCAGTGGAAAAAAGATTCACGCTTCATGCGATTCACATGAAGACCAGAAAATAATTTAACATGTTTATCAGCCATATGATCAATTTTATGATACAAAGCAGAAAAGTAGAGCCCAGCTTAACAGAGTTGATAACTGCTTTCACAATACTGTTATTTTCACCTGTGGTTTGGGTTTGTTTAAGCTGCCAGCGCAAAGCAAAGCTGGCTGTGTTAAACTTTGTAGTCACAACCTTCTGATGAACATGTTACTGGGAAAAATCTTAATTCTTGGTCAGAACCATTTCATCTACAGCAGTTGTGTCCAACTCGAGTCCTTGAGAGCTACTGTTCTGCAGCTTTTAGATGCATCCCTACTCTAACACAGCTGAATCAAATGGTTGGATTACCTCCTCAGCATGTCATCAAGTTTGGCAAAGGCCTGATGCCATTCATTTGATTCAGGTGTGTCAGAACAGGGATTGTCTAAAAGTTGCAGGACAGTAGTTCTCGAGGACTCGAGTTGGACACCCCGATCTACAGCAATTCTGAAGCTGCAGGGACGCTGAGAAAAAGAAAAAAAAAAAGGGCAGATGTCTTGGCAAGCATCTCTCAATCTTTGGAACCACTGAACTGGACCTGACTGGGTTCACTCACCAAGGACTAAGCACACAAAGTTCATGAAAGCAATTAAACTTTGATTACAAATCATGTACATTTCCTAGAGTGACTGAGAAGGTTTTAGAGGCACTGAAGGACTAGAATTTAGTTAGCTTTGTGCACCAAGTGTCTCAAACCGTTTATTTGTGTGATAAGTTAAACCTGTGTGATAAGTTGAGCGTGTGCTCAACTTATCAGGAACAGGAACTATTTAGAGGCTGTACTTCACAAAACGTGGGTGTGGAAGTCCTGCAGTCAAACATTTGAAAGCCTTGTAAACACTAAAGAGGTTTGAAGACTCTATATACACATAATGTAGCTGAAGTCAAAGTTGTCACTTAGCAGAAACAGTCACATCAGAAGATCTCTGTATTACTCTGCCTGTTGCTGCTCACCTCATGGACAATATAACATTCAGGTGGGGGCAGCACGTCCTCACATCCACACCTTCAGGCTTCCAGAACAACCTGATAGTTTGTCTGCACACGCTCAACTTATCACACAGGGTTCACTCTCAGGTGTATTTGAGCAGCAGCCAATGACACCACACACCTGTTAAAGGTGTAGTCCACCTTAATTACAGTGGAATCATCTGATTTACGTGGCTCTCAATTTATTTTATTTCTACTTTGTTTTCTTTTGGATGTCTGATGCTTTTAAAAAGACATTTTATTTTGTATCTTTTCTTTCTCACATTTTAGGAACCTTTACATGTTCATAATCTGTTTTCTCCTTCACTGATCTAAGAATTTGATTTTAGGAACAATCTTTTTCACTTTTTTTGTATCAATGAATCTGTTAATATATCACAGACCGTTCTAACCCTGTGACTTTTTGTTGGATTAAGGAGCTTTTTCCAACATTGATCCCATGCTTATGTTTCATTATTTAGGTTTCTTTCTGATAACACAGGATTTATGTTACATGGTAAACAACTGCTTAGTTATCACAAAGAGGGTGGGGCCATGCTGACTTAACCACACTACATTCATATTCTTCAGGTTTCCAGATGAAGACCACCTCCATATTCCTCCTGCTTCATTTCATGTTTTTAAAGACATCTGGACATTTTCACTGACTTTTTTTTTTAATACAGGGTATATCAGAGATTTACAATGTTCATAAGTGCTAAATGTGTCCCCTCCAGACACACAGCGTATGTCAATATGACAGTCAAACTCAGCCCATATGGTGAGCAGGTCTGCAGGTTTTTTGGTAAATAAGAAATCACTTTTTAGCGCAACACCAGGAACCATGTGAAACTCCATAATATGTTCTTTCAAGCTGTATGTGTTTTAATGGTTACCATGAACAGTTGCAGAATTCAAGTACTTTGAAATCTGATGATTCTTTCTGATACACCCTGTATTTTTTCTTTATTTCAGAGGTCACATAACTTAAAAACTTTGAACACTGGAGAATTCATGAAATGTAATGATCAGCCGACCACACCAGGCTTCATATTAAACCTACTCAGGGCAGTTTGTGATATGATGTTTAATCGTCATAATGTCCTCTCGATTTCCATGTACCTGTGGTCCTCAGGGGAAAAAAGGTCCCCATTTCATTTGAGTGTTTTTTAAAGTATAAAGTATAAATTTTCAATCGATTCAGTGTTACACTTTAGTTTTACTTAAGACCAACACATTAACACAAAATTTACCCTACATTTTACATTTTAGGGCCACCAGACCTTGTTTACATGAAGTATACTCTGTTTTTGAGCGAAAACAAAATGAGACAATAAAGTATTTAAATGTTTATATTATTATGACTATCTGAATAACCACAGAGTGTTGTATGTTGATTTTTAGTGAGAATGGTTTTTTTAATCATTTACAAATTTTAAATGGCAGCACATAATCACACCTGTGGTCCTCAGGGGTCAAAAATGTCCCCATCTGGTTTGATTGATACTTAATTAATATAAAGTGGATTTTCCCCCACTTTTAATTAAAACTTAATTCAAACACTTTGACACTATTTCTTTATTCCATATGTCTGATAAAACCTCATTTATACGAAATGTTTCAGGTGTTTTCAGGTAACAAAATAAATAAAATCATCAGTTATTGTGATTATCCTTTCACAACCAAAATTGGTTGCTTTAACAGATGATCACAGACGGGTATATGTCGAAGTTAATTTGGGAAGCTGTTTTTAAACTACTTCAAGTTTTTTACTGGCAGCAAATAATCACATCTGTTGTCCTTTGGGCTCAAAAATGACCTCAACTGGTTTGACTATTTATAAAGCAGTAAGTATAAAATATCATTCATCTCTGTGTTTCAAGGTCTTATTCAACTTTATTCTGACTCATTACATGATATTTTTCTGTTTTGGCATGGTAGGAACACCAGGGCATGGGTCTGAGTGAAGGCAAACTTTCATGAGAACAAAGGCGTGTCCATATTTGACACAAGTGCAGGAGGAAGCTCAGGTTTATTCCTCTGTACTGGTCCCATCATGGACAGCTCTTTTTCTGCAGTTGCAGGCCAAGGGCATATGAAGTAAACAAGGTGTTACTGGTGATTGTTTTCTTTTGGAAACCTTCTGCAATGTTAGGGACAACTCGCGGCCAGACGGTTTGCCATCATACACTCCATGTACAGCTGTACCTGGCATCACATACTGCCCATGTTTTTATCTTATTCAATCTCTGTGTGCTCTAGTCTGGAGTTATTACCAAGGTGTCCTTGGGCAAGTTACTGAACCCCAACTTGGTCTCTGATGCATCCATTGGCATTTGAAAATTAAAAAGCATAATACAAGCAGAATACATTGTATATAATGCTTTCAGTACTCGAGTAGAAAAGCCACTGAAGGAGTATGGGACCTGGCATATGTGCTTGGACTGTGGTAGATTGTCTTTCTCTTTGACGCACGAGAGAGTCATGCATCGTCTGTCACTGGGAAGGATAGAAGACCAGATCAGTGTTTCCTCACATTACTGCAAATATTCCTGTCTCAGCTGACTCCTCTTTCTTGCTTGATCTTCATCATAATTGAAATGGATGATGTGTAGTCCTCTGACACATCTTCTATTTCAGTTTCACATTCTGAAAATTCAAGAAACTTCAAGAAGCCCAGTCACTTTCTTTCCAAGCTCCTCAGACTACCATGTCCTGGATTGATGAGAACCTACTTGAACATAGTTCAGATTCTTCATCACTTCCTTCACTTCATAGCCTTCTTCCACTTCTGCAGGAGGGTGATGTGCTTTTTCAGAGAAAGGGTAGCATGTGCTCTAAATATTGACAATATTTTCTTTATCTTCTAACCCTGGATCTTCCTGAAAGTTGATTCGTCCTTCTCATTATACTAGAGGACAATATATGCTTTGCTCTACTGGTCATTCCTTTCCTCAACATGGTAAAAAAAAAAAAAAAGTATGCTCACAAGCCTCCAGTGCAATGGAGGCTTGTGAGCATACTTTGTGTATGTATTATTGTAGGGTCTACCTTACAATATGAAGCACCTTGATGCATCTGTTGTTGTGATTTGGCGCTGTAAAAATACAATTGAATTGAATGTAGAGCACCTGCCTCCTCATTGGGCTGCCTGTTGTTGTTGTTGTGGTTGTTATGACCTTTAAGCAAGACCATTGACCCCACACATCAGTGATTCAAGATCAAAGATGTTTGAAAGCAGTATGGTGTGAAAATACGGCTCTTTGCAACACTTTGTACTTTGGGCACATTTTCATCCCCGAGGACAATAAAAACCCCATAAATAAAACAAATTACTTAAAACTTATTCCAATCATGCATAGCATAGTACTGAATAACTGTTATTTTCAGACCATTTGATGAATAAAAAACACATTTTTGATAGCAAAAGATTTCTGCAGAGGACAAAAATGTCCCAAGGACAACACAAGGGTTAATTCTGAAACTGTCCTGCTATTGGCTCAGTCCAGCTATAACAGAAATGCAATGACATCACTGCTCCTCACTGGCTGCTCCGTGCTCTCACCGTTTTATTACCCAGCTTTAAGTCAGTTCACTTCTGAGCTGCTTCGTCTGTTCTGTTTTTTACCCTCCTGCATCTGATGAACGCCACGAAAAGGTGTTAAAAGGACCTTTGCGGCACACCCCATTCCCCTCCACCCTCTCCACCCCCATCAAACTCCCAATAACAGACAGCTGAGTCTGAAACCAACCATCAGTTTTTATACAAAGAACTCATTGACATGACGGAGCTTTTACTGCAGGGAGCCAAACAGGAAGGAGGCGCTAAAAACAGCAAGAAGTGAGGATTTTCCAAAAAAAAAGTACAACCCATCCCCCCAAAAAAGGAACAAAAATCATCATCATCACGTCTGCTGTTAAAATCAGTCTGAGTTCCTCCTTCCCCCAGTGCATTGTGGGAGATCAGCCACACACAGTGACCTTTGACTGCTGGTCTCCATGGAAACAGCACATTAAAAGTCAGTTCATCACATGGAGTTAAAGTTGGCAGCATCTCAGAGCTCCACCTCCCAGCAGCAGTCAGTGCATGTCATCAGGAAGAGACATGGTCTCTCCCAGTACATGGAGCAGCTGGCATGTGATCTTGTTTGGAGGTTCCTTCAGTCACTGTCAGAGCCAACAGCTGATGATCCTTTCCGTTTCCTCTTTGGAGCTTTGGGCTTTGAGTCCTCCTCCTCCTGCAACAACATAACAAGATCAGAAACAGACCTGAACCAAAACAAGACTTGAACGTGTATAGAGGGGGTACATACAGAGCCGCTGCTGGATGCACTTTCTTCCTCATTGTTGGTGGGTGGAGCAACTCCCTTCCTGGAACGAGGTGACGAGGCTGGAGCTTTACGGCGCGACTTTGGCGGCTTCGTCTGAGAGTCCTCGTATTCCTCCGCCAGGGCGAACAGATCGCTGAACCTGACAGGGAAGATGAGACGTAAACAGCAGTGTTGTGATGTAATCGTTTGTGTGTGTCTGTGGGAGTAAATGTACCTCATCTTGTGGGCCTCATCACAGCTTGCTTGGACGTGCTGCAGAGCCTGAAGTATCGGAGTCTGAGTGAAGACTGACAGAGACATACAGACATTAGCACATTCAGGTCATCAGTAATTGGTTGACAATCGAGAACTGTGTGTGAGGGTACTGACAGTTGTTCTTGGTGTTGCTCAGACTCAGTCTGAGGTTGTCCATGTGCTCCAAGATCTGTTCCAGGGTCAGCTGAGCCAGTTTACTGCTCGAACTGCGCAGACTGAAGACAGAATAACGTTAACAGAACTGACACTACAGACAAAGAAATGAACCTGAGAAGTACAGATGAACAGAGGAGGGGCATGTCCCAGTTCAGGAGCTACATCCTTTAAAGGCTGCATCTGAAGGCGTACAAGGCTGCCCCAATTCAAAGGTTTCAACAAATGTGTTCTCCTTTTACCTGAATTTGAAAACAAGTGGGGGGGGAGGTGCGCGGTATGAAAAGGGAAGAAAAACCAACAAGAACATTTTTCAAAGGGGGGCCTAGCAAAAACAGTTTGGGAACCACTGACTTAATGCAGCTCAGGTTCCAATTGCTTACAGATATAAAGTATGTACATTTTTTATTTTAATTTGTGTTTTAATCCTGCGACTTACCGCACATTTGATTTCCTTTGTCTGAAAACGTTTTATATATTTTGGGGTAAGTTCATCAACAGCTGGTTTGTCCAACTACAGGGCTCAAGGCCCGGTGTCCTGCAGGTTTTAGATATCACCCTGGGTCAACACACCTGAATCAAATGATCAGTTCATTACCAGGCCTCTGGAGAACTTCAGGACATGTTGAGGAGGTAATTCAGCCATTTAAATCAGCTGTGTTGGATCAAGGACACATCTGAAACCTGCAGGACACCGGCCTTCGAGGCCTGGAATTGGACACCCCTGATCTACAGCGTTACATCATATTTTATAAGGATGTTGTGTTTTTGTATCATATAGCCACTTACTTGTGGCCTTGTGGTCTTTGAAGAACCCACTCTGCATGGGCCGAGTCCTGCAAGTGTGAAGCCCCTGATATGGGACACAGCTGAGGAGAGCCCCAAGAAGTACAGATGCAAAGAGGGGAGAGCCCCAGGCAGAACTCACAGTCCTCACCTGTTTTTTTTTTTACGTCCTTATGTCATCACCTTCAAATTGTCCTTTTTATTGTAATTTCTGTTTTTACGTTATCCTAACCTCTTCTGTCTTTTTTCTCTTTCATCTATTTGTGCCCTCATCTGTTTTTCTTTTCTTACCTGTCTTTTTAGAGTTTTTCCCTCAACTCAGTCTCCTTCTACGTTAGTCACTTTTTGTGGTTAACTCTCTGTGCTTACCTCTGTCTCTTGCGGGGTTGGTTGTTGTTCTTGATCAGCTGGGCCTTTATGTTTTCTGCCAGTGTGTCGTCGTATTTGGTAGCCCAGTGTCTCAGGATGCTAGTGGCGAACTGGTCTTCTGGGTGACAGGGACGACTCAGGACCATTTTCACCATCTCTTCGCTGGGCCTGTCACAAAAACATGAAGGGATGTTAACAGGGACACAGAAACACAGCTCAAATGCGGAACAGAAACACATGTGAAATGGGGTGTCTGCTATGTGTCATACTTTTCTCTGCGAAGCTGCAGCAGCAGGCAGGACAAGGCCTCAGGGTGCTCTGAACCATAAACAGAAAGGAGGGTTACAATCTTTCCTTTGCTTTGTGTCCCTGTCTATTGAGGATTTATTCACCTTTGTATTTGAGGTGCTGCAAGATGGGGATGATGGTTTCCAGGGGAATGCTGTGGGCCAGAAACAGCTGCCAGGTGCTATATTGCTCGAAGGTCTCCCACTCGAGTGACTGAACTGTGGAGATCGAGGATAAACAAGCAAATGAAGATGGACCATGGCCCGAAAAACTGAAGAGTCAAACTTTTAATCCGAGTTTCTCACTGAGGATGTTGAGCACAGAATCTTTCCGGAACATCACCAGGTTCCCCATCATCACGTGACACATCAGCTCCTGTAACTGCACACACACACAAACACACACAGATGAGACATGGTTTCCCAGCCAGAGCAGCGGGGACGCACCGATCAGGTTTATTACCTGTGTGGAGTCGATAACGGCGACGATCATGTTGAGAAGCTCGCCACTCCGCAGCGTCTCATCTGGAAACTGAACAAGAGCAGGGACCTTCATCAGAGTACTACATTTTCAGTGCTCACACACACAAACTACACCCTTTTTGGCTCCTACCTCAAAGCACACTGTGCGCTGTCGATCTTACGTGCTGCACAATAATGTTTAACATTTAGTATTTACTGTTATATTCCCATCGATCATCATGATGTTGTTTATTCTATTGCTCTCAACAGGTGATCCAGGTGATTGATATATGTATTTTTTGTCTGCTTATTTTGTTGGTCTTTGTTTTTTGCCCTTTATCCCCGTCCCTCTTCTCCGCTGTTTTTTCCCCCCCTCTTTCTTTCTCCCTTTTCTTTTCCTCATTCAAGTCTGTCCCGTATCTAACAAGTGAAAATAAAAAAATAAAATAAACAATAAAAGGTGAATCAAATAGACCATTACGGCAAGGCTGGGATGGTTTATTTGGTAAAGTAAATCCGTTGGGCATCTTTCTTCGCCTTTAGACAATAATTCTGATGGCAAAAGAGCCAAACGGGACAGGCAAAAAAAAAAAAAAAAAAAAGTACTACATTTTCACGTCACATAAAAATGTCATATTGTGATACCATTTCTATAGCGATGCCATACTTTTATGTTCCCTTGTCCCGAGACAAGCCCGGGCATGTCTGAGAACGAGTGACCCAAGACATGATGTTCCAGTTTGATGATGTTTAAGAGTTCAGTTAGTTTAATTATTGTTAAGCTGTTATGTTGTACTTTTACTGGTTAGGCTACTCTTGTACTTGTGTTTGTCTTATGCTGGGTCACTACTACCGCACTCCTCTGTTTCAGTACAGTCAAACATTAAATCATACAGTGTGTCCCCAACAGTGTTGGTCAAGTTACTTGAAAAAAGTAATCAGTAACTAATTACTGATTACTTCCCCAAAAAGTAATCCTGTTACATTACTGATTACTTATTTTCAAAAGTAATTAATTACTTAGTTACTTTTTAAAAACACGATTTACAACCTGAATAGGTAATAAAGCGATAGATCTTTCAGCCCAATTCTACTTTTTCTGCATACTCCATCATACAAAATGTAATCAAATGGAAAAGTCTCTTTTTAAAACTTGTTTTATTAGTTTTAATCTTTTAACTTTATGCATCAAGCAAAAATGTAATTATATGCAACATTCTCTGACTTGAATTAGTTTAACATTTAAACCTATTTTCTGCACATTCCAGCACATAAAATAAAATATTTTTTGTGTTTACACTCAGTCTTTCAAATAGATGCAAGTAAAACACAGCAGAAAATAAATAAAGTCAAAGACTCAGCGGTCCTGTTGCTCTATTTTCACCTGTAAAGCAGGCGGAGGTTTACCCTGGTGCAGGTGTGCCGCGGTCAGTTGAAGAATCCGCGAGTTTCTCTGTGAGTTTCCCATTACCTCGTTGCGCACTCGGTGCTTGTTTGGAAGTTTAGGGGTTTTTTTCGCTGTAAAAAGAAGTTTTCTTCCCATGCACGATGGACGCTAATGTTTTTGTCACTTTTTATGGAATCAAACTCAAAGTAAGGTCAGTACTTCCACGCTTTAAACGCTGCACGCTCATACTCTCTCCCACAATCGATATGTGATCCACTGTTGATCTGCACACAGCTGTTGTCACGAACGTCGTGCTTGCTTACGTCACTGTCATGAGACATTCTTGCAAAAAAATCACGGTTTTAGTAACGCAGTAACGCAGCGTTCCTACGGGAAAGTAACGGTAATCTAATTACTGTTTTTGCAATAGTAATCCCTTACTTTACTCGTTACTTGAAAAAAGTAATCAGATTACAGTAACGCGTTACTGCCCATCTCTGGTCCCCAATGACAGCAGCTCATTGGAAAAGAAGGATGGAAGTTTCAGGAGCATTTTAAAGGACATGAAGGGAAAAAATAAATTCCTGGAAGGATGCTCTTAAATCAGTACTTCTACTGTGTGAAGATTTTCTGGCTGGTCTCTTTTTTAGAGACTTTTTGTGGTGCATGTAAGACTTGGGTAAGCCTACCTCAGAGTAAATTGAGGGTGTGAGGTAGCAGAGTAGCCGGACGTCGTCCTCCTGACAAGCCTTCATGTCCATCATCAGACAAGTGTGGAGGTCACCAAGTGCCGTCGCCTGAGCAAATGACTCGTACAACATCATCTTCCCATTTGCTGCTTTACTGTTGACAGACACAGACATGGAGTTTAACCACGTTTCTCCTATCAACATCTGTGACAGCAGCTTTTTTGTCACACCTGCTCACCTAGCCTTCAGGTAGTACAGCAGGTGATAACCGATCTTTGGCTGCTTCTGGTAAAGTTCAGCAAGCATGTCTAGCAGAACTGAGAAACCGCTGTTGTCCTCTTGCATGGTGACAAGGTTCCTGAAGATCAGACAAACGGGTTTACAAACCGACTCCTCCAGGGACCTACAGAGAAATATAGACGGGTCATCAGAGAGAGCCAGACATGAGTCAATAAGGAGAGAGAGAAGGGGACAGAGTCAGTCTGATCTTACTCCTCCGTGATCTCCTCCGGCAAGACTTCTCCTCTGAAATGATCTTTGAACAGTTCGGCCAAACAGGAAGCCAGAGCTGACATCTGCTCTGTGTCAAAGTCCTCCTGTAGGACAGAACACAACATTGTACCAACATCTCTTAACACTGAAGCCCTGCAGCTGGCCGCACTCTTTTCTGATAAGCCACGAATTACTCATTTAACTCAACAAGATAGCTCACCTCCAGGATGAGATCCACAATCTCCTGCATCACCTCACACTGAGTCTCTGTGTCACTGCAGAGGAAGTGTTGCTGTCAGTTAACAGGAAATGACCTTGATGTAACATCTAACCTGAGGACCTGAAAAAAGACTGGACTTTCACCTGGTCTTCTGAATCTGCTGCACCTTCTCCTTCATTGTGTCATCTAATTGGTCAAGCCAGGGTGTGATATCAGCAGGCTCCTCAATCACAGCCTCTTTGATTGGATGAAATCTGAACTCCCTCTTTTTTCCTGAACAGTGATGGGAGGACAGGTGGTCAAATACTCTACTTCCTGTTTGGGGTGAATTGTTAGAAATTTATAGTAAAACTTCCAAATTATGAATTGGAAATTGAATTTATATTTATAAACTCACAGCTCATATTTCTTCCCCAAACTGGAATACCACACCAGTTAAATCCAGGATAAAACAGGTTATTCTGGTTTAAAGTAGTTTCTAAACCATTTTAAACTGTTTTATTCCAGGATACAATTTATTTCAATTAAACTTGTTTCATTGGTCCAACTTGTATTATTTTGTTTACTCCACTTTAAAATAAATTCATTCAGTTTTGTTCAGTCATTTTGACTTATTTGCATAGAAAAATATAACTGTTAAATTTAAACCCCATCATCTCTATTTCATGACTTAGTGTAGTTAGGTGGGGCTGCAATGGTAGTCCCAATCACCCCTTCACTGCAAACCGCCTCTCAATTTTACATACATCTTAGACACTGAGGGTTTTGCATGGTGCAAACATTGATGGAAACTGCTGACAGTCTCTTGTTTGTGTTGCATTTCTCTTATTGCTTCACTTTAATAGTGACAAACATCTTCATCAGAATTCTAGGGCACGTTTTGAAACACTCCCATCCAAACATGTATGTGCAGTTACACATTCGCTGTAGACTGAGCAACTTCTTGTTGGCAGTTTTCAATGTCTGTATTTTGGCCAAAGTTATAATTACCAGATTCGGATCCACATTTACTTTCCTGATTCTCGTTATGAGTTTTTTAAATTACTTAAATCATAGAAGGTATGCAATACTGTACAACAGATTAATGGGACAGCAGTGGAGAGCCTTCAGGACTTGCCTTAGAATCCTCTGGTTTAAAATATGTCTTCAACATTAAAGTAATTCAGTGACAGTTGTCAGTATTTCTGCTGCACAACAAACAATAACTTAATAATTAATTCAGCAAATGTTATTTTTCAAATTGTAAACAAACACAGTTTAAAACAGCATTTCTGTCATTGCCAGTGTAACTCAGTTTAACGCAATAACCTGAACAACAAAGTGACCAATCCCATTAGGACCCCGTCCTCATTTGAGCTCCGCCTACAAACTGTCAAAAGTAAATTTACTCGCATGAGAAGGATTTCTCCCTGAACGCAGGGAGCTACCAGCGAGAGCGTGGAACTGTAACAGCGCATGCAATCAAGTCATCTGAAGTTGTTTCTCCAGGTGTTACCTTTGTTGTTGACTTCCTCCTCATCGTCACTGAAAGTTGCTTCTGTGTTGTCGTAGCAACTCTCCTCCTTGTCCAACACATGATTGTCCATCTCCATGGAAACAGACTCCTCCATCTTCACTGCATAATTGAAAAAAATAAAGTGAAAGAGAGGGAAGAGGTTAATGTTTGTGTCTACTCACCTGTGTGTGTGTGTGTGTGTGTGTGTGTGTGTGTGTGTGTGTGTGTGTGTGTGTGTGTGTGTGTGTGTTACCTTCAGTAGGAGGTGATGGTGGGCTGCAGAACTCGGGGAATCTTTCTCTGAGCATTGACCGGAGCTCTCGGTCCAGCTTTGGGTTATCAAACAGTGGAGCGAGGTGACTGAAAGAGAGATCAATAACCAATAATCAAAAATGATCCCTGTGATAGAGTGGTCAATAATCAATAAATATTGATGCTTCTTACGCCAGGACCCTCTTTTCCATAATGAAGTTTAGCGAGTTGAAGACACCCTGACGGACCTGAGACTCCAAAGGAGGGAAGAAATGAGGGATGATCTGAAGAGGGGAGAAAGCAGACCAACAATAAGAGGAGAGAAATTAAAACCTGGTAAAGTGTGTGTGTGTGTGTGTGTGTGTGTGTGTGTGTGTGTGTGTGTGTGTGTGTGTGTTACCCTGCACATGAAGTCCAACAGCGTTGCAGTGATGGCAGGATGAGGTTTCATGGAGTGATGCATCACCAGAATGGCTGGCTCTGAAACACATCATCACAGGTGAGTGCTGTTTTACCTGTCTACCTAATAACATGATGACATCATCTCTGACCAACACCACTCTGGTGTAGCCTAAATTGTGTTACCTATGTTCATGATGCTGTCCTTCTCAGGGTTGAAGAACAGCCAATCATAAAAGAGAGCCAGCTTAGCATTGGAGGCCGCCACGTTTGACTGCAGTCACACAAATCAATTGATTATTAGTTATTGACCTATAACAATTCCTGCAGATTGACAGCCTGAAACCAGATCCCCTTACCGTGCAAGTGGTTAGCAGCCAGCCAATAATAGCCCAGCGTGGCAGGATATCAGAGCTCAGGACCTCATTGGATGGATGTACTACCCCGCAGATGTAGCGAATCAGATCACAGCGTAGTGATTGGCTCTCTGCTGTGGACAGGTACTGTCTCTGAAACCAGTCCTGGTACCGTTTCTGCTGCCCAAAACGCACCTGAGCAGAGATGGAGAAAGAGTCAAAATCAACTGAGTCACAGGTGGAGAAACACCCAAATCACAGCATTTAATAACGTGGTTGAGGTGAGAGTGCGAATGGCACCTTTGTCTGACCTGTTTACCTGCTGTATTTGTTTTGTTGGAGGCTTTTGCACTGGTGAGTATGACTGTCAGGCTCTACTACACATCTGAGCTTTTAAGAAATATCACAGCTCTTCTTTTGTGTAACCTGGTGAGCCACTCTCTCAGGGCCCTATATATACCCTTTAGCTGACCTCCTGTGAACGCAGAAGAAGGAAGGGGGAAAAAGGCTGGAGTCCAGGCGATATTGGTGATGATGATTTGTTGCAATTGCCAGTGCTATTTGATCAGCATGGTGTTCCCTGATTCATCAGGATACTACATGTTTTCCTCCCTGGATGCTTTTGCAGGACCTGCTGTCTCTGTCAGGTGCTGACAGCCACCGTGCTGGAGGTGAAACGATCCTCCAGCTCCTCGCAGGACAGCACTGATAAATGCATGGTCCATCTCATCTTAAATGATCCTAATCAGACCAGAAACTTGGTTTTCTTGTCTCTGACAGAAACAGATGCTACAGATAAACCTGCAGCTAAACGGACTGTAATGGACTCTTAACTTAACTCGGCATGTGTTCAGGTCCCACTCACAGCAAGGGGCTAACACTGTTGGATCTTTCAGCTGCCTTTGACACAGTAGATTGTGGTATCCTGAGTGACAGCCTGCAATTGTGGGTGGACATCTCTGAGTCAGTTCTGGGCTTGTTCTCTTTCTGTCTCTCTCACAGGAGTTTATTTTCCCACTTTACCTTGTGATGTGTCCCAAAGTTTGATCTTAGGGCCCATGTTGCTTTTCCTGTATATGCTTACACAGGGACACATCTGAATGATTTTGAAGGCATCTTAAAGCATTGTTACGCAGATGACATCCAGATGACATGCGGTTCCAGAACCCAGAATTTAGCCAAGGTCTGTCTCCTTAAAAGCTCTCTTGTGTCTGTGAACTACTACATCATTACATAACTATTACACCTCTGAGGTCACCTGATCAGTGCTTGTCCAGTTTAAAGCCAAAACGAGACTGAGCTTTTCAGATTTTGAATTCCATATTGTGGTACTAAAAGATCTGGTGGTGATAGTTTCAGTCATTATGTACTACTTATAAGGTTGGGGAATCCTGCAGTCAGGTGAGACTTGAGAATGAGTGAAGAAGCAGATGAACAGAATCAACTTCTGGAAATTAGTTATGTGGAGAACCACTCTAACATAATTAAATACAGAGTGGTACCCTCTTCTTAAAGATCATTACATTTATGAGGTAAAAGAGGCTTTACCCTGGAGGTCATGAACAGTAGTTTGGTCTCCATGTCTGGTGTGAGTCGACAGGCCAGAAACTTCCTGGAGGTCCGAGCCGTCAGTAGTTGGAGGACACCCGTGAACTGAGGGCTCAGGACTTGAGGATTGTGCAGCAGGTCTCTCCACAGCAGCTCCATCTCTGGGATCCGAGCAACATTTTGCAGCAGACGAACCAGATCTCTGCCGATGATTAGACAATCCATGAACTACAGACAGAGAGAGGTCATCAGTGTAAAGAGAAGGCGTTAAATACATAACAGACCACACCATACTTCCTTCCTCTCCTTATTACCTTCTCCCTCAGCATGCTGATGCAGAAGTCCACTTCTTTCTGGCGCAGAGGCAGCAAGTTCGGAGCTCCGTGGTCCACAATCAGGCGAAGGTAAGTGTAGACTGACATCGCTATGAGCATCCCACTCTTCAATACCCACTCTCTGGAGAGACACAAATAATCAGCTGCTGCACTATAAAAACCCACTCTGGGCTCTAACAGAGACAGAAAAAAGCAGCTGATACTACAGTCTGAAAAAAACAGTGAATCATACTTCTGCTCGAGCAGGATATCCAGGACACTCTCAGCCAGCCACAGGTTTTTGGTGGAGATGTCTCCGCCTGTGCAGAGAGAACAGTGACATTACAGTCAGAGCGAGTGGTGACAGGATTCGTAGTTTCAGCTCAGGTAAAAATCCAAGTGTCTCACCTGCAATCTGTTTCAGCAGTGTCATGATGACGCCATCAGCTCCCATCACGCCACTCTTCACCAGCTCTCTGACCAGCCACACTAGCTGCACACACACCAGCACTTCATTAGTAACCACCACAGTCAGGTTCAGGTGAGATCCCACATTTAAGACCAGGACCTGAGGAGGGACGCTGCTGTCCTGTCCTCTCAGGACCTAACCTGGTCTGCCTCTGTTCCTTCACAATGGTAAACACGGGTCCCTGCTACCCAAAACACTTGTATATAACTGTGTGCAGTTATCTTTGTGTGTGTGTGTGTGTGTGTGTGTGTGTGTGTGTGTCTCCACCTGTATTGGTTTACCTGTGTTCGGGGGACGTCTTGCAGTTTCAGGAACTTCTCCATCAAGATCTGGTTGATTTTAACCAGGACAACGTTCATCCCATCTCTGTTGACCAGTGCCAGGTCTCTGTAACACTATCACCACACATAGTGATGTTATTGTAATGTCAGAGTCGCATCAGACATTACCCACAATGCTGCAGAAACTCACCCTCTGGGCCTGAGCCGGCTCTGTGAGGACCAGTGTGAAGAGACCCAAACACACCTCCTCATGCTGTTGCTGACCTTTACATGCCTACAGAACAGGTAAAACAGGAAGTTAGACACAAATTACAAAAATATAGTCTTTTCATTTTCAGGTCTCAGAAAATCAGGAAGGTCTCTGGTTCCAGCTGTTAAACACAGAGTAGACTGAATGAAGTGATTCAGAATTGGAGCACATTAGAGAGACTAGAGATTAGATGTTTCCAGCTCTGACATCCAGAAGTATTTGGACAAGGACACATTTTTGTAGTTTAGTCTCTGCACACTACCACACTGAATTTCAAATCAAACTCTCTGCTTTAGTTAAAGGAGTATAATAAAAATATTGCAATAAGGAATTCCAGGAATTTTTTATTCACAGTTCCCTATTTTCAATTTCATGGAGAGACCTGTTCTTTTGTTATTTCATTAAGTTAATATAGATCTGGAGTCGATTCCAAGGATTGTATTTGTATTTTATAGTCACTGAAATTTTCTATATGAGGGTCAAAGAGATGTCAGTGTAAGTGAAGGAGGTCATTGTTAGGCTGAAATACCCAAATGAACCAGTCAGAGAGTAGGGCTGTGCGATATGACCAAAATCTCATATCCTGATATTAAGACATCTATCGTCCGATAACGATATAAATCACAAAAATGTAACATTTTCTGTAAATTCTGTGAATCTCGGGCAGCTCGACTTGCGTGAAGTGTTTCCAGCTGCGCGTCATGTACCTGGAGTCGAGTGTTTTAACCGATGCATGAAACGATACATTTTCAGACATAAGTTGTAACAGCCGCCGTTTTCTTTGTGAGTATTTATTACACAGCCGTAAATATTGCCGTAAACAGTTTATTTTGCGACACCACGAAACAAACGATAGCGTAAAATGAAACGATAGACGTTTTTATATAGTTATCCGATATATATCGTTATATCGAACAGCCCTATCAGAGAGAGCTAAATCTTTAGACGTATCCAACAATCTGGTTCATTCTTGAAAAGACTGAATGCACCAAGCAGCAACAACAAACCAAGACCACAGATACATTAAAGAGCATGGTGACAGAATTATTTCCACAGTTCAGAAAAACCACCATCTAACTAAGTCAGGAATAGTGTTAAGAAGGCAGGAGCATCATCAAGCATCACATTCAAGAGACAATCAAGAAACACTTTAATAACAGGAAACAAGGTTTGCACCTTGTTGAAAACCAAGAAGGTGTAAACCACTGGTGGTCATCTGATTAGACTTTGCCAGATAGCATCAAACACAGCCAGCACAGTTCTGGAAAAAAAAAATGAAACCAAGATGAACCTGTACCAAAACAATGGAAGAGAAAAGTTTGAAGAAGGAGAGGAACAGTTGATCTGAAGCATCCACACAATCTTTGTGGACTGCTGATAGAAGCAGCAGGATAATGTGGGTTGAGTGTGCAGCGTTGTACTCCCTCACATTCTCACTGATGCTGCAGAACTGATCACACTTAGCTTCACAGAGGAGCTAGAACTTACAATACAACTTTATTTATATAGCAAATTTTAAAAACCTGCGGACACCAAAGTGCTTTACAATAGAAATAGGGAAATTAAGACATGATTAAATAAAAGACCATTAACAAATTACCACATATGTCAGCAGGTTGAAGGCACTAATTATACAGGAATAAAAGGGAATATAAGAACAAACTTACTAAGAAAAGATAAAAGATAAAGTACATAGATAAAAATGGAGCCAAATGTAAAATAGGGACACTAACTAGATGGAAAAGCTAGGTTAAATAAGTGAGTTTTTAAATGAGATTTAAAAGATAGAATGGAGTCTGACGCACGGATAGCGATGGGAAGGTTGTTCCACAGGTTAGGTGCAACAAGGGCAAAAGCACGGTCACCCCTAGATTTAAGTCTAGATCTAGGCTGAACCAAGAGTAAGTGGGCTGAAGACCTGAGGGCTCGCCCAGGGACATATGGACTAAGGAGATCGACAAGATAGCTAGGGGCTAAATTATTTATAATTTTAAAAGGTGAGCAACAATATTTTAAATTTGATACGATATGATGATGAGCCAAAGAAAACTCGAAAAACAAGCCATGAATCGGTTTCAAAAAGGACACTTTCGATTATTGAGAAATCTCTCTCTTGACGAGGGATGGTAAAAATGGTAAAAGGCCTGCATTTGTATAGCGCTTTTCTAGTCCCTAAGGACCCCAAAGCGCTTCACACTACATTCAGTCATCCACCCATTCACACACACAGTCACACACTGGCAATGGCAAGCTACATTGTAGCCACAGCTGTCCTGGGGCGCACTGACAGAGGCAAGGCTGCCGGACACTGGCGCCACCGGGCCCTCTGACCTCCACCAGTAGGCAAACATGGGGTTAGTATCTTGCCCAAGGATATTTGGCAGCCAGGAGGGAGCCTGGGATCGAACCACCGACCTTCTGATTAGTGGCTGACCTGCTCTGCCACCTGAGCTACAGCCACCCAAAACTTAAATGGGTATCGTTTAAGTTTTATCTGATACCGGTGCCAACCCGGTACTTTTGAAACAGTGCCGGTGCCGGTAACTACAACGGTGTTTGCTAGTTTACCTTACATGCATTAATTTAATAACGTGGTTAGCCTACTCAAGGTGCAGAGAAGAACGGCTGCTGTTGCCATCATCATTCATCATCATTTATGCTACATTGGCAGGGCTAGGGGCCAGGACTCTCCTCTTTGGGTTCTTGGGGGATGTTGATAACTCCGGGTCGATAACAGGCACCACACACGCAGTAGATGCGCTCGGTGTGAGGTCTTGCAGCAAGCTATCAAATACGGTGCATTTCTCGGCTTTTAAAAAACGCTATGCGTTGCCAGGTGTTTCATCAAATTCGAGGTGTTACCTCCTTTGCACAGTATCACCTTAAAGCACTTGTTGCAGGCTGCTGAGTTTGCATCTTTTGATGTGAAGCACAGCCAGACTTTTGACCGCTTCGCCTTGGGCATTTTTAATCTGTAGCTCTGCTCTAAAAGAACGTACCTACCTGGGCCCGCCTACTATCCTTGCAAAGGTAAAATGATTGGCTAGAATCCAAAGTGTATGACATCTCAGGGAAAAAAAGCACCGAAATGTGCGCTGCTTTTCGGTCTGGTTACTACCGTTTATGTCAGAACCGGTGCCATTATGGCACCGGATACCGGTACCCATCCCTACTCTTGACTCACTGATTGACACCACTGACTGGCCAGTTGTTGACATGCAATCTGTAGACGTCATATTTTCGGATCACAGCCCACATCAGCGGCACATCATAACAAACTAATCCACAGATTACATATCCTGCACATAACCCTAATAAGAGTCTTCAGTCGTTCTTTAGTACAAACTCTGGGTTTTCAGATACTGCAGTATTGTTAGGTTTCGCCTACAAGCACATCATGCCTAAATACAAGCATAGTCGTTTAATTTGGTGATTGCAGTACTATGTGTGAGTATTAAATGTAATAGTACTGAGAGGTGTGCTACGAATTGTGAAGATAAAGGCATTAGTGAGCTGTGAGGCTAAAGTCAGAGTTTTCTGTGTCATGAAGGACTAAATCACCATGGTAACTGATGCTCAACACATCACCTGCTGGAGATCAGGTTATGTTCAGAGTCTGAGTTAAAAATGAGGTGGATGTGCCATGTTTTCACTGATTCTTTTATTTAGCTCTCGTTTATTTGGCTTTAAAGCGTGATTTAGATTCTTTCCTGGAAAGTAAGTTTATAAATGAGTTGCTGCTGAGTTGTACCTTACAAACCCGCCAAATGCAGCCTGCATGTAAAGCTCCTGCAGCTCAGACTGTGCCCCAGGAAGGCTGAATGCACAAAATGTGTTTATGTTAGCTCCAAATGCTACTCCGTTTCTTCACATGGGTGGAAGTCATTAGTAGTATCAGCAGTAGTAGTACTGATGTTTCTTACGTTGGCCGTGAGTGCGTCATTGGCCTCCCTCTCTGACAGTCCATTGGTCAGTGCCTGGACGATTCCAACACAGCGCTCCAATCTCTGCAAGCAAACACAGCAATCAGTGTAAACAAGACAACAAACACTAAACACACCGACAACACAAGCACAACAAGAATCAATGCAAATACGAGAAACACAAACAGAAAATAGTAAAGATTAAAAAAAATAGCATCAACTAATCGATCAGCTGACGGCGCCCCACAGAAAAACTGAACTTTATCAAACAGCACTCACAGTTAGCGTCTGACAAGTGAGACACTGCGCATGTCACTTTTCTTATGTTCGTATGTTTACGTAGAGTTAGCATGCTAAGCTAACTGATTTGGTTTTAATGAGCCCCGCGGTTCGGTCCGCAGTCCCTCACACCGTGAACGACCACGACAGCAGAGACACAAATTCCACACCTCCGGTAGCAGTTCCGAGTCCCGCAACGTACCCTTCTGCTGAGCTAACGCTATGAGCCTGCTGCTAGCCGTGCTAACCGTCTAATAAAATGGTACCGCGGAGTCTTTATACCAAGGCTGCGCTGTCTGCCCATAAGCCCGCTCTGTCCTGGTTTAGTCCGGGTTTAGTCTGCCTTGAGATCAGCTAAACAGCGTCAACCTACCTCCTCCAGCTCGTCTTTGGCGTCCAGTGGGGTGGATACCAGGAGCCGGCCCTGCGGCTTCGCTTTCGCCGGTGCAGGCTCCATCTGCTCCCACTGCGCCTCGCCGGGCCCCGCGGAGTTGAGACGGACTGGGACTACCTGTGCTGGGGGGCGTGATGGGTGTCTGTGTCAGTATAACGGAGGATTTAGGGTCGGTGCCTTGCGGTGAGCCGCTTCGGACCTTTAATGTGTGTTTTCAGAACTTTTTCGGGGTCAGTTCGGACCGTGAGTCCCACTCTGTCCGACACTGTAACATAACGGACGTCCGCACTGAGCCAGCAGGGGGAAGAGGCGGGACCGCACACGCCGCCGACCAATCATTTCACTTACACCACAGACTGAAGTGAGCGTGGACCAATAACAGGAGCGAGAACCTGGAGCCAATCCTCGATCGCCTATACTGAAGGCCAACAGCATGGAAAGGGCTTCAGCGTGTTTATAGTGTTGTAGAGCAAATATTGAAGAACTGTAAAGTACGCAGTACTTGTCTGCTTACTGCACTTAGACTGCTGTTATACCACCTTTTGAGATACTTTTGAAGTATGTACAAAATAATAATAAAAAAAAACTGGTTTTCTTCATCCCAAATGTCAACATCTAACAAGTAAAAACCAGTAACAACATAAACTCAAAAAGAGGAATGTGAAATGGAATGTTTAAAAGATGGTAGTGAGACCTCCTGTGATGGAAGGTTTGGAGACATTGGCACTGACAAAAAGACAGCCAAACAAATGAGCTGCATGGATGACATTAATTCCTAAATGTCTCAAAACCTTTTAGAACCAGGCAGAGAAAAGATAGAAATAGTTGTTGTTGGTCCAAAAAGTCAGAGACAGAAAATTTGTTCATATTTATCATGCATTGTTGTCTGTTGGTACAACTGAGGAGGATAGTGGTATAGGAGGAAATGGAGATGATGATTCACTGTGGAGACCAGCAAAGAGAACAGTGGGAAGAAGAATAATCCAGATTTTTAACCACATTTGACTACTCTGCAGTGGGCTATTTTGGAACTAACATAACGGACGTCCGCACTGCTGGCTCAGTGCGGACGTCCATTTCCTCATATCTATTAGTTTTATTATGGACAAAACAGGACAATATAAAGTAAAGTAAAAACAAAAATCAATCTGCACACTCTAGGAGAAAGAACTGGACCACCTGCACATTCCACTTCCAGGGTCTACTTAGCCATGAAGCTCCTGGTGCCGTTTTTGAGCAGATGTTAATAACAGAGGAGATTTGGAGCACTGCAGAGTCGGCAGAGTGTTGGTGACTTAAACTTGGTCACTTAAACCTCACCACCCAGTGACCAACTATGTAACTTTACATGGTCTGACACTTCATGGCTGAGTTGCTGTGGTTCCTAAATGCTTCCATTTTGTAATAACAGCACTTACAGCTGATCCCAGAACATCTAGGAAGGAAGAAAGTGTATAAACTGATTTGTTACAACAGTGGTCGATTTCAAAATACTTTAGGTTTAGAAAAACTGCTGGATTGTCTAAAGTGGACTGTATTGTTTTCATAGACAAATTCATGTTAATTGATGTGGACTTGAATACATGTTACTGACATGAAAAATGATAGAACTATCTGTGTTAAGAGGTATACTCTAAAACACTTCTTCAGTAGGGAATCAGAGAAGAGAAACACACAGAACTTCTTGCTAGCAAGGGCAGCCTCCCGAACTGAGACTCGCGCTGAGAAACTGCCCCGGTCTTTATTTATACTTCAGTGGGTGCTTGTGTGTGTGTGTGTGTGTGTGTGTGTGTGTGTGTGTGTGTGTGGTGTCAGAGTGTGACCCCATAAATGACTTCCCGAAACCTGCTGGCCTCGAAGTCCAGCAGTTCATCAAACCAAAAGGCACTTAGACTAAGACAGATATAGCTACGTTAATCCTACCGTAAAACAATAAGACAAGGTACGACCTCTCCCATACTCCTAGGATGTGGGGGTGAACGCCAGAACACCCTGGAATGTTACAGACCTCCTAGGATGAGACATTCTTTCAATATGCCACCAATTATATACTTCTAAACACAAATGATTACATGCAGTATTCTACCATATGCAAACTTATATCATTAAAAGATTAGAATAGAATAGAATAGAATAGAATTCAACTTTATTGTCATTGCACATGCACAGGTACAGGGCAACGAAATGCAGTTTGCAGCCATCCAGAAGTGCTTTAGTGATATAGATATATTACAATATGTATTAGCAATAATATAGATATGTAAGTATATTACAGAAATGGGTCTATTATGATATGTTATAATGTACACGGTATGAAGTATGTTGTGAATATTCTATAACTATAAGTATGTACAGGCTGTAGTGAGTACAAGCTATGAACAGGATATAAATATGAAAAACTATACAGAATATGAAATAAAAAACTTTACAGAAATCTGAGATATACAGTTATACAGAAATGGGAACTATGCAAGTTGTAAACAGTTGTAAATTATACTGACTACTAAATACAATTTTCCGTTGACAATCTGAGTAGCTGCTTTCCTTTAAAAGTCATGTTGAGAAACTAATGAAGACATTGAAACCTGAGGCTCTCTTTTAGAAATCTCTGTTTAATTGGTAGGTTTCTCATTTTACCTCTAGTGATGCACAGTGGTGGGTGGATCCGTATGTGTTTGCCAACTCCTGCATTTATTTATTGTCTTGCATATTTATCACACTTATATGTTTAGATCATTAAACACATTATTATATTAGACAAAGATAACCTAAGTAAATACAAAATAAAGTTAATAACTGATGATTTCATTTAGAAAGGGAAAAAATATTTCACTGTCTGACAAAGTGAAAGGCTAAAAGATCTCAAAAAACAAGTCATCATGCCACAATCAGGCACATGCCACAAACAGCTGAGAAACAAAGTCACTGACATCTATGAATCTGGAAAGGTTTACAGAGCCATATCTAAGGCTTTATAACTCGAGTGAAAAACGGTGAGAGCCATTATCCAGCTTGGAACAGTGGAAACCTTCACAGGAGTGCCTGGCTTACCAAATTTACTCCAAGAGTGGATTGACAACTCATCCAAGAGGTCACAGAAGAACCCCTAACAACACCTAAAGAACTGCAGTCTTCAGTTGTCTTGTTAAGGTCAGAGTTCATGATTCAACAATCTGTCACATCTGACATCAAACTAGCATCATAGTAACTTTAACATATGGTGGTGTGATGGTCTGGGACTGCTTTGCTGCTTCAGGATGTGGACTACATGCTGTAATTGATAAAATCATGAATTCTGTAAATACAGAAAGAAAAAAAGTGCTTGCATGTATGTGTGTGAGATGTAGTATAAAGAACTTTGAGTGCTCAATTTGAGTAGAAAAGGGCTATATTAAAAACCAGTCCTTCTACCAAGTATCGAGCAAAACACCATCTTTCACAACAGCAGCTTAAAGTTACAATTCACCCTTATGGCTTGTTATATTTCACACGAGTGACCATTCATAACCACTGGCAATGGCAGCAAACCTAGAAGCTGTAGTACTGAGAAATATTTTTGTGCTGAAATCACAGTGAACATAAAGTTTTGACACGGTACAATTAAATCCTGAAAAACTGAAATAAATCACACATTTTTAGGGATTTTGCAACCTGAGTAACCCTCATCATTCAGGCCACTCACACATGGACTCTATTCTCAGACCAAGTCCTTTGCACTCTGTCCAAGCACTCGATCCTCTAATGTGTGCCTTTGTTTTGTTTTGTATATATCCCTCTCGATAATATATATTTCTCCTGTTTGTTATTTATTCCTGCTGTCTACTATTTATATTTAATCTGGCACAGTTGGTGTGGAGAACCCATAATTTCATTGTACATGTGCAATGACAATAAAAGACTATTCTATGAACTTAAAACATGCAAAAAAAAATCACCTGATGTGGCAAATATGACAATGGATTTATTGACAATAAAGGCACACAGGTAGCAAACACAGTTTATTGTTGTATTTACACATTTTCTTCCGCGTGATTAATTTATCTTACAGTAAAACATTTGCCTATCTTTGTTTTTCTCTACAGTCTTTGGTGAAAGTTCACTTAGTCTTTTATCTGTCATCTTAAACAATGTTCTGTCCAATTAGATGGGAAGATGAGGAGGCGGGTTCTTGATGTCCTCCTGATCTTTTAGTTAGTGGCGTTCTCTCCCACCAACCAGTACGTCCTCATGCGTCCTTTCCCTTTCACTTCAATCTCTCCTCTGAGCTGCAGCTGGAAACAGCTGAACTCCTGCAGAACCTGACGAGTCGCCTCCGACACGTGAATCTTCAGAGCTGCAAAGACACAACAACGCATTACGTCACACCTGGCCGAGCAGGGGATAAAGTGCTCAAGTACAACCACAGCATGACAAATATGTAAGGTCCCAAAACCTGCAGTTCCTCTAATGTTCACCAAAGGCTCCAACAGCAAATCAGTCAGCATAGACACCCATGTTAAAACTTTAGCAGAAATAAACATGTTTACAGCCTGACACACAAACTGGTTTGGCCTGTGTAAATAATTTCTCCCTTCATAACAACTGTAAGAGGGGAGGCTGAAAGTCACCTCTGGCTTTATAAAAATAAAATAGGCAGCAGGTGCAACAAACCAGTATGTGGCTACATCCATCTTTTAGATTCACTTTATTCCTAGAACATACACTAAATGATGTTTTTGTCTTTCGCCATCAGAGTTGATTAGACTAAAGAACCAATCAAGTTAGACCTGTCCTGGTGGACACAGACATGTGATTACTTAGCAGGAAGCAGGCCCTACCCTCCCCAGTTGACTCCATGCGTGACGCTGTATTGACCGTGTCTCCGAACAGACAGTACCTCGGCATCTTCAACCCAACCACGCCAGCACATACCGGACCTGGTGACACACACACCAACACTAAGTCTGCACTGTTCTTTTACTGTAGTGTAATGATAGTAGTGATAGTAATGCCGTGTATTGTAGTATTTCTGGCTGCAGTGTATGTAGTACCGCTATGGATGCCAATGCGGAGCCGTAGCTGCTGATTGGGTCGGTGTCGGATCTGGAAGCTCTTGACAGCTTCCAGCAGGGCGAGGGACATGCGGGCGACCTCTCGACCGTGAAGTTTACCGTTCCTGGCAGGTAGTCCTGAGACCACCATGTAGGCATCACCGATTGTTTCTACCTGAAAGGTGAAGATGTACACGGTAAACTGATCTGACTCACAGGTGGGATGTAGCTTAGATTAGCTCAGTTTAGCAAATTGTACCTTGTATACATCAAAGTTGTCTATAATGGCATCAAAACAGGTGTACAAGTCGTTTAATAACGTCACAACCTGCAGGAGGAAAACGCAGACACAGAAGGTGAGTGAGATTTCACACCAAAACAATCAGAAATGTACTGCAATAATAGCTCAAACCAGCAGATGGCAGCCTTATGTTTGCACGTTGTGATCTGAATGTATAGATCAGGCGTCTCCAACTCCAGTCCTCACGAGCTACTGTCCTGCAGCTTCTTCAGCATGCCATCAATTTTGGCAAAGGCCTGGTCACAAGCCACTCATTTGATTTAGGTGTGTTGGAACAAGGATGCATCTAAAAGCTGCAGGACAGTACCTCTCTCCAGGACCTGAGTTGGAGAACCCTCATGTGGATGGTTTCCCTGTAGCTTCCTCCGGGTTAACAACCTGCAGTGGCGTGCTCTCTGCAGACAGAGTGGTGAAGCCAACGATGTCGCTGAAGTAGATGGTGACAGAGTCAAACGCTTCAGCCTGAACTGTCTCTCCTCGTTTTAACTGCTCTGCTACAGAACTGACACATAAATAGGATGTTATAGTACTGCAGTATCCAGTATTTAGTGTAGTATTCAGGGCAGTAGTACTGAAGTATAGTTACTGTGGGAGTATCTGGTACAGCAGGGCCTCCGCCTTCCTCTTTTCCTCATGATAGGCCTGCGTTCGCTCCTCCACCAGCTCCTCCAGGTTATTAGCATACTGCTCCATCCGGGAGAGCAGATTGTCCAGGATGTTAGAGCCATATCCTCTGAAGAGACACATGATTGGACAGAGACAGACAGGGTGACAGGTGTTTGGCTTTCTGTTTTGTGAGTGACCGTTTTTCTACATATTTCTCTCATTTCTCAGCCTCTATTTTAGTGAAAGAACAACATGAATATTTATATTTCAATATTTCTTTACTGGCTGATTTTACAGAGTTACCGGGGACGCTCTCTGCCAGCTCTGTTTAGTGTCCAAACAGAGAGCTGAATAAAAGCTTTGTACAGCTGAGAGCATACTCTGAGATGTTTTGCATGTCTCCTGCTTCAGCATTAATCAGAGCATCATAAAAACCTGTCTCAGAATAAATGTGGGTCCGTCGCCTCTCCCTCACCTGTGCTGCTTCCTGAGCAGGATCTTGATGGTGTTGAAGTCGGGACGCTCGCTCGGCTCTTCACTCCAGCAGCGCTGCATCAGGACACCGAGCTCCTCACTGTGACTGTGGAAGCAGAGGGAGGGGCGGAGGGGTGGGGTGCCACCATGAATCACTGCCTGCACAATCTCTGTTGGAGGGAGGGAGGGGGGGGGGGGGGGCATTGGTTGCAAAAGCACACACGTTCAGCAGTAAGAGGTAAGTAGAAACACAAACACTTAAAAACGCTGATGCTCTAATTCTAGAAGACTCAATCCTGTGAATCCTCCTTTGTCTAATCATTTCTTAACATATACATTTACAATAATGGATTACACAGCATTAATACATTATTGGATGTATTATTGGGAATACATTTAATTACAGCAGATGTCTTTCTAAAAGGGTTGTAACTAAGTTTAAGGATATAATTCCTCTACTGTTATCTTCTTCAATACCATGTGCCAACAGAGTGCAGAGTAGCTACGTGAACTCTACCCCCACAATGGTCGATTATCTTTGAACTTGAAGATGTAAAATTATTACATTTGACAGCTGTGGCTGTCAAATGTGAGGGGGACATCCATCCATCACCATACACAAACCTCATGTCATTGAAGTAAGTCTGAAAGAAATCAGCTGATAAACAAATCTACAGAAGCTCCAAACACAGGCTCAGATCTCTTTCATCCTCACGAGGCTGGTTCAGGGTGCTCAGAAAGTCCTGGATGGATTTCCATGAAACAGGATGAACTTTTGGAGTCAATCCTAATGTGGATCCAGGACATTTTGGAGTGATAATTTACCATTGTGAGATAGGTAGGCCTGAGTGCACAAGCAGTGTTCACCTGGAAGTGCTGAAGTATCAAAACAAAGAAATGGTCTGTCTGCTAATTAGACTGGTTCTTATACTTGAGTATGCAAAGCACTTTATACAATATACCCTATTCCCACCTGCTTTCAAACATTCACACTCCGATAAAAACATCACAGAGCAACTCGGGGGGTTGTATCTTGCTCAAGGGCAAGTTGTCACGCAGATCAAGCAGTTAGGGATCAAATCACCAATGTTCCAATTAGCAGATGACCTGCTCTACAGCCACTCCAAAAGTGAACACAAGTAAGAAACTGATGTTTTTAGAAGTTCAGCTGTCAGAACAGAGCTCAGGTGAAGCTGAAAAACGGGGGGGGGATCAGAAGTGTATTTCATTAGCAGCAACAGGAGGGAATATAGCAGTTAAAATGATTATGACCACCTGACTCCAGACAAAAACTTTAATTTTTGTTTCCACACGTTGAAGTGAAATAACACAACTCTTCTGTCCTTCAGTTGTTCTTACAGTGAAAAAACTGCTAATTGGTTTGGGACTTGAGAGAGGTCATTGCCGATGGCACCAATTTAGAGATGATAACTCCATTAGGATTGTAGTTGAACTCGAGCAGAAATATCCATGTGAGTAAAGAAACTGGCTGTGGTGCCTGAAGCTGATGCTATTATGAGGTTGCTGCTCGATTCATGCCTCAAATTAAAGTGGAAGATGCTGTAAAACGGTTTTTGGTGCTGTGACATCGCTACAAAAGAAAGCTGCCAAGCATCTAAAAATGGAGCTTTGTCTATCACCTTCTCCCTTATATATTAGAAGCTCAGCATGCGGACAATTGGTGTGAATGTCAAGTCTCGTTTATTTGTCCTACAGCAGCGACTCAGGTCAGACACACATTAATCTATTGACCTATTATTGTAGGGTCTTTATCTTACAATATAAAGCACCTTGAGGTGACTGCAGCATAAATAAGGTTGAACTGAATTAATTTAACCCTGAGAAACACACATTCACCTTTAGGGGAGAGAGAGTGTGAGTCGAGGTAGAAAACTCCTCTGAGCAGAGCCACTTCCTGCAGGATCACTCCAAAACTGTACACATCCCCCTTTTGTGTCCCACAGTTCGGAGGACAATCTATCCTCACCAGCTCTGGAGCTGTCCACAGCTTCCCTGCCAAGTGATCAATAACTGATATCAGTGAAAACAACATCCTCATAGACAGTCTTTAATGTAGAGCGTCAGCTTCAATACATACGTGCATAGTAAGCATGTGTGTCCTCGGGGCAGTTTCTGGTCCTAAGACTCTGCAGGCCATAGTCAGTGATTTTCAGGACAAAGCGGCTGTCCACCACACAGTTGGACGATTTAAGGTTACCATGGGAGATGATGACGCTGTTGTGGAGAAATGCCATTCCCTGGAGGCAAACAGACAGACAGCTGATTCAGGTGAAAAGTCTGAAGCTCTCTAGAATCGAAACATGAGTCCAACATTGATGTCAGAGACCTCGTTCATACTTTTTCATTTACATGTGTTTTCTGTAACCCCACCCCCCAAGCCAAAGAGACAAGTTTTTACCTTGACAATGTCATTAATGAGAGAGTATCTGAACATCCAGTCCAGTGTGATGCTGTCACTCTCCATCAGGTCCTGAGGGACAGACACACACGCATGTTGGCCATTCAGTCCAAGTGAGGTCCTCAGCAGAGATGGGCAGTAACGCGTTACTGTAATCCGATTACTTTTTTCAAGTAACGAGTAAAGTAAGGGATTACTATTGCAAAAACGGTAATGAGATTACCGTTACATTCCCGTAGTAACGCTGCGTTACTAAAACCGTGATTTTTTTCGAGAATGTCTCATGACAGCGACGTAAGCGAGTGCGACGTTCGTGACAACAGCTGTGCGCAGATCAACAACGGACAATATATCGAGTGCGGGAGAGAATGTGAGCGTGCAGCGTTTAAAGTGTGGAAGCACTGACCTTACTTTGAGTTTGATTCCATAAAAAGTGACAAACACATTAGCGTCCGTTGTGCGTGGGAAGAAAACTTCTTTTTACAACGAAAAAATCCCTAAACTTCCAAGCAAGCACCGAGTGCGCAACGACGTAATGGGAAACTCACAGAGAAACTCGCGGATTCTTCAACTGACCACGGCACACCTGCACCAGGGTAAACCTCCGCCTGCCCTACTCCTGCTTTACAGGTGAAAATAGAGCAACAGGACCGCTGAGTCTTTGACTTTATTTATTTTCTGCTGTGTTTTACTTTCATCTATTTGAAAGAGTGAGTGTAAACACACACAAAAAAATTATTTTATGTGCTGGAATGTGCAGAAAATAGGTTTAAATATTAAACAAATTTCTTCCAGTCAGAGAATGTTGCATATAATTAAATTTTTGCTTGATGCATAAAGTTAAAAGATTAAAACTAATAAAACAAGTTTTAAAAAGAAACTTTTCCATTTGATTACATTTTGTATGATGGATTATGTAGAAAAAGTAGAATTGGGCTGAAAGATCTATCGCTTTATCACCTATTCAGGTTGTAAATCGTGTTTTTAAAAAGTAACTAAGTAACTAAGTAATTAATTACTTTTGAAAATAAGTAATCAGTAAAGTAACTGGATTACTTTTTTGGGGAAGTAATCAGTAATTAGTTACTGATTACTCTTTTCAAGTAACTTGACCAACACTGGTCCTCAGTGACAGACACTGAGGACACTTCTGCTCTGCGAGGACATTTCTGTGCATGGTTAAAATTGTGTACTGAATACTGAATCACTCAGCAGAGTAATGGTGTCTTTGCTTGTGACTATCTGTAAGCAGCAGCTTCAGCTGATATTTGATATTCATTCTTCCTCCCCACACTAAAAGCATCATCCTCATCTCAGAGCACAAACTCAAAATAACTCAAACCGCCTGAGTTGCTCTGTGTTAGGATGACAGCCCTGACATCCAGCGGTCATCTGACAACAACCCAAACCCCCACACGGCCCACATCAACCTTTGCATGTTGCTAGGTTACTGTGCTGGGAGGTTGCTATGCTACAGTGCTGACAGATAACTGTAGCTGAGAGGAGAGAGAACATCTGAAACACAAAAAACATCTCATATGAAAAAATGTAAGGAATGAACGAGCAGAGGATGGCTGCAGTGCTACCTCCTGACTGTAGAAACCACTGCATCATTTAGGTATCTTAATGCCTAACCAGCTTTCAACTGCTCCCGTATTAACACGAGCTCCACACAGCAGCCATCTCCATGTTTGATGTCAGAGTTTGCATCCAAAGAGCTGTCGCGATCTAACCAAAGTAAACTGAGGATGTGGACAAGGTGTGCAGTTATATTATTTGGAAATATTGTTCTGACTTTTTGCAATATTTCTAATCTGTATAAAGTAAAACTGGACCAGGGTTTTGACATGCAAGCTGAAAGTGTCGATGAAAAATAATGCACAGATTTCTAGCAAAACATTAGCTGGGTGTGACTTACCTGAAGGCTGCCTCTTGGACAGTACTCTGTGATGATGCACATGTTCGGCGGGTCAATACAGGCGCCAATGAAGCGGGTCAGGTGTTCATTTTGGACATCTCGCATCTACAAAAACACAGAGGCTGCTACTTTAAATCCTATCATGCTCTACAAACAAAATGGGTAGATTGGTAGGTTGAGATCATTTAGGAGGTTAGATCGGATAGGTGTATACACACACACACACACACACACACACACACACACACACACACACACACACATATATATATATATGCATGCAGGTAGGTAAGGTTTTCAGTCTATAGCAAGTCGCTAGGCTATTATTTCATTTGCTACAAATACAAAAGCTCAACATCCTGCAAGAAGACCTATAAGCTAGGTCAGTCAGGTACAGTGTTAGCTGGTAGGTTAGTGGGCAGATAGTTCTTACATGCTTCAGTTCAAACAGAACCTTCCGGGTCAGTTCGATGCGTTTCTTGTTGATGTATTTGATAGCTGCCAAGTTTCCCTGCAGGAGACACAGTGAACCAGATTACCACTTGACACCATCTTGTTAGAGGAACATGTGATGGGACTGTCAGCGTCTGTCAGACCTTGTAGTATCCGGTTTTAGTGTAGATCTGAAAGTTTCCCTCCATGGTCATCAGAGAACCATAGTTGGATCCTTTCTGCAGACACAAGCACAAACAATCGAGACACTCGGCTTTTTTTCAATGAAGAGTGTAGGTCCTGGATAACATGCAGCACTACCATACGGAGGAAACTTTTTTCCTCATGTTTTGCATGGGTGGTCCAGCCCAGTAGTTACTAATTAATAGAGTAATCAGCATCACAGTGAATAATTATATAATATATAACATAATATATATTATATAAAGAAAAGAAAACCAGGTTTATGGTTTGAAGGAGACTTCAATTATCTTTTTTTTGCACAACTCTACTATACAATGAAGAATTTAGGAAAATGATTTAATTCAATGTGAACAAATCAGTCAGTCAGCTGATCCAGGCCCAGAGAGCTTCCGGTGTAGCCGGGAATTCCAGAAAGGGAAAAATAGAAATCCAGTTGAAGGCTTCCTGTTCCATCTGTTAGTCATTGTTTACAAATGCAAACACATTTCAGACTATAAACTGAAACTGGAAAATTTCAGGAAGTAAAGACAGGCACTGTATTAGGTATAATATGTTTCCAGTGAGTACGGATGATTTATTTATAGTATAATAACAGCTGTGTTACCAGAGACATGGTGAGCCTGCTGCACGCTCTCCTCAGGACTTTATCCAGGTTGCTCATCTGGACGTCATCCCAGGAAACTCTCCACAGCTGAGCTGCAAGCTCGCTCTCCAGCTTCAGCTTCCTGTTCAGCAGACAGGAAGAGAGTGTGTATATGTGCATATGTGCGAGTGTGTGTGTTGAAATTTGAGGGGAAGGAAAATGGAGAGAAAGCTGATGGAAAGGATAAACAGGCTGAATGAGTTACACAGAGATCTGGTGGGGCGGCTGTGGCTCTGGTGTTAGAACCACTGGAGCACTGGCGTGTGAGCGTGTGTGAAAGTATTAGGTATGGATAAAAGCATTGGATGAATGTCTGCGATTGGGCGGATGAAATTTGTAGTAGAAAGTGCTTTGAGTGTGCTTTGAGGATCTCAGTCAGAGATGCTTGGCTTTACACTAGCGTTTGTTCCAGTTAGGATTATGCTCTATAAGTGGAAAAGCAGCCAGACCAGAGCAAGGGAATGACTTCAGCTTATGAACTGATGATAACAAACCTCCGTAACAGTAGAGTCTCACCTGCCTGTATGGAGTCAGTTTTTGAATTTGAGTGCATGAGTGAGCTTCTTGTCAGTTTTATGCTTTGTTCATTTTCACTTTCAATGACTCAAAATCAAATCAGGGTTTTCTTTGTTGAAGTCAGATGAGGATTTCTCCTTCGAGCCTTCCTTTCTTTCTGGGCCTGATGTGCAGCATGAGTGTAATGATTTAAACTGAGATCTGCCGGGGTCGCAATGGGGTCATACGTCCAGTTTTCATACTCAGTACAGAGATACAAACATGTTTGGCTCACCTGTAGATGAAGATGGTGACAGTAACGATGATGACAAAGACAAAGCAGATCACCATTGCAACCATCTGATGCATAGCAACTGTACCTAAAAGATGAGACAGGAAGAAAATCCATTACTGTTTGCAGGAGTGAGGACCAGTTTGAGCTCTTTTGCTCTGGGTGAAGCGGTTTTCAGTCCATGGGGCTTAACATGTGTTATAAGCAAAGATGGGCAGTAAGGCATACTTTTTTAAAGTAACAAGTAAAGTAAGGGATTACTATTGCAAAAAAGTAATTAGATTACTCTTACTTCTTTCCCATAAGCATGCTGCATTACTAAACAGTGATTTTGTTTGTGAGAGTGTCTCATTACAATGACGTACAAGTGTGTGACGTCTGTGGCAGCCACAGACGTGTGTAGATCAACAATGGATAATATGGAGTGTGGGAGAGAGTATGTGCAGCGTTTAAAGCTTGGAAGTACTGACATTACTTTGAGTTTGATTCCATAAAAAGTGACCAAAACATTAGTGTCTGCTGTACACTCTGCGTGGGAATAAAACTTCCTTCTACAGTGAAAAATTACATTTCAAAATTTCAGCAAGCACCTAGCACGCTGCCATGGGAATGTAAAATTCACAGAGAAACCCCCCGGATCCCCCCACTGACATGACCGCTGTGGCACCAGGCAAACCTCCACCGGCCCTGCTTCTGCTAATCAGCTGAAAATAGAATTAGTGCTGCTGAATCTTAGATTTCATTTATTTTTTGCTGTGTTTTACTTGCATCTATTTGAAAGAGCAAGTGTAATATGCTGGAATACGCAGAAAACAGGTTTAACTGTTAAACAAATTCCTTCAAGTCAAAGACTGTTCCATATAATTTCATTTTAAACTTTATGCACATTGCATCAAGCAAAAGATAAATACTAATAAAAACAAGTTTCAAAAAGAGACTTTTCCATTTGATTCAATTGTATATGATGGATTATGCAGAAAAAAATGCTGATGTTTAGGCTTCAAAATGTGACGTTTTTGTGACGTAGCCTGTGATCTGCAGTTTAGCAATGTCACAATACCAGAAATGTAGGTACGAATCATTAAAATTATATGATTATCAATAGGAAAAAAAATTATCATCCCATGTACTTAAAGATAAACTACTTTAATAAATCAATGGCATCCTGGCAGCAAGCTGTTTCTTTAAAGTGTTAACTATATTTTTTGACAGCACAGAGGCTGAAATGACTGAGTATACTGTTAGTGTTACTTTAAAGTTAGTTCCATTAAGTTACCTTAAGGATGTATAACGTTAGCCATTGCAAAGACCCTTTTGAACATATCAAACTTCACTATAAGCACTATATACAAATGCACTATATAAGAACCAGTCCATGCATTGGTTCTCGTGACATCCTTTGTGCAGTTTGGTCTGTAGTCTGTAGTTGTGCGTTCGTACTTGTGAGACATGCTGGGTTGTTGTTCTTGAAGCCACACTTGGGGATGTCTGGTGGCGGAGAACCTTTGGGCCAGTGGAAGTTTAGACCATTTTGCAGGATGAGCTGCTTTATGCTGCTGTTATACACGCACACCACCTGGGAACATACACACACCACAACTGGTTTCTTCACTTTGTTCAAAGCCTGCAATCTCACTTACTCCCTAACAGTATCGAATAGGGCAGGAGTGGCCAACTCCAGGCCTCGAGGGCTGGTGTCTTGCAGGTTTCAGATGTGTCCTTGATCCATCACAGCTGATTTAAATGGCTAAATTACCTCCTCAACATTTCTTGAAGTTCTCCAGAGGCCTGGTAATGAACTAATCATTTGATTCAGTTGTGATGACCCAGAGTGATATCTAAAACCTGCAGGACACTGGCTCTCGAGGCCTGGAGTTGGCCACCCCTGGAATAGGGTTTATTGGTGTGTCAGGGCCCTGGGTTGGGGACGCAGGGTTTAGAATTTGAACTCTGGTTTGGGGTTAAAGGATGTTCTAAGTTTAATTCTCTGGTGCTGCTACACCAGGCTTGGAGAGTTTTCCTGCCTTGGAGCCAGTGACATCTGGAGTAATTACACTCACCTGCTGCTGATCAGCCTCGTCAAGTGAGTACTACTAACTGGGCGACAGTCAGCACAGGATCGTTGTACAATCAGTTCTCCTGCTAGTGAGGTGAAAGTGTTTCTGTTGGCCAGTTGTTTGGAATATACTTACAGCAGTGTCTCTTGTTTCCAGGTGGATTGAGGAAATGGGTGGAGGGTGCTGGGCACAAGTGTACATAGACACCGAAGAGGGAGCTGGGAACTGACACACGAAGAGAACACGCACTGGGGATTATTGGCACTTTTATTTTATTTTTTGTAGGGCTGTCCTGGTTGACACGCCTCTACAATGTTGCGTGGAGATCAGGGGCAGTACCCCTGGACTGGCAGACCGGGGTGGTGGTCCCCATCTTTAAGAAGGGGGACCGGAGGGTGTGTTCCAACTACAGGGGGATCACACTCCTCAGCCTCCCTGGGAAAGTCTACGCCAGGGTGCTGGAAAAGAGAGTCCGCTAGTCGAACCTCGGATACAGGAGGAACAATGCGGTTTTCGTCCTGGTCGCGGAACACTGGACCAGCTCTTTATCCTCTCAAGGATACTTGAGGGTGCATGGGAGTTTGCCCAACCAGTCTACATGTGTTTTGTGGACTTGGAGAAGGCATTCGACCGTGTTCCTCGGGGTGTCCTGTGGGAGCTGTTGGGGGAGTATAGGGTGTCTGGCCCGTTACTACGGGCCATTCGATCCTTATACAACCATTGCAAGAGCTTGGTTCGCTCGTCGGGGTCTCCCCTGACACACTGAACTTTACTCCAGTCGGTTTTACGGTAGCTCTGCAGCCTTTATCGTACCTCTAAGGTGTTACATGACAATGATGACATCAATAGTCTTACCTGGAATTCTCCAGACTCAACATCGGTCATGTCCCACACAGCGAAGTCCATCTCTCTGTCCCCGAACTCGTCCATCTCCACAGGGCCCATCACGCCTGCAGAGACGCCACAGAGCAGATGTTATCTGTTTGTGATCTTGGAGAACACTAACTCTTTTCTCTGTTATTTCTGAGTGTTTGCTTTGCAGCGATGGGGAAATATTTTCACTCAGCTCGGGCACAGTTTGAACTGACGTGAGGTCACGTTAATCTTTTTTTACCATGTTCTGAGAAATGTTTACTTTCACAATCAAATTTATTTATTTGACATATTTTATTGGCACCCTGAATGATGGAAGTCTTTATCTCGCATACCCAAAAGGTCAAAGATCTAGCTTAGACAAACACAAATGTGAACTGAAGCCTGACGGGTTGGTGATGTAATTCTCACATTTCTGCTCCAACATGGAAAAATACTGCGACCACTCTGCAGTCTTCTCAGATCCCTTGACAAACACCAACAACAATAAAAAAAAAAAGGTGGAATGATCACTGACAGAGCGGCTTGTTTACAGGAATAATTCTCCACACTGATTTTGGCTCCTCAGTCAGTCAAACATCTGTCGCTTTTTATTATGCCTGTAGTAATATGTATAAATGCACACAATTGTGTGGAAATCAATCTGCACATTGAAGCATGGCCTCCTCGGGCTCGTGGCTAGTGAAGCAGCTTGTGGCTAGTGAAGTCTCTGAGCCAATTAAACTGCATACAGCTCAACAGCCTGCAGGATTTAAACTCGGGTTCACCTTCAATTTAAGGAATCAGTGAAACAGGAGCTTGTTTTCTTCCTGACCATTATCAGGAATGGAGACACTGTGTCACAGCAAACAACAGCAATATACAAGCTCGAGGGGGGAGGGACCTCAAAGAATCAGCCGACCGACCAACCTTTATCAAATAAAAGCTGTCAGATTTTCTGGTTTTACAGTGGTATGGTCATGGTTACTGCAGCCTGCCCCACCCCACTGTTCTGTATGGACATGGAGGGACAAATGAGGGTTTTTAAGCTGAAATGGTTCCTCATTTAAAGCCCTGTGGTTCTCCACCCTGTTTGTAATACCACCAAGCAGAGAGAAGAGATTATTGTAAATAAAATGTCATTGTCAACTTTTTTTTTCTTTTACTCAACAGTTTTGTAATAACTGAATATTTTCTGATTAGCTAGAAACAACAATGCTTCTAGTGAAGCACAACAAAGTTAAACACAGTGAAGCTAGACTCCAGCACAGCCTCATTTAATGAGTAACTGAGACACAACAAATGTCCATCAGAATTCCCTCATACTCGCTGCATTTTGGCAAAGCTCAGTTACCTGAGACTGTCCTTTAGTGGGCGCGTTATGGTGAAATGCTCTGAAATTTAAAGAAATGTGAATAAACTCACTGAGATGTAATCGTGAGCACCTTTGAGTGCTTTTATGTCTTTCTGTCTGCAAACATGATGAAGGTTAATTTAATGTTTTCTTGGTTCACAATTAACAAAAAGCCTTAGAACATAAACTGCACAATGGAAACTCCAAACAGAAAATCCAACTAAATACAACACATGAGACAAGAGACTAACAAAATAAAACAGGAAGTAACTAAAAGGGGCTATCTCATGCAGCAAAGAGGACTTAACAAGATGCAAGGGACACAGCAGGCAGGATAGAATAGCCCTTTGTTGTCATTGAAAATGTACAATGAAATTGTGGGTGCTCCACATCAACCATGCTGGAGTAAAATATGAATAGTAGACAGCAGGAATAAATAGCAAACAGCTTAAATACATACAATCATGAGGGGTATACACAAAAGGCACACATTACAGAAGAAATTGCAAAAGGCAGTGCAAGGATGCAAATTACTCGGTCTGAAAAGAGTCCACGTGCGAGTGGTCTGAGTGGTGATGGTTACTCAGATGAAGGCTCCGATTGGTGAGGTGAGTGGGCAGGGGTGTGATGTGGGGGATAGTGTTTGTTGACAGTCCGAACAGCCCAGGGGAATATGCTGTTTTTAAGTCTGGAGGTGTGGGACCTGATTGACCTGAAGCACCAACCATAGGGCAGCAGGTCAAACATGTGGTGGGTGGGATGCAAGGCAAGTCATCATGGCCCTGGTTTTTCTGAGACAGGAGGATCTGGCAATGACCTCCAGGGGTGGCAGAAGGCAGCCAATGATTTTTTTGAGCGGTGTTCATTACCTTCTGTGCAACCTTACTGTTCTCAGTAGTGGCCCAAGCATACCAAACACCCAGGCATCAGGCGAGCACGCTCTCCAGTGAGGCATGCTAGGCTAGCAGCAGTTTCTGGTCCAGCTTTTTCTTCCTCAGGACACAGATGAAGTGCAGTTGCTGTTAGGCCTTCTTTACCAGGGTGTTGGTGTTGTGAGTCCAGGTGAAATTGACGGAGATGTGGGTGCCCAGAAACCTGAAGGTGGAGAAAGATTCCACCCGTTCTTCATTTATAATGGGAGGGGAGTAGACCTGTCTGAGCCTCCTGGAGTCCATTATGACTTCTTTGGGATATTCAGCTCAAGGTATTTTCTGAGCACCAGCGCAAAAGAAGGACAGGGGGATATTGAGGTGGTCCAGTTTGTTGGTAAGGATGTCTGGGATCATGGTGAGCTGTAGTCCATGAAAAGTCCTCATGTAGTCCTCGGGTAGTTCTTACTATTCCTAGATGTTTCAGTGCTCTTTGAAAAGTGATGGTTAACGATAACTGATAACTATTAGGGTTGTGCGCAACTAGTCAACTAATAGTTGTTCCTGTTACTAGTCGGTACCAGACATACTAGTCGTTTAATCTAATTGTTTACATTTTCTTTGATGCTTAATGCCAGTAAATTGTTGTATCTTAATGTTATGCAGCCATCTGCCACCAGATGGAAATTTGTTGGTGAGAAACACCAAAACTCCGTTAATCTCGGCCTGATGTTTTCTTAACATTATCATTAGAATGAGATCACGGATCAAAACGGCAGAAATTAGCTTTCTTGCCCAAGGAGTCAACGACTGAGACTGTCCGAGCTGGGGCTCGAACCGGCAACCTTCCGATTACAAGGCGAACGCCCAACTCTTTGAGCCATGATCTCCCCTATATAGTACATGTAACATTCATTTTATCATTTAATAAAATTCATCCAAACGTTTAGTAAAAAATATCAAGTTGAAAAGACGTTTTTGATCTCAAATTTGTTTTCCAGAAACTGATACTTTTAATAATAATGGATTGGATTTATATAGCGCTTTTCAAGGCACCCAAAGCGCTTTACAATGCCATTATTCACTCACACACACTGGTGGACGGAGTAGGGTAAAGTCTCTTGCCCAAGGACACAACGACCAGAACAGAGAGCCCAGGGATCGAACCGGCGACCTTCCGGTTACAGAGGCACTTCCCAAACCCCTGAGCCACGGTCGCCCCTTTTGTACATTGTACCTTGAGTTTAGCCTTTACGTTAGGGCAGCAGGGAAGCCCAGACCTCTTCATCACCACCCCTTCTTCCTGGGAAACATTGAGCCTTTCTCAGGCCAGCCTAGGTGTAATCTCTCCAGCGTGTCCCAGTTCTATGCTGGTATGCTATCCTTATGGCAGGACATTTCTGCCTATAACACCTTGTCCTGGAGATGCCTGCCTCAGCTGGCTCCTTTCAATGTGGAGGATCAGCACCTGTAGTCCCTCCTTAATGACTGAATTCTTCACTCTATACCGAGAGAGAACCCTTCCACCCCACAGACACTTCACCTACTGCCTACTGGTGTTGGCCAGAAGGGCCGATGACGCGATATGGCAGCCTCGCCTCTGTCAGTCTGCCGCAGGGCAGCTGTGGCTACAACTGTAGCTTGCCTCCACCAGTGTGTGAATGGGTGGATGACTGGGTGTGTAAAGCGCTTTGGGGTCCCTAGGTGGGACTAGCAAAAGCGCTATACAAATACAGGCCATTTACCACTTGTATGCGCATAAATAAAAAATAATAAAATTATATCTGTAGTCAAAATGATGTCAGTTAAATTAAAATGAATTTCAGCCAGGCAAGTATCAAAAGACTGCACTTAGCACTTTGTTTTTACTGCACTACAAACCTCTTAACGTGTGTTTCAAGAGAAATAAAATTAATAGAATATATAGAGAATACAATATTATTCTTTAATGGCAAATACTACATAGGCTTGGTGAAGGTTTGCTTGTTGTTAAAGGTTTATATTCATTTCTACTGTTGTCCTCCTTTCATCTATTAGGATTGTTTACTACCACCCCCTCATTTCCCCTCCCCTTCTTCTGTACCCCCATCCACCATCTCACACACCTCTGACGCAAATGCCCACTGATTGATGGCCGCTGACGGTGTTTCGGTGTATGTTGTGGATAAAAGCTGTTCAATCTAATAAAGAGCACACAGAGCAGCCTGTTTATCAGCACCATCAACACACTCGCATACACACTGAAGAAACACACACCGAAATCACAGTGGGACCTGGGCGTCCCGCTCCTGAGTCTGACTCTGGTTTTGATTATATTAGTGCTGGTTGACATATACGTGATAAATATAAGGACATATCTGTTTCTAAGGTACAGCCCTGTTTCCAAAAAATGCTCATTCCAAATATTAATAAAGTAGATGGTGATCCTTACACATTATTTATAGTCCACACAAAGCACGAGATTAACAGGCCCAGAAAAATAAAACACTGCACAGATTTGGCTGCTTAGTTCCTTAAAAATGTTTTATTGTGGTTACAGATGCATGTGTTGGATTCCATTGGGTTTTTTTTGTTTGTTTGTTTGTTTGTTTGTTTTTGGGGGGGGATAAGTGTTTTTATTTTGATTTATTTATTTACTTACTCTGAACAATCTTTTTAATGTTTTTATTATTCTATGTATATATGTATCATTTTTGTGATTGTGTGGAGGGGTCTGTGTGGTGTAACTGAAAAAAATATCTCCCAAGGGAGACAAATAGTACGGAGCCCCTCTGATGACGTGGTCCAAAAAATAAATAAATTGTGGCCACAAAATACTAATTCGTGCCGTCGAAATAGTATAACGTGCCCACGAAATACTATTTCGAGGGCACGAAATAGGTATAACGTGCGCACGAAATGCTAATTTGTGGGCACGAATTGGGTATAACGTGGCAATGAATTACGCATTTGTGGCAACAAAATAGATAACGTGCGCACATCATATTGATACAATTCCTGGACAGCTGCGTAGAGACATAAGCATAAGAGTAGGCTAAACCTATACACCATGGACAGAGACAGTATGATTGAGGGTTTTTTTAGGCTGGGAATGAGCTACAAATGCATTTTGAAAAGCCTGGCAATGCAAGGAACCATTATTACGGAGAGACATTTAAACGGGATATTATGAGCCCAGCTGCTTTACAGACGTAAGTACGACCTGGATGCCGGGATAGATTTTATTGTCAACCAACTGCAAGGGCCTGGGAAGGATCACGGTTATCGGTCAAGTGTTTCGTGCCCACAAATGAGCATTTCTTGCGCACGTTATACCTATTTCGTGCCCTCGAAATAGTATTTTGTGGCCACAATTTATTTATTTTTTGGACCATGTCATCAGAGGGGCTCCGTAAAATAGAGAGACTTTGACTTGTAACAGAAAACAGCACATGGCCGAAGTTTAGCTTGTTTTCCTCTGAGCTGTATCACCTCATCTTTACCTCTCTGAAGAGACAGACTGTTGCAGAGTAAAGCAAGGGGTTTTTATTGTCTTTTCTTTTTGATAAAGCATATTGTTATGATTGGATCACGGGACCCATTAGTTATGCAGCTGGTGCCTTCCTCTGTGTTTCTACGTCAGTCACCTTTTTCACTCACTGTGTTTTTATACACCTCTCTGCATTTAATCATTAGTTATTAATCAGTCTCTGGCTGTCTTCCACAGCATGTCTTGTCCTGTCTTCTGGTTTATGCCTGTTAAAAGGGAATTTTAAAACTTTCTGTCTTTCATTAAAATTCAACATGATAAGTCTTTGGACTTGTTTCAATTAAATTTGAGACCTGACAGAGTGTAAATGATTACATTGTTTTTAGCAGTCGGCCAAGTCTTTTGGAAACAGGGTTACAAAAATACTACAACAGAAATAGCACTGCGAGGAAACCAGGCTCGAGCTGTTCCAGTTTGAGAATGCAGTTGTAATTTATCCCAGTTTAGACTAGTTTTCAGGACTGACCTAACTGGTTCTTCATGGCAATTAGGAAATGCATAGAAAAACATTTAATTCCACTCCCTCCAACAGACGCTCTGACAGCCGAGTCATTATGGGACATGAAAGCTTGATCCTAAACTGACTGGACCATCGATGGACGTCCTTCCCTGATCCACACCAATCGGCAGCACAGGATGGTAACCCAGTCCCCTCTGGAGAGTTTACGCTGCACATGGACCAACGTGTGTGTGTGTGGTTGTGGGTCAGAGTGTACCAGTGACATGGAAAGAGAACACTGGAGATCAGTGTGTTCACACGGTATATTAAAATAGGATCTAACCATGTTAGCTGATGAAGTGCTAATCTGCTGTGTTCTGTTCCTTTAAGCAGTTTTATTGTTTTTATGTAATTTAAAAAAAAAATCAATGTCATGTTCAGTGTGTGCTGTAAATGAATGATAAACCAGGAGGAGATTTTTCCTGCCACCATGTTTGCTTGCTTAAAAAAGTCACCCTGAGAGATTCACGTGTAGCGTTGTCTGCACCAGTCAGCAGGCTCACACTGTGCTTCACATCTGACTCACAGCTGCAGACAGTGTTGGGGAGTAACGGAATACATGTACCGCCGTTACGTATTTAAAATACAAAATATGAGTAACTGTATTCCATTGCAGTTACCATTTAAAAAGGTGGTATTCAGAATAGTTACTTTGCTGAAATAAATGGATTACACTGCGGTACTTTCCTGTTTCATATGTTAGGCTGTCCCCTCTCTATTTTTGGTAATTCCACGCCGGTGGAAACCCAAACAAAACACAGAGGCTCTAATGTCTGTGTCTCAATCTAGCGTCTCATAATGACGTGAGGAAATATTTTTAAAAATGATTTAATATGTAGGCAATAAGAGAGTGTTACAGGCATCGCCCTAAAGAATGTAGCCTCTCATGAGCAGTGTAGTCTGGGCTGCAGGGAGAATGGACTGCCATACCCGTTATGTTTCTGTGAGCGCGAGGGAGGGAGAAAAAGGAAAAGTACGAGCTGTCACCGAGCAGAAACGGGAGCTGGAAGCATGTAAATATAATAATAACCACTGCAGCCAAAAAGAGTCCCTGACGAGCCCAGTTGTAAGTAAGCTATTAAGACTCGACTGTACACTGTGTTCGTGTTTTCTCTGAAACAGCAAGTTCCGTTGGAGCAGCCTTTCAATGCCTCTCTCTGTCTCTCGCTAGCAGTCGACCCACACAACAAAGTAAAGCTAGTTTTCAGCTACGAGCCTGACACGGAGCCCGACGTATTAGCCAGAGGCCCCTTTACTACGGTTCGGAGCCGCAGACCTGTTTTATATACATACGGAATAGTTTTCTATACGAGATCGCTGCAAAAAGTGCAGCCTCACCTAATGTCCACCCTACTATTACTCATTTTATATTAAGACTTAAAAATCTAGTTGTATTCGTATGGCGAGTAACCTTCAGTAATAGTAATAAATCACACAGCAATAGTACATTCATGTAGTTGTAAAAAAGCATGATAATATATGAAGTAATCCAAAGTATTCAGAATACGTTACTCTCATTGAGTAACGTAACGGAATACGTTACAAAATACATTTTGGGGCATGTATTCTGTAATCTGTAGTGGGATACATTTTAAAAGTAACCTTCACAACACTGACTGCAGATGAACAGGTTGGCCAGGTCTGTGAAGCCTTTCGTCCTCATTTCTTATGCATTATGAAACTTTATTATACATGACCAACTACACTCTCTCTTATACACACAAATATACACACACAGATCGGATTAGCGCTCATCTCCAGCTGAGTCCTGCTGTTATATCCTGTGGTGGACATTCGTTTTCTACACCTGGACCCCCCCCCCAATCATGTTTGTAATCTTCTCCTCTCCTTCCTGTCTGCCCTGCTATCTTTTGCCCAGTCTGTTCTTCTGTTTGAATAGAATAGAATAGAATAGAAAAGCCCTTTATTGTCACTGTACATGGTACAACGAAATTGTAAGTGCTTCAAATCAACTATGCCGGAATAAAATATAAATCGAAGACAGCAGGAATGAACAGCGAATAGGCGAAATATATACAATCAAGAGCAAAATATACAAAAATAAGAAAGACACTGCAGACTGTTAAAAACACTGGTGGCTTCCTCCCAGTAGGTGCATCTGTGGTATCAGTTTAAAAATCCTAAAATCTTCAGGAAAGTTGATCTTTGGCCTTCAGGTGACCAGAATTTGACCTCCTCTGAGATTTTTAATAGATGCACCTATGGTACCAATTTCAAAATTATTTTGTCACTTTGTTCTCGAGTCATTGCATTCACAAAATCTTTAGTGTCCTCGCCGCCTGTCCTGCATGATGTCAATAATACCCCCATCAAAATGCTGCATTTCTTAAAATGAGCTCTCAACTAAGATCTTTCAGATGTTAGAGAATAATATGAAAATCTTTTTTTTTTTTTATTGTTTTTGCGCACAAAAGAACAACAGGACATTAACATGCTTTACCCCCTGCAAATTCTTAGATTAATCATAAGCTGGAAAGCTGTTCATTTTCCAGCTTATGATTAATGTCATATTATGGTTCAGGATGACACTGAAGAGACCCTGTCCCTGACCTGTGCACTCAAAGGCCCCGCTTTCTCTATACCTAAATCTGCGAGCACCAAGTTACATCTGGAGCATGATAACTGTGTTATCTGTGTGTATTATGAACTGCCAGTGAACACTTTTTAACTAAAAACTTTTACAAACTTTAGACTTTAGATCAATGAATACCATACAGCTTGTTAGAACAAGAGGTGATTCTAGATCAACTGCAGGTGTGAATGTCTCTGTGTGTCAGCCCTGTGACGGACCGGTTATCTGTCCAGGTGCAACCTGTCTCTCGCATTGTGACAGCAGTGTTTTAACTTGAACTACCACTGGAGCCTCAGGCTGGACTTCAGTGACCTGAATCAACTTCTGTTGTCATTGTCGACATTAGCAACATGCATCCACCAACCACAGCTCATAAGGCATTGACAGGGTGATGAGGTGTGTGAAAGTTGTGCAGTTGCGTTTAGCCAGTGGGTGAGCAGGTGACCATATAGCAAGGAGAGCAGCCGACCAGGTTTGAGTCCAATCCTCTCTGTGTCTCCCCACTTTCCTGCCTATCTCCACTGCCACTATCCAATAAAGGCAAATCTAAAACCCAAAGCTTTAGTGTCGGTGTTTCTTTTCACTTGCATTTGATCTGATGTGTTCCTATGTTTCTTCGGCTTTTTCATACAGGATTGATTGGATTCCTATTCATGTCCAATCTTCAGTCTAAATGAATCCTAATTAAAACTCCAAAATGAGATTTTACTGGGACCCAGTACTGGGTGTCCATGACCTCTACTCTGAGTCCAACAGCATCACACACAGGCAGCCAATCAGAGAGCCACGTGTGGTTTTCCAGTTAGTTAGAGAAGTCTACACCTGTGCTACTTTACTCAGTTACTTGTAGTGCACATGCGATTTTCAGCCCAGTGCTGTGCTCTGATTAGTCACCTGCTGACAAATATCTGTGCTCACCTTTGATTGTCCTGTTCCACATCCTCCGGGTCACCTCATCTCCTCTGGGCCTCTGGACTGGTCCCAGTATTGGTCCCAGTCCTGGTCCTTGCAAATTCAGGGTCTCGTTCAGAGCATGAGCGTACAGTATCACCCCGTCGTAGAACCCTCCGGCAATCAGGTTGTACTGAGGGGACAAAGCATGTGATTGTTATAGATGAATATCAGTCTCTCACATATTTGAATAAAAATTTGAAATATCAGATTCAGTTAATCAATAAGGATTGTTATTTGTACCATAGAGTCTCTGATGGTGAAGTTGAACATCGCCTTTGCGTCTTTTTTCAGAGTTTTAACAAACTGAAGATATTCGGGATTCTGGGGCTGCAGATACGTCAGCACTTTCACACTCTGACGAAATCAATAACAAGCTAATCAATTGACTGGATCACTTTACATCAGTGAGCATCCTTTAAAATTTAACAATGAAAGAGCATCTTGTCTCACCCTGAAAGCATTGCGAGCCGCATAGTCCTCCTGGTCTCCTCTGAACCAGGGCCTGATGGGAGCGCTCCCGTCCAGACCCTCAGCAAAAAGATCAATGAAGAAGAAGACATAGTCCTCCAGCTCCACCCCTTCCTTCCAGAATTGGACCATCAACGTCCTGAAGATGTCCCAGGAGCAGCACATGTACACAACTGAAGACAAAGAAGCAGCAATGTTATTCCATAAAGGAAAGGAACAGAGACAGCTGCCAACGCTTGATGGTAAATCTTTATTACACACACCATGTGTGCTTCATGGTGTGACCTGCGTGGAAGCCTGGATAACAAAAGCCCCATTCCAGCTCATCAACAAGACTTCTCAATTTCCATGACCAATACTTTTCATCAATGACCATTTTTCTGATGAAAAAAAATAAATGTAATGGCAACCACCAGTGCTACCCCTCAGTCTCATAGTACACACACCTGTGCTGTAAGTTTGATACTCCAGAAGAGTCCTTCTCGAGGGTTGGGAATCAAGAACTGGTTCTTGTAGGAAACTGGTTCCCAGTAGTCCAATTCTTTGGAACTGTTAGTTTGCCTGCCTATCGATCCTACGTATCTGTTCTTGCACTCACACTACAATCAGCTGATTTCAGTTAAGGTGTCAGAGAGGGAAAATAATGACGTAGTCACATTTATTTTTTTTTGCACTAAAGGATGGAATAAATGGTAAAGTGGATCTCTGCATGCATGACAGAAACAACCGCATTATGCTGCTAACATAACATTGGTTCTTTGTAAGCATCTGCCCAGACAGCATGCTAATGCTAAGCCCGCCAACAACCCAGGGTGAATGCCAACCCCAGCAGCCAGACCCTTAACTTCAACATGTAAAAAAAAAAAAAAAAGATGAGCTGCAGCCTCCCTTTCTACCTGTTCACATTTCATGTTTTTGTGCTGGTTCGGTGTGAGATTGTAGCCTCTCAAGTTTATATTGTTAAATTGTGATTATGAGTGTTTCAGCTATTTTACAGAGTAATATGAAAGTAATGTAACGAGCAGTATAACAAATTACTTTCTCCTGGGAGTAATTAGCGTTCGATACTGTAGACCATAATATCCTATTAGAGCGATTAGAACATGCTGTAGGTATTACAGGTACTGCACTGCAGTGGTTTGTATCATATCTATCTAATAGACTCCAATTTGTTCATGTAAATGGAGAGTCCTCTTCACACACTGAGGTTAATTATGGAGTTCCACAGGGTTCAGTGCTAGGACCAATTCTGTTTACATTATACATGCTTCCCTTAGGCAGCATCATTAGAAGACATAGCATACATTTTCACTGCTATGCAGATGACACCCAGCTCTATCTGTCCATGAAGCCAGATAACACACACCAATTAGTTAAACTGCAGGAATGTCTTAAAGACATAAAGACCTGGATGGCCACTAACTTTCTGCTTCTTAATTCAGATAAAACTGAGGTTATTGTACTCGGCCCTGAAAATCTTAGAAATATGGTATCTAACCAGATTCTTACTCTGGATGGCATTACCTTGGCCACCAGTAACGCTGTGAGGAACCTTGGAGTCATTTTTGACCAGGACATGTCCTTCAATGCACATATTAAACAAATATGTAAGAATGCGTTCTTCCATTTGCGCAACATCTCTAAAATTAGAAATATCCTGTCTCAGAGTGACGCTGAAAAACTAGTTCATGCATTTATTACTTCCAGGCTGGACGACTGTAATTCATTATTATCAGGATGTCCAAAAAACTCACTGAAAAGCCTTCAGCTAATCCAAAATGCTGCAGCAAGAGTACTGACAGGGACTAGAAAGAGAGAGCATATTTCTCCTGTTTTGGCTTCCCTTCATTGGCTTCCTGTTAAATCCAGAATTGAATTCAAAATCCTGCTCCTCACATACAAGGTCTTAAATAATCAGGCCCCATCTTATCTTAATGACCTTGTAGTACCATATCACCCTATTAGAGCACTTCGCTCTCACTCTGCAGGCCTACTTGTTGTTCCTAGAGTATTTAAAAGTAGAATGGGAGGGAGAGCCTTCAGTTTTCAGGCCCCTCTTCTGTGGAACCAGCTTCCAGTTTGGATTCGGGAGACAGACACTATCTCTACTTTCAAGATTAGGCTTAAAACTTTCCTTTTTGCTAAAGCATATAGTTAGGGCTGGACCAGGTGACCCTGAATCCTCTCTTAGTTATGCTGCAATAGATGTAGGCTGCCGGGGATTCCCATGATTAGGGATGGGTACCGGTGGTTCTGACATAAACGGTAGTAACCAGACCGAAAAGCAGCGCACATTTCGGTGCTTTATTTCGGTGCTTTTTTTTCCTGAGCTGTGATACACTTTAGATTCTAGCCAATCATTTTACGTTTCCGAGGATAGTAGGCGGGGCCAGGTACGTAGTTCTGTTAGAGCAGAGCTACAGATTAAAAATGTCCAAGGCGAAGCGGTCAGAAGTCTGGCTGTACTTCACAGCAAAATATGCAAACTCAGCAGCCTGCAACAAGTGCTTGAAGCTGATACTGTGATACTGTCAAAGGAGGTAACACCTCAAATCCGATGAAACACCTGGCGACGCATAGCGTTTTTTTTTAAAAGCCCAGAAATGCGCCGTATTTGATAGCTTGCTGCGAGACCTCACACCGAGCACATCTACTGCGGGTGGGTTGCCTGTTATGCAACATCCCCCAAAAACACGAAGAGGAGAGTCCTGGCCCCTAGCCCTGCCAGTGTAGCAGAAATGATGACGGATGATGGTGGCAGCAGCCGTTCTTCTCTTCGTGAGTAGCTAATTTACGTTGAGTAGGCTGACCACGTTATTACATTAATGCATGTAAGGTGAACTAGCAAACATCATCATAGCTACATGCGGCTGTCCTCTTGTTTGATGGCAGATACTCCCTTCACCCTGGCTAAAAAGGCTAAAATGACCAAAGAAAACAGTTAAACATGAGAGGTTTTTGGACAAAGTTTGTGTTTTTTCCATTGTTTAAGCACTGCTTCCAGCCAAGAGTGATACCATATATGCCCCATAGCTTCAGAAAAGGCTAACATTGTTATATTTTTACAAAAAACAGCTGAACATGAGAGGTTTTTGGACCAATTTTGTGTTCTCCATTCTTTAAGCACCGGTTTGAGCACCGTTTGAGCACCGGCACCGTTTCAAAAGTACCGATTTGGCACCGGTATCGGATAAAACCTAAACGATACCCATCCCTACCCATGATGCATTGAGTTTTTCCTTTCCAATCACCTTTCTCACTCACTATGTGTTAATAGACCTCTCTGCATTGAATAATATCTGTTATTAACCTCTGTCTCTCTTCCACAGCATGTCTTTTATCCTGTCTTCCTTCTCTCACCCCAACCGGTCGCAGCAGATGGCCCCGCCCCTCCCTGAGTCTGGTTCTGCCGGAGGTTTCTTCCTGTTAAAAGGGAGTTTTTCCTTCCCACTGTCGCCAAAGTGCTTGCTCATAGGGGGTCATATGATTGTTGGGTTTTTCTCTGTATCTATGAAGCGCCTTGAGGCGACTTATGTTGTGATTTGGCGCTATATAAATAAAATTGAATTGAATTGAATTGAATTAAGTAACATACTGCATTAGTTTTAAGAAAGGTGTTCTGTGTAATATGAGTAATAATGGCCTTTTTAAGTAACAACACTGCTCATATCAAAGAGGGGAAAAACCTCAACAAACATGCACAAACATTTGATCGACAGCATGCTATTAATTTGCATGAGCCTAATTTCTTTATTGCTGGTGGTGACTCTCAAAATGGAGCCAATGAGATAAGATGAGATAAGATGATTGATAAAAGAATCGATAATGGAATCTGAATTGATAAATTCTTATCCATTCCCATCCCAATTCTCGAGTTATCACATTCACAAGATTTTCAGAAAACTTGACCTCTGACCCTTGACCTTTAGGTTGAGGTCACTGAGATGTGAACTCATCCGAGATTTAATTCTCAAGGTATCGCATTCACAAACTTAGTCCACACCTCCAGCGCACCCTGTGGGGTGATTCTAGAGATGGAAGATCCAATCAGAGCTAATTAAGTTGCGTAGAAAGGCGGGACGAGTTTGAATGCAATCCAATCAGAAAAAGAATCTCCTTGTACAGTAAGGTTAGGTGCAGTCATTTGATGAAAATCTCAATTCTTGAGAGGAAGAGAAGAGCAGACATATGGACAAATTTCAAATATTATATCAATTTGTAAACCATGTGGAGCAACTCTCACTGCTAAAAACAACTCCTCAAACTTTAGATTTTAGTCACTGAATCAGATTTAGATATAGTCTGCTATAATCTTATGATATATAGTCAACCAGAATTACCTTAAATCTAAGAAAAAACTGAGATGCCTAAATTAAGACTAAAATTAAATTGAAGTTTGGAGCCAAAGTCCAAGACTACAGCACCTGTCATGTCTCAAATCCTGCTGCTCATGTGCGAAATCTGACCTGTGGTGACTGATTTAAGCATGCAGATGTTAGGGACAGCCCAGAGCTGGTAACGTCCTCCTCTTCTTAGCAGACCCACATGTGTCCTTTCATGGGACAGATTTGGGCAGGAATAGAAATAAAGACAGATTCAATAAACTCTTCAAAGTTCATTTTCCTCAGAAAGGCTTTGCGCAACCTTTTTGTTGCAAACGTCTCAAAAAACCTAATTTGTTATAAAAAAAATTAAATTAAATTAAAAAATAACACCCACACAACTTTCTGTAGCTCTTTCACCTTTCATAACCAGTCTTGGATTCATCTTCTAAAATCTGAAATCACATCTCATCATACCAAAGCAGCAGTCCATGACCCAGGCAGCACCTTTGAGAAGCAGAAAGGACAGAGCAAGCACCTCTCTGAAGTCAAAAAACTGAGATGTGTAAACATTACCCCATTATTTTGGGGTAATATTATTTGGGTGCGTGGCCTCTTTGACTGACAGGTGGATAGTGACACAGGCAGCTGGAGCTGCTAGCTGTCTGTTAGGATTCACCAGAACTGGACCTCTGGACCATTTTTGTGCTTAAGAGACATTTTAACTTTCAACTTACTTTAACTTTAACTTACTTACTAACTTACTTAATTTTGTATTTGCTGTTTGGTCAAGTGTGTAAGATGGATAAACACTGGAACAGCCTGTCAACACGTAGAAAAAAGAAGCCAGTTTCCTTTTGTTTCCCTCCCCACCATTGTTGGGTTTGAATCGCTACATTTGGGCGCACACTGAGGAGGGTTCATTTGCTCGCAGCTGGAAGACGCTGCCGTTAAAACAGCCCTATTATTTTTTCCGTTGGCTGCTTCTTTTAGCTTCAACCAACATTAGTAGCTAACTTACTCATGGGCAAATAAATAAATAAATAAATAAATAGCTCTAGTAAAAACGATCAGTGAAAAACTCAGCCTATTGTTGATGGTCGATATTCGTCCAATCGCCCAACCTTACCATCCATCCATACATTTTCTTCCGCAATTGCGCAGTGACAGGGCTAACACACAGACAGCCAATCATTCACACTCACATTCACGCCTATGTGCAATTTAGAATCACCAATTAACCTGACCTCACTGAATCCCACTGAACTGAAAGTTTTTTTAATGAAAAAATATTGTGATGTCAATTCTTTATAGCCCATACCACATTTAAACAACAGAAGCTGACCCAAAGTCCTTTAAAGACAGGCATATTTACATTCCAGGTCTCTAAAAAAATCCCAAATCAACATATAAAAAACTGTGTTAACTAATTATTGTGGATAGCTAAAATCATGGTGTTCATTAAAATGTGTTCAGAATTTGGCAAATGTACAATGATTCAGTTCATAAATGACTATCAGCTAGCACTGGCTGATAACTTAGCATGCCACTCTCTCCTGGTCATTTCCTGAAATAATAAACCAACATGGATGGTGCTTAGTGAAATCTTGGTTGGCTATCCGTCGTTTATATACTTCTTTCTCACCACTCCCACACTGTTGTGGGGTATTGTTGGGGTTCCTGATAAAAAACTGATGAGAACTTCATGGTCTGAATTTATTTTTTTCTCCAGAGAAATCAAGAATAAATGTGGGATGAGAAAAACAAAAACACCCCCCATCCCCCACCTTGCTATAACAGAGCCTGAAAATAATCAACTGTTAGAGAAAAAAGACAAATACCACCACCACCCAACCCCCTTCTGTCCACACAGTCCCCAAGGTGGACAAAAAAATGTGAATACTGAGAATTTCACATGCGAAAGGCAGAAAGTCACATGTTGGTTTGTCTGCAGCCAAAAGTGCTTTTAATGGAAGCAGAAAAGAAAACAGGACTGACTGATTAATGCTCACACACACACACACACACACACACACACACACACACACACACACACACAAACATTATGAACACAAGCGTGCTCATAATGTTTCTCCATGTAGTGTCCAATGGTGGGTGTGGGTTCAGAGGTAATTACTAGGACGTCCATGTTGCTGGGTGCAGCAGCTGGCGTTGGTTAAAGGACGATAGTGTGTCTGTGATGATGTCATCATGTCACACAGCTCTGATCTCGTGATCTAATTCACACTGTGACATCAGCGGGCGATGCAGGTCACTGCAAACATTTTCACGCCATCAGAGCAGCGTTTCAGGGATGCTTACAATAAAAACGTGCTGACGGCGAGGAGCAGAAACACAGCAAACAGGCTCACTTCTGCTTCTTCTTCTGTACTAAATTACAGACTGATTGTTTACATGTGTGTTCAGCAAACACACACACAGACACACATTTGTTTTCTGTACTTGTAGACCCTCACTCACATCATTACCCACAAACTGAACCTGATATCATGCAAAGCATTTCCAGCTCCAGCTGTGTTTCAGTCACCTTCAGCAGCCAGTGCTGCCCAAACACCATGAACACGCTTGTCATTGATTGAAGACTAAGCTAAATGACTGACACTTCCAGTCTGACCACCGCTGACTGCAAATCAAAGTCCAAAGCAGCGATCTGCATGTATCGCTCATGAACTAATTTCCATTAATAAGTTAGAGACTGAAAATATAATTTTCCTCTAAAATGACGTTTGAACTGTCACGCGGAGGTCCCCACAGGACTGTCCCCACTCCAAGGTCTTAAAATGAAATTACTCCTCACAAACATGTAGGAGCACCCAAACACACAGAGGTGAAGTCAGTCATTAACCAGTGAGGATAAAAATCTCAGAATAATTAACCATCATTTAACAAGGAGAACAACAATAAGGCAGGGAGGAAAGGAAAGGAGGAAGGAGGAGTGTCATGAAGGAAAAACAATCAGTGACACGAGAGCAAATGAAGCATCTGACCACAGCTTTTCATCTGATGAAAGAATGAAAGAACAAAGAATGAAAAGAAAAAAACTCAGTTAAGGAAGGAAGCAAAAAGGAAAACTGGAAAATAAAAGAACAAAATGAATGAAGAAAATAATGCTAAATCAGTTGAAGTGTCTGAAGAAGAAATGAAAAAGAAGCAAGGCTGGAGGAGTTGAAACTGGGCAACAAAAGCAGCTGAAAAGCCATCTTCCCCAAGATCATGGATCACCTCGGCTAAAAGGAATGGCATGAAGGAGAGAACGTAAAAGAATAAGTAACCTTGAGATGTCTGCTCTTAAAGAGTGAGCAGAAACAGCGTAGCTTTTACACAGTTAATTTTAGAGAAAAGGACGAACAGAAAGCAGTGGGATGAGGACAACAACAACTGTTAAAACATGAGGAATGAAAGCAGCAGAAGAAGAATATGACCTCGGCCATTGTCACGGATATCCTGGACCATCGACTTGTAGTTGACGTCGCCCTGGATGACGTGGTCGTGGACAGTGATGTTACGTTTGCCCAGCAGCTCATACAGCCCCTCCACAGCGAAGTAGCACAGCGGATCATCATTGGCGTCCCTGTTGTCACTGAAGATGACCGTGGCGTGCCGCTGCCAGCCAAACATCTCCTGGATCCTGACACCAAACTCACCCAGCTTTTTGTGAGTGGGGCCCGTGTTGGTGACCGCAGCGTACAAATTGAAGCCGATTGCTCGGGCACCAGCTGTCACCATGGGAACATCCCAGTGGGTGGTAAAGCGGGCAACAGGTGAGGATGAGTAGTCGCAGCCGGGTCCAATGAAGGCCCAGGGGTCGTGGGACAGCTTGAGGTCGACGGCTACAAGCGGCGCTATGGAGTCTGAGCAAAAGCCGTCGCGGCTCTCTGAGCTGCCATAAACTAGCCGCAGCTTCAGACCTGGTAGCAACCAGGGGTCAGAGTTCACCTGCTGTAATGCCTGGTAGATGGCGGGCGCAACCCGAGGCCATGCCCATGCATAGTTAGTGTTAGTCAGAGGCAAGATGGCTGCCAGGGTGACCTCCTGAAGGTTCTCCGTTCTGTTGTCAGCAGTTAGAGAGGTTGCAGCTGATTGGGCAGGAAGAAGGACCAGGAAGAGCAAGGGACAGGCCCAGGGCAGCATGATGAAGAGGCGTTAATAGCCTGTCAGACGAGCTGTGGGGAAAATATAACACAGTGTTAATCAGCGTGTCCTGTAGAGAAAATTCAAAACAAACCTTTATTCATCAGAACAGCTACTGAAACTTGAAGCTGCTGGGAATTCTGGAAAGTCTGTGCGAGTTTCCGTGTGGGATCATTGAGTGGGATCTAGCCATCCTTCACGTGGCCATGTGTTTGCAGACATGAAGCTGAAGTCCTCCACTGGGCCGGTCCAAGATAATTGCTTGTTAAACAGCAGCCTGACCATGTTTACCGTTTGATTAATGAGTAATGTGAGTGACAATTAGATCTAATCTGCTGCTGTGAGAGTCAGTGAAGCAGTCACACTCTTACAGTCCATCTGTTCCTGGTAACACAGAGCCGTAAAACCGAACAGAGGTGAATGATAAGAGTAAGGTGTGAGGGAAAGGCCAACTAAAGAGTGAAGAGAGAACACATCAGAGTTCAGGGTCCTCTGAATAAAATGAGTTGTTCTCTTTAAAAGCTAAACGAACGCATGGGAGAAGTCTGACTGCATGTTAGGGTTAAGGTTTCATCAAACTCCAAATCCTCCCCGGCTTCCTAGTCCCTTTTGATCAGAGCTGCAGAGCTATGTGACTCCTTTCAACAGACCACAGAGTTAATCTGAACATCTTCATCAGCTTCTTCCTCACATTTTTCTGCTCTACCTGGGTTTCCTTTGTCATCTTTCTCTGTACCTCATTTATACAGTCCTGTGATAGGGTAACACCTGCGTGAGGAAGCAGATGTGCACGGTTTATCCATTAGTTTCCATAATAAAAGCCTCACTGACATATGGACATACAGTTTCTGTACTGCAAAGCTAACAGGGCTTTTAATTTGAAATAAATGCAGAAAATGTTGAGTTGAGTCACTTTAACAAGGTAGGAGAGAATTAAAAATACTAAAACAGGTCTAATTCATCCCATAAAATACAAGGAATGAGGTAAGCAGAGGTCAAAGACAACACAATGTTAATGGTGACAGCATTAGTTCATCAGCTGTTCCAAACAACGAAGGATCCTTTTCTCGTCTTCTCATCTTTAACAGTTAGCGAACAAAGAAGAGAGAAACAAAACTGAGGTCACGGTGAAGTTTGAAGCCAGGTGGTGTGGCTCCATGACTGGAATCAGTCCACTCGCATTATAGCAACTTGACAGCTCGGATCATTTCATTTGACTTAATTGGTTCTCTTTCATCAAATGCACTCCAGGGATGACTGAATTTCAAGGAGAATGAATAAATAAGCTCCAAAATATGTACCTGATGTTTTATTCAGTAAGAATTGAAACCAGGTCTGCCAGTCCAGGGTGAAAGAAAATGGATGGATGGACGGATGGATTTAAAACTAGGGACTGAGATCATGAACTCATCAGGAAAGTGTGTACTGAGCTCGGCGATCAAGTGAGGAGTGGGCTCATTTTCCCCTAGACTTCTGTATAATCAGACCAAAGCAGTTGCACCCTGCTGGACATTAGAGTGCTTCTGCATTGGCGTCAAGCTTCAGATGCAGTACCAGTATCTGCACCAGGGATGTCAAACCCTTCATTCCTGAGCCACTTACCATTCAAATTCATCAGCTGTGCTGGTTGAGTAAAACCACTCCCTAATAACTCTTGATGCATGCTCAATCATCTGGACATAGTTTTATTAGTGGGAGAAACGTTTCATCACTCATCCAAGTGACTTCTTCAGTCTCAGCTGTAGGTTTCCCCAATCTTTTAAACAGTACATTTGCATAATGACTCAAATTAACTCCACTGGTGAACAATGGGCTGTAAGGTCAGTTTCTTGACGAGCTGAACAAGAGTGACAAAATGTTTCTCCCACTGAAAATGCTACGCCCAGATCAACAGAATTGGGCTCTCCCTAATAACTTTGAAATCTCCTTTATTTCATTTTCTTTAAGTAAAGGGTTATGGTTGTTATGGTGATGTTAATTTGCCTATGATTCCACACATTTAGAGTACAGATGATCTGGTCTCTTCGGCTTTCAGCCTACATGACTCACACCTGTTGTTGAGCTGTTGACCAAAATGTAGGTCCCACTTTAAACTCAAGAATCCATCAAAACGCCCTCACATCCCAGTTTTGAAATGCAGCGTGTGTTTCTGGGTCTGTCCAAATGGTGGGAGGTAGCGCAAAGTAATATGATGTGTGGTCTTGAAATGCGTGCATAGCTTCTCTGTATGTGGAAACAAAATCAGACTTTAATCACCACATTTCTCCACACATATGAGCGCATGAATAAATCTCTGACAGCAGGCTGCTGTGAAAAAAGGCAGCAGGAAATCTGACAGGAAGAAGAAGTATAGGCCAACTTCAGTCAGGCTGAAGTGTCTTTAACACATCAGGATTTTTGATGCTGATTAAAACTTTACTGTCCAGAGATGGAGGTAAAACACACTCAGCCACCCGGTCTGTGTGTGTGTGCCATTGTTGTATATAAGTGTTGTTGCAACATCAGTGAGACTCAAACACATCACTCACGGAACAAAAAGCTGTCAGCACTCAGGTCTGTTTCTAAACTTTCAGCTTCTTTAGGATCAGGATCTGTGCACACATCAAACCTCATACAAAAAAATACACTTTCTCACTTTCATTCTGAGGTGACTGTCCATCTGACCATTGAGTGTCTGTGTGTCCGTCTGTGTGCTTCACATATCATTTTTATTATTAATAATAATACTATTGTTATGTAAAACAGTCAATGATATCGTGGATGTCAAATGCATCATTCTCGCGATCGATTATGAATATTTTGTCCCCTCATGCCCATCCAGTCTCTCAGATGATCGCCCTTCCCTCAGCCTGGTTCTACCGGAGGTTTCTTTCTGTTCAAAGGGAGTTTTTCCTTTCCAGTGTCGCCAAGTGCTTAATGGTTGCTAGCTTTCACTGTTTTGTTGCTGTTGTGATTTGGCGATGTATAAATCAAGTTGAACTGAATGTATTCTTAATGTGGGCTGTTTTGTCTGAAGGCAGATAGACTTCGGTTAAAATGAAGAAGGAAAATCAGAGTCTTCGTTCATTTGAAAGCGTAACCAGGACAGAGACTAAGAAAAGAACTAAAAATAACTTTCTGCTAACTGCTTATTAACTCGCGGCGCCTTTCTCCTGTGTAAGTTCATCAATAGAGGAGCGGCTGACGTTGTTTTACCTGTTCGGCGCTCAGCGCATCTCCGTGTGTCCGCAGAACGACATCCAGCTGTTTTCAGCGGCAGCTCGTGCGGAGGAGGAAGCCTCGTGAACACTCGGTGGGAACTCTGTCTCACCGGAGGCTCACCGGAGGCTCGCGCCCCGCTGCTGCCGGCGCGTTTCCGCTTCTCCGCGCTCACAAACCATCCCGGTGATAATCCAGCCTCCCGCCGTGCGCGCACACTGAGGGGGTGTGGAGGGTAAGAGGGCAGTCCTGAAAACGCGAACTGAAGCGCGTGCTTGAACCTACGTGTATTCAGTTACCAAAGTGACACAGGCTATATATGTGTGCTCGCAGTACTCCCTCCTCGCCGTGCTCTGCGCATAGGTAGGCCTGATAGGCTGAAATATTACTTTTAATCAAAAACTTTATATAAATAAGCTGCTCTGCGACGTGAGCATGTGGATATGGAGCCCCCTGGTGGCTGTCTGCAGCTATGACAAAACGTCCGTCAGTTGGTTTTATTGATTGGATACCGGCACTAGTCAGTTGATTAGTTAGATTGAACCCCGAGTAAAATGACTGAGGTTGAGGGTGATTATGGATTATAGACAGATGATTGTGATTCTGCCTTCCGCTCAGTAAAAGTTCAACTTTCATAGAATTATCTAACATCAGTTAAGTTAAATGATTGATCAGTTTCTCATCAAACTTCCAGCATCTCTGAACTCACTGCTGACCTTTGACCTCTTTGCAAGGAGAGATTTTAGATTAAAGTTCATTAACAGCCACACATGACGTCACACTGCAAGTCTGTTATTGTCCATAAAGTTCACGCACAACACATATATAGAGAACCAAAGAATGTGTGTGTGTGTGTGTATGTGTGTGTGTGTGTGTGTGTGTGTGTGTGTGTGTGTGTGTGTTTTAACAGGATACACCCGGTATACCAGGAAGTCACTTGGAAACACACAAACTCTCCCTCTCTGTACCTCTTCCTGGAAATGATCACCACCCACCCTCATACTCAGACTCTCTTGCTCTCTTTCTCACATGTGTCCTGCCTTCCTCCCACTCTCTCCTGTTAATGAAAACACACATTAATGTTTCTCTTATTTGACTGTAAAGGTCACACTTGAATACAGCAAGTCGACTCCAAAGGAAGTCAGTAAATACAGTTAAGGTGAGCTGTTTCCTCCTTTTATTCTTCTGATTCTGTTAGAGAAGATTTGCATGATTCCGTATTCAGAATAATCCTTCTGTGTCTGATTCTGGGTTATAGTGCGGCCTCTTCCTCTCTTTTGATTGGTTGTTCTCTGCCAACAGAACCTTGTAAGTATTATATTGTGCTGTGTCTACTGGAGAAAAAAAGACAACATGAAGCTACTGAAAACATGACTTGTGGTTGTTGGTTTGGACTGAACTGGTACAGCTGAAGGCTCAGCTTCATACTGGGATCTTGTGATTCCTGTATGAAGTGAACGCTGATCTGAAAATAGAAACTTTATCTTTTTTTTTCTTCCTTCATACAGGTAAACAAACTATGATGAGATGACTGTGAGGATATCCTCTCTGTGTGATATCATACAGCCAGGGTCGCCACAAGGAGGGGCCGGGGAGGGGGGGGGCACTGGTCCACCCTAGCAAGGCTGTTATATGTTGGTATTATTTTAATAAACATGAGGTTAGAGAGAGAGGAAGACACCCTACAGTGAGTTGAAACATTAACCGTTATTTATTCCTGCATATACTATTTTGCCATTCGTATTGTGTCACTTTGTACAGGGAGTGCAGAATTATTAGGCAAGTTGTATTTCTGAGGAATAATTTTATTATTGAACAACAACCATGTTCTCAATGAACCCAAAAAACTCATTAATATCAAAGCTGAATGTTTTTGGAAGTAGTTTTTAGTTTGTTTTTAGTTTTAGCTAATTTAGGGGGATATCTGTGTGTGCAGGTGACTATTACTGTGCATAATTATTAGGCAACTTAACAAAAAACAAATATATACCCATTTCAATTATTTATTTTTACCAGTGACACCAATATAACATCTCCACATTCACAAATATACATTTCTGACATTCAAAAACAAAACAAAAACAAATCAGTGACCAATATAGCCACCTTTCTTTGCAAGGACACTCAAAAGCCTGCCATCCATGGATTCTGTCAGTGTTTTGATCTGTTCACCATCAACATTGCGTGCAGCAGCAACCACAGCCTCCCAGACACTGTTCAGAGAGGTGTACTGTTTTCCCTCCTTGTAAATCTCACATTTGATGATGGACCACAGGTTCTCAATGGGGTTCAGATCAGGTGAACAAGGTGGCCATGTCATTAGTTTTTCTTCTTTTATACCCTTTCTTGCCAGCCACGCTGTGGAGTACTTGGACGCGTGTGATGGAGCATTGTCCTGCATGAAAATCATGTTTTTCTTGAAGGATGCAGACTTCTTCCTGTACCAGTGCTTGAAGAAGGTGTCTTCCAGAAACTGGCAGTAGGACTGGGAGTTGAGCTTGACTCCATCCTCAACCCGAAAAGGCCCCACAAGCTCATCTTTGATGATACCAGCCCAAACCAGTACTCCACCTCCACCTTGCTGGCGTCTGAGTCGGACTGGAGCTCTCTGCCCTTTACCAATCCAGCCACGGGCCCATCCATCTGGCCCATCAAGACTCACTCTCATTTCATCAGTCCATAAAACCTTAGAAAAACCAGTCTTGAGATATTTCTTGGCCCAGTCTTGACGTTTCAGCTTGTGTGTCTTGTTCAGTGGTGGTCATCTTTCAGCCTTTCTTACCTTGGCCGTGTCTCTGAGTATTGCACACCTTGTGCTTTTGGGCACTCCAGTGATGTTGCAGCTCTGAAATATGGCCAAACTGGTGGCAAGTGGCATCTTGGCAGCTGCACGCTTGACTTTTCTCAGTTCATGGGCAGTTATTTTGCGCCTTGGTTTTTCCACACGCTTCTTGCGACCCTGTTGACTATTTTGAATGAAACGCTTGATTGTTCGATGATCACGCTTCAGAAGCTTTGCAATTTTGAGACTGCAAGATATCTCACTATTTTTGACTTTTCTGAGCCTGTCAAGTCCTTCTTTTGACCCATTTTGCCAAAGGAAAGGACGTTGCCTAATAATTATGCACACCTGATATAGGGTGTTGATGTCATTAGACCACACCCCTTCTCATTACAGAGATGCACATCACCTAATATGCTTAATTGGTAGTAGGCTTTCGAGCCTATACAGCTTGGAGTAAGACAACATGCATGAAGAGGATGATGTGGACAAAATACTCATTTGCCTAATAATTCTGCACTCCCTGTATGACCCTCACGGTTTCCTGCTACACCCCTGTGCTGTTTTGAATTGGTGTGCTACCCCAATATTTTTAGTGGTCGCCATATGGCCATACATTGAAAAAATTCAGGAGGTGGCCCTGCACAGAGCTTGCTGAATGTAAGATGCTGGCAGTGGTTGGAGGAGCATGAAGTAGAAACATGTTTAATATGAACATCCAAACTTGGAACAGGAGACAGCAGACAGCAAGTCGAGAGGAGCACTCAATCACCGTTAACGGTTCTTTAGTGTCATAAACGAGTCAGAGTGGCTGGTAAAACTTGAGGGTAAATTTGATATGAGCAGCCATGTCTTGTGAAGCCATCTGCGGGAGGATCCAGTCGGTACACAAAGTTGTGCCAAGGCTCAGGTCTGACTCTGCTGTGAGGATGAACGAGGAGATCTGAAAACCAAACTGAGCATAAACAGACGAATGAATTCGAACAACTAACTCTTTTTCCAGGCTAAATGAAGATCTTCTAAATTAGTGACACACCATTTCCTCTCCAGCTTATGGGCTATCTGATTTGTTCAGCAGGTGATGGTTTTGTACCTCTGCAGACTATTTTATCATTTGTTTATTTTTAAGGGATTAGTGTTTTTTTAAACCCTGTAAATAGTGCCTGAAATAAAAGCCATTATTATTTATAGAAATTGTGGAAATTCTTTGTCTGCTGAGATATAATCACACAGAATTAATCTCACAGGGAACACTTGTCACAGGAAACTGATTACACCTCCACAACAACAAAGCCCACAATGCGGGAACAGTGTGACGTCTGGACGTTCGCATACTGTGTGCAGTCATTTCACTGCTTCTGTGCAAAACCAATCCTAAGCACATCAAGCACTCAAACGATAGCAGAAAATGCAAAAGGCACTAAAGCAAAAACTGCTTTAAAAGGTGAGACACTACAAAGAAAAATATGAGTGGCATCTGAAGAGCTTCTTTGACAGCCAGAGGAGTCCACATCTTTTTCACACAGAGCTGCTACCAGCCCAATGTTGTTTGTTAATGAAGTTTTTCAGCTGAAAGGTTTTGTGGAATCTTTTGTTCGTGGAGTCCAGAAAAAATGAAGTCAGATGCTGACCGTGGCTTGGAGCCGAAGAAGGACACAGTTGAGTTATATAACGGCACAAAGCTTCTGGAATTATTGAAGAAGAGTCAGTTTGTGACTGAACGGTGTGGACAAGAGGATTTTTGCAGCCTTATGTCATATGGATTTGGAAAATATTTGTAATTCACAATTGCGTGATCTAAAGTCTGTGGTACACAATTTACTGCAAACTGCATGAAATCTAACGCAGAAAAAAATCTTCTTCTGCCTGTTGTGGTTGTGATAGCTGCTACTAGAAAAGTTTATGAGGGGGACATGTCTTGAGAACAAGTGCATAATTGGCTCAAAGCTGTGAGCTCGTTACCAAAACTCTGTCACAAACGTCTTCACTCAGTTTTCATGCTGTGTTAGAGGCAAATACACTTATTTCTGCTCCCCAGTAATACTGTATTTTACTGAAACAGGCAGAAATGAACTGAACTCTGAGGGGCACTTTTCTCTACTGAATCTGTAACAGATAAATGCAGAAAATCCATCTTTTAATGAATTGTGTCAATGTGTTAGATTATTGTCTGAATGTTGCAGTGTGCTATAAAAAAAAAAAAAAAACTAAAAACGTGGTGTGGCAAAGTAACATTAACTGTGACAGCTCGTGAGCTGACAGTAAATAATGTTTTTTTATACATTGTGGAGGCCAGCTGTTCACACAGATTTCAGGTTTATGGTGAAACAGTTTACAACATTTAATTTTTTTTACAGTTTTTCTCGATTGCTAAAACACATTTCTTGAAACTACGCCTCATATTCTCACAACAGTAAACACAAATCCATAACATCTCACTCAATTTCCCAAACATCCTATTTCCAGGTCAAAATGAAGCTCTACACCCAAAACTATTCACTCCTGCTGAAAAACCAAACTTTGCCCTCAGACATCAAACACAAGCCCTCAAAAACACACACACTACAACAGAGTTTTGCACACTGGTACAATTAATTCAAAACAATAGTTCCAAAACAAATAGGTTGCTTATGGTTCTCCCCTTCAAAACCCTTGTCACATGATAAACACAAAAGACGCAACCAATGTATGTACAGTAGCACATTGTCATTCATGTACTATACAGTACAACACACACCAGAAACATTATCCCACCTCAGCATCTTGTCTTTGGTCTGGGTCAGGCCAGAGAATCTCATCCACATCACAGGCTATATTGGCCCCAGCCAGGCAGCGGGGGTAAAATCCTGTTGCATGCCTGATCCACCCCTGGCATGCATCTACTGATATGTCTAGGCAGGCCTCTTCCATGGCCTGAAGGAGGTGAACACGGACATAAGGTTCTCGGTCATACACTTGCCGAAAATAACTCCTCTATCGGGTTTAGAAAGGGAGAGTATGCAGGCAGAAAGATATTAGAAAACCTTGGGTTATTGGTAAACCAGTCACGAACCAGAGCAGCGCGATGGAAGCTGACATTATCCCACACAACAACGTAGTGAGGCTGCTCTGGCTGTGCTGGGTTCCCTGTAGTCCAGCTGGAACATATGTTGTCTTAAACCATCAAGAAAAGCAAGGAGAAGCATAGTGTTATAGGGTCCTAGTACGGCATGGCGGTGGAGTACCCCTCGTTGGCTGATGGCTGCGCACATAGTGACATTCCCCCCACGCTGACCAGGGACATTTACAATAGCCCGATGGCCAATTATGTTCCTCCCCCTTTTCCTTCTTTTGGTCAGGTTAAAACCTGCCTCATCCACAAAGATTATTTCATGGGGAACAGGCCGTCCTTCAATCTCAAAGATTCTCTGCAAAACACATAACACAGTAGAGTCAATCGGTACCCTGAACCACAGTTCAAGAGTGCTGAAATGGCAGCATAAACTGCCATGCTGTGATGGTACACAATACTTTATACAGTATGAAAACTCATACCTGAACATATTCCACACGTTGGTTTTTCACTCTGTCAGAGTTTCGTTCGAAAGGGACTCGGTATGCCTGTTTCATCCGGAATTGATTCTTTCGGAGGATGCGGTCAATTGTGGAGAGGCTGATGGCATTTATGCCTCGAAAAAGATGATCATCCTCAATCACTCTCCTTTGAATCTCTTGCAGGCGGATTACATTATTTGCAATTACCATGTTTACAAGTTCCCTCTCTTGCTCCTCCGACAAAAGCCTTAACCTGCCTCCACCAGGTGGTCGTCTCTGTGTCCTACAAAAATAGAAGCACTCATTACTGTAACTGTCACACATTCATTTTACAGGCAAATAATGGAAACATACTGAAACTCAAGACACATAAGTTCAGTAACTTAAATGTTACTGTACAAAGCAGTCTTACTGCAAGTACACCTACCTGTTTTCCTCCCTGAAGGTTCTGATGATGGAGGCAACAGTGAAGCGACTCAAATTTGGTTGTACTCGTTGCCCAGCCTCCCTCATAGTCATCCCATGGACAAGGACATGGTCAACTAAAGTGGCTCGAATTTCATCCGAGACTGACTGTCTTCTTGCCCTTGCTCTTCCCCTTCCTTGTCGCCGTCGTTCTCCACCTCCACCTCCTTCACCACGTCCTCCTCCTCCTCCACCTCTCCCTCCTCCTCCACCACCTTCCTGTTGTCCTAGACCACCTCCTCCTCCTCCTCCACCTCCTCCTCCTCCACCACGTCCTCCTCTTTCACCATGTCCTCTTCCTCCACTACGTCCTCCTCCTTCACCACGTCCTCTTTCTCCACCACGTCCTCTTCCTTTGCATCTCTTTGGATCCATTGTTTCAAACCTGAATGAGCTGGCTTTGGCCCTTTTATCTATCCATCGCAGGTTCTGATTGGTGTGTGCTAAATTTTGACTCCTAGTGTTTCCACCTGGTTAATTGTGTGCTAATTGAGCTCAAGCTATGCTGACTTAAGTTAACATTATTGCATGCTAGTGCTTTCTAAATGACTACATGGTGTAAGCACTGTAAAATGTAGGGATTTGTGTGTAGAGTTTTGCAGTAACAGTTCACCAAATTTGAGTCATGTGTCAAAGCAGGGAATAGTGTTTATAGTTCAGGGAAATGGGTGAGCTTTTTGAACAATAGCGTTACGGTTTTGAAATTTTAGTTTAGAGGCCTGGTTATAGTGTTTAAGCAATCGAGAAAAACTGTAACAACTAATATAGAGACTAGTGTTCTGCTCTTGGTAGATTGCAGTTATTATTACTGAAGTGAATTGGCTCTGTCTTTGTAAATAAATTACAGCACATTATAAGTACATCATGCTGTGACTGAACACATCACAGTAATTTGTCTCACTTAGTTATTCTGTCTGTTAGCCTATAAAATTTAATCCATCTTATTTTCTTATATTCACCTGCTGTGTTCTGCTCTGCTTGGAATTTCTATGACTGCAGTAAAATTGCATCACCCATCTCAGCTCCTCCCTCTTCACAAAGGATGCTCCAGTGTGGCCTTTGCTAAAGGAAACAATAAAGGAACTCCTTTCCTTAGTGTTTGGAAACTGGAACTGCTCTGATTATGGCTCCCACACAGATACACAGACAGGGTCATGTCTCTCAGTGAGGAAACTTCATCAGAAACATGGACTACTCAAACGCACTTTCACACAATGAACAGTAGCAGCCAGACTGGAGTCCACAGCTATATAAGAGCAAAAAGCTCTAAAGGTGAGCAGAAGCAAAGAAATGTAAGTAAGCACTGAGACAAGAGCAGACTCCTTTCACTGGCTGCTGGCAGGGACGAGACACCTCATCAGCTCAGGTTAGAGCTGCAAAGCTGCAGATCTCCTCTCAGACTGAAATGAAGATCCTCATTCTGAAGGTCACCACCAGGTTTCTCATTGCTGATGTTCTACAGATACTATGATCAGACCGAAGGCAGGGTATCTGATATGGGTCCGTGTTTCTACAGTCATTGGTCCGTACCTGTGTTTCTCTGAGCTAAACTCAAATCACCAGCAGATTCTGGTCCAAGTCCCTGAGGAGCTCTGGAGACCCAGGATGAACCTGATATTTGGTGATGGTGGCAGTCATCCCCAAAAAACAGTAACTCCAGTGCAGTAAAAGTCGAGGTCAGGGGTACTTTTACAGCAGTAACTGAGTGAGTATTAACAGAAAAGCACTGGACAAGTTTTAATGATGTTGTTTTACTTCCTTTTGTTGGTCTTCAAATTTCCAATTTAAAAAAAAAACAGACACGAGAAAGCGTTTCTGGTTTACTCGTGTTTGCAGTTTTTAACGGACAGTAAAACCATTTGTCATGTACACACTCATTCTGCTGCTCTTCTCTGAGGTCACTACATTACATCAATCAAAGTAGTCAGACTGAGCCATGAAAACAACAAAACATGGCAGCAGTTTGATATAAAAGTTTTAAATTCACCCCACTGCTACAATAATGAACAGCACTGGCTACTGTTAATGTAATAACTGAAGAACTTTGTACTCAGTAGCTTCATTAGGAGGAAAACTGGAAAATGAAATTAAAAAATATAATTTTGTTTTATGAACTAAATTTTTATTTTTCATTTAAATTGTGCACCTTTAAATTTCTGTAGTTTTTAATTTTCTTATGAGAACATTTTATCAAACCAAATTATTTATTTCTGAATGTTTAAATGTTTTGGGAAGAGTAAAATGCTGGAAAAAAACAGAAATGTGTCCTGTGGTCTCAAACATGTTTTGAGCTCATTAGCTAAAAACTCTTAATGAAAGTAGTTGACTCATTCACCCCAGGATTATTTTTAGCACATTACCAGGAACCCAGGATTCAGTGGAACTCAGAATAAACAATCCTGGGTTAAAGAACTGGATCCTTTCAGGGCCCTCTGTTTTTGAAGCCCTGCAGGAGCTTTTTTTTTTTTATTGCAAACACCAAAAAACATACATATTCAGGAAGATTTTATTTGGTCTTGTGAAAATATTTTCTGTCTCCGATCAGTTAGTAAAACCAGTACAAACTGGTCTGGACTGGTCTCTACAGCTGCAGCAGCTGTGGCTGCAAAGTGTCCTGCTCCGTGATTGGGTCGTCACTGGCGTCTGCGTGGACCTTCATGTGCACGTCCCGGGAGCGCTTTTCCTGGTAGCTCTTGCCGCAGAGCCGGCAGCTGTATGGCTTCTCCCCACTGTGCGTCAGCAGGTGCTTTTTCAGGTCATTCTTGGTGACGAAGGCCTTCCAGCACAGGTGGCAGCTAAACGCGCATTCCTTCCTGTGGAAGCGGAGGTGTGTCTCCAGGTAACCTTTGGTGCTGAAGCTCTTAGTGCACAGGCTGCAGCTGAATGGCTTCTCACCTGTGTGTGTCAGCTTGTGGGCATTCAGCCCTCCCACCTGCCTGAAGGCTTTCCCGCAGATGCAGCACTGGAAGGGTTTCTCGCCTGTGTGGATCCTCCTGTGAACCTCGAGGACGTGGATGGAGGCGAGGCTCTTCCCACATGTCTCGCAAGAGATGCGGTTGGATGGTTTGTCTCTGGTGTGGTTCCTGATGTGCAAGGTGAGAGCGCCGTTATCGATGAACGTCTTGCCACAGAACTCGCAGATATATGGTCGCTCCCCACTGTGGATTCTCTTGTGGCGCCGCAGAGCACCAGACCGCGGAAAGGACTTCCCGCAGACACTGCAGTGGTACGGTTTGATGCCGGTGTGACTCCTCATGTGAGTCTCAATGTTCTGGTAGGTTTTCCCGCATACGTGACAGATTTTGCCGGTGTCTCTGTGACTCTGCAGATGCTCTGTGAGCGTTTTTGATGGCGGCATACTTTCACCGCAGACCCCACAGACAGACTCTGCCGAGTGATTTTTGGCATGTTTTCTCAAACTTACTTTACTGTGAAAAGACTCACCGCAAACTTTACAGCGTGGCGGCATTCTGGCATTCTCTATGTCAGATGTCCTGGTGTGAGAGTGCGCCGGTGACTCGCCATCTTGACCCTCTAATGAGTGACTCTTTCTGTGAGTTTTCAAAGCGCTGCTCTCTATGAAGGTCTTGCCACAGCAGTTGCAAACATGCGGGCGCTCACCACTGTGGATCTTATTGTGGCGCCTAAGCGCACCTGGCCGGGGGAAGTGTTTGCCACAGACCAAGCAGTGGTACGGTTTGAGGCCTGTGTGGCTCCTCATGTGCGTCTCCATGTTCTGGAAAGTCTTTCCGCAGACACCACAGGTCCCACCAGTCTCTCTGTGTGACTGCAAATGTGTTAGAAGAACATCTGGCGAGTCGAGCTGCTGTCCGCAGATGCCACACATGCTCTTTGACTCCCTGCAGTGCATTTGGGCATGTTTCCTAAGGAAGCCTTGACTGTGGAACGAATCACCACAGACTCTGCAGTAGAGCACTGCCGACTTCAGATCTGGCATTGGTCCCTCACGCTTTGGCTTCAGTGAGTCCGGCTGACTGTCCTCACTCCCGCTGTCTTTCTCATTTTGGTCTCCACCGTGCTCGTGGATCTTCAGGTGCTCTTGGAGAAGTTCACTCTGAGCAAAGCTGAGTCCACAGATGGGGCAAGGGTCAGTGCTTCTTCTGCTGTGAATCTTTTTGTGGCGCCTCAATGCTCCGGATCGGGGAAAGCTCTTCTGGCAGAGGACGCAGCTGAAAGGTTTAACTCCAGTGTGGCTCCTCATGTGTGTCTCCATGTTCTGAAACATTTTCCCGCAGACCCTGCAGGTCCCGCCTCCACCACTCATGGTTTCCATGTGAGATCTCAGATGGTCTGACAAACTGTCTGATGACTCAAAGCGCTGCTTGCAGACCCCGCAGAGATGCTCGGGGGAGTCTGAGTGCAATTTCACATGTTTCAACAGATTCCCTCGATGGCGGAAAATCTTTCCACAGAGGACACAAGGCTGATTTGTCGGGCGCGCCAACAATGCTGTCCGCTGTCTCTGCCCACTGGACTTCCTGTCTGTGGTTCTCCTATCTGTCCCTTTAATGCAGAGTGAGTTTTGGCTGCCTCTCCAGTGGTCATCACTTTTAGCTGCACAGGTGATGTCTGAGGAGGCAGGGCTGGGCAGAGGTGAAGGCATGTGGATGGAGTTTGCCTGTGGGCAGAGACTTTCATTAGCAGCAACCTTACAAAGAGCAGATGTGTCTGAAAGAAAAAAAAAGAAAAAACCGTCAACAGTTCATAAAAGCAATTGCGGCATGAAAGACACAGAAAGTAACAGTGAAACAACATGAAATACAGATGTTCAGTGTTTCCACTAGCACCTGAATGCAGCACACATCTGTAGCTCCATTCATAATTTATTTATATAGCACTTTAAAAACAACACATAGCCGATCAAAGTGCTGCACAGCAGAAATATTTTTAGATTTTTATTTTTAGATGCATTTTTTGGAGCCATCCATGACTTCAAATCGCTAAGACAAACAAGCAGGAGTCCAATTGAGGAGATATCAGAGTGATTGAAAGGTAGATAAAGCTGGCAAACGTCAGCATATAGATGAAATTAAATATCGTGTTTTCTGAAAAATCATACCCAGTGGCAGGAGAAACAATGAAAACAGTACTGCCCTGCGGTACCCCCCATTGTAAAGGGGCCACAGATGATGAAGCAGAACCCAACTTAAAACAAAAGTTCCTGTTAGAAAGATATGATTTTATCCACAAAAGTGCCAAGCCGGAAATTCCCACACAGTGTTGTAGTCCAGAGAATAAGGTTGGGCGATATGTAAAAATTTTCCAACCGACAATCGTCAGTCCAATAACCGACGATAGACGATATATTCATGGATGCACAGACTTTTCGATGGGCAGAGTGATGTAACAATGCACGGACTGATTTGCCCGTTTACAACACAGAAGAAGTCCAAACATGGACGAACTAATTGCCAACTTGCACACTGCAGGAGAAGGCGCAGATAGAAATGGACTGTTACCTCACCGAGGAGGTCGTAGACAGAGAAGACGATCCACTGGTTTGGTGGAAAATTCATGAAAAACATTTCCTATTGATGTCACACATGGCACGGAAATATCTGTGTATACCAGCCACAAGCACACCTTCAGAACGCATCATAATATTGTTAACCACCTGCGCACACTACTAAAACCGAATAAAGTAAAAATGCTTGTTTTCCTGTCAAAGTTTTGTTTGGAGGGAATATTTTACCTTCTTTTCTTCTTTGTTTCAGCATTAATATAGCTACTTTTTTGGATTATTCATTCATTTATTTATTTATTTGAGATGCGCCGAATCGCACAAAAGACTAAACTTTACATTGGGGATTTTTTTTTATGTTCGCTGGAAGAGACATTTTGATTTTTAACTTATCTGTTGTTTGGTCGAGTGTGTAAGACAGATAAACACTGGAACGGCCTGTAAACACAGTTATAATGGAAAAAAAGAGGCCAGTTTCTCTTTGTTTCCTTCCCGACCATTGTGTTTTTTTAATTAAATAAAATGCTTTTCTTTCCTGAACATAGGCTACTGCGGTTCTTTCTTTCTGTTATGAGTTTGAATAAATGAATCGCTGCTGCATTTGGGTGCACTCTGAGGAGGGTGCATTTGTTCGCAGTTAAAGGAGGGTGCTGTTAAAACAACGCTATTATTTATTTCTGTTGACTGCCTGTTAGCTTTAACAGACACTATTAGCAAACTTACTCATGGACAAATAAATAAATAAATGGCCCTTGTAAAAACTTTCGACAATAGGCTGCCCTGTTGTCAGTAGTCTATATATTTGTCCAATCGCCCAACCTTACCAGAGATCAGCACAATCATGATCCATCGTGTCAAATGCAGCAGTCAGATTCAACTAAACAAGCAATGCATATTTACCACAGTCGATCGCCAACAAAATGTCATCACAGAAAGCAGATATTAGTTTTTTTGTCTCATATTAAACACATCTGTTTAAACTGCAGCACGTGTTAACAGGCCAATCACAGCTCTCACTGGCTCTCTCTAATTTTCATGTTGCTGTTGCTGAACAAAGCGAAATTCATACTAGTACTACAGTGTGCCAGGACCACAGAAGTTAAAGACAGTAACGAAAAAGGTGGATGAGGTGAAGTGAAAGCCTTAAATTTATGAGAAAAGAAAAATTATTATTATTATTATTTAGCAGATAGACTTATGATATCAGTTTGAAAGTTCTAGGTGACCTTGTTCTCAGGTTATCACATTTACAAACTTGGGTGTTCATGCTGCCCGCCACCTGAATGATTTTCACATCATGTTATGCACATGTGCTAAAGACTTGTCCACCATATAGGACACATAGCAACCAACAGTTGCTGTGCAATTGACAGTGTTTACACGCAAATCCATCACTTCCATTCAAACTATGAAGCAGCAATGTTTTAGCAAACAAAGAAATCACAGGGAAGTAACCAGCAACCTTTCACATCCTGTGGTTGCTAGATGGTCTCAGACCAGTCTGTAGATCTGTGAGATTGAGACGTTTTTATCCTGATCCTAACCACGTGTCAGGTTAACCTGACGTGGTTATTGACTACCTGTCTATAAGACCTCAGAAGAAGCCTATGTAAAACAACGTGGTTTTTGTACATTTGCGCCATGGCATTTCTAAGACTTGGTTATTAGCCAATGAGAAAATAGTTTCAGTCAGACTTGCCTCTCCATTTCACATATGGTTTCTTGAGTACAGAGACCTGATCTGAAGGCTTGAGAGCAGGTTGTGCCAAACCAGCAGCCGCCATCATGATACCTACTGTCTCTGCTCTGCAGTGTGCCTGTATAAAGCTATGATGTTCCTCTGAGTATGTGCAGTAGGAGAATAGCCAGCAAGGAAAAAAAGCTTTCAAACTTTCTGTTTTGTTTTGTTTTAATAAAGTTGGTGTTTTAAAGTAGCTGCCCAGTGGCATTACAAGGATTGGTTCCTGAGCAGTCAGACTTTGAGGTTTTCTACGAGATATGACTCTTTCAAACAGTGTCTTTGTTTGTCTCTCTGCCATGTGTGAGGCTGATAAGCCGCCCTTTTCCTTTTACTCTCCGGTGCTGTTCCTGAACTACAGTAATGCTCTTGTGATGTCACCTCTTCCCGATCAATATCGATTTCTGATTGAACAGCTCCGGTCCTGTTTGCCCGGAGAGCCACGGCAGCAGACACGGAGCTCACCTGTCCGGTTCAGCAGGACCACCGGGCTCAGCAGCGCCTCCAGCCGCCGCAGCTGTCGTCGGGACTCCTCCACCTCCCGCTCCAGCAGCCCGACGATCTGCTGCGCTGCCGCTTCGAGCCGCTCGGCGAGCAGCGGCCGCAGCAGACGGCCGGGTCCTCTGGAGGACCCAGAACCGCCGCTCTGCGTCTCCAACGCGCCCAGAACCTCCTCCGCAACCCGTGCCAGCAGCTCTGACACAGACTCCGCCAAAGCCCGGTGTCTGCAGCAGCTTGGCGGGGATTCTGTCAGAGACATCCCGGTTCAGAGCTCTGCGGCCACAGGAAGGTAAACAGCCCGAAAACCCGCTATGCTCAGTATCGACGAGCCAGAGCACGACCCTGCTGGAGTGGAGGACGCATCGCTTCCCGAGAGAGACCGTAGCGCAGGAACTATTTTTTGTGGAAAAAGTGTGCTAGTGTTTTTATATTAAGGCGGATAAATGTACCAGCTGAGCTGCTTTAAGTGTGAACCCTGTGTTTAACTGTCTAGACCTCTGCTGCCAATCAGAATTTGGGTAAAAGTACCAAAGCAAGAAACAAACGCACAGGAAATGAGAAGTTAGATCCGAAATATCAGCCTGTATTTGGTTTCTTATACTTGTTTTTCTACTATATCTGTTGTATTTATTTTTCTGTTTTCTTTCCGATTTGTTTAAAAATAAAATTTTATACACACACACACACACACACACACACACACACACACACACACACACACACACCAGTTTAGAGGTATAGAAAAATGAATTTTCAGCTGTGGTGACTTGTTTCCTCTTCTGGTTATAAAATCTGCAGCTCATCATCAAAACCACTTCTTTACGTGAAGGTCCGTTTTGTGTGTTAAACGTGAACAGAAAGCATAATCAAGTCTTCCTTTCCTGTCACAATGATGGATTTAAAGCCAAACCAAAGAGGAAAACTTTATCCCTGCGGGGGGATAACTCGGGTTATGAGGTCAGAGTAATAGTAACAGTAATGTGATTACTCTGAGACACTCACAGTTATGTTCTCGCATTAATATGTTCCTCAGAACAGAAGATGAAGGTCGTCTGAGTGAAGGAAGCAACTGTACAGACAGGAAGTACTCTGAGCTAGTATTTTGGAAACTCCAATATTTAAACCACACTAAAGAACAGAGATCAGGATGTCACGTGCTATCATCATTGTGTGGTGGACCACTGGAGGGCTCCACTCACACCCAGTTCTCAGGAAGTGTTGTTGCTGTGTTTTGGAGGGAAAAGTATTGAGTTGTGTGGTGATGAGTTATAAACGAGGAGTGTTAATCAAGAGCTCTCGTGTCGTCTGTGTTTACCTCCACAATTGGAATAATTTCATCTTTAAATACTCTGAGGCCATCACCTTGGTTGAAACATTAACACACCACACATCAGCTCACTCTCAGTCTCAGACACACACACATACACACAGAGCTTGATGTGAAACAGCATCTGTGTTTAAACAGATGCACACAGACTCAGTGTGACACTTAGTTTCAGCTTTGAGCTGCATGTTTTTCAGTCTCTCTCCTTTTTATCAGACTGAAGAGTCAAGCGTCACCTGCTCACAGAGAGAAGCTGCACATGCTCTCTCTCAGTGGCCTGTAAACAGTTTGCTGACCGAGGCCAGGCCTCCTCTTTGCGAACCTCAACCAGAACCAATCCACAGAAGAAAGGTCAGCACTGTACACTGACTCTTCACACACATTTATTTGACAATAAAAGTCTTGAAACTTATTAAATCCTTCTGATTACTCATCACTCCAACATAAAAAAATAAAATAAAATTTTAAATCAGCTAAAAAAAAAAACTTGAAGCCACAAAGACTGTGGATCAGTTTGAACAAACTCAGGCCACCTGTGGTGTTCTTCAAACATCATGTTTTTCCTTCTTCAAATGACTTCAGAGCGACAGCACTGGGTTCCCTTCAGACTCTCCTGACCTGCTGGAGGCATGAACGTGCTGCAAAGATTTTACTGATGCAACAGAGTCAATGTCAAATCAATGTTACCACATCAGTGCTCTGCTCAGCTCCACAGGTAACTGAAAGGAAACGGCACTGTTTACATACTCCCTGTTCTCTTTTTTAAATCACAACCTTTAAAAATAGAAACCATCAATATCATACGCATAAATGGATCTTTTCAGCTTTCAGTTTCACATATCCCTAAATTTCATTTACAGGACTTTTTGGAAATAAGGTTGTATAAAAACATACAAAATTTAAAATGCTCAGTTCTCTCCAAAGTTAAAGCAGATTGTCGCGAGTTTAGGGCAATGGTTAAATATTGAAGGTTAAACCAAAAATCATAACTAGAATTGATCCCACTCCGGGCTGTGGGGCTGGAGCCTATCCCAGCTGCCACAGGGTGAGAAGAAGGGCACACCTGAACAGGTAACCAGGCTGACGCAAGGCTAACGCAGAGAGACAGACAACCTTCACACTCATGTCAGCGGACTCTCCACCAGCTGCTGAAGCAAAAACCAATTGTGGCACCTTGAGGGAAAATACATGTCACTTAAAGGAGGAGGAGTGCTCAGAGCTGAGAAGATTCAAATGGAAGATATCTGACATTTTATTTGAATCAACTAATCTTTAAACTGACTGTTACAGATTTCATGGAGGAAAAAAAGCGGGGGGAAAAGAAGGTGAAAACACAAATTGGGAAAAATATAGCTACAACATTTGTGTATACGGAATTACTGAAGACACTGTAAGAGACAAACTATGGGAGTTTTTTTAGAAACGTTTATTAAATTGGAGTTGTCCCTAAGTGATACGGAGCTGTGAATGCAAAGAAGTCACAGAGAGAGACCCAAACCACAGAATCCAGAGAAATTCAGTTTCTCTGTCGATTTGACTTTCCCTGGGTAAGGCTTGACACTTTAGTTTAACAACACTAAATATAATTTAGTGTAACCATTTCAGTTTAATTTTACACTGGAAGTTACAAATGTCTGCCTTAGAGAACTTGGAGAATAAGCCACTGTTCTGGAAGCTTGTTTTCCTGTTTATTTTGACTACTAACTACTTTGTAATACTTTGATTATTCATAACCTTACCGAGGAGAGGCCCCTCGTAATGCAAGAGCTTTCCTCTCCAAAAGGTTTTTGGGAAATTCTGATTTTGAGTAGAAACCACCATTCTCTCATTTGTTCTGTTTCAGTTAAAGTTCCAAGTTTTGTCAGATGTGTGTTGTGTTTTTTGTCACCCAAGGTTTACAATGTAAATGCTGTTTCTTATACAAGGCATGTCCTTTCAGCAGTATAGTTTACTAACACTTAATGTCAATGAGTTACAAAACCCAGTTAAAAGATGTAAACTTATTGCTGGAATGAAAGAGGAAAACCATCATATAATTCTTTGGCAGGAGACCCGCTTTACCAAAAAAGGGCACAAAAACCTAAACACCCCAGATTGAAATACATATTTTATTTATCAAACACAAAGGGACCCAATAGGGGAGTTGCAATTCTAATTTTAAAACAAATTCCTTCCAGCTGAGGAAGGACTATATATTTTGGTAAAAGGAATTCTAGACTCTAAAGTAGTGATGCTACTTAACATCTACAGACCTCCTGGACAACACAAATCATTATTAAGGACCATGTTTGATTTAGTTGCTACAGAGACATCAGGTGTTCTGATATGTGGTGGAGACTGAAATGTACAATTACACCCTACCTTGGACTCCTCAAACTTATCAAAAAATCAAAATCCTGAATCTCTTAGTACTAAAACAATTTGAATTCAAAGAACAGATCATAGGTTGTTTGAAATTGCTGTACAGTCGTCCAACTGCCCAGATAAAAAATAATGGAAATCTGTCTAGGATTATTACGCTTGAGAGAGGATGTCTTCAGGGGAGTCCCCTAAACTTTACTTTGTCTGTACTCTTTATAGAGCCCTGGTTCAATAGATTAGAGAAGACAAGGAAATCGAGGAGTGGAGTATAAAATATGCTTATATGCAGATGATGTACTTTTGACCTTGTCCAATCCGGACTCTAGCCTCCCTAAATTGATGACTCGTCTTAAACAATTTAGCCAATACTCAGGTTGCAAATTAAATATACAAAAAACCCAAACTCTAACTTGCATCTATGTACCAAAAGAAAACATACGTAAAATGCATAATTTCAAATGGAATACTAACAAACTGACGTATCTTGGAGTCACCATAACAAAGGATTTGACAGAAATTTATAACTTAAATTATAACGCTATCACACAAAATATAAAAGTGGACTCAGGAAGATGGGCACCTTTGACAGTTTGTCTGTATGGCAGAATAGAAATTGTGACCATTTTTTTCTTCATAATTTTACCCCGTGTGTTGTTTCTTTTTCAGTCCCTGCCAATTGAAATTCCCCCGAAACAACTTAATGAGTGGAAAAGAATGATCTCACAACTTATTTGGCGAGATAAAAACCAGGGTACAACTTGAGACTCTACAGTTACCAAAAGACCAAGGTAGATTGTCTTTACCTAACCTGGAGGACAATTACGATTACAGCTTCAGTACTTGGTTAGACTTTGTGATACTAGATACGAAGCAAAATGAAAAGATTTTGAACTTACCCAATTAGACAGGTTTTACAGTCTTTATTGGGTGATATAAGCCTACAGGAAAAACACGTGTACACTAAAGTAGCTTTAAACATAGGGATTAAAGAAGGTAAAAACTAATAATTTAGAAAGGAAAGTGTGAATACTAAGATGGGCAGGATATGATACAGACTTTACACTACCACAAAGGACTTGGAAGGGTATTACAGCATACTGTAAAATCTCAGCCAAAACAGATATGGGCAGATTCTTACCACTCAGTGAAACTTACAGGTTAAATAAAACTGCTTTTTATAGACAATTGAGACACCACTTTAATAAAAATAATAAAGTTGTAAGGGAGTGGGTGCCTCATTGACATATTTGTGAACACCTAGAAAGGTAAAGTACATAAAAGGCTGATCTCTAAACTATTCATATTTACAATCATTCAGGAAGCACTACACCCAATATGTTAAGACCAAATGGGAGAAAGAAGACAAAAAATAGCACGTCAAGGTCCCCTCTTTGGAGGGAATATTCCTGGAAGAATAACATTAGATTTTTCATTAACCCTAAAAATAAACCACTTCAGAATAGCAAACCTGAATCTAGTAACTGCTGGAGACAATGTGGCAACACCATGGCTGATCACTATCACATATTCTGGACCTGTCCTGCTATTAAATCTTATTGGAGAGAGAAAACAACGATTAAAACGGTAAAAGATATTTTTGAAATGGAAAACATTTACCTTTTCTCTAAGACTCTGTAAAGAAAAATTTCAAAGATATGGTCATACAAAATGATTTTCCCATCTCAATCTCTTTTCATTTAACTTTATTTCCGGGACCTTGTTTAGTGCTCAACTGGACTTTTCTCCATTTTGTGCTGAATGGGCACTTGTGTAGACACATACAACAATATGCAAAGTTTGTATGTATGTAGGTATTTGAAGGTGTGTGTATATGTATGTAGGTGTGGGTGTATGTGTACAGTATGTGTGTATATATGCGCATGTATAAAGGAGCAAGATGCACTGTGTATTTCTAAAGAAAAAAAATAAAGTTTGAAAAAAAAAAGCAGTGGAATTGAGCAAAGGTAGAGGCAAAGATTAAATGGTGGAAGTTGTAGAAAAATAAATGTTGTACAGAGTTCACGGAGGAGGTGAAACAAGCTTTCGGTGGCAGGTAGAGTTAACAGAGGACTGAGTAGTGAGAGGAAAGAGGACAAGGAGACTTAGTGGAGGAATGAGGAACTACAGGAGAGGTTAGCAAAGAAAAAGTGGGTTGATTGAAAAAAGTAGACAGAAGTACACAGGCTCAGTGGACAGCAATGGTAGAAAAAGCTTATTGTGACCTGTATGTGAGACTGGACACCAAGGAAGGAGACTGGTTAGACATAGAGACCAAGCTGTTTCAAGGACTGAAATGTAATAACAAGTGAAGAGGGTGTGATGTGATGTAAGCAGTACATGGAGGAGATGATGAATGAAGAAAATGAGAAAGGATGACAGTTAGTGAATGTGATGTTTGCCTTGAGAGTGTTGATGAGGAAGTTTAAAGAAGGTCAAAAGGAGCTTCACTGTGTCTTTGTGGGTCAGAGGGATCAGATGATTAGCAGTTCAGAGAGGAACTGCGGTAAGTAAGGAGTGGCAGAGAAGTCTGTGATGGTGGTGCAGGACATGTATGAGGACAGAGACAGTGGTGAATTGAGTGGTAGGAGTGACAGGGCGGTTAAAGGTGGAGGTGGGATTACATCAGGTATGCTCTGAGCCCCTCTTGTTTACTGTGGTGAAGGACCGACTGAGAGATAAGGTCTGTGGACTGCGATGTTTACAGATGACGCCGTGATCTGTAGTGAGTAGGTGGAGGAGAGCATGGAGAGGTGGAGGTATGCTCTGGAGAAAAGAGGAGCCAGTAAGAGGAAAACAAAATGCATGTGTGTGAATGAGAGGGAGACAGATGGACACGACAGGAGTACAGTCAGTGAAGGTGGTACCACTACCATTATGAAAACATGACCAACTTTATAGAGATTCCATTTTGTCAGAAACTTCCTGTCAACTGTAGTGTTCTGTGCTATTATGAATAATGGGGAGGTGCTGTGGTACTACAACTGGGTGAATCCTGAGTAGAAGCTGTCCTCTGCTGTCCTCTGCGGCTCTGGCCTCGAGTCCTCCTGGCCAGCTAAATGCACTTTAAGGTGCCCATTAAGCGAGCGTTTGGCCTGGAAACTTTTCCCACAGACCCTACAGGCGTATGGTTTCTCCCCGGTATGGATCAGCATATGTCTCTTAAGGTCCACATCCTGCATGAAGCCCTTCCCGCATACCTGGCACAGGAAGCGGCGCTCCTTGTTGTGAAAGCGGACATGTGTGTCCAGGGTCTGTTTTTGGGTGAAGCCTTTCCCACACAGGCTGCAGGAGAACGCCCGCTCACCCGTGTGGATTTTCAGGTGTGTCTTCAGGTTGCCACTCTGGTTGAAAGCCTTCCCACAGAAGCTGCAGCTGTAGGGTTTCTCCCCAGTGTGGATCCTCAGGTGCATCTGCAGCGCCGATTGGCCCGGGAAGCACTTCCCGCAGATGCTGCAGGTGCCGCCAGCCTCGCGGTGAGAGCGCAGGTGGGCAGCAAGGCTGTCAGAGGACTCATAATGGTGTCCGCAGAGTCCACAGCGGCAGTCCGTGTCTTGCAGGTGAGTCGCCACGTGTTTCACTAACAGGGTCTTCCTATCAAAGGTGTCACTGCAAACTTTGCAGCGGAAGGACGGTATTGAAGTGCAGTTCGTCTTAATTCTGAGGCTGTCGTTCTTCTGATGAGTTGCCATGTGTTGCCGCAGACTGTTCCGTTTACTGAACTCCTCACCGCAGACACTGCAGGTGTGCACTGCTGAGCTCCTGTGCTCCTCCATGTGGCGCTCCAAAGAGCTCATGTGACAGAAGGCACGGCTGCACTCTTTACATTTGAAGGCTTTCTCTTCTGCGTGGACACGCAGGTGTGATGTCAGGTTGCCCTTCTGACTGAACTTCTTGCCGCAGAAGTTGCAGCTGTACGGTTTCTCTCCTGTGTGCAACCGCACATGCATTTCCTGGGCCAGGATGGAATGGAAGGTTTTCCCGCAGAAGGAGCATGTTTTGCTTTTGTCCTGGTGCATCTGCAGATGAGCCTTCAGGCCATCGGCAGAGTCCAGGCATTCCCCACAGTAACCGCAGCGAAAGTCTGGGTTGCTGGCACAGGTGTGCAGGACGTGTTTGAGTAGGAAGCCTTTCCCTTGCAGTGCCCGGTCACACACGTGGCAGCTGAAGCTCTGAGCCAGACTCGAGCGCCTCCGGTTGCTTGTGACACTGAGCGCCGGACGGCTACGCTTCTTCCTCCTGAGAGGTCTGAGAGTCCGCCTATGTTCAATCCAGTCACTGTCCGGGTCTCCATCGCTGCTCTCAGAGAGGGGTGGGTGGTAGGATGGCGAGGGCGAAGGAGGTGATGATGGACAGGAAACGTTGCTGCCATCGTGCTCCTCTGGATCGGAGGGATCCTGGTCTGTGGGGTCGTTTGGGTCATACAGCGTCACTGACTGCAGAGGATCTGAGGAGGAAAACAACAGTTGTCAGCATCAATCAGATCAGAACACCTGAGATGCACCTAGTGATGGCTGAGTTATTGCAGCTAGGGCTGGGCAATATGAGGAAAATCTGATATCACGTTTTTCGGGGGGGGCTACATCACGATACACAATATATATCATGATATGTTAAATAACCTCCAAAAACAAATGCTATTTTCATATAGTGCCCAAAATTGCACTGGTATACTCATTCAAATCGACAATTAAATTTTTTTATTTTTTTTATTTTTTTTTACTTAAACACAAAAAAAATGTGAATAAATTGAAATATTTTATTTTAACCAGTCAAAGGTTTTTCACAAGTGACTATACATTACAGTATAGGTATGTCCCAATTCATAGGCCGCATAGGACCTGGCCTTCGCGGTCTATGTGGGCCAGGTCCTTTGAAAGCCAAGTAAGCCAGAAGTGCGAGGCTGTTGAATGGGACGGTCTAGCTTTCAGATTTGCGTCACCAGCTGTCGCGGTGGAGTTTAATAAACTCAGCCGTCTGCTCCTTGCTCGCTAATATATAACATGACATTGGAGTAAATTCTCGACCATCTCACATTTCTGTTTAACCATTTCCTGTTTGACGTTTATTCAGCTGTGTGAAAACTATAACTTTAATCTCAGCTAAACCGATTTACTCAGAAACAAATAAAACACTGAAAAAAGGACCCGACCCATCCTTAAAATCTGGGGAAATGAAGAACACAGTTGTTGGCCGCATTTGGAGCAGCCTTCAAATTATGACAGCCTTCGTCGCCTGGCCGTGAGGTAATTGGCCTTCAAATGCGGCCTCTGAAGGATGCGGCCTACGAATTGGGACATACCTTATGTCTCTTTCTGTGGTCAACAATAGACCTTTAACAAGCAAAAGATCATAGAAACAAAAAGTACATCAAGCAATAAATTCACGAGACAATAAAACAATTGAGATGAAAAAGGTGCTCTTTTGTGCTTATAACATATAAAAACTGTAAAATAAAAAATGTGATGACCTCAAATTACAGAAATAAAAGTCTAGAGAGCGACCAAGAACCTTTATAGGTAATTGCAGCTGGTTTATTTAACATTTTCTTTAGTGTGTGGGGAGACGCTGATATGTGGAGTTTAAAACATTCTTAATTTTGTAGTGGATGACGTTTCAGCTGGTAGAATAAATTTGTGGTACTGCTACCTTTTGCGGCAATATTTCACTCTAATATTTCCATGGCAATTTATACCCGATGATTGCGATGAAGTCATTTTTAACCATCATACGTGGAAAAACTTGCGATACATTGAGTATATTTGATATATCACCCACCCCTCATTACAGCATGGAGCATTTTGAGATATGTTTTGATCCATTTCCTCAGAGGCCGCTTTCGAAAATCAAAACATGTACTGAATGAGTGAGCTTGTTAGATGAAAGTTAGACTGACTCAATGCTCCACCCTGTGGTGGAAACCGGTATTACAGTAACTACAGTAACTGACCCCAATGGTTCTTTCTTCATATTCTGTTTTAGTTACATTTACACGGTTTTCAACTCCTTTTAAAAACTGGAATTTTAATTCCTTTACTCTGATTTTATTTATGATAGGTCCTGACATCAGCTGGATGAATGCTTTCAGATGTAATGCAGATCGAAGCACCTTTATTTCCAGGTGTTACTCAGTCCAATCCAACAGGTATGATAATGCCGAAATGCCAAGTGTTTGGTCTACAGAGGGTCTTTGATTTTGAAAAAAATAAACGGGATTTTCTGTGCTCTTCCTGCCCTCCTCATCTACTTGGTGCAGATCAATGCAATTTACATTAACATATGGACCATTTTCACCCCAGAGCACCGAGAATCACCAGCTTTGGTCTGAGCATATGTGATCAGATTCCTTTATTTGGAAAAAATGAACACAGAATCAGGCTGTGTGGTTTGTGTTAACCTGATGCGGAAGCATCTTTAATTTCTGACTTAACCTGCTAAGATTTCTGGGCTGCTTGGAGCATCAAACATACATCATACCATAGCAGTGAACAGTTTAATGTATATTTAATGTATATTTTTAAGATTAATATTGTCATGGTGATGATTCTGAAATACTTTAATGCACATACCTGCACACTGCACAGTCACCTTAATCTCAGCTGTCCTCTGACTGGCTGTTTGCACAATGGAGGTATTTCCTGTGTGTAGAAGAACCTTGGAGTTAAACCAGAGGAGAAACAACACACAACAATACACTGGATAATAATATAACAATATGTACATGCAAATCCTAAAATCTGTCCCACCAGCAAAACAAACACATTTTAATTCCCATCTATAAGATGACTGACTCATGAGTGACCATAAAAATCCACATAGGAAAGCTTAAAATAATCTATAGAATGTTTTTCCATGAAAAGCAAAGACATGAAAACATGTTTTAACCTGATGGAGACCTCCTGTTCTTTAAGGTGGGCCCCTTTTAAAGAATTTCAAACTCCCCACGCAGCTCAAAGCTGCTCTGCTCACAACAAAGCTGTTGGACCTTTTTAAAAGTGACGCAGCAGCATTGAAAAAATCCAAGTATGCAAATATCGCTGAATCGTCATTGTCACGCTCACGATTTCCACATAGATTTGTGCGTGTGCACTGTTGGTAAATGAGGACCACAGCCTGTGAACACACCTCACCGTGCTATCAGCTCTGTTACACAAAGCGGAAGAAGCATGAACATGCTCCAGAAACAGCGCCGTCTCTTCAGAACCAAAAAAGCGTTTAAAGTGGACTGAAAAGTGGAGGGAACAGCTGATGACCCTCAAAGCCTTTTTTTTCAAACACATGTGCAGGTGGTTACATATGGTTAAAATAATTCAAATGCAGTAAGTATACACATTTTTCATATAAATACAGTCTATAACTTGATTATTGTCTGTAGCCCACATAATTACACACTTTAGTTACATAAAACATGTGAGTTTCTGTATAGCCTGTATAATAAATAAATATGTAGCCCAATAACTATAAAACCCAGAAAGCTACACAACATGGGGCGGTTCATTTACAAACACAAGTCTAACTTAAGTTTCACACTGTTTTTTGTTAGAAAACAATCACATTGTTACAGCTTAAATTACACAAAATGTCAGAAATCTGCACTGTTATGAACAAAAATTTAAATCTAATTTTTCACGATTTGTTGGATGAACCCTCTGAGGTCTGAAATACAACCGGCCATTTTTGACTCCTTTTGAGTTTACGTTTGTATTTCACCCTCAAATTGTTTCATTTTATTTTTTCCCCTTGCCTTGTTTGGTATCTTTCTTTTCAGCTCAACTGAATTGAACTGTTTTTTTTCACTGACATACTGCATTAGTATTACTGATCTGAAATCACACAAAGAACTTAAAATCCTAATAGTATTTCTTTACTGTAAAAAAAACCACAGACATGTGGAGTAAATTTTTATAACTTGAAATGCAAATATAAAATGTACATTTTGGAAACATAAACAACAATTTATCTAAAAATGCGGCCAATAGACCTGCCGTTTTTTTATTTTGTACAACCATTTAAAAATATTACTAAAACTAAAATGAGAGAACAATCAGGTGTTGCAATAAGATGCCCCACAAATGTTGTGTGCCAGTAAAAACAGGAGAACAGCACAGGGATAAACCTGCAGGCCTGACAACAGGAGGTGTATCACTCCGCTGGTTTTCTACTTAGTGACAGTGTTTACGTTGCAAATGTGCCTTAGTGACATTCATTAGTGCCCTCACTGACACACAAAACAAAACAACGACTACACAACAGAACAACTACACAACACAACACACTAAGTATACACTCCACACTAAACGTCACAAAACTCTCCCCTCTTCCTAAACAACCAAATCCCACGTGTTGACTTTTTTTTTTAATTGGTCGACATGGTACATTTTTCCACCGATAGGAAACATGTGGCTTTATTTCTTTCTTTACCGTTTTTGCGCTGTCCTTAGAAAACGCTTAAAACACACACACACAAACGTGACGACAGTATTTAGAAAAAAGCATGGCTTATATATATATTATCATAACTCTGGATTTACTGGCCTGTAATTAAAATGTAAAAACTTTGAAGTCCAAACTCTCAATGTGGGCTGAAATAGAGACTCAGCGTGGCTGCAGCTTGTTGCTATGTCAGCTTACATCAGTCATGTGATTTGGAGGTGCAGCGTGTCCGTGGACCACGCAGGGTTAATAACACTCACCTTCCTTCCATTTCCACAGTGTAACATCCAACCATCTGTGTAAAAAGCGAAATTCCCAAGGTGTTGTTCAAAATGTGCTCTGGCACAATCATAACCATCACTTGCTACCAAAAAAAAGCCGGTCCTGCTATGGACTGAACCATTTGTTAATGGTGGAGGGGGGAACACTATGCAATATATTCAGTTTTAGCATTTATATTCACTGTTGACTGTAACTACGCTCAAACTGTTAATGCTATCTTATATTAATAAACAACACTGTCATATGCAAAACTGGGGTGGCAAGGGATCATTTTAGGGTGGCACTTGCCACTCCATGCCACCCTTCTAGATCCGCCCCTGGTGTTACACGTGCTGGAAAGCAGTGTGAGTAAAAGCATCGGCCCCAACAGACTGAAATAGTGCCAACCGCCAGTAAACCCTATGCAGAAGAAGAAGAAGAAGAAGAAGAAGAAGACTGAAACAGTATTTCTGCGGTGGCGCTTACACTGAACCTTTATGACCGATGAGACTGCAAAAGCTTATTAATTCGAAGATCAAATATTTCAGATTTCTGCTGACTGGAAAAAGAGAACGATCAGCTATGTCTCCGTGGAGCCAGTAACTCATTAATCGGTGACAATAACCAGCTGGTTAGCCCATACCGAGGGTCCTGTTTGTGTTCTGCGTGGGTCCTGCTTGCGTTTAGCGCGACACTGACCTGCCGCTTGCAGCCGGACTTCGGGCTTGAGCACGGCATCGAGCAGCCTCCTCTGACGGCAGATCTCCCGCTCCGAGCGCTCTACTCTGTCCTGGTACTCCGCCACGGTCTCCTCCAACAGAGCGACGATCTCCTCCGCGGCCACCGTCAGCCGCTCGGTCAGCAGCGCTCTCATCGTCGGGAGCTCGGCTGCTTCTTCTCCCTTCTCCAGCCGCAGCAACAAGTCTTCGGCGGCGGCGCTGATCCGCTCGTGGACCGACACTCGCAGCAGCTGCACGGTGCACATTCTGCGGCTTCTCCCTGCCGGGAGCCTCCGGGACAAAGAGAGCCAGCAGGAATGTAAACACGCTGCGAGTTCCGAGTCGAGGAGCGCGGTGCGGAGAGAGCGAACAGCGCCCCTGCTGAAGCGGAGGCTGTCGGAGTCAGAGGAGAGTTCCGGAGTCTCCTTGCTACTTTCTGGTTGTGCGGGACATTTTTAGCCAGAAGTTAACGGCATGTGAGTCAGCAGCTGAAGCTGGAACAGATCAGAAAGCCCTGAGAAAAAGGTTTCACATTCAGTGATAGCATGGTTTACTCCAAATCTCAGCAGGGTCATTCTGGTGATCCACTGACAGGTGCCCCTTCACCTGTCAGTGGATCACCAGCTTCCTGACTGACAGGCAGCAGCTGCTGAGGCTGAGGAGCATCACAATGCCACACACAGACCATCAGCACCAGCCTGCCCCAGGGGTGTGTTCTCTCCCCACTGCACTTCTTCCTCTACTCTGATGACTGCACCTCAGGAGAACCATCTGTGAAACTCCTGATACAGAACAATGACAAGTACACATGCAGACAGGAGGTGATGCAGTCAGAACCTGGAGCTGAAGCCTGTGAAGATGACAGTAGACCTTTTGGAGAGAGTCTATAAACTACAAACTATTTTTAGTTTTCTTTGCTCTTTTTTTTCCATTTTCTGTGTCCTCCTGCAAGTCTTTTGGTCTTTTTTTCAATCAGCCATTTCCTCCTCTCGTCAGACTCCAGCTCTGTCTCTGTGGGGCTGCCTTCTTCCTACAGCCTTGTGAAGAACAGGTTCAAAGTATTTGAACTTCGGACTGATGTACTGCAGTTGAATGGCCTGCATTTGTATAGCGCTTTTCTAGTCCATAGGACCCCAAAGCGCTTTACACTACATTCAGTCATTCACCCATTCACACACACATTCACACACTGGCGATAGCAAGCTACATTGTAGCCACAGCTGCCCTGGGGCGCACTGCAGTTGAGTAGAACTACTTACTTACATTTCTCTGCTGTTAGAGACTCTCAGCAAATCCACCAGAACAATGGATTAAAATGTTCTTATACACAATAGAAAATTCAAGCAAAATATTAATGGAATAATGCAACATGATACCAGCTTTAGAGTTAAAAAACAAACAAAAAACACACACACACACTGGGCTGAACATAAGACCCTCCACAGAATGTCACATCACCCTCAACTCTTTGTTTCTAGTATATTTTTGTTTGTTTTTCAAAGAGAAACTTCATTTATAAACTTTAGCTAATGGATCATGGTTTTTAAGTTAATGAATAATAATGACTGAAGGCAGCTCAGGTCTGAAACCAGTACATCAGCTGCCCTTCTGTGGGTCCACCAGCTTTAGGAGTTTGGTGCTCTGTGGATAGATACTATGGAATCAGAACGATGCCACCTTGAAACGAAACCGAAAAATGGATTGAAACCGAAAAAAAATATTGTAACTGAAATAAATGTACTGAAAAATCTTGTATTGAAACCGAAAAAAAAATTGATAGTGAAAAACAATTAATTGAAACTGTAATTTTTTTGTTTTCGCTTACAATTTTTTTTTTTCGGTTTCAAACCATTTTTCAGTTTCACTCTGCTGGCACTGTTTTGGTGTACGGGGGCGCGCTGGGGGGCGGGGATTCCGGCCCGCATGTATTTGCATATATTATAATGCTGACCAATGACTGGAGAAAACACTGACGACGCGGCTGCGGTCACGGACAAACTCGCACGTGTCTGTTCGGGAATGGCAGATGCCGAGAGGTCCAGCGTTTACATTACCGACTATTTCAAAGTGACAGCCTGAGGTGTTCTTCAGTAAATTGGACTACCGGACAGGAGGATCTGAGGCCCCACCGCATTATTTTTGGTAAGTTAAATGTGTTTGTAAGATAATCCGTAATTTAGGTCCTTAGCTAGCTACCTAAGGACCTAGCTAGCTAAGATGAGCACTCGGCTGTCGGGGAAACATGTTTTGTAAAGTTCGTTTAGCTAACCCGTGCAGGTGAATGAATTTACCCTGACTAAAGAAATCAAGAGAAACGCACCGGGCTGCTCAGTGACTAACCACGGTTACTGTACTTTTATTATGAGTATTATACTGTAAGAGCAACGGGCTGGACTCTGCTTCTGCTCCTGTGCAGAGCTGATTATTAAATATGTGCAAACAGCAGCATGTTTTCTGTCGCTTTCCACATGTGGAAGGACATTAAAGCCAACTTTTAAATTCCCCTCATTAGTCAATAGCTACGGATTAAATAGCAAAGCCCGATACTTATGTACTGAAACCAACTACTTCCGCTTGTCAGCTTAACTTAAAATGTTACATTTTTCCCCTGATTATTTTTTTTAGCTTTTTTTTTTTTTTTAACTGAGTTTGTTACAAATATTCAGGTTAAAAAACTGTCCAAATTATTTTTAATGAATTATGTTCACAAAGTCACATGTTCAGTACTCTGTACAGCTTGCATCCTTTAGGACAAATAATTTGAAACATTAATATTTCTTGTTCAATACTGAGCTGATAACACCTCTGTATGTTGTGACCAGGATGCAGCAGCAGACTGAACCTCGACTGAAACCTGCTCCATCATCTCATCTTTGCAGATGTCCATTTATAAAGCATCAACAACTCAAAGGTAAACATGATATTAGAAAAAGTGTTAGTAAGGCCTTTAAAACAAATAAAAAAATAAACAGCTGTTGGCAGAACTGTAGGACTGAACAACTTCAGATCCCGAGTGTGTGAGGCCGGAGAAGGATCAGCTCTATTTCAGATTTGAGAGATAAACTTTATATTTCAGTTTGTGATGATTCTGTTCTGTTTGTGATTACAGGAGCTGTCCTCAGATTCAGACCTCAGCACCACCCAGTGACAGCAGACAGATCATCCTATATCTTCAATCTTTGTAGTAACTCCAAAATTAACTGAAGAAAACAGTACAAAGGTTAAAGTACCACATGTGCTGTCAGTGAAAGCTGCAGCTGTTTTATTGATAAATTTAAAGACAAAAAGTCAAAAGGATTAATCACCCCTGTAACTGTGTCACTATACATCAGCATTAACAGTACCTAAGTTTGGTGTTTCAGAAAACTGCTGATCTCAGACCTGCACAACTTCTGTTTTAAACACTGAATGTACTCAGCTACATGAAGAGCATGTGATGTTTTCTCTGACACAATTAAATAAAACCTGATTAAAAGTCAAAGGTTGTTACTTGTATTTGAACTAAAAACTTGTGATCTGGAATTCTTTCACTGTTTTTTGACAATAGTGTGTTATTTATCATAAAGTAATTCAGAGTCATTCATACCAGAGTAACCAGTGAGCACAACATATATTTAACTTTCTACAGGACTTAAAGCTATTACTATAGCTTATAGCTATTACTTAACTGCACTACTGTATAGTTCTGTGTAAATAATCATTCTGTACATATGATTTTTAATCCTACAACTGTTTATAATTTGCATAGTTCACATTTCTGTATAACTGTATATCTCAGATTTCTGTAGTTTTTCATATTTATATCCTGTTCATAGCCTGTACATAGTTTGTACTCACTACAGCCTGTACATACTTATAGTTATAGAATATTCACAACATACTTCATACCGTGTACATTATAACATACCATAATAGACCCATTTCTGTAATATACTTACATATCTATATTATTGCTAATATATATTGTAATATATCTATATCATGGCTAAAGCACTTCTGAATGGCTGCAAACTGCATTTCGTTGCCCTGTACCTGTGCATGTGCAATGACAACAAAGTTGAATTCTATTCTATTAAAAGTCCAGACCCTCTGAGGATTATCTGAGTACTTCTAACATTACACAAAGCAAAGGTCTCCATCAGTGTTCATGAAATGCTGGGTTTATCCTTCTTGTGAGGGAGCTGCTGGTGAAGATCACGAGCCCTGCTTGATCCCGGCGATGAGTTTCAGTCTTCCTGGTGTTTCTGAAATGATGCCTCTCACTGTGGGTCAACAGAACTTCTGGCACAGGACAGCTGTAATGAAAGAAATTGAAGTTTTGGAAATGCCCTATATGTGAGAAGCAGATTTTGTATTTACTTTTCTTTTGCCAATCAAGATAAAGTATAATTTTCACCATACAATTACTAACCTTGTCATCTCCTGCACTGTCTGTTTTGGGCTCTGGGCTCCTCCTTCCCAGCGCTCATGAGACTGCTTTGATGCACTGTGGTATGAGGTGCTAACCTGTTGACAGTGTTGGGAAGGTTAATTTTAAAATGTATTCCACCAAAGATTATAGAAGTAATGTATTCTGAATACTTTACAACTACATGAATGTACTATTGCTGTGTGATTTATTACTATTACTGAAGGCTACTCGCCATACCAACACCAACTAGATGTTAAAATCTTAATATAAATGAGTAACAGTAGGTGGACATTAGGTAAGGCTGCAGCGATCTCGTGTAGAAAACTATTCAGCGCGTATATAAAACAGGTCAGCGGCTCCGAACCGTAGTAAAGGGACCTCTGGCTAATACGTCCGGTTCGTGTCGGGCTCATAGCTGAAAACTAGCTTTACTTTGTTGTCTGGGTCAAGTTTGCTAGCGAGAGACAGAGAGGCGTTGAAAGGCTGCTTATTGTTTCGGAGGAAAACAAGAACACGGTGTACAGTCGAGTCTTAACAGCTTACTTGCAGCTGGGCTCGTCAGGCACTCTTTTTGGCTTTAGTGGTTATTAATATATTTACATGCTTCCAGCTCCCGTTTCTGCTCCGTGACAGCTGTACTTCTCCTTTCTCTCCCTCCCTCGCTCACAGACACATAACGGGTATGGCAGTCCATTCTCCCTGCAGCACGGACTACACTGCCCATGAGGCTACATTGTTTAGGGCGATGCCTGTAACACTCTGCTATTACCTTCATATTAAATAATTTTTGTATAATAATTTTTAGAGGCTCTTATTGCGTGTTTTGTTTGGGTTTCCACCAGCGTGGAATTACCAAAAAGTAGAGAGACCATAGCCTAACATATGAAACAGGTAAATACCGCCATGTAATCCATTTATTTCAACAAACTAACTGTATTCTCAATATCACCTATTGAACAGTAATTGTAACGGATACATTTACTCATATTTTGTATTTTAAATACGTAACGCCGGTGCATGTATTATGTTACTGCCCAACACTGCCTGTTGAGATCCTGAGATCCGCTCCTAGAACACCGGCCTCCAACTCCTGAAGAGACACGGGTGTCCCTAAATTTAGCAAATATTAGCGTCAGGCTAGCTTGCTACGACGAATAGGCTAATACCAGCATTTTACCACAACTTCACCAGATGTAGCTAAAAAAAACTAAACTAATGTCCAGCCCAGTGGGACAGCAAGAAAAGATGACAAAAAATGATTACTTACTTGCGGTTTGGAGGTTCAAGCTGAAATTGAAGCAGCCATTGAAAGACGGGAAGAGAGAAAGATGGCAGCTTGGTCAGCACTAGTGGCCTCTATAATATATGCAAATACATACATACCATCACTGACTAGCTTTACTCTGTCTGCCTGTACTTTACAAAGCCATCTAACCACGACTAACCCTGACTTTGGCAGAAGTCGCCTCTCTTTATGCAGCACCCCCGGTGATGAATAAACAAAGAGGATTGGCTTTCATGCGTTGCTTTTTAGGCTCAAATCCGTTTGATGCTTGGAGGCTCACAGTGACATGAATTAATAACGCCTCCGAAATGCATTAGACCAGGGGTGTGCAACTCGGATGATCTGATATGTCACAACAATGTGGTTGATCCTGTTGTTCCAGGATCAACCACATTGTTGTGATGTTATTCTTTGGCACGCCAAGCCATTATGAAATTCCAATGTTGCAAGGACAATATCAATTCTGCTTAGCGTTTTTTGTTTTACGGTAGTTTTTCCCGAAGTCGCAAAAGTATGACGTTGCAACATTCTGATTGGTCACTTGCAATGTTGATCAACATTTGGAACAACATTTACTATTTTGATCTGGGAACAACACCAACACGACGATATCAGATCGTGCGTCCAACTCCAGGCCTCAAGGGCCGGTTTCGTGCAGGTTTTAGACGTGTCCTGGATCCAACACAGCTGAATTACTGGCTACATTGCCTCCTCAACATGTCTTGAAGTTCTCCAGAGGCCTGTAATGAACTAATCATTTTATTCAGGTGTGTTGACCTACAGGACACTGGCCTGGAGTTGGACACCCCTGCGTTAGAACAAAAGAGGCTTTATTGAAAACGTAAGGAGCAGAAAGTACAGATATTTGCTTAAAAATATATGGAGTAAAAGTATTCAGAAAAAAACCCTCAATACTCAATTAAATTACAGATATTTTTAAAATTCTACTTAAGTACAGTAACGAATTATTTGCACTTCTGTATACTGTATATTTCCCACCCCTGTCCTTGTTGCTAGGATGCTGTCTTTTTCACAGCGTTGCTAGGAAACAACAAACTGAACCGAGTTTGTTTCCGGTTTACAGACCCAAGTTGAGGTTACTGTAACGGACGATTGGAGCTGGCTCTTCGGTGAGTTCTCGGTGTTTTAGCGGCAGTATGGAGATCGTTCATGTTTACTCGAAGCTCCGCAGCGAGTTCGGCCGTCAGTGTCTGTTTTCTGATCGGCCTGCTGAGCTGCTGCTGGATCTCCCCCCGGACCCGAGCCTGACCCTCAGCTTCATCCAGAAGAGCCCCCGGGACCAGGCGGTGCAGGCATGTTGGGAGACGTCAGAGCACCAGGTGAGCCTCATCCCAGCGACACATGACCTGCAGCCACACGCGTGCAAACCAGCTTTAGCTCATTTTTACCTACTGTCTCAAGTGTGCGTTTGATTTCCAAGCGAAGCCGTAACACTTAAAGTTTAATACATATAGTTTAATAATAAAAAGTTGATTTCAGAGGGAGCTGTGCTTTTGACTACTGGTGCTGTACAGCAGGTGAGAGCTTTGAACTCCTCCAGTACTTTATTATCCATGTTAAGTGGACTGGCATTCCTTCTACTCAGTTTGAACATTCAGAGCGCTTCCTGCTACAAGTGTCTGCCTCGCAGTCACGCATTCATGCAGCATGTTCATCTAAGCCTAAGCACTACTTTATAGCTATTCATGCACATTAAATAAAGGGCATGATCAATTCACTTACACACTCACTCTCGAGCGATGCATCGACTCAGGGTTCAGAATCTTGCCCAAGGGTACTTTGACAGGAGTAGGACTGGAGGAGTGACATAGAAAAATCACTATAATATTAGTGAAGATATGTTTTTCTTCACTTTTATCAAGTGCATTTGAGGGGGGGTTGGAGCTATTTGTTAAAATGTTGCTTAATTTTTTGTTTTGTTTTTGTTGTTTGTCTTTGTAAGACAGCCAGGACGAACTGTAGGGTTGTTTTCTATAAGCAACAAGCATGCACTGAGGTGGGCCTTTGGGTTGTTTTGGGGTTTTTTTTTTTTACCAGCGCACGAGCAGCAGCAGGAAACAAAACTTTAAAGAAGTCACTTATTACTTCATTCCAAAAAGTTTGAATAGAGGTACAAGACCACAATATGTTACCGTGATCTGCCAGAACTTCCCAGTCCCAGTTTGTTATGTGGCCCCTTGGGAGAATTAATTTCCTGCCCCATCATAGACTGTGAGCACAATGCTGATGGTTTTCTCTCATTTTCTACTGCAGTGTTTCTTTGTAGGTTGTAAAAATGGAGATGTTCTATTTTTCTGAAAACATCTCAGGCTATTGATGAGTTTTAGAAATTATTTATTAATTGTGGACACTGTCAGATTATCCTTCTTTACACAGAGAAATGTGAATAGTCTAGAGTTATCTTGTTAGTATTGGGCTATTATGGAACAGTTGGAGTGCTCCAACCACTCTTGAGAATAACTAAAATGAGTGTTACGAGTGTGAGTCTGCAGTAACTGATCACATACACACATCTTGAACTGGATTGCCAGATGGGTTGAAATTATATACACAGTAAATGGACTGGTTCTTATATATGCAATATGTCTCATTCACAGATTCATAAAAGCACCTTTTATTTTATTTTTTTTAATCTAACATCTAAAGATGTTCACATGCAATGAACACATCAGAAAGCAATTCAGGGTTAAGTATCTTGCCCAAGAGATGCAGCCTGGAGTAGCCTGGGATTGAACAACCAATCTTCTGATTAGTGACCTGCTTTACCTACTGGGCAACAGTACACCATGTGAATTACCTGTCTGTGTGAAGCTCAGGTGTTACTTGTTGTTTTCAGGTGAACACAGAGCGCTTTGAGACCACAAGCTGTGGAATAAACCACATGGAGGGGGGATGGCCCAAAGACATCAATCCTGCTGAGATGGAACAAACGATCCGTGTAAGAAAGAAGGTGGAAAAGGACGAGAGCTTCATCAACAGTGTTCTGCAGCTGGGCAGCGTAAGTTTCAAATGAATCACAGCAGTCTACCGCAGTCTTACTATTATGCACGTTGGTTGGATGGATGTTTGGGTTGATGCATGTTGGTTGGGTAAATGAATGTTAGCGGGCCAGTTGCTGGCTTTATGGATGTTTAGGTTAATGCATGTTGGTTGGCTGGATCGATATTGAATGGATGCATGTTGTTTATGGATGTTGTGTAGCCCACTGTAACAAACAGATAAAAGTAGAAACCTTTTGTTGGAATTATTACTCAAGTGGTAAATGCATTTCGATGAAAAACCTTTAAACTCTAAAGCAAAACTCAAATTAAATAATTGTATAAAATTAAGTTATTGTTGTGTTTAAAACACTTTATTGTTGTTTATTCATTTTTGTTTAACAATTTTTATATTCTAATAATGTAATAGTGCCTAATAATGTAATTTAATTTTTAATCAATGAGACTTGTTGTCCTGCCTTTAACTTTTTCCTGTTCAGTTACACAGGTTGGGCGATATGTAAAAATTTTCCAACTATCATCAGTCCAGTAACTGATGATAGGCGATATATTCGCATAGGCACAGACTTTTTGTTAGGCAGAGCAAAGAAATCATGCACGGACTGATCTGCGCTTACCAACAAACTCCTCAACATACACTCAAATCAGTTGTTGGTTGAAAAACATTTCCCACCGGATTGTTCAAATTTTCTTCTCCTTCTAAACATTGCTGGAAATTCCTATTTGGCTTATGAGCGCCACTGGTGTTTGGACTTGGATTTATATCCACCTGTAATGTGATTGTCGTTTTTGTCCAAAGGACAGATTAGTGACAGGAAAGGGGCACTTCAGGGGGCCAATCACATTTCAGCTTGGGCCAGTGCCTCTGTGGCCCTACCCCTAGAACCGTCCCTGGGTCTAGAACATATTGAATTTAATTTTTTCCTGGGCATGGACCTTCTTCCCAGTTTTCCTTAATTGGGTCCAACACTTCCTGAGACTTCCTGTCAAACAGCAACTCAAAGGGAGAAAATCCTGTGGAGCCCTGGGGCAGTCTGTACAATCTGAACAACAGATGGTCTAACCTGGGATCCCAATTGCTTTCATCCTTGTGATTAAGCTTTCAAATAAGTCTTTTTCGTAAACTAATTCGTACAGGAATTTTTTTTTTTTTTATTGTGCGAGACATGGACAAAGTGCCCTTGTATGTCTTTCGGGATGCTGTCTCAGGAGATGAGTCTGAAACAGCGCTTGCGCCACACTCTGGCAGAAATGGTCAGTGCTTTGGGATATTGCATTGCATAATCCACCAGAACTAGTACAAAGCAATACCCACATGAACTCTACTGAAATGGTTTGACGGGGTCCATGCCAATGTGCTCAAATGAAACCTTCATTAATAGTAAGGTGCAAAGATGCTCTCAGAATGGCTGGCTGGTTTACCAGCAGATATTCCGGGCAGGAAGTTTTTTTTCATATCCCATGTAACCAGTCATTGGTTTGTAATGAGTAGAGTTGGATGTCTAGAGACCACTTTTACGTGGTCTTGGTCTTGTCTTGGTCTCGGATCCCTCGGTCTTGTCTTGTCTTGGTCTCGCTGTCTCGGTCTTGCTGTCTTAGATCGACATAGTGGTCGGGAGACTTGGAGTCAACAGTATCCATGACACACAACGTAACGTTCGATAATGTGTCATGCGCAAAAGCATCAGCTCTAAGAGCTGTGCTTAGAGAGTGCTTTGCAGAGAGGGTGAGAGACGCGACAGTCAAGTGGAGCGTGCGTCTGTCCTCTCAGTAAGTGAGTGAGACAGTAGACAGCGGTGAGGAGGACTGTGCGAGTGCATCGCAAAAACACATAAATATGCCTGACACCCGTAAACGAAGCAGCATCTGGCTGCAGTTTAAAGACTTTTTTTGTCTCTGTCTCGTCTCGACTTTGTCTTGGTCTTGACTCGGTCTGTCTTGGTCTTGGTCTTGTCTTGGTCTCGATACCCTATGGTCTTGGTCTTGGTTTAGGCGGTCTTGACTACAAGTCTAGTAATGAGCCACCTGGAAAATAGAATAGAATTCAACTTTATTGTCATTGCACATGTCACAGGTACAGGGCAACGAAATGCAGTTTGCATCCATCCAGAAGTGCTTTAGCCATAATATAGATATATTACAATATATATTAGCAGTAATATAGATATGTAAGTATATTACAGAAATGGGTCTATTATGGTATGTTATAATGTACATGGTATGAAGTATGTTATGAATATTCTATAACTATAAGTATGTACAGGCTGTAGTGAGTACAAGCTATGTACAGGATATGAACAGGATATAAATATGAAAAAAACTATACAGAATATGAAATAAAAAAAACTCTACAGAAATCTGAGATATACAGTTATACAGAAATGTGAACTATGCAGGTTATAAACAGTTGTAGGATTAAAAATTATTGTATATACAGAATGATTATTTACACAGAACTATACAGTAGTGGGAAAATAATTTCCCACCAGCTTTTTGGCACCATCAACTGGGAGTGTGCTTGCTCTGTGCAAGCCTTACAATTCAGTTGGTATAATCTATCCCTGATAATCACAAAATGTTAGTGCTTTGTCAGGATGCACCATTAATTTTTATCACTTGGTCAAAATCTGAGCGTAGAGTATCGTCATGGGACTTCTCTGGTGAAAATTCTTCTATGGAGCAAATTACAGGAACCGGCAAAATCAGTAAAGGCCCAGTTGTTTCCTCCTTCCAATGGTCAGTGTTGGATGACCTCATGTCACCACTGAGCGCAGCACAGACATCATGCACCAATCTGTTCCCAAAATCAAGGTGTGCCTTACGCAGAAGCCTTTCGCAGCCTTTAGTGTATATATTTTGCCCCTTTGTTTAATTTCCACTGGTCTTTGGCCAGTGTTATAGAAAGTTTGAGGCCCACGTACCGATATCAGTGGACCCACTCCGCTGTTCCTGCCGGGAGCCCCTTCACAAATTGTTGCAGTACAAGGAGGTTCGCAGCTCTCGTCTCCTGGCCCCAGCTTGCTACTGAAGTAGGTGGGGCATGATTAGAAAATGACTACCAGCCATGCTGGCCAGTCTTCCCCAGAACTGTCCCTTGAACCCACAGCCTCACCCCTGGATTTTGCCTTGCACAGCAGAAGAGTACATAACAGACTGTGACATTTGGGATTTGATTAGTTGAATGTCTGTGTATGATGATAGTGACAAACCAATAAACCGATCAGTGAGTGTTTCTGGCTCATTCTATGATCTCATTCTAATGGTATGATGTTGTCCAGGTCATGGAGCACTGCATCAGACAGAACAATGCTGTGGACATCTATCAGGAGTGTTTCGAGGATGAGGAGGTGGTGGAGGAAATTCAGGAGCCACCATCAGCCAAGACCGTCAATATCTTCAGGTATGGCTGACACAAGGGTTACATTTTCACTCTAGTGACTGATTCCAATAAGAGAAGTAATAAAAATGAATGACAGTCATATTTTTTTATGAAAATCATAAAATTATAATATTTCATAACTCAGTAACAATCAATAATCACATGCCCAAAACTCGTGAAAATATGGTGATGGAATAGGCTGGTGTATAGGATGTTTGAAATAGAAATTAAAATGATGGAATAATAATTCATAATGGTGGGCCACCTGTTCAGGTAGGTGTGTGTGTGTGTGTGTGTGTGTGTGTGTGTGTGTGTGTGTGTGTGTGTGTGTGTGTGTGTGTGTGTGTGTGTGTGTGTGTGTGTGTGTGTGTGTGTGTGTGTGTGTGTGTGTGTCCTTATTTTCAACGTCATGCTGCTCTGTTGTATGTTAATTGCCCCTTGGGGATAAATAAAGTCTCACTGATTCTGATTTATTTGTGTTTGTTTAATTCAAAAAAGGAAAATCATAATCAAAGTCATTGGTAAAGGGTTGGGCCACCTCTATTTTAAATGGCTTTATTGGTGGAGCAGGGAAGAGCCCCAGCTCGGGGTTGGCACCGTGAGTCAGAGAGAATTTAATCTTTGCCCACACTGGCTGATGTGTGAAGACACACCTGACTCTCTTGGGGGGTCCTTGATCCGATACAATCACCTCGTGTTGTGGTGGAGCGTGTGTAAGTCTGACTTTGATTCTGATTTTCCAAACACAAATAAAACAATGCTTTCAGCGGTGCATGCAGCCTCCAGCTCCCCCCTTCCTCAGAGCTCTCTATTGTTCCAAAAATGCCCTTTTTATTGTGATATAACACACACACACACACACACACACACAGCCCCCCAATAAACTGTTGTCTAAATAGGTGGCCCTGTTTTGTCAAAAGCTAAACCTTTTTGTTTAAAATGACAACAGCCCACCATTATGAAATATTATTCCGTAACTTTAATTTCTATCTCAAACATCCTATTCATCAGCCTTTTCCATCGCCATATTTTCATGATCAGATTTTTGGGCATATCATAATTGATTATTCCTGAGTGATCAGATGTCATAATTATGATTTTCATAAAAATTATGACTGTCATTAACTTTGCTACTTCTCTTATTATGTCCTCAGTTATAAATCACTGGGTTGACATAAGGTACATAATATCCCTCCTGATGTGCCATCTTGCAGTGTCCGGGGTATCTGGGGAAGTAGCTGAAAACTAAATGAATCTTAACTAAAAGAGAAAAAAGACAAAACCTAGAAGATAATTGCTAAACAAATGTCAAAAATGTGAAAGGAAATACACTCCTCTCCACAGAGCATGAGTAAATCATCAAAACATATACAGCCACCACACTGCAAAGGGACGCTAACACTGGAGCTTTCGTAAACACAAAGTTTCATTTCATCTATATGCTGATGATTGCCAGCTTTATTTTCCTTTCAGTCATTCTGATAGCTCCTCAATTAGACTCCTGCTTGATTGCCTTCGTGATGTTAAGTTATGGATGGCTCAAAACTTTTTAAATTTTAATGAACGTAAAACGAAAGCAATTCTGTTTGGCCCGAATCGTTCCTCTGATATCCCTGATGTTGACCTTGCTGCTCTGACCCCTCACCTGAAAAGCTCAATTACCAATCTTGGGTTAAAAATCGACTCTTCACTTACCTTTGATGGTCACGTGAATGGGGTGGTAAAATCATCATTCTATCAACTCAGGCGTCTGTCGAAGGTTAAACCTTTTCTTTCAAGGCGTGACTTGGAGACTGTTATCCATGCTTTTATAACCTCACACTTGGATTATTGCAACTCCCTTTTAATAGGGGCTGGACTGGGCACTCTGACACATCTGCAACTAGTACAGAATGCTGCGGCACGGTTTTTATCTGGTAAAAGGAAATTTGAGCACATTACTCTGGTTCTGGCCTCCCTGCACTGGCTTCCAATTGAATTTAGGATTCATTTTAAAGTTCTTTTATTGGTTTTTAAATCTTTAAATGGTCTGGCACCTGCATATATGTCTGATTTGCTGAAGCCCTATGTCCCCACTTGTTCGCTCCGGTCAGCTGAGCAGCTGTTGCTCTCAGTCCCCAAATCACGGCTGAAACTGTGAGGAGACCGAGCGTTCTCTGTCGTGGCTGCTAAGCTTTGGAATAATCTTCCTCTTCACATTAGACAATCGACATCAGTGCTGGTTTTTAAATCCAGATTGAAAATGCATTTTTATTCACTGGCTTTTGACTCAGTGGTTGACTGACTTGTATTTACTTATATTTTATTGTTTTCGCTATGTTTATTATTTTATCGTATTTATTATTCTTATGGTATCTATTATGTTTCTATTGTTCAGCCTTGGGTGTTTTTAAAGTGCTATATAAATAAACGATGATGATGATGAGCTCTGCTGTCTCAGCCTAAATGCAGAGGACAGACAACTGCACACAAAGCAGGAGAGAGATCAAAAACATGCACTGGGTCAAAATCACAGCATGTCATGCTAGGCCTATAACCCACACACATCTTGTCTGATCCTTGGCCAATCAGCAGTCCGGTTGGTAATTGTTGTACTTTCTGTGTCCTCAGAGATCCTAATGAGATCAAACGTACTGTCACCAGCCTGTCCTGGCAACCTGATGGGGGCAGGAAGCTGGCGGTCGCCTACTCATGCCTTGAGTTCCAGAAATCATCCAAAGACATAAGCCTAGACTCCTACATCTGGGACATTGGTGGGTCAGAGAGGCCACAGATTGACTTAACACCACATCAGGATCAATATGTTCACTGCACAATGTTTTCTGTTTCAGAAAACCCGAACAGACCAGAGATGATGCTGAAGCCAACGTCTCCACTTGTCTGTCTGGACTACAACCCCAAAGACTCCCACACTCTGGTGGGGGGAAGCTATAACGGACAGATTGGTGGGTTCAGGTCTACACATAGTCAGAGAGGTGAGCTTCTCTCTGTTACCAGGTTTATTTACCTACACGTGTGTTTTGTTTAGCATTCTGGGATACCCGGAAAGGGAATCAGCCAGTGGAGTTTTCTTCTTTGGAGCACAGCCACAGAGACCCAGTGTACAAGATCATATGGCTGCAGTCCAAGACTGGAACCGATGCCTTCTCTGCCTCCACCGATGGACAGGTAGACTGATAGATGGTTTGGCAAACCCTTTGAAACCCTTTAAAATAACCCTTTATCTGTCTGTCTGTCAGGTTTTGTGGTGGGATGTCCGCAAGCTAGCTGAGCCCACAGAGTGTCTAGTCCTGGACCCAAGCCGGGAGGGGAACCTGGACCAAGCTTTAGGGGCTACATCTCTGGAGTTTGAGCCCACCATGGTGAGAGCTGTTTCCGTTTTAAGTATTTAACAGTTCTCTACTAATGTGGCTAAACTTCATCATTCTTACTGAATGCATTTGGTTCTGTTTGGTAAGCTCCAACAGTGGACTTGTGAGTATCCCCACTGCTGCCTGCTGCCTTTCACACTGGATATCTTCATTCTGGTAGTTTGGTTTCAGTGATGGAGCTATGTGTAGGGTGATCCTAGTTACATCCAGTCCAGATCACTCCACTTCCTGCACCATGATAACATTTAAAATGATGTGAGGAATCCTATTATCATTTAAACAAAGTGGAAGATCTGTTCGCTGATTATAGAAAATGTTCTGATACATAGATAGTTGCATCCATTCAGGGTTGGACAGTGAGATGTGTTCACTCTGTAGATAGTTACCAATTCAAAGTTGAACTTCGAAGCAGACTAAAGTCATGAGTAAAAACAGCTGAAGCCAGAATGGCTGTACAGCAGACAGTTTACAGCAGTGAGGTGGATCAAGTTTACCTGAACACTCACTCCTTTTGTATAGTCAGTTTCACTTTCTTATTCTGGACAAAATCCCAGAGTACAGAAGAACAGGCAGTAGAAACAGCTTGGGTTCAGCAGCATCACTCTGTAGAACAAACCACAACTTTGATAGCCTACATGATGCTGTGTGGAGCTTCAGTGTGGTGTGTTATGTTCATCTGCTGTCTGTGTTTGTTTGGAAACTATACATGTGAGGATTGGTACCTAATCTACTACAGACCAAATCTACAGGTCTGCAGTAGATGGGTTTCTTTCAGGATTTTCTTTGTTCAGTCATGAACTGCCAATATAGATAAACTTGCAATTCAGTTTCAATTATATAGAGCCGAATCACAACAACTGTTGCCTTAAGGCGCTTTCCTTGAAGATTGTGGGCCAACGTGGTTTAATTTTTCTTCAACTCAGACTCAGAGATATTCCAAATCATTCTTTTTAATTGCTCAGTTAAGAAATCTTTAGTAGAATCTGCTACTGTAGGAAAATGTTTTGTAGCACTGTGCTGTCATACTTTTATTAGCTCAGTTCAATTCAGCTTTATTTCTATGGAGCTAATTCACAACATTTGATTTTAACCAACCTGCTGTATAGTGTTGGATACATTATGGCACAGAGACACTCCAGGAAATCTACGTGGCATTTCTGCTGCAGGAAACATGGTGGTGGAAGTATAACTCCCGATACTAAAACCTCTTTAAATAATTACTTTGAGAAAGTAGATGATAAGCTCCTGAAAGAGGAACTGTGATGGACAGCTCAGCGTCAGATAGGCTGGTTTGAACATGTGCAGAGGAGGGAGAGTGAAAAATCTGGACAAAGGATGAAGAAGATGGAGCTGCCAGGCAGGAGGAAAATAGAAAGACCTCAGAGGAGGTTCATGGATGTAGTGATTGAGAACATGCACAGGGTTGGTGTGACAGACAAGGACACTGGGATAGGAGGAGATGGAGGCAGGTGACCTGCCGTGGAGACCCCTAAAGGGTGCAGCTGGAAGAAGAATAGTAGGCAAACTTTTCAGAATTTTTAAAACCATATTTGCCTGGTGACTTCAAACATGCAGGATTTATGTCCTGGTGACCATTTAAATAAAAGTTCATTTCAATAATGCCCAAATAGTTGCCCAGAGCAATAAAGAGTTGTCTGTGGAGTTGCGAGAGCTGCTTCTTTAAGACAGTGTATAGCATGAGGCTCATTGTTGTCTCACAATGTTTTGTCCTAAAGTGAGCCTCCCAGGATCATGACTTCACCAGCTTTAGGTGTTTCAGTCTCTGTCATTGATGTCTCTGCAGCCAACTAAGTTCATGGTGGGGACGGAGCAGGGCCTGGTCATCTCCTGTAACAGGAAGGCGAAGACCCCAGCTGAGAAGATTGTCTGTACATACGACAGCCACCACGGACCCATCTACGCCCTGCAGAGAAACCCTTTCTTCCCCAAAAACTTCCTCACTGTCGGGGACTGGACTGCTCGCATTTGGTCTGAGGACATCAAAGAGTCATCCATCATGTGTACCAAGTAGGAATCAGTGATTGCAAACCTCTGATAATAATTCAAAACAAACTTCCCCAAAAGTTGATTCTGTTCATCTGGACGTAGAGTTTTCAGTGGGAGAAATGTTTCGTCACTTGGCTGTCACAATGATGCCATAAAGTTTCACAAAATAATATGCAACAAAGCATTAATGCAACATTGATGCATTGTTGCTCTTTGATCTTTTCTTATGACCTCCAGGTCTTCCTTCCAGATGGTCATCCTGCTCAGACTCAGCTATATCTTTCTCTTTGTCTCTTTGATACACAGGTATCAGATGTCGTACCTGACAGATGCCTGCTGGAGTCCAGTCAGACCCTCTGTCTTCTTCACAGTGAAGATGGATGGCGTGCTGGATGTGTGGGACATCCTGTTCAAACAGAGCGACCCCACGCTGAGTCTGAAGGTGCTCCGACGTGTCCTACAGCTGGCTGATGTTGCCGTTTCTTGCTGTTTCTGATGTTAATGTGTGTTTTGGGCTCCAGGTGTGTGACAACTCTCTGTACAGCCTCAGTGTTCAGGACAACGGGCGCTTGGTGGCCTGTGGCTCTCAGCTGGGTGAGGCTACGCTGCTGGAGATCTGCTCTGGGCTGTCGAACCTGCAGAAGAATGAAAAGAGTCTGCTGGCTGCTGTAAGGAGACACAATGACAAACTGAGCTGAGGTCTTCTGACTGCATGATGAGCAGCTGTGTTTCTCAACACTTCTGCAGATGTTTGAGCGGGAGTCTAAACGCGAGAAGATCCTGGAGGCACGGCAGAGGGAGGTGCGTCTAAAGGAGAGGAGTCGCTCGGAGCAGAGCAGAGAAGAGGAGGCGGGCCGTGAGGAGGGAGAGGAGGACCCCAAGCAACTGATTGTCAGAGCTGAAAGTGATTTCTACAGCCTGGTGGAGGCAGAGGTGAAGAGGAGGGAGAAGAAGGACGAGGTGATGAAGGTTAGGAGGAAGAAGAAGAGTTTTTCATTTGGTTCCTTTAACTCTGTTCTGACTGCTTTTTGGTCATTTATTTTCCAGGAAAAAGATATATGTGAAGAGAAAGATGTGAAAGATGAAGAACAAAAAGGAACATCAGAATGAAGGAAAACGGGAGACCACTAGGGGGACGTAAGGAAGATGGCAGCATAAGCTTGCAGCTCCCGGTCAAAAGTCGAAAGAGAACCAGAATTCGAATATTTCCACCGCTAAACCGTGTAATAAATGCCATGGAAGGTGGAAGAAGGTCAAAAAGACAAAGAATGAAGGAAAACACGTTTCTTTTTTAAAGTTAGCAGCTGTTTTCAAGCAGATTCTGTCACCGTTTTACATTTAGTTCAGTAAATGGTGATCTGTTTAATGAGCACTTTGTGTGTGTTGGACTGTTTTATACCAGTATTGATAATATTTTGTCTGTCTTCTGTGTTAATGGGTTGTCTAAATTTCCATGAAATGAAGTCTCAGATTTTAAATAATTAACTTAGTGGTGCTGTTGAAGCTTATCAGAGTGAGAACAGTCCACATGTAGTCATGAAAACCATCTCATACCCAGTGCTGTGGACACCCTGAGACTTGGATATGTCTCAGCTTTGGCAGGTGGAGAATCAACTTGTTATGTTTACAAGTTCTGATCCTATACGCAACTTCCTGCAGATCATTATCACATTCAGTCTTTTTATATCTGACTGCACTTCGTTTCTTTTTTTTTTTTCAACTTTTATTTAACTCTCCCCCCCCCCCAACAAATACAAGACTGGTTCACATCCAAAATAATAACACTACACAGCACTAGAATATTACAACATTATGTCCATAATTGTTGTCCACTAGGATCCAGTTTACAGGTTACTCCCAGTGCTTCCAGTGGTTTCTTCCATTTGTCCACAAAAATTCGGGAGCTCCCATCAATATAGTGTCCCAGCCTGATCAGAGTCATAACTTCAATGATGAGCGACCTCCATAGAGAAATGGAGGGAGGCTCAGCCCCCACCCATCTCAACATAATGCTTTTCCTGGCCAACATTGACAGTGACTGAATTACATGCTCATGTTGTACCAGTGAGACAGGAATATATCCCAATATACACATTAATGGGTTTTCTGTCACCTGATGACCAATGGCTGTACTAATATTGGCGCAGACCTCTTTCCAAAATAACTGGATAATAGCACATTCCCACGTCCACATAGCATTATATATCAGTGGGTTATGCTTTATTACGTGAGGTAAGTCATTTAGACGTTTCCCTAAAAAGTTAACAAGTGAGGATGGTTTACATAATACTTCCTCAATATTTAGCCATGGCAGATCAGAATGTTCATGTATCCAGGAAGAAAGAATCCTCGCTTGTATTGAGAGGACATAAGCACTTCGTTTCTTATTCCAGAATTTACTTTGGGTTCCTATATAAACCAGCTGCTGGATGGGCAGTTTCTTTGTAAAAGCCACATTAATTTAAACACAAGCTGCAGTTTCATAAAGGATCTTAGCTGCTGAGAACACTAAAGGGTTATCAACAATGAATGAATATCAAGGATCAGATTAAGCTGAATACTTTAACCAGATCAAATCTTCACAAGAATTTCTGTAACCTGTAAATGAGAGTTTAAAAGCTGCAGAACGTGTTGAATGATGTTTATGATATTTTGACGTCCACTTTTTGTTACCCCTGGGCTGTAAAAGGCTGATGGGGTATTTTCATCATCCTGCAGGGCAGCCGGCTGGCCGGCAAGGTCACCATGTTTGTAAATATGATAACCTGAGACTGAAGTGGTTTCCATCCCTCCACCCATCCATCCATCAGTTGTCTTCTGCTTTTCCTGGACCAGCTATCACAGGGCAAGGAAGGGTTAACCCTGGGTAGATCGCCAATCTGACACAGAACCAAGTGGCGTAGGAGCTTCAAATTGATACCGTAGGTGTATGGTATCAAATGGCATGGTCTGGTGTCCTCTTGGACAAGTTCAAATCTCAATGACCACGACCTCAAGGTCAAGTTTTCTGACAGTCTTGTGACTGTGATAACTTGGGAACGAGGTGACATGTGCTCTGATAAATAATAGGGCAGTAAGCCAGAAATGGATTTATAGATAAAGTGATACCAATGAACCATCATTCGTAAGGCCAGTGAGGACCAGCCAGAGAATATAAAGTACAGTGGTGATTAGAGCCAGTTATAAATCTTAATGCCCCTTGATAGACAGACTCCAACAGATGAAGAGACTGAGCAGAGGCATTCATTTAATTATGTCACCGTAATCCAGGAGAGGCAAAAAAACAAAACAGTGGCAGCAACGGTAAAAGAGAAACATGATCTGTTTCTGAAAAAGAGCACGAACTTCGGCCTCAGTTTCTTTAATATATGGTCAATGTGTGACTTAAAGAAAAGATTGGAATCAAAAGTCAAAAGCTTTTTATAGATCAATAAAAAGAGCTGGCTTCATAGACGTCATTGAAAAGTTTTAGGGAAGCAGTTACAGTACTGTGGAGGAGATAAAATACTATTTTCATCCAGATAACTTTTAAGTTAATTATTTACCAGCCTGTCAAGAACCTTAGCTAAGATAGGGAGTTTGAAATTTTACCTGTAATTATTAACTATGTTCTGATACAAAACAGCTGAAGCCAGAATGGCTGTACAGCAGACAGTTTACAGCAGTGAGGTGGATCAAGTTTACCTGAACACTCACTCCTTTTGTATAGTCAGTTTCACTTTCTTATTCTGGACAAAATCCCAGAGTACCGGGAGGAGCCCCCCGAGTAGACCTGGGACACGCTGGAGAAATGAAACCTATTGGCTGGCGTAGGAACAACTCAACATTTCCGTAGATAAGTTGGAGGAGGCAGTGACAAAGAGGTCACGTCCTTCCTGCTGCTGCCCCTGTGACCCGAATTCAGATAAGCAGAAGAAAATAGCCCGATGTTTTATTGTTTTGTTATTTTAAATTTGAACTTTTATTGACCTTGTTGTCATGAATTTTACAAACAGCATGCATCATTCACAATGCATGGCACAATAATGGATTGCATTTATACAGCGCTTTTCTAGGCACCCAAAGCGCTTTACAATTCCACCACTCATTCACTCTCACATTCACACACTGGTGGAGGCAGCTACAGTTGTAGCCACAGCTGCCCTGGGGCAGACTGACAGAAGCGAGGCTGCCATATCGCACCATCGGCCCCTCTGGCCAACACCAGGAGGCGGTAGGTGAAGTGTCTTGCTCATCTGTAATGAGCATCCCAACTCCCTGAACCACGGTCGCCCTAGCACCACACCTTTCAGCCACAGTTTATTCGTTTTTCGGTTATTAATTTGGCTTATTTTAATAATATGCCCACATCTTGTGTAGTAACATGTTTTCGTATTATATTGGTTTATTTTCAGTATATTTCTTTGTTGTTGACTATTTGGAATATAACCTGTAATGTTGACAATGGATCATGTGAGGTACTGCACAGCATCATGATTCATTATTGAAGAATGTGATAAATAAATGCTTTGGTTTAGCGTTTTTGAGATTAAACAGTTCTCAGATTTAATTTATCTGAGTGTTTCTTAATTTTAGACTAGTCAGCTAGCATGTTTCCTGTTTATTTTTTATTTCTTTATTTTTAAACTAAAATTCTAATAAGCACGGTTATATAAGATAAAATCGACACACCTATGCATTTCCATGAAGTGGAGTTAACAACCTTTTCCTGTGAGGTCTTTAATCTGTCAGACCTATGATGAACTCACAGAAATGGACAACTCTCCAAATGGAGGATCTGGAACATGGAGAGTGGAATACGGAAACAAAAAAATGTACCATGTCGACCAATTTAAAAAAAAAAAGTCAACACGTGGGATTTGGTTGTTTAGGAAGAGGGGAGAGTTTTGGGAGTGACGGTAACGGCAGCGAGACTGAGAGAGCGAGCGAGCGAGTTTTTAGATGTGGGAGATTTGTGACGTTTAGTGTGGAGTGTATACTTAGTGTGTTGTGTTGTCTTGTGTAGTTGTTCTGTTGTGTAGTCGTTGTTTTGTTTTGTGTGTCAGTGAGGGCACTAATGAATGTCACAGAGGCACATTTGCAACGTAAACACTGTCACTAAGTAGAAAACCAGCGGAATGATACACCTCCTGTTGTCAGGCCTGCAGGTTTATCCCTGTGCTGTTCTCCTCTTTTTTTTTTTTTCTTTTTTTTTTTTACACTGGCACACAACATTTGTGGGGCATCTTATTGCAACACCTGATTGTTCTCTCATTTGAGTTTTAGTAACATTTTTAAATGGTTGTACAAAATTAAAAAAAAGAAAAAACAGCAGGTCTATTGGCTGCATTTTTAGATAAATTGTTGTTTATGTTTCCAAAATGTGCATTTTATATTTGCATTTCAAGTTATAAAAATTTACTCAAGGTGGCTGTGGTTTTTTTGGGGGGGTTTTTTTGTTTTTTTTACAGTAAAGAAATACTACTAGGATTTTAAGTTCTTTGTGTGATTTCAGATCAGTAATACTAATGCAGTATGTCAGTGAAAAAAAACAACTAAATTCAGTTGAGCTGAAAAGAAAGATACCAAACAAGGCAAGGGGAAAAAATAAAATGAAACAATTTGAGGGTGAAATACAAACGTAAACTCAAAAGGAGTCAAAAATGGCCGGTTGTATTTCAGACCTCAGAGGGTTAATCCAACAAATCGTGAAAAATTAGGTTTAAATTTTTGTTCATAACAGTGCAGATTTCTGACATTTTGTGTAATTTAAGCTGTAACAATGTGATTGTTTTCTAACAAAAAACTGTGTGAAATGTAAGTTAGACTTGTGTTTGTAAATGAACCGCCCCATGTTGTGTAGCTTTCTGGATTTTATACTTATTGGGCTACATATTTATTTATTATATAGGCTATACAGTACATAAGATCCAAACTCACATGTTTTATGTAACTAAAGTGTGTAATTATGTGGGCTACAGACAATAATCAAGTTATAGACTGTATTTATATGAAAAATGTGTATACTTACTGCATTTGAATTATTTTAACCATATGTAACCACCTGCACATGTGTTTGAAAAAAAAAAAAAAAAGGCTTTGATTTTGCCACCCCATTTGATTTCTTTGCCACCCTCATGCCACCCTAAGAAAATTTCTCTAGATCCGCCCCTGCTGCTACCGTCACACCCCGTTTACAGACACTGCAGTTAATCTACCCGTGGGCACGCACTGCACATAATTCGGGTCTCAGCACAGCTGGGAATCAGCGCTATGCATGACCTGTAATCTGGGACATAAAGGGAAGTGGCACAAACAAAAAAAACTAAAACAAGAAAGGTTATTCCGCCCTTACACAACTCACTCTCAGTCATTAACCGCCTTTACGGCTGGACGTACTAACCAAAACAAAATTACAAATCAATCAAGAGAATAAAAAAAAATAAAAAATAAAAAAGGACAGCAGAGACAGCACAACAACAGCTGAAAAACACAAACAACATTATCGATTAAAATGTTACCCAATAAAATATGAGTTTTATTAAACCATTCAAAAATCACAAAACTTAAAACAAACACTCAACATACCTACAATATTGATCGGTTTCCCTGCGCGCAGTCGATCTAGACCTTGATCAATTCCTCCATTAAAACTCGAAACTAAAAAAAGTCCAACAACACGCATTAAAAATGGGCACCTACAATAATAATTGATCCAAACAAAATGGTAAAAGTTTCTTACCGAACTATATACCCACTCGCACCCGAGTGAGTTAATCACCTCTGGAATTTCCCACAGAAGAGCGCTAACCTCACCCCTCACACCCACTACCTTTTCAAAGCTCCTCTGCTAATCACCTGGCAGAGAGCAGCAAACTGCCAGGTGACACTTGTTACATTCATAAGAACAAGAATAATTTAAGGAGAAGGGAATTATTTCAAAGAGACTCGGGGAGCATAGTTTTTTGCTGATATTTTTACATTTTTGAAAGAGACGGGAATTTTAATAAGAAAATAACGGTGGTACTGTAGGTTTTGATAAAAAATTACAATCTAGTACGTGGCGCTAATGCACCTAGAATTTGTTTGCCAACCGCCATGAAACTGAAGAAGAAGAAGGAAAATTACGCCGCTCCATACGTCACAGTGAGGGCGCCGGAAATGTAGTTTTTGGAGGCAGACTCGTCTGACGTTGTGGCGGTAAGTTAGTCTGTGCTGCACCAGACCATGCCCGTTATCGTGTGGGTACCGAGAACGGACAAGAAGGCCTGCTGCCCCGTGCACTCTTGAGCTGGATCACCCTCGCGGCCCACGGATCTCTGGGGCTAACGTTAGCAGCTAGCCGGCGGGAGGCGGGACGAAGAGCCGAAGCGGCTAAAACAGGTAAACGCAGGTGAATTCAGGTAGTTTACCACGGTGGCTACTGGTTCCTTGTCTGCCCATTCCTCTGCTGGTTCAGGTCTCATGTCTCTCGGTCTTTAACAGCATGTTCACACCGACAGGAGCTGCGAACAGAAGCAGCTAACCTTTTAGATTTGCTAAAGGAGGTCCACCCTGCTTGCCTGCACCAGGGTCTCCTTCTGAGGCTCAGTTCAAAAAGAACTGTTATTAATCTTCTGATCTTGTTTGCTGTGATTGGTCAACTCTTGGAAGCCTGCTGAGGGGCGGGAGTTACAGCTTGGGTGTCCCTTCAATACTTTTTATTCTCATCTGTATAAGTTGTTTGAGTCTGATGTCACTGTTTCAGAGGTCATGTTTCTGCACGATGAACTCGGGCCGAAAGTGTCTTAAACTCAGCCTGTCCGGCCCAGCTCCTGCCGTCACTGCTACTACACTGCTGCAGTTCGCCTCCCATGATGCTTTGCTACAGGAGAAGGAGGAGGAGCAGCGTTACCAGCTGGCAGAGGAAGACACCACTGACTCCAGACTCGTCATCACCATGGGTAATGCACACACATGCACATACGCTGGTGGCTTTGTGAGGACCCGTGTCTCTGATGGACCGATCTCTCCATCAGAGGACAGCCAGGAGGAGATGAAGGCTGCCAAGAAGAAGGCCGCCAGAAGGAGGAAGAGGAAACTGGCTGAGGAGGAGGAGCCAAGGGATGGGGCCTCAGAGAGTGAGGAGGAGGCAGGAGTGGAGGTGGAGATTGACAGACAGCTGGATCAGTCACTGGAGACAAAGTCCAAACAGCACAACCTGACCACAGTGAACGTGAAAAACATCATCCACGTGAGTGCCTCCACCCACATGCCTGGAGAGGGTGTGATCACGATTTTTGATTGAATTCAGGTTTTTAAGCCTACTGTCTTTGAAGCAGTTTAATTTGAAGTATTTGTCCATGAAGTGTCATGTGACTTACCCTTTAATGACTTGGAGTAGGATGCCTGTTAGATGGTAACGGCTTATTAAAGAATACTGTCAGTCTTTGACAGTCTTTAGTACATTCAGTTCTCTGAGGTTACTCTGAGCTCTTTTAAAGATATGAAGTGTAACAAACTCAAAGGCTTTCAACAAGAATATGGGAAACTTACAGTTTAAACGTTGGCCTTTGACCCACAGGAAGTGATCACCAATGAGCATGTGGTGGCCATGATGAAAGCTGCCATTAATGAGACTGAGGCTGTCCCTCCATTTGTGAGTCTATCATCCAATCAAAATCAATCATTCACTGCCATCACGTGAGTCCTGACCCTGCTTACAGACTTTCTTTCTTTTCTGCAGGAGCCCAAAATGACTCGATCTAAGCTGAAGGAGGTGGTGGAGAAAGGCGTAGTGAGTCCACTTACAGCAGCCCACACACACACACACACACACACACACACACACACACACACACACACACACACAGAGCACTCTGAACTTTTTGTTTTCTGTCAGGTGATTCCAACCTGGACCATCTCGCCCATCAAGAAAACCAGTGACATCGTCAAGGTAAAGGTCAAAGGTCAAACCTGAAATCCTGACTGCAATCTTTATAAAGTCTTCAGTTAAGTGTAACTTTTTAGAATCATCTGAAAAACATTTGAATCCCTGCATTTTTTCGAAATGTTTTAAAATGACGTAAAAGCTTTTAATGGCATTTTGTCAGCATTTGACTTGAATTCAATTTTTAACACCGTAAAGTGTTTTTTAATCATTTTAAAATTTTCATTGGCATTTTTCATTTATTTAATTTGGAGAAATAGCCATCAAATTAATTCAATTACACATTAATTCAGTTCTTAAATGTTAAACAATTCAGATTTAAAATTCTTATTTTATTTTAGTTACATCTCTAGATATTAAAAACATTTGAAACTAACATAAAATTTAAAAAATGAGTTTGTAATTTTTTCTTTTTTTTAAGTAGATTATGTAATTGTTTTAATTTTTAATGTTAGTATTTTTAAAAATATATATTTTTAACTGTGTTCTTGACGATTTGTAAAAATATACAAACTGCTTTTATACCTTTCTTCATTTTCTCTTGATGAGCCTCATGAGGTAGTCATCTGAAATGGTTTTCCAACAGTCTTGAAGGAGTTCCCAGAGATATTGAGCACTTATTGGCCGTTTTGCCTTCACTCTGTGATCTATCTTGTCCCAAACTATCTCGATTGGGCTTAAGTCGGGTGACTGCGGAGGTCAGGCCATGGCGCAGCAGTCCATCACTCTCCATCTTGGTCAAATAGCCCCAACACAGCCTGGAGGTGTGTTTGGTGTCATTGTCCTGTTGAAAAATAAATGGTAGTCCAACTAAACATAAACTGGATCGGGTGGCATGTCGCTGCAGGATGCCGTGGTAGCCATGTGTGCCTTCAATTTTGAATAAATCTCCAACAGTGTCACCAGCAAAGCACCCCCACCTCACACACATCACTCCTCTTCCTCCATGTTTTACGATTGGAACAATGCATGTAGAGACCATTCGTTCACCTTTTCTGTGTCGGATGAGAAAGACACGGCGGGTGGAACCAAAGATCTCAAATTTAGACTCATCAGACCAAAGCACAGATTTCCACTGGTCTGATGTCCATTCCTTGTATTTCTTGGCCCAAACAAATCTCTTCTGCTTGTTGCTTTTTCTTAGTAGTAGTTTCTTAGCAGCTATTTGACCATAAAGGCCTGATTCACGTAGTCTCCTCTGACCAGTTGATGTACAGATGTGTCTGCTACTGGAACTCTATGTGGCATTTATCCTGGACTCTAATCTGAGGTGCTGTTAACTTGCGATTTCTAAGGCTGGTGACTCGGATGAATTTATCCTCAGCAGCGGTCGTTGTGTGTGCCAGTTTCATCGTAGGGTTTCGTGGTTTTTGCCACTGCACTTGGGGACACATTCAAAATGTTAGCAATTTAAAAATAATTAAAAGTAAAAAGAGGCATTTTTAAAGTCCTTTTTTCTCCAACTCTAGTGTTTTTGTAGTAGTCATAAAATGTGATTCTTATTTCTCTGCTGAACGCTGAGACTAACGCTGTAGGATGTGTGTGACCTCCTTTGTTTTCTGTGTGGAATTACAGTGTCAATGAAGTTTCAGCTACATGTGTCTGTCTTCAGGCTCCGCAGTTTGTCGACATCCCTCTGGCTGAGGAAGACTCCTCTGATGACGAGTACCATCCCGAGGAGGAGGAGGAGGACGAGACGGCTGAAGACGTGAGGCTCCAAGCGTCTGCAGCGTGCTGTGATGTTGATGATGACTGGCTACTGATTTTTCATTGGTTGTGTGTCTGTGTAGACGTTCCAGGAGAGTGACATGGAGAGCACAGCTTCGTCTCCTCGAGGGACTCGGCTGCCCCGAGCTGAGGAGGACAGCTCCAGCCCATGGCAGGTCCTCAGAGTGTGATCATCGCTGTCAGTCTGCTGATCAGTCAGAGCTTTAGAAGTGAAAATGTGTGAAACAATCAGTGTTGTCTGGTCCCTCAAACGTCAGATTGTTAGAAATGAACAAATTCAAAAACTTTATTGATGACCAAATGGCAAAACTACTGATCAAATTATTTCTGTTGATCTAATGGTAAAACATGGAGATTTGAGTGAAAACAGGAATATTCCGCAGTTTTAAACACACCGGTTTATGAAACCTGAGTATAAAACATTGTTTTTATTTGCTGATTTCCCTAAAAGCTCTGAGTTTACTTTTTTCTGAACCTGTGAATGGGACACTGTCTACCTCAGGGGTCTCAAACTCCAGTCCTTGAGAGCTTCTGTCCTGCAAATGTTAGATGCATTCTTGGTCCAACACACCTGAATCAAATTAAGGGCTTTGCCAAACTTGATGGCATGCTGAAGAAGTAGCTCAACCATTTGATTCAACTGTGTTGGAGTAGGGATGCATCTAAAAGCTGCAGCACAGTAGCTCTCGAGGACTGGAGCTGGAGAGCCCTGGCCTACCTAAACTTTAAAGCCTGCTTCCTGTCTTCCATCCTATCAGAAGTCGCGGAGTCGGTCCAGACTTGTGAGGGCAAGGTCTGTTTCCATGGGGCCGCCCCCTCCCCCCAAAGCTCCACTTCCTAAACCTGTGACTGACAGGACCTTCCTGGAGAAGCTTCATGCTGTGGAGGAGGAGCTGGCTGTTTGTATGGAGCCCTATCAGGTAACCATGGAGACAATCTGGTCATGTGATGCATCAATATACGATAACGATATAGATCAAAGCGACAGATCATTATGGATCATCTGTGTCGTCAGCCTCTGTCTGAGTCGGAGGATGAGGCCGGTCTCATGGCGTCTCGGACTCGGTCCAAACGTCCTCTCAGGGATGTCCCGCTGGGCCGGCTGGAGGCAGAACTCCAAGCTCCTGACATCACACCTGATATGTACGACTCTAGCTCCACCCACGAGGACAGGGAGTGGACCGATTGGCTGAGAGGGCTGATGAGCTCAGACATGGACAATGAAGGTGAGGGTTCATAACAGAGCAGGGATTAGAGTTCTGACTGGACTCAAACTGATCAAGAATCTTTTTCTGACAGAGGAGTGTGATGACGAGGATGATCCAGAGTACAACTTCCTGGCTGACATTGACGAGCCCGATGTAGAGGATTACCGTGATGACAAGGCTGTCCGCATCACCAGTAAGTACACAAACACACATGTGTTTAGATTTTCCCTGCATTTACAAAGGAGCTGCTCAGTCATCTGTTTAAACTCAGTGCACACGTTCGGGAGGGTGCCTCAGGTGATCAGCCGTAATATCTGAGAAATCAGTAATCAGTGGGCGGCTAACAATCAAAGGTCCATGGATTTTAAATTTTTTTTATTGTATTTTTTTTTCCTCTCCTCTCCTCCGGTCTACCCTCACACACACACACACACACACACACACACACACACACACACACACACACACACACACACACACACACACACACACACTCTGATGGATGCATCAAGGGTGCATCCATAACATGGCCAATATTAAATGTATCATAAGCGAGCAATAAATGTGATTAATACCTGCTGAAGATGATAATTTGTGTTTATGTCCTCAGAAAAGGAGGTGAACGAGCTGATGGAGGAGCTCTTTGAGACGGTATAAAACACCTTCAGGTTACCTGTCTCTTCACCTGTCTCCTCAGTGTCTCTTCACCTGTCTCCTCAGTGTCTCTTCACCTGTCTCCTCAGTGTCTCTTCACCTGTCTCCTCAGTGTCTCTTCACCTGTCTCCTCACCTTTCTGTGTGTCTCAGCTGAAAGAGGACCTGGCTGGACAGGAAGTGGATGATGAAGGCCATGAGGAAGAGGAAGAGCCACAGGAGGAAGCACAAACATTTCAGATCCACACACCTGAGGAGCAGCAGGACAGGTGCGTAACTAACACACGCACACAGTCGGGTATTCATATATTGTGGGGACATCTAATTGACATGCTTTCACTAGCAACGAACCCTGACCATCAAAAATGAATGCCTAAACCTAACCTAACCATAACACAGTTGTAACCGTGACATTCCCTAAAAGGCCTTCAAACTTGTGGGTACTGGGATTTTGGTCCGCATGAGGGCTGTTGGTCCCCACAAGTATAGTAAACTTCCAATTTTTTGGTCCCCACAAAGACATGAATACATGCTCACACACACAGATACATCACTGTCTGTGTGTTTTCACATCAGAGAGTGTCCTGATGATGAGGCTGAGGATGGACCAATCGCAGAGCTGCGCACGGTGAAGCAGCAGCTGGCATTGATAAGAAGGAAACAGCTGACTGGAGTGCCACATGACACGCACACAGAGCTGATCGTGTACAAGTTGAACGCTGAGCAGAGGAAATGCCTGCAGCAGCAGCTCCAACAGGTAAACTCTACTCTTTCAGCATGGCGGCTGAGAGCTCTTACCATGCTTTTACCATGATAACAGCAACTGAACTCACCTGTCGTCTTTCTTTCAGCATGTCCAGCTACTTACTCAGGTTTACCTGCTGACCTCACTTGTGCCCAGACTGCACAGCGAAGCGGAGACCTGCCGGCAGTTCCTGGTAACTCACCTGGATGTGTTGTGATGTACTTCCTGTTGTTAATGCACCCATTGAAGCTCACTTCCTGTCTTTCAGTGTGAGGTAGACCTGCTGGCGCAGCGGGCCGAGCTGATTGGTTTGTTGGCTCTTCCTGGTTTCTGTAGTGTCTTCAGAGCATCCAACCTGCAGATGGCGCTGCAGCTGCTGGATGAGCTGCGTCAGGCTCCCATCAGCTACCGGCCACAGCTTCGCCCCCGTGATGCCCGGGGACGGAGTGAGTACAGGTGGGGGCGGGGCTTCCTGATTGATTGACTTGAAACTTTGATTGAAACTTGTTTTTACATGCTAACAGTGCGCTGCTTCCCCGTCATGCCGGCTGAGCTTGCCTGGCTCTTTGCCACACGGCCCGTCTTCATGTACCCGGAGCTGCTGCCTTGTGCTAGCCTAGATCCCGCGCTGTACTGCCCCCGGAGGACAGCAGCCTTCACTCCGGCTGAGGACTGGTGAGCACACACTCACTGTAACACAAAGAGGCCTGAGAAAAACCTTCACCATGCCCTTAGTGTGTGTGTGTGTGTGTGTGTTTCAGTCTGTTGGTGCTCGGCCTCAGGAATATGGAAGGGTCATGTGACCCACCCAAACTGGTGTCCCAGTTCCTGCTGAGGAAATCTCTGGTTCAGGTTCGACGAAGGATCCTGCAGTGCTGCCGGCCAGGTTTTCCTGACAACGTTGTCAAGGTAACGCAGACATACATACACATACATGGTGCGTCCCAATTCATGGGTTGCATCCTTCCAAGCACCTGGCCTTTTGAAAGCGAAAATTATGTATGTTTTTTAATTAGATTTTTTTGGTTTGTGAAGTATCTGAGGCTAAGACCACAGGACTGTAAATACAATATTGTTGGGCTTAATTTCTGTACCCAACAGTAATTTTAACATTAACTAGTTAGCTAATGTTGTTAATGAGACTAGTGTCATTTCAGTTTGGTCATGTAAATATAACATGGCCAATATTAAATGTATTGCATTTAATTAAAAATGTACAGCAGTGAACTTTAACTCTGTTTCAAATAAGAGAGACAAATATTGTTCTTTTAATATATTGGCAATACCAAATTTGTCTGAAAGCTTATTTATATGGGTAAAAAGACAATTTACGAGTTGTGATAACTATGTGTTTGTTAGATAAAATGAAGAGTAGATTGATTTATCGATTTGTCAATTTTGTGAAAAATTTATTTTGATTTTGAGAAAATCATCCCATAACTGTTTTAAGTCATATTGAATAGATATCAGAGCCTTAAACAGACTGACCTGGCAAAAATGATTAAAAAAAACATAACATCCTTGTAAATTATAGCACTATACATCAACTTATCCCAAAATACATAAAGCATATAAACATCTACAGCAATATAATTCAACAAACAGCAGTACTACTAATCCAAAACACTCCATGTTTCATATTACTGAAAGAAACACAGACTTTTATTTTCAGGTGCATTCTGCTGCTGATATTTGCGTACTTTAAGTTTCTGAATATAGAACTTTTTACTGCCTTTCATAGTTTTTACTTGAGCGCCCTGAGTATTTTCTTCCACACTGAAAACACTTTGATAGATTTAATGATGACTTTATCTAATAAGAGTGATTTAGGACAGATAATTAGTTATTTTAAGCTTCTTTTTTTTTTAAGTAGTCCCTCTCATAGAGAGAACAGTCTGTCTGTTCTCTTCATCTCTCAGCTGGTGCTGGCTCTTCCTCACACACTGCTGAATTTGTCCTGTATCATCAAGGGTGGAAAGCCTCGGTCTCAATCAGCTGTCCCTCAGAGATGATCGCAGATGATCTGAACACTTGCGGTTCTCAAACATGGAAATCAAATGTGTGCAAAGCTACAGGATTAAAACACAAATTTAACATAGCAGCTCATTTAAAAAAAACACAGACACCACCAAACGGAGCCAGCAAAATAACCAAACTAACATTAACAGTGCTGTGAATCCTGCTAGTACTGTGATATTCAGGTTTGAATATCACAATTTCTGTAAAATTAAAGTCAATTTTTGAACAATATGCCTTTTAGAGTAAAGGCTTTAAAAGCAAGTGGAACCTCACTAGTACTAACATCACTAATGTCACATAACTTTGCCGACATGTAGCTAAAAGTAATGTTTTCATGTTCTTCAGTATTAGAACATTTGTGTCGCTGCATAAATGAGTACTTATTTAAAAAGTTTATTCTTCGACCGCTCCACTTGAGCTGTCCATTATTTTTTCGAAAAATGATCTGCTTTATCACACCTCTGTACATAAAAACACACAGTCCATCTGTCTGTCTTCTGCAGACCTTCAGGTACCAGCGGCGGGTTCTCCCAATGCCAGTGGCATGTCGTCCCGTGAATTTAGCAGACTGGCGACCTCCTGTGGAGAGAGAGGAGAGCGTCATGCCTCTGTGGCTGCTGGTAGGAAGGCTGCTTGTGTTTCCTTTGTTCCTCTCTGCATTTTTCCTGCCCGTCTTCTCTTCATGGAAAACTAGTTCCAGAATAAGCACTGATGACATGGTGTCAAACAGTTGACCGAGGAGACCCAGGTGACACTGGAGAGATGAAGCAGGTGCCCAGGGGAGGTCTGGGAGTCTCTGCTTAGACTGCTGCTCCATGGAATGGATTATAAGAGAAGAGGGAAATAGCAAACGTAGTTAACTGGTCAGTAATCAGCCTTGTGGTCCTCCCACTGTCTCCTCGGTGTTATCGTGCAGCTCAGGAACCAGTTCCCCATCAGCTGCAGGTTTTCCCGCTGTTGCAGTGTCTCCCTCTGTGTAATCTGAGAAGCACTAGTTCTGATAGGTATGAGGTTCACTTAGAGGTCATAAAAACGAACGGTATTTTAGATTCTGAAGAAAGGATGTGATGAGGATTAGCTGATGCTGCTGACACAGACCGTTTGTGATGGAAACAAAACCAACTGTGACCTTTGAACTTTTAGCAAACCAAACAGAGAAGTTCCACACTTTATTTCACACTAGATCCTCCTGCAAAAATAGAATATTTTCTTTGAACTACCAAAAAATCTGTTTTGTAATTGGAGCGTTTCTGTGACTTATTGCAGCAACTTTTCCTTTTCTAATGTGGAATCTTGACACACTTTGTTGAAACTGCAATTGTGTTTGTTGGGATGCCTCAGCGATTAAGAATGTGCTTAGGCTGATTTTACAGTGAATCAGAAGAGAACACTGCTTTCATGTGTGTAGTTTGAAGTCTGAGTATGTATGTGTGTATGTGCATATATAAAACCATCTCTTTTCTGTCTTCAGCGCTCTCTCCCCGTCATCTACCCAATCATTAGGCACTATAATAGCTCCGCCTCAAACATCCCAACCCCCTCCAGCTCCTACAGCGTCCCCCCTGGGACCCGATACCCACCCCGCCTCCCTCAGAACCTGGACTTCAGACGGATCGGCTTTGTATTGCTGAATCAAAACCACAACCCCCCTCATCCCCCTGACTCTGCCCCCTCCGCTCCCACTCCTCCTCGAGTCCTCCTTCACCGCCTGCTCCTGACCAGGACCGATTCCCCCACTGACATTTGCACTGCCACTGTGTCCATGGCAACCAGAGATCAAATTAGACGATACAGTCAGAAACTTGCAGCCCTGAGGAGGGGGAGGGAACACAAATCCTTTACACCTCCTTCCTGCGATGACCCCACCTCCCATCAGGTGACAGGGGATGATGTCATCAGAACTGATGAAGAGGAGGAGGAAGAGGGCGACATCATCCTGGTTCTGTCTGAATCTTCACCCAGTGCTGCAGGAAGTGTTGCTGTCAGTGACGATGTGCAGGAGGTGGGGTCAGAGAGTAAACAGGACGGAATCTTGACACCACCTAGAGGAGCAGAAGAAGACAGTGGTGATCCTGATGAAGATGGAGACAGAAAAACTCAGCAGGTGAAACCTTTAGTGGCCAAAGTCAGCTCTCAGTCAATCAACCAATTAATATCTGCAGATATCTGACTTCCTGTTTGGTTTCAGCCACTGTCAGAAGAAAGTGATGAAGATGATCAGAGAGAGTCAGAAGACGTGCTGTTCGCTCATGATTATCTCTACAGGGTGAGGCTTTAATTCTGGAATTGAATTGTATTTAGCAAGATTGTGTAACCGCAGTTGTTTGTATTTCCTGTTACCTGGTCAGGTTTATGAGGCGGTGCAGATGTATCCGGGCTTGTGGGAGGAACTGATGTGTGTGTTGGACGAGTTCTCAACTGCTGCAGTTGATGTCCTGTATGACAGAATAAGCAGCGTTCTGCGGCCGTGGCCTCAGCTGCTCAGAGACTTTGCCGCCTTCCTGAACCGCAGACAAGCTCGCCGCTGTGGCCTGGTGGGTGACATCACTGTGACCTCGCAGAGGTGTGCTGTGACTTAGGTGCAACTCATCAGCTCTCTTCATCTCCGCAGCTTCTGGAGCAGCAGCTATTTGAACGCAGTCGAGTGTTTCTATGGAAACTGAGATGGAGCCTGGGAGAAAGCTCCTCACTCTACCAACAGGTGGTGTCAGTACTGCAAGGAAGCTCTGCCCCTTTACCTGAGGACATAAACAAGGTAAGGTAGATGACATTTGACCCCTCAGCTGATCTGACCTGAGGAAATCTGTCAATTAAATCTGTCTTCTACTGATAAAATAATTAAACACTGATTATTTTCCTCCGGAATGATGGGTTTATCAAGTTCTTGATAAAAAATGGAACAGAGAGAGACCGAAGTCTGATCCTCTCTTTGTTTTGTCAGCTCTCTTCTTTGCTCTGCCATCATCCTGACCTGCAGCAGGAACTCCGCCAGTTCTACCAAGAGTTCCACACCACAAACTCTGCTGCCCAGAGTTCCCCTGACGGGAACCAAGGCACCGACAGAGAGGAACAGGATGAGGGGCAGCGGCAAGCGGTTTGTGCCAAAAACATCACTTTGACAGCCACTGGGGAGAAAGTCGTCATGTGGACACGGTCAGAGAAAACACTAAAGAAACATTATAACGATGAAACATCATTTCAAGGTTCTGAAACTACTAGAGACAAAAAACTCCAGTGTCCTGAAAAAGTGTTGGCAGGCATTATTCAGATGTTGTAGAAAATATCAGAAAGTCATCAATAAGTGTTGCACCAGCCACAATCACACATTCAAAATCTGTGTTGCATAAAACATTACACACCCTGCAAATGTTCACGTGCTCTGGAAACGTGTTCTAAAAACAATATTCATTAAATGCTCCATAAAAAATCCTTAAGGAATAAAAATGAGACGGAACATCTGTAAACCCAAAAAATAAAACTTCTGTAGCATACATCTTCTAGTAGCAAAGACATTTGTATTGTATAAAACTGTAAATGTTGTAGAAATGTTTCATTTGAAATGTTCTACAAACATAAACGCTGATCTTGAAACATTATGAAAATAAAATGAATTTAAGCATCGAAGCTTTCAGAGCCAGATGTTTTAAGATGATTCTAAAAGTAGCATAAGAAAAGAGGAAAAACTAACTCTGATTGTTCCTGTTCCAGCGAGGTGGACCGAGCTATCCTGACTGCCTGTCAGGAGAGGGGAGCCACCTGGAAAACGTTTAGACAGGTGTCTACCCACCTGGGAAACAAGACTGCCCAACAGGTGAGATGAGGCAACGCCTCAGCATGCAAGTGTAGAGCTCTGAGCTCTGTGTTTTTCTTCTAAGTATTAAATCCGATGTTTTCTACAGGTACGCCTTCGGTTCCTCGACCTGATGAAGCTTTTCCACTCTGCAAAGTCCACTTCCTGTTCCTTTGAGGCACAGCCAATGAGCAGGCAAGATGCTCCAGACTGAGTCCTTGACCAGTTAGAGACCTGCAAATAGACTACAGAGTCCAAAATGATGCGAATCCACCGCTGTCCGACTTTGAGAATCCAGAGGAGTTTATTTAGATGAAAGAATGGAGTCTTGCAGGAGGCGCTCTGCTCACCTCTGCCAGACTGTTTAGAGAACGTGTCTAGAATGTGTTGAGACGAGAGGATCAAAGAGTTCCATTCTACATCAGAGATGATGAATGATTCAGGATACATGTGAACCTCCTTGGCCGGCCTTTGGTTCTGGACTTTAGGTTTAGAGACTTAGCTGTGGATTTAAAATCTAGAACCAGTTAAAAGTTCTACAGCCTCAGGATAACACCCCCCTTCTACAATCTGGGTGATGATGGATTCTTCAGACCTTTTTTCTCTGGAGCAGATTTGAGGCTGATCAAAGAGTTCATTTACAGGACTGTAGCTTACTGTGAAAGAGTTCAGAGACACTTGCTGTTTATACTTCAACTCCGATTTGTTGACCAATCAGAGCAGAGCTTTATTTAAAAAATATTTATCATTAATTTATCTCCTCTAGAGAGGGAGGGGCCTCTGTGGTCACATAATACAAAGAAGGAAAGTAGAAACCAGCTCCTGTTGGCTTAAACTGGGTCATGTGACCTTGGTGAGGGGCCTGTCTTCTGGTTTCCCATTATGCTCTGCGTTGAGGACACCTCATCACTCCCATGATTCCATGCTCTCATGTTGGTGAAGGAGACATTGTGTGAAGGTTTTGTACAAATGTTTATTCACATTGAATGAAAATAACTCATTAAAATTTTTTTACTCCTTAAAAGTGTTTGTAAACAAAGTGTTTGTTTGTGAAGGCTAAAGAAAGAAATCTTTAAGCTTTAGGGAGGAAAGAGAGTACTGATATAATGAATTGCCCCCTCTATTGGAGAAATGAAAAGAGCTCTGGGTAGCACCAGGATAGTGCTCCAGGGAACGATGAGGTATGTTATATTATATTGAAACATTTAAGTAATGTAGCGTTAAATAAATTGTTAATGTTATTTAATAAGATATGACAAGTAGGGCTCTTGCCATATAGATGCAAAAAGGCAATAATTATGCCAATAAAGAAACCTGGAAAAGGCCATAGTAATCCTGGGAAATATAGAACCATTGCTTTGACTTTCAATATGTGTAAATTGATGCAAAGGATGGTGAATGAGTGGTCGGCGCAATTTTTAATCAAGAAATATAACAGCGCCTTATCAGAGTAGTTTTCGTAGCAATGGATCCTCTTTTATGTCTGGAAGATGATATTAAGAAAGCTCAGAATAATAAAGAAATTGTAGTTGCTATGTTTGTGGATGTAGAAAAAGCATATGATATGCCTTGGAGAAAGGGTTTACTGATTAAATTACATCAGTTAGGAATAGGAGAAAATATGTTTAGTTGGTTAAGGGATTTTTTTATGTGACAGAACTATTCAAGTTAAAATAGGATCACGTTTCAGAGCCAAGAAAAATAGAAAATGGAACTCCTCAAGGAAGTGTAGTAAGCCCAACGTTATTTTCAGTTATGATCAATGGTATTTTTAAAGATATGTCTGTAAATTACTTTTTGCTCATGATAGAGCATTATAGGTAAGGGCGGGAAATGTAGACTATCTCATTAAGAAATTCCAGGAGGGGATAAGTAAAGTGGAAAAGTGAGGTGTAGAATGGGATTTTTAAATTTTCAGTTGAGAAAACTAAAGTCATGTTTTTCACAAATAAAAAAAAAAATAGGAGAAAATAAACAGTTTTACTAGTATGGGAAGGGGCTAGAAAGGTTTGATTGGTTTTGGTTTTTGGGTCTAGTTTTTGATAAGAAATTAACTTGGAAAAATCACAGAGCACATTATGGGTAAAAGTAAAAAGGTACTTAATATTATAAGGGGTTTAGCAGGGTTGACATGGGGTGCAAATTTTGATGCCACATTAATTCACTCAAGAATAGATTATAGGTGTATGGTATATTGGTCAGTGGCTAAAACTTGGATATTATCCAAGCTCAACCACTGAGACTTTAAGCAACACCGGTATGTGTCCTACAAGTAGAATCGGGTGGAGTGCCACTATATTTTAGAAGATAAAAGTCAATGGTAAATTATTGGATACATTTGAAAGGTCATAATAAAAGTCATCGTGTTAAGAAAGTGTTACAAACTGTTGGAAAGAGGAAAAGATTTTAAAAATAGTTTTGGGTGGATTGGGGATAATATGACAAAGAATTTAATCAGACAGTATTGTGGCCTTTAAGGTCTGCATGGAAATACATTAATGTAGATAGATCATTATCAGATATTAAGAAGACATGAATTACAACAGATATTTGTCAAGAATTGTATAATAGTGTGGAGAATAAGTACAGTGACTATTTGCAGATTTATAAAGATCCCAAAACTGAAACAGCTAGTGTGGCAGTTGTCATTCCTGAATAAAATATATAAACTTCAAGAAGAACATAATTTTTTTTAGTATGAATGCGGAGTAGAGTTATATGCCATATTATTTTCCTTGTTTCTTATTTTTCTTGTATTTTAGCACACCACTGTTGCTTGTGAAGCTTGCACACAAGAATCTCGGTCACATGTGCTGTACCAATGTACCAGTAATGTGACGTGACAATAAAAGTGATTTGATTTCATTAAAAAGGTGCTCACAAGGAGATGGCTCAAGCCTGAGCCACCAACAACTGAAGACTGGATATCTTCTGTACAAGAGATCTATACAATGGAAAAACTGTCCTTCTCAGAACAGTTGCAGAGGGATACCTACTGCAGAATATGGTCTAAGTGGACAGAGTGAGGTGTGATTTTCTATGAACTTTGGCGCTTTTTATGCTGTTGCACTGATTTAAATACTCACACTGATATGGTGATGGTAACTCAGTTTTAAAAAATACCTGTGGATGTAACCCTAGGCATTTTCTTAATAGCAGTTAACCAGGTGTAATAACTCCACGGCAGAACGGTCCACATTTTAAATGCTTTTCAGCATACTCTTAATTTACCACTTTCAAACACACTTTTATTCCGGTTGCTGTACACTCACAGGTGGCTGCAGGTCTGCAGCTGCCAGCCACACACACTAACAACAAATGGTAAATGGTAAATGGCCTGTATTTATATAGCGCTTTACTAGTCCCTAAGGACCCCAAAGCGCTTTACATATCCAGTCATCCACCCATTCACACACACACATTCACACACTGGTGATGGCAAGCTACATTGTAGCCACAGCCACCCTGGGGCGCACTGACAGAGGCGAGGCTGCCGGACACTGGCGCCACCGGGCCCTCTGACCACCACCAGTAGGCAACGGGTGAAGTGTCTTGCCCATGGACACAACGACCGAGACTGTCCAAGCCGGGGCTCGAACCAGCAACCTTCCAATTACAAGGCGAACTCCCAACTCTTGAGCCACAATCGCCCCTTACAACAACGACAGTCAGGAACAACTTTTAATGCTGTGCAGGTGTGTCCATCGTCCCTGCAGCGGCACCGCAGCCCCGCCGCACCAGCATTTCCTGATCTAAGTCTGGGTGTGTTCACATTGGAAGAATCTAACCAAACACAGTGTACTGTAATAGTGTACTGGCAGCTGTGCAGCTAATTTTTTTTTTTTTTAACAAGTGGCACACTATCTTTTGCTTGTCTGTACAAAGAATGTATTATCATATATAATAAAATATAAAGAGCTTCCACACATAATAGAGAATGAAATTAACACAACTGCTACAGATAACTCAGCATTGTGAGAGAAAAGGCACTCTATAGTTTAGTGTTAAAAGTGCTGTAAAAATGTGTGTAAACTCGTTGGTTAGTAAGACTGGAAAAGAGCTGCCATATTAATCAGGTTTAGACTATTTGAAGGAAGAAGAAAAATTGTGAGACTGTTTGCAGTATAAAGGTTAAAAAATAGAAATAAATGGATGGATGTTTTCCAGAAACTTGTCTAACTTAACTAACAGCTAAGTCTATTAGCAGCAACCAACCCGGTGACGTCCTATTCTGTATTGGCACAAGATGGTAGTAGACATGTTCTAAAAATGACAAATTATACTTGCACTATTCCAACATGTTATTAATTATTGACATGACATAACACGTTATTAATTAATTTAATAATTAATTAATTAATTAGACTAAATTAATTGAAAGATTTTCTTTCATTAAAAAACTGTTATACTTAAAATTATGACTATTTCTTGCATTACTTTTGAGTATAAAAGTATAAAAATGGCTTTTAATCCTAAACAGTTAGTACTTTTGTTAAAACTGATGAATTAAAGTTGAAAGTCTACGTGTCTTGTTTGATTTACACTCTATTGTGGCACTCATTATTACATTTAACCTACAACGACAAAACCAACACTTAGATTAAATTTACTACAAACCATTATACCTATTTAATTTTAACAACTCAAATGTTCTGACAAACACACATTTGTTTCATTTTCTGATATGAAAGTTTTATTTTCAAATTAAGAAGCAAATTATGTAAGATATTTAGAGTGTCCAATCAAAGTGCACGTCTTTGCACTCTGAGAGGCCCCACAGAGCTGCCATGCTGCTGTTACAATCCTCCCTACAAAAAGAGTCATTCAAAATCACTATATGGTGGACAGAGTCAGGTTTTAAAACCTGTCCTGTGGTCTGATTGTCTAATCAATAGTACAAGGCAAAGACCCTGCGGTTTGGGGGTAAAAAAAAACCCTGACAATCAGACCACCCCTATGAGCAAGCACTTGGCAAGGAAAAACTCCCTTTTAACAGGGAGAAACCTCCGGCAGAACCAGGCTCAGTGAGGGGAGGTCTCCTGCCACAACCTGTGTTAAATGACAAATAGTTGAAAGTGTAGCAAATTTTTTGAAAGGAGGTTTGTAAATTATGGAACATTATGAAGCTACCCCAAAAGGTGGAGTCTGTTCATCTGGACATAGCGTTTTCAGTGGGAGAAAACGCCTCCCACTGAAAACGCTACGTCCAGATGAACAGACTCCACATTTCGGGACTGACTTACCTGGATGATTGTGCATGCATTAAGTAATTGTGAAGATAATTATTCTGTTTCTGATTCACTGCTTATGCAGCAAAAGAACCTCCTCAAACTACTAAAAAAAGAAGAGAAGGCCCTAATGATACGGTTACTTGGCCTGTCTTCCTTCAAAACACGTACGAACTCCAAAACAAAAGACAACAGAAGTGCTCCAGAATGCTAGATGCAGTGTTGAGCTTTTGTTACCTAGAGTCTACACAAGCCAGGAAATACCAACGACCGGATTTGGTGTGTGGTAGTAACAGGTAAATGAACATTTTTTTAAAAATTAATTATAATTTTATATTATTGTTAATAATAAATCAATTAAAGTAACAAAACAACCTGAAGAGCTGGTTCGGAGCCGAAAGAGCCGGCTCTTTTTAGTGAGCCGGTTCTCTAAAAAGAGCCAGAAATCTCATCACTACAGTCACGACTGGCGACTGCTGGGCAGGGATCTTTTAAAAACAGCCACCTGATGAGGGGACCAATCAGCTGCCGCCAGCTCTCTAATCAGGGAGGACCTGTACATTATTTGGTGTTCTGGCCTCTAGTTTAAATCACTGTCTTCTCCGTTTTATGTGTTATATTCTTTATGTCTGTCTCTCAGTGTGAAGTTTGCGTTTTTGTGATTTGTTTCTTATTTCCTGTTTTATATTGATAGTCCAAGTCCTATGTCAGTGTATCCAATTTTACCTCCCCCTGTCTCGTTAGCCCTAATCTCTCCCAGCTGTCTCCCTCCTGTTTCCTGTTCCCTGATTACTCCCTGTGTATATAAGCCCTGTGTTTGCCTTTGCTCTCTGTCGTGTTGTACCCTCAATGTGCTGTGTGTTTTGTTTCAGTCTCCTGTTTAGGGGTTCCTCTTCTAGTGTTTCAGTTCTTAGTTCCTCTGTTCAGAGTTTTGTTTTTTGGTGAGTTTAATTTACTAAGAGGTTTTTCTCAGCAATAAAGCTGCGCTTTGAGTTTTACCTCTGTGTTTGAGTCCTGCTCTTGGGTCCACCTTTCCTGTCTGCCTGCCACACAGCCCTCCATGACAGAACGACTCGACCAGTACATGGACCCAGCAGAACTCACCCTGTCTGATGAGCTTAAGGAGGATATAATTTATTCAGTGAATAGATTATGTGACCTGTGGCTGAATCATCCAGAGGAGTTTCAGCGTGCTGTACCCAACCAGCTACAATGACTAGTTTCTGGTCTCCCCTGGCTTTTGGACTCGCTTCACCCACTCATACAGGAATTTTTCCTTAATGAGCTTCATCTGCATCCCCCTGCCGCTACAGCTTACCCACCCAGCTCGGAGAAGGATGTGCTGCCCGGCCTGCCGGACTTGGAGTTGCCCGGCTCACTGGAGCCACAACCGAAGTTGAAGCGACGGCGATGTTTTTTGTGAAATTCCAGACTCATCAAGAGGATTTAACCCTGTAAGACCCAACCCATCAAAAAAAATGGCCAGAAAATTCCGATTTTTTTTAATTTATTTTTTTTGGAACGGAGATGGTTATTATGTATATATTGTGTTATTCTTACTTAGTGTATTGTCTTTCTTTGTTACTGTTTGTTTATACTGGAGCACTTTAACCAAAAATAATTTCCCCTAGAGATCAATTAAGTATTCTGATTAACCATTCTAACAAAATCCACAAAAATGTTTTTGCTGTATGTATATTTTTGTTTCTTTTATTTTTGTATTGCACTTGATACATTGGGCATTTTTGGCACGTTTTGTTAACAATAATGTTAATTCTAGACAAAAAAGGAGTTTTTGAAATTATGGCAAGTATTTATCATGTTGATGAGATAGCGGTCTCAGAAACTCATGCATCAAAAATAGGATACAAAGGGCATTGTAGGGTTAAGGAAATAGAAGCGATGTAGCAGTATAAGCCAAGAGAAGGCAGTAGTACAACTGTATTGAATGCAAGCTGCCATTAAAAACGAAAGAAGACGACACCGGAAACTACCCAATCTGCAGTAACCAGACCTTCATGTGTTGCTAGGTTTTTCCTCTGGATTAAAATGGCGTGGATTGGTGTCTGTAAAGGCTCTCGTTTTACACATATTTAATTTCCCAATAAAGATGTTTGATTTTAGTTATTACACATTTTAAATCCTATTTGTTACGGTGAAGCGTTTTAATTTGAAGGAGGTCACCGGAACACCGCCTCATTGTAAGAAGTCTCCAGTAACGATCACCGGTTTCATCCTTCGTTCTCTCAGCTCTTCTTCTACTTCCGTCATGGCGCCCACTTTGGGCTTTTTTCCTGTTGTCACGTTGGTGGTGCTGTCTGGTTTTCCCGCCGCTGTGTCCTCGCGAAGGGACGTGCTCGAGCTCGGGGACGCGGACTTCGATTACCTGGCAACAGAGCACGAGACCATGCTGGTGAAATTCTACGCTCCTTGGTAAAGAATCGGCGTTAGTTTAGCGCGGCCGGCGGCGGGAGATTTTTCCTGAGTTTTTTTTTATTTTTTAAATGAAATCATTCCATCTTTATTGGTTTTCTGCTGTTTTTAAATCGTGTCTCTGCTGTTAGGGAGGCACTAACAACCTGCTTGTCCTCTTCCATTTCTCGTTCCATTCCTCCACCTCTTTCCTACGTCATTTCCCTTGATTTAATTATTTTGTATTTATTATACTGTGGCTCTTATTTCCTTCATTCCTTGCCTTCCCTCCCCTTCCGTCTTTTCCGCATTACTTCTTTGCGTTCCAACTTCCTTCCTTCCTTCCCTGTTTCTTTACACCCTTCCTTTGTTTATTTCTCCTTCCTTTCCTTCATCCCTTTATTTTTCCCTTCCTTCAGGTGTGGTCATTGTAAGAAATTGGCCCCAGAGTTTGAGAAAGCTGCTAGTCGACTGAAAGGAAGTGTTCAATTAGCAAAGGTAATGTGTCCATCTTGTTCATTACTGTTGTGAACACCTGTTTCACAACAGTCTTATCTGTTTGTCTCACCTGTGCGGCAGGTGGACTGTACGACAAACTCTGAGACGTGCAGTCGTTTTGGGGTCTCAGGTTATCCCACCTTGAGAATTTTTAGGTACGGCAAAGATTCCGCCCCCTATGATGGTCCTCGCACTGCAGGTAGGAAACACTATGAGCATCCCAATCCTGCTCTGTTACTTGACTCTGTGATGTAACCTCTGTCTGTGTGTGTGTTTGTGTTCAGAGGGGATCTACGAGACTATGAGGAGGCAGACTGGTCCAGACTCGATGCACCTGAAGACCAAAGACGATCTGAAGGCCTTTGTCAATAACCATGACGCCAGCATTGTAGGTACGAGGTCACGTGTTGCCAGTGGCGGTCCTAGCCTATTTGGCGCCCTGGGCGAACACTCCCTCTGCACCCCCCCCCCCCCCCCCCCCCCCACACACACACACAAAACATATTAAGGATTGTACATTAACATAAAACTGTTGTACACACACACACACACACACAGAGAGTATGCATTGTATGCAAACAGCTACCAAACAGCCATCATAATTCGTCATACAATGAGAACAGGACAAATCAACAATTGACGATGACTAATTAATATTAAAATCTGTAACATAATGTATTGTTTGGAGTTTAGTCTGTTACTGATACTATTTTTACCATTTCTTCTTGGAGCAACTGTAACACACATAATTTCCTTAGGGATTAATAAAGTATTCTGATTGTTTCAGGATGACCTGCCATTATCCAATGACACATCTGCTTACCTGTATCTTTTGCTCGTTTCTCCTCCTCTTTTCTCTTTTTTCTAAACTGAGGAGCTGATGGCTTTGAACTTTTCTTGTCCATCTTCCATTGGTTTTAATTTTGCACTCCAGTATGAACACAAATCCTCGAGGACTCAAGGATCACCACAACATAACCTAACAGACCTACACCTTAGTTCACAGATTCACTTTGTCTAAGGTTTATTTCTGAGATTTCACACAACCCAGGATTCAAATCATGAATACATAAGGGGCTTGGATTTACAACATTCTAAATGAAATGTGCTCTATTTGGAAGCAGCAGGCCCCCCTCCCCTTTCGACGGCTTGTGTGTGAGACTTTAAATCATCAAACTGTAAATTTTGCTCCAGCCGGTCAGAAAACCTGCCGCCGCCCCGCCCTCTCCTCTCTGCGCCGCAAGCAGCAGGCGCACCTCACAAACGAAGGGCGCCCTTACTCCCAGCAAATGAGCGATAGAAAACCGATCGGTGCTTATGCCATTCCCAATATGCGCTGGCTGATGTCGGGGCAGCACGAGTACGAGCTTCTTTTTTTTTTTTTTTTGCCGATGCCCGTGATGCCGCCCCGAGCAACTGCCCGTGTCGCCTGTATCTAAAACCTCTACTGCGTGTTGCTGTATGCTGCATCATGCTTTAGGCTGAGTGCTTCTTATTTGTCAAAGTCAAGTTATACAGACATTAAAGAATAAAATCAGTATAAACAAAACAGCAGAAGACGAAACAAACGATGAGGAAATGTAGCTGTTGCTTGGTCACAGGTGAAAGTTCCAGGCTCTTGTTGCCTAGGTAACCCTCAGTTCAGCTTAATTCAGTTTTATTTATATATTGCTAAATCACAACAACAGTTGCTTCAAGGTGTTCAAGTTGCTTTATATTGTAAAGATCCTACAATAATACAAAGAAAACAGAAAACCCCAACAATCCGATGACCCCTATGAGCAAGTGCTTTAGCGACAGTAGGAAGGACAACCTCCCTTTTAACAGATAGAAACCTCCAGCTGAACCAGGCTCCTGGAGGGGTGGCTAGAAAAAAGAGGGATGTAGTCTTAATCTAATCTTTAAGTATTTATTCACCTTAAACAGTTCAAACAAAACATGTACTCCTTCAATCAGAAAACCATAGTCTGCAAGCAGCTAGCTGTAGCCAATTTCCTGAAACAGAATAAGCCTAACTTAGCATTACACAGGATTATATATTGAGTTGTGCTTCTATCTGTTTGGTTAAAACTGTGGGGGAGAGGCCGTGGTTTAGACTTGGCATTCCCTCGTTGGTGGACAGGATGATCACAACCTCTTGGCAGTCCTCTTCCCCTCCGGAGGCCATAGCACTCGTCTTTCCACTGTACAGACGAGGTCACATCTAGGTTAGCAACCTGCCTCTCCTATTTTTTATGTAATGACTTTTACCCTGGTTACGTGTCTCTGTGCTGGCTTACGCTCTGGTTTGCACAGACGACTTCTAAATGTACTCGGGCATAGTGCAGCCTTTACACTCCTAACCTAGACAGAATCATAAGATGCATGATCCTCAGTTAGATTTCACACATAGGTACATCTGCAGGTACATCTCTATGTGTACCTGCAGAATTAAACTGAGAGCAATGGTAACAATGGCCTGCACGCCCACTCCGGGCTTCATCACTGCTCACCAAGCTGCATGCAAAATCTGAAGGATGTGCATAAAACAAAATGTATAAAAATGCTCGACCTCACATACCAGGACATATCCTGGTTAAAGACTCCACGATTCCTCAGTGTTACTGGAGGCCAAGGTAATGCTATCCAGAGTAAGCATCTGGTTAGATGCAGTGTTTCTAAGAATTTTAGGGCCAAGTACAATTACCTCAGTTTTATCTTTATGTCTCTTTAGGTCTTTGTCTTTAAAACATTCACGCAGTTCAAATAGTTGTTGTGTGTTATCTGGCTTGATGGATAGGTAAAGTTGGGTGTCATCTGCTATGCCTTTTAAGGGAAGCAGGTATAATGCAAACAGAATTGGTCCTTCCATAAAATCCCGTGGTACTCCATAATTAACCTTAGTGTATGAATTTTTTGTATTTTTTTTTTGTATTTGTAACCTTCACTAAAGCCATTTCTGTATTGTGATGAGCTCTGAAACCTAACTGAAACTCTTCAAATAAACCATTTTTGTTGAATTTGTTCGCACTGTTGCAGTCTGGATACCTGTACACCTTTGAGGTTTTATTGCTTGCATGGCATGATCACCTTATAGTAACCTTAAAGTAAACATGGCCATGCTAACTTCAGGGTCAGGCAAACACTTGGTGTCTGTGGTCCTCTGACTCCCCTTTAGCTCCCTTACCAGTGCATGTGTCTGCATCAGGTGTGTTCTCAGGTACGGACAGCCCCCGTCTGGCTGAGTTCCTGAAGGCAGCCACTCTACTCAGAGAACAGTTCCGTTTCGCTCACAGCACCAACCTGCAGCTCGCCGAAGAGCATGGGGCCAACTCAGAGTGAGTTCACACCTAAGTGATATCACCGTAGTGATGTCACAGTTTAAAGGTGTTATTCTCACTTCTGTGCGTGTGTGTGTGTCTCTCTCTCCAGATGTGTGCTGCTGTTCAGACCTCCCAGACTCGCCAATGCTTTTGAGGACAGCATTGTCATCTTCAGAGACTACCTGACCATCGGCTCACTGCGGCGCTTCATCAGAGATCACATGTGAGTCTTTAAGAGATAACTCTTTATTGTCATTGCACAGTCATATATAGTACAATGAAATTGGAAAACTGTCCTACGTCATTAGAGGAACCGCAGCCTCATTCTGTGTGTCCATCTATGTGCAGCTACGGTCTGTGTCCTCACATGACAATAGAGAATAGAGACCGTCTGAGAGTCCGGGACCTGCTGACGGCGTACTACGATCTTGACTACCATCACAACATCCCCGGCTCCAACTACTGGAGGAACAGGTAACGCGAGCACACAGAGGGGATGTGTTCCAGATGTACAGCTTGATTGACTAAAGTGTTTGTGTGTAATCCTCTCCCCTGTGTGTTTTCTTCTCAGGGTAATGAAGGTGGCGTCTAAGTATGTCGGGCGGGGTCTAACCTTCTCTATAGCCAATAAGAAGGACTTCCTGTTGGAGCTGGAGGAAGACTTTGGAATGGGGACGTCAGATGGAGGGGAGCTGCCCTTTATCACCATCCGGACCCGACTGGGTCACAAGTACACCATGAGGGAGGAGTTCACGTGCGTAGCCAAGTCATACCACTATGTCACCTGTTCTGCAGGTGAGGGGGTGGGGTCACAATAAACCAGAACTATCTGATCCAAGTCTGTTTCAAACTTTTGGGGGGGCTGACCCGCATTTCTCAGCTTTCTGACCTCATTCACAATGAAAGCACCAACAAGTAACTGTGTGTGTTTGTTTGTTTGTCTTAGGAGGGATGGTGCGTCTCTGCAGAGGTTCCTGGAAGATTACTTTGCAGGTCGACTCAAACGTTACATCAAATCAGAACCGATACCTGAAAAGAACTCTGGGGCTGTCAAAGTGAGTAAAACAAACACGCCAAAGCCTCTTGTGTGAGTATCAATGACGTTGTAGACCTCTTTGTAACCTCTGACCTGTGTGCATCAGGTGGTGGTAGCAGAGTCCTTTGATCAGGTGGTGAATGACCCGGATAAAAATGTTCTGATCCAGTTTTTTTCTCCGTTGTGTCCTCACTGTAAGAAGTTGGAGCCGGTCTATGGAGAGCTTGCTGAAACGGTACGCTCACTCATATACTGAGAATATAATGTCCACTCTCACACTCTGTCGCTTTAGCAGTAACTGGGTGTTCGCTGTTTGGCTAGCTTCACTCAAACAGGAAAATCCAACTGTAGCCGTAATGTGCGGATTTGTAAAGCACTTTATAAATAAGCACTGTGTGGTGAAGACCCTGTTTTAGTCACCAGACCAACAAGCTTGAGTCCACACTCTAACTTCTCTGCACCAGGTGTACCATCCTGTGAAATCAGCTGGCAAAGCAGATGTTTGCAAGGTGTGATCAATGCTATTTTACACAATAAAATATTCTTTCGCCAAACACAACCAAACAGATTACTACAACACAGGTTACTTACTGCATGCGTATCACACCAAAAACATAACTGTTTCCTATCGAAGATAATTGCAAATCCCATCATCCATCAGCATTTCTGCAGGAAAAAAAACCTAATCTCCACGTTACAGTCTCCTTCACTCACATTTGGGCTCATTCCTCACTTCTAATATGAAATAATCCGGTCAGTGAGATGATGTAAGGAAAAAAAGAAAACATCTCCAAAAAGTATGACATCTCTTTCTCAGAGCGTCTGCTTTTTTTTCTTTTCTTTTTTTCCTTTGTACACTTGAACCTACTTGCCCTGCAGACTTGCTGATGGTATTCCCAATTGTGCTTCAGTAAGAAACTGCATTCTGTTTGTGGTGTGGTGTGCATTAGGGCTGCCACGATTAGTCGAATAGTCATGATTACGTCGACTATCAAAATTGTCGACAACTAATTTAATAGTCGACGCATCGTTTGAAGCTTTGTAAGATCCCAAAAGACGCGGGAATAAGTAGTAGGATTTAAGAGTGTAATAACAGACTGAAACAGAACATGGCAGCACTGCATGTACAAGGATGCCAGCTGTCGTTAATAGTTTTTACACAGCAGAATAAACGTCAATCAGACAACTGATTATCAGAAGTGTGAGATGCTCGATAATATACTCCGGTGTCCTGTTATATTTTAGATAGCAAGGAGCAGACGGCTGAGTTTATTAAATTTAAATGAAATTTGCAGATTGTTTCAGTGGAGTTTAATAAACTATCATCTTGTCTTTATTTTTAGCTAGCACATACCTTAAACACTTAAAGCTCTAAGCTAATGATAGTTATATAAGAGCAGATGCTGCTGGCGCAATAAACTGTACGTTTTATGTCCAATGGATACATAATCTGATTAGTCGACTAATCGCAAAAATAATCGGTGACTAGTAAAATAATCGTTTGTGGCAGCCCTAGTGTGCATGTACTGGGCTGTTATGTTCTAAATTATTAAATTAAATAATAATAATTAAAATGCTAACTAATTGAAAAAGAAGTGTACCGTAATTGTCGGGCTATAAGCCGCTACTTTTTGCACAAGCTTTGAACCCTGTGGCTTTTAGTCAGGTGCGGCTTTTCTATGGATTGTCCATGATTTTTGTCATATCGTAAGACGATTTGTTTTGTTTGTTCCGCTGTTGTACGGCACTACGTTGCCTGGCGGAAGGATCGGGGTTCAAGAGTGGTATGTTGGTCACATGTCCATCCGCCAGGCAACATAGTGCCTTACAAGTAGCGTGAAAAGCGGCTTGAAGACTTTTCGCCTCTCATCCGAGAAGCTTCTTCAGTTTTAGGGTAAAGTGGTGGAGTGTCCCAGATTTTTCTTTTCAAGCTCCTTAGAAATCTGAGATGATGGTGTTTTAGATTTATCAGAATCAGAATATTTGAATAATCCCTGAGGAAATTATGTAAATTATTTAACAGAGTTACAGTTGACATTTAAAATGAACCCCTTGGCGGTTTTACTATTAACTATACATTTAATTTTCAGTATAAGAAAAGTGCAGTTTGAACAGTTTCTCTACACAATAAGGAAATGGTGCTAGAATAAGAATAGGCTGGGTCTTATATATTTGTGTGACATGGCCTTCCTGCTCTCAACAACAGCTGAGCACCGCAAATAAGCAGGTGCACAACAAACCACACAAAGCTGCCAGCTCATGCTTCTGTAGCATCGTGTGTGCTATTATGAACTACTCTCACACTGCAGCTGCACTTAGGCTCTGCCCCTTCCTGAGTGTGTAAAACATCTGCAAAAGGTCACATGACATCTTAGAAACTCTGAAACATCTTCCGTCTTCCTCAAATGGGGACTTGTCTCAGACCTGGTGCTGGTTCCTGTTTGCCTATGAGGTCTTGTGTGCTGTAGCTCCACCCACTAAAATGACCTGTTGTACTGAAGGAGATATTACTGGTTTATTTCTGTGTGAAATCATTGTCAAACCTTTGTGTTCTTCAGCTGCGCTCTGACCCCAAAATCGTCATTGCCAAGATGAATGCCCTGGCCAATGACGTCCCTCTGGGTTACGATGTCCAAGGGTGAGATTCAGGTTTCCCGTGACATGCTTCAGTCATTGCCAGGTGTGAGTCTGATGTCGCTGTGTCTGCCTGCAGGTTTCCCACCATCTACTTTGCTCCAGTAGGCAGGAAGGACGAACCCGTCAGATACCAGGTAAGACACCTGAGTGCATACCCAAGACCTGAGGCTAGATGGACCTCAGCTACAGTTTTAGACGAAGTTGCTTCCTCTCAGTTTATCTAAGGTCAATGTTATCTGCAGCAGCCCACTCGCCTGTGCTGTAGTTTTCCCTCACAGCTGTTTGAGCTGCCTTGTCTCAGGGTTTTATGGGTAGTTAATTATGCTCTGTGCTCACCTATGTGCACCAGCTCAGGTCCACACCTGCAGTCTGCGGCTTCTCTCAGCATATGTCAGTGGGATTTAAAAATTCCATTTTCTCATTTACATACATCCTGTTTGTCAACACAGAGTCTGCCCATTCATACTTCACATTTAAATAATTTTCTAACCCCCCGGGTCAGTGTGAGCACTGCAAAGTACAGACACTCATTTTTCTCCACAGCCACTCATGGTCAGCTCAGAAGAAACACAGGACATAATTTGGTCCATTAAACTGCACCTGCTTCCACTTGTACAGGCTCTTGACTGATATGGTACAGGTACAACCACATCTGTGCACAGATCAGAAGAGGCGTTTTCTCAAAGTGCAGAAGTGAGTCATTCAACGATTCAGTGCAGAGAGGTCTATTAACACATAGTGAGTGAGAAAGGTGAAGAAGACTCAGTGCATCATGGGAATCCCCCAGCAGCCTACACTTATTGCAGCATAACTAAGGGAGGATTCAGGGTCACCTGATCCAGCCTAATGATATGCTTTAGCAAAAAGGAAAGTTTTAAGCCTAATCTTAAAAGTTGAGCAGCCAATAACACTAGGGGTGCAACGATATTCGTATCGATATTGAACCGTTCGATACAGTGCTTTCGGTTCGGTACGCATATGTATCGAACAATACAACATTTGTAATTTATTTTATCAACTTTCCTTCCGACGATGCTGTCTGTGTTGAGCGCTCAGTGAATCTGTGTTCGACTACTCCGCCTAGGCTGCACTGTCGAGCGCAGATCCACTGAGCGCTCAACACAGACAGCATAGTCAGAAGGAAGAGCGCAGGGCAAGCTAGCGAGACAGAAGTTAAGCTCTCCTTACAACAGGCAAATTGAACCTCATTCAGATCTGGCGTTTGGAATTATTTTGGTTTTCATGTGACGTATGACCCTGAAGGTAAGCGAGTCATGGACTAAAGTAAAACAGTATGTTGAATGTGCCATGCAATGCTCAATTACATTGGTGTGAACTAGTGTGTTAGCGCAGTTAGCTCGTTAACGTGTTGGCCGTCTAGCCCCATGCACGGGGCGATCGGCGGTAGCTCGTTAACGGAGATTTGCTGTGTTGTGGCGTTAAGGTCATTTCAATGAGATTAACCTGAAAGCACTAGTGGGAACACAACGAATATGACTGCACATTTACGCCGACATCATCGTAGTGCAAAGACAAAAACAACAAGCATGCTACTAACTTTAGCCGAGTCATTTAGACAGCTGTTAGCACATGATTCTCCTTATGCTGCTGAGAATATAGCCCAGAAGAAGCGGATAGTATAGCTTTTATTTTGGAAAGAGACATTTCTCTGTAATAAACTCTCTTTTCCAAAGATGAGTGATTCCTCAATCAGATACAGGGCTTGCAATATCGCTAGCCCGACGTCCCGGAGCTAGCGATTTTTTCAGTCGGGCTACCAAAATCTATCTCTGCCCTGCCCGTCGGGCTATTGTAGGAAGGAAAAATATATGTCAATGCTTTTGCATTCTTTCGGAAATGTAGCTGGGTAATTATGTCATTGGCATCTGTGAGCCACTGTCAATATGTGACATATTGAAGTCGCGTTTGAATTTGCGCTTGTTTTTTTGCTTTCACTTTGCAATCGCGCGAACTGTGTATAGAGAGCGACAGCACTGATCTGTGAGTGATGATAATTTGTGCACCAATTCCTCTGACATCGTCTTATTAATCGTTAGCTTACTATGCAAACATGACAAGTGAAATCTCCTGCAGCTTAAACATGTGAGAGGTTGATCGCGCAGAGAATCGCTGAGCTTATGTGAGTCCGTGTGTAAAAGCATTTCAGTTCTGCTGAGCCAAATAAGACAGGTCAGGGTGAAGAAGTGACAGCCAAAGAAAAGCTTACCACAAAACGGAGAAGTTATGACAAATCAGACTATAAGGCAAAAAGAAAGTGCAGCTTTATGGTTTCATGGACAAAAGAATTTCTGTGGCTGCAATATGACGAGCTAAATAACCAGGGCTGCACATAAGTGGTCCGCAGGTGCGCATTCGGTGTCAAAATAAAAAACACGCACAAGGGTTAGGGTTAAATTTAAAAACTGTACTTTTGAGTTAAAATATATATTTATAATTTTAATAAATGACAAATTAAAAAGGCATGAACATTTTTTTGTATCGAAAAAATATCGAACCGTGACACCAAAGTATCGAACCGAACCGAACCGTGAATTTTGTGTATCGTTGCACCCCTAAATAACACCAGTGTGCTTTTTACTGCTCTCATTTATCATCCACAGGGCATACGGACGCAGTACCCTCAGGGTCTGCCGACTGCTGCTAAAGTCCTGATTTTATACTAATTAATTAAATCCTCGTCTTATTCCTCAGCTGGTCTATATAAATAAAAGTGTGTGTGTATATATAATAATAACTAATGTGAGCCTGTAAAGGGCTGGATGTTAAAAATCCTTCCTGGTGACAAATATTTGCTTTGATTACACTGTAACTTCAGGCTGTGGTCTTTCCTGGAAAACCCAACGTGTTTATACTGTTTGACTCAACATTTATTGTTCAGAAACAGCACTACAGCTGTTTCTGAACAATAGGCTCATACACCACCAAAGAAGAGCCTACAGGGATTATAAATGAAGAATTTTACTTTGAAAGTCTGTTGTCATTTACGTACACACACAGCCACATTTCCTGCTCGGACCAGTCTGTTTTTTTTAATACACCCTCATTCATCCAGAGCTGCAAGTGGAGGAAGTGAAGCTAAAGTTCAGTGTTTAATAGTTGGTAGTTTGCTGAAGCTTACACAGACACTGTGGACACTGTGCAGTTTGTGAAGGCAAGGCTTCACAGTAAGGGTGGAGCTTGAGCCACTGACAGGTTTTCAAGATAAAGTCTTTATGTTAACTTCCTTCTGGGGTCACATGACATCTCCCATGTGCTTTCAGGGCACCCGCGAGCTCAAAGACTTCCTCCGGTTCCTCAAGCGAGAGGCGAGTCACCACTTGGTGTTGAGTGGCTTCAAAGATGAACTCTGACACCCCCAACAGCAAGGAGGAGAGCCTGAATCTGGAGCGCCAATACCGGACATTACATCAGGACACTCGTTGCATCAAATCAAATCGCTCACTCATCCCTGAAACACCGCTATTAATCATGCCATTGTCAGCCTCATTATTTATTTATTTATTTGTTTGTTTGTTTGTTTGTTAACTTCAGTCGACCTCCTTTCGTGCACAAACAGGTTGCAGGTGTTTTTCTTCTGTTTTTTGGGACAATAAAGTTTTGTATGAATTTCAGAGACTTGGACAGGTTTGTGCTCGTTCAGGCCCACAGCTGCTTATCGACCTGTCGTCCCAATATGCTTTAGGCACATGTGATGTCACTGGACACAGGTAAACACACTCATGGGAATATCCACGTGTGTTTTCAGAATGCAAATCAGTCAAAATTGATTCTCAGCTTGGTGTACAAATAAGTCACAAGAAATGCAGAAAGTGCTACATGAGCACCAGCCCTGAGTCTCCTCAATGAAGGAGACATTCACAATCAGCCTGTTAGATATAAGCATAATTACATTCACATATGACTGCTCACATTATTTGCCACATTTTCATGACGGTAATCCCACTTTTATTGTATTTATGGCTGGTTGGTTCTTGGAACCAACTCTCTGATGCATTCATGAGTCTAAATGTTACATAGAGTAGAAAAGCACTGTAGTCCATTTTCTGCTTTGAGAAGTACTTAATAAAAATGTTTTGGGAGCCCTGGTCAAAAACACCCCCTCCTCCCATGCAGTTTCAATAAATGAAACTATTTATTCACCTCATGCTTGCCATGGATCCTAAACTAAGGTATCACACAATATCAAAGGTGGTGGGGCATTCTGTCAGTCATTTTAAAGAAGAAAGGCTTCATTGGTTCATGAATCACCTGATCCAGTCTAGAAATTACCAGAACACTGGAGATGTTACTGCATTAACCTGAGACAGCTGGGTCGGTTCCTGGTCATGAAAGGGAGACGTGATGCTGCTACAACCCTGCTGGGAGTGAGGAAGACTTCTGATGTGACTGCCCACTGCCCAGTGGGAAAACGAGCTGGAAAAAAGTGTAACCTTTGCTCCTTAACAGACAGGAAGGGAGAAAGTGGTAGCGCCTGATGCTTTTGCTTGTTTCCGGTCCTGTAGAAAGATTGGTTTGCATTACCAGGAGTAAGTCTATTTAATAATAATGAATTTTATTTATTTTATTTATAAAGATCCTCAAAATTACATTAGTACAACAAAATAAATGATAAAAATAAGAAGACCAAGTGATATTATTTCTATGTGCCGTGAAGGAAAGAGTGCTGTCAATGATGACACCAACACTGTTAACCTGAGGGGAAGGTATGACAATAGTTATCAATGAATAATGAAAGATTTATGGTCCCAACTTTAGTCAGTATAGATTTGGTGCATATTTGAATAAATTCTGTTTTATTACCATTAAGTTTAAGAAAGTTCTGAAACCTTGATTTCACTTTAACGATAAGAAATGTGGGTATGAGAGTAACTATAGGTTTGGAAGTAGATTTGGGTGTCATCTGCGTAGCAGTGGAATTGAATGTTATATTTCTTGAAAATATTACCTAGATGTAGGAGATAATAAAAAGCAAAGATCCCAGGACAGAGCCTTGGGGTACACAGGACTTAACTGGAGTAGATGGTGATCTGTGAATAAGTAATTGAAAAAAACTGTGCACGGCCAGAAAGATATGAGGTAAACCAGGCGAGTGCTATATTTTTGATGCCAATAGATGTTAATCTATGAAGAAGGATGCCGTGGGAGATTGTATCAAAAGTTGCCATAAGGTCAAGGAGAATGAGGATAGTGATGAGTCCAGAATCTGCTGCAAACAAAAGATCATTTGTGATTTTTCCTAGAGCTGTTTCTGTACTATGGAATGAACGGAAGCCAGATTAAAATGGTTCAATTTTTTCAGTTTTATTTATACAGCACCAAATCACAACAACAGTCAATTTTAAGGTAGACCCTACAATAATACATACAGGAAAAACAACAATTAAATGACCCCCTATGAGCAAGTACTTTGGCAACAGTGGGAACACGTGAACACGTAAACATTCGGCCCATTTCTCATGGGGCGCTGCTAGCTTGAGTGACACACATGTCTAAGATGGACTTTATACAGTTTATTCCTCTGCACGACAGACTGCTCTATACAGGTTACAGGGCACGCCTCTGAGCGCATCTATCATTAATGCTACTGTGCATAAAGCTCCGACAATGGTACAGACCAGCGGTTCATTACACTCCCACCAATCATGCTATGATTTACAAACTAGCTAAATCATACATGATTCTGAACAACAACAAAAATGAAACCACTTCAGCCAATATAAAGGTGTACAGACCATGATAGAGCAGTTGCCACTTGGAATGGTACATTGTTTATGTCAATATGTCAGTTCATCTCAGACAATAACATGTTTGTTATTATTCTCTTTCAACAAGAACCACCAATTTTTGGATAGGCTGCTCGATAATGGGGGGCTTGAAAGCACGGTCCTGTTTTTTGGTCCGACTTTGGTCTCCTACTTGAACCTTGACCCGACGGACTAAACCATCATCCCCTTCAATAGTTTCAACTATACGTCCCAGTTGCCACTGACACCTTGGTAACATACCTTCTTTGATGATAACAATGTCATTCACTTTTAGATTGCGGAGGGTTTTGTGCCACTTCTGTCTTGTGGAGGCATTCATGAGGTATTCTCTTTTCTGCTCAGTTAAGTATTCTACTCTATGCCACCTCTTCACTGCATACATTTCAATTCAATTCAATTTTATTTATATAGCGCCAAATCACAACAAAAGTCGCCTCAAGGCGCTTCATAGATACAGAGAAAAACCCAACAATCATATGACCCCCTATGAGCAAGCACTTTGGCGACAGTGGGAAGGAAAAACTCCCTTTTAACAGGAAGAAACCTCCGGCAGAACCAGACTCAGGGAGGGGCGGGGCCATCTGCTGCGACCGGTTGGGGTGAGAGAAGGAAGACAGGATAAAAGACATGCTGTGGAAGAGAGACAGAGGTTAATAACAGATATGATTCAGTGCAGAGAGGTCTGTTAACACATAGTGAGTGAGAAAGGTGACTGGAAAGGAAAAACTCAATGCATCATGGGAATCCCCCGGCAGCCTACGTCTATTGCAGCATAACTAAGGGAGGATTCAGGGTCACCTGCTCCAGCCCTAACTATATGCTTTAGCAAAAAGGAAAGTTTTAAGCCTAATCTTGAAAGTAGAGATAGTGTCTGTCTCCCGAATCCAAACTGGAAGCTGGTTCCACAGAAGAGGGGCCTGAAAACTGAAGGCTCTCCCTCCTATTCTACTTTTAAATACTCTAGGAACAACAAGTAGGCCTGCAGAGTGAGAGCGAAGTGCTCTAATAGGGTGATATGGTACTACAAGGTCATTAAGATAAGATGGGGCCTGATTATTTAAGACCTTGTATGTGAGGAGCAGGATTTTGAATTCAATTCTGGATTTAACAGGAAGCCAATGAAGGGAAGCCAAAACAGGAGAAATATGCTCTCTCTTTCTAGTCCCTGTCAGTACTCTTGCTGCAGCATTTTGGATTAGCTGAAGGCTTTTCAGTGAGTTTTTTGGACATCCTGATAATAATGAATTACAGTAGTCCAGCCTGGAAGTAATAAATGCATGAACTAGTTTTTCAGCATCACTCTGAGACAGGATATTTCTAATTTTAGAGATGTTGCGCAAATGGAAGAACGCAGTCTTACATATTTGTTTAATATGTGCGTTGAAGGACATGTCCTGGCCAAAAATGACTCCAAGGTTCCTCACAGCGTTACTGGAGGCCAAGGTAATGCCATCCAGAGTAAGAATCTGGTTAGATACCATATTTCTAAGATTTTCAGGGCCGAGTACAATAACCTCAGTTTTATCTGAATTAAGAAGCATGTCTTCTTTCACAAATTTTCCAGGTGGTGGTAGGGCAACCTTGGACTTCATCAGTATAAGATGGTTTGGAGTAAGAGGTTCAGGTGCTTTTGGGTCGCTGATACTGTCCACAGTCAATGGGTGGCTATTTACAATAGCCATGGCTTCATAAAACAAAGTTCTAAGAGAGGCATCGTCTAGTCTTCCTGCACACTGAGCAGTAGTGGCATTTAGCACATTACGAATGCTCCTAATGGCCACCTGCATGACTTGCAGAAGGAGCACTGAAAACAAACTCACACTGTTTGTCTGCCAGGAAAGCTTCCAGTGCCTGCATGTCACACGCCTCTGCCTTTCTAAATGGAGGGACAGTAACTGCGTGTGTATATGTAAGCGTGTAAAACCTGAAGATAGTCAGATTAACAGTATTTTGTCTCTATCTGCCATTCTGCAATTCATCTCATGTAAAAAATAACATGCGCACAGCGTGACGTGAAAAAGGCACATACCTTTGACGTTGCGTGACGAACTCTGTATTCCTCGTCCACACGTAAACGCAAAAAAGGAGTTTTAAAAAATCTCAGTTTTCGGTGATTCGAAACACCGTTTATGTGTGGATGAAGCAGCTGTGTTTTCAAAAATACCCATTTAGGTGTGGACGTAGCGTAAAAGAGTTAGTAGTTTACTTTCTTACTACCTGTAATTTATTGCAGATTACTTGTATTTGCTTAATTGCTTACTAAATGTTTGAGGTGTGAAATGGATTGGAATGGATTGCATTTATATAGCGCTTTTCTAGGCACCCAAAGCGCTTTACAATTCCACTATTCATTCACTCTCACATTTACAATGTGAAATAAATCACAATGGAGCAAAATATGGGTGTGTGCCCCCCCCCCCACGAACATTTTTCTTGTAAAACAAAGGGGGGCCCAGCAAAAAAAGTTTGGGAACCACTCCTGGAGAGTGTTGTTACACTTGGTTGACTGTTGTGATGGGTTCTCTCTTCACCATTGAAATGATTCTGCAATCATCCACCACTGTTGTCTTCCTTGGACACCCAGGTCTTTCGGGGTTGCTGAGTTCACCTGTCCTTTTTTTCCTTTCTCAGGATTTACCAAACTGTAAATTTTGCCACTTCTAATATTGTAGCAATTTCTCGGATGGGTTTTTCTGTTCTCTTTGACCGCGTGGTGTCTGTTCATAATAAAATTTTCCAAATGCAAGCACAACACCTCAAATCCACCCTCTTTTTGAAGGGACCAAACGTAAATGGACAAGTGACTCAACAGCTATTCATAGGCAGGTATGGATAATTTCTTCGCCATGTCATTATCAACTAATTAATTGATAATGACATGGCGAAGAAATTATCCATACCTGCCTATGAATAGCTGTTGAGTCACTTGTCCATTAACGTTTGGTCCCTTCAAAAAGAGGGTGCCACATATTAAGAAGAAGAAACTCCTAAACACTTCATCCACATTGAATATGGATACCCTAAATTAAATGTCATTTCTATAATATGACTATAATTAGAATATATTTCAGTAAACAGGTAACAAAACAAAAGTTGTCAGTGTCCAAATAGATATGGACCTAACTGAAGGCTACTCTGAGTGCTCAAAGCACTTTATACAGCAGATCACATTAGGTCTGTTGCATTTTCTAAGTCTAGGATACCAAGCGATTCCACTTAATAAATAGATGCATAAATCCAGCTGCGGTTGTTGTTTAAGTCTCGGTTGAAAAGCTCAATCCTCTGGTTGTGCACAGAACTTCCCATTAAGCCAGAGCCTTCACCCCTGCTTGTTCTCATGTCCTCCCAAATGTGAGACTTCTCACGTAACCCCAGATATGCAGGGGTCTGCCAAATTGTCCAACAGCTGCAGTAAAGAGCGCTTTTACAGTCTCAGCTCTGATATCAAACATCAACACCCCGCTCCATGAAAAACAAACTTCCAACGAATCAGCTTGTGATTTGCATCTATATGTCATATGAAATTTGGATGAGGCACGGCATATACTCGCCAAGCAATTGCAGCTCTTCTGGATAGAACACCAGCCGAGTCCACTCCCCCTAGTGACTCTCTTAGACGCCATCTTTGAACCACTATATTTTTGGAATGCAGGTGTCCCATCAGCATCATTTCTCCAACAGTTGGATGTTCCGTTTTTATCTGAGAAACTATCTGATGATTTAAATATAATATTTAGATGTAAAATTTGTATTTTATATAGTATTTAGATTAAATATATTTTGAAATACAAAAAGTTTGAAATATAAAACGTTACAAATATTTTCGTAAATGTTGTAAAAAGTGACTCGAAAAATGTTTTCATAAGGTTTGGAGCTAAATGTGTAAAACTGTTGCCGCTAATTTCAGCATTTTCAGTTTACAAACGGCGCACCATAGGTAGGTAGGATGAGGGTAAGAAAAAGCTCTGAGACGCCCATGCTCCTGAGCATAAATTGTTTCTTTAAAAAAAGCAAAAAATGTCATTTTAGAAGTTCAGTCCAAAACTCTGAATTCTGATGGTGCTTATTGTAGAAGCTGCTCTATTTTTAGCGGAAATAGTTTTTAATACACGGAAATAATATGAAACTAAAGGCTGATTTTAGTCTCCATATGAAAGGGCGACCCTTTTGCCTCATTCAGTTTATTGGTGGATCTGCCTATCTGTCACGTAATGTTCTCTCTGATTAGTCGGACCCGGGCTGTTTGCCCGCCCCTGTAGGTGGAGCCTTCCTCTCTCCTCGTGCCACCCAGAAGCTTCCAGGCTGTTGTCCGGCACGCGCTGTGAAAATGATCGGCCAGCAGGTTTTAGTGCTCAGTGAGTATTCTTATTTTCCTCCAAAGCTTTTACAAAACCACCGACAACCGTACGCAGGCCGTTCGGAACTGCCTTCGATCCGCTAACAACCCAGAGACGCACAAAGCGGGGCGCGGCCGGCGTTAGCATGTTAGCCCGGTTAGCAGATGGATGATAGGCTAACTTAAGCTAACCCGTTACTCAGCATGAACACGGAGCTAGCAGGCTAACGGTTCCTTTGAGGCTAAAATCAGGCGTTCATGTGATGGAGTGAAGGTGGAATCCTCCATCTGTGTTAGTGTGAACTCACTTATTGATTATGTCATTAGGAACATGTCATTGTGTTTCTGATCATTGTGATTGATCCAGAGAGAAGAGTCATCATCAGTACTGATCGTTTTCTTTTTCAGGCGGAACCTCTGCCTATTGAAAACGGATCATCACTGTACGAATAAGAATAAAGAGTAACAGCACTGCGTGTATGCGGGCAGTAACTTCTGTGTGTGTTTGTGTCTCTGCAGACCAGAACGTGAAGAGGGAGTCTGGACGTAAAGTCCAGACCGGGAACATCAATGCAGCAAAGGTGCGTTTGTTCTACAAGGCTCTGCTCACTTCCTTCTGTGCCCTTTAGGTCACAAACTGAATAACCTGCTTTGTGATCCAGACGATGTGTTGGTGCTGTGCACAGCGGTCCCCGCACCACTGCTGACATATATCTTGCCTATCAAATTTGTTACCGTGGTAACTGACATGTCCAATCTGGCAGGTGCTCCAGCTGTTGGTTGTAGTCAGTCTTGGCCTGCTCCTCTTCTTGTAGGAGCTGGGCTGGGTAAAAAAAATAGAATCATGACCGGATTGGTCTCATAGCACAATGAGCTTCTTGATGAGCTTCACACTGTCCTTAAAGTTATTGGTTAGTTACTTAATAAGCAGCTGTGTCCAAGTGCACTCACAGAAGGCAAACAAACATTATGTTCTGTGTCTGAGCAAAAAACCTCAGGTCTGGCTAATTGAGGAAATCCACCAGTGACAGTAGCCTGGGTTAGCCAGGGCCTCCTCTGCTCCTCTACTCATGCTTTTAGCTTGGTTCTATGTAGAACCCATAGTACCTATGCAGTGTGTCCCCATCCTTTCACCCTGTCATAGCTTGGATAGAGTTTTTTGTTGTTTTTTTAACTAAAATAAAAGCATTGTGTTTGGACAGCTGTTTAAACTGATTGTATACATTTCTAAGATTTAATCTCCTGAATATTTAATATTAGTAATTAATAGGATGAACGTGTTTATTTGTCACTGAGCAATTAATAGAATACTCAGTTACTAAAATAATGAATAGCTTTATCCAAGTGTTTATGATTATTTAGTCATTGAATTTATACATATATTTGCTCATAAATGAAGAAGAGTAAAATTTGAAGAAGATAAAAAAGGTGTTTAAATTTGTGTGCTTTGTTAGCTTTCTGTTTAGAAGCTGCAGAAAACATCTGCCAAAGGATGTGTAGTGCATTCACATGCGGTATTAAATTGTTTTTATATAAAACATTGTCCTAAATGCAAAAACAAATTGGTTAAAAATGCACTTATCAGTAAGGTAAATGTTACTGTCTGATGGAGATTTCTGACAGTCCTACACTATATCGTGGGGCGATCGTGGCTCAAGAGTTGGGAGTTCGCCTTGTAATCGGAAGGTTGCCGGTTCGAGCCCCGGCTTGGACAGCCTTGGTTGTTGTGTCCTTGGGCAAGACACTTCACCCGTTGCCTACTGGTGGTGGTCAGAGGGCCCGGTGGCGCCAGTGTCCGGCAGCCTCGCCTCTGTCAGTGCGCCCCAGGGTGGCTGTGGCTACAATGTAGCTTGCCATCACCAGTGTGTGAATGTGTGTGTGAATGGGTGGATGACTGGATATGTAAAGCGCTTTGGGGTCCTTAGGGACTAGTAAAGCGCTATATAAATACAGGCCATTTACCATATATGAATGTGTTAGTTGTGTGCGTGTGTGCGTACATAACAACCCTACAGACCAGCAGATAGGGCTGCTCAATTAATCGAATTTTAATCACGATTACAGCTTTCAGCCATGCCAAGCTCCTTCTGAAATGACTTGGGCTGTTCCAGGACCAGACACCAGATGCAAAGTGAGAGAAGGGCATTAGAATAATAAAATATATCCCCGCCATGTCTGAAATATCTTTCAACGATCATTAAAAATGACTGAGCCGATTATTAGCCCCTCCCTCGTTTATCCGCGACACCTTAAAGGCCGGTCCGTGAAAATATTGTCGGGCATAAACCGTCCGTGGCGCAAAAAAGGTTGGAGACCGCTGATCGAAAGCTCGGAAAGCTAAGCAGAAGTTATTTGGAGAGGAGAGTGACTGCCGTTGGCTGAAAAGAGAGGTAAAAAAAACTTCAGTGGTGTTGCACACTATTTTATATTATTTTTTAAAGTCATTGGTAACCTTTTAAAGCCGGTCAGAGCAGCACGCTCCGTTTTGTGTAACTATTTTTAAATCCCTGTAGAACCGGAACTGTGTAAGCTAGCGCAATAAACCGGAGGAGCTGTACTTACATCTGATGCCATCAGCTTGTCCTCGGTCACGGTTTCCTTCCACATAAAGCTTTGCAAAAATTGCATAAAAAGCACTTGCAGCAACAAAAACATAATATTCCAGAAACACGCTTTGCCGATCCGATCAGCTGTTCGTAACACTTCCCACAGTGAAACAGATGTCAGCGGAACTGTCGCATGTCCGCTATTTCCTGCTCGAAACCGGAAGTGATGTCATTTTCGCGGAAATTGTAGTTTTTTACTTGTAGGCCTTAAAAGCCTATACTGGTCATGTTTGACTTTTCTGAATAGTTTCTGGGATGCTTAGAACTCGAATTGCAGTGCTGGAAATCGTTTATTTTGATGCACCTGCTGTTTTCTTTGCAAATTTGCATCATAGGATTGTTTTTTCGTTTTTCCTGCAGTATATAAAAATTGGTGTATCTCCAAAATAAAACTATGAAGACACTCAAAATAAATTTCCTGTTGTTGTAAACTATTTTTTGCAACTTTTTTGTATTTAAAGTTTTGAGGGATAAACCTCTTAAATTTCTCCAAGTAGAAATATATGTAAAAAAAACAAAAACGATTTTCAAATTTTTTTTGTAGTTTATTGCACTTTTTTGCAATTAATGTAGTTACTATGGACTTAATGCATACATATTATTAAAATATGGGCTATAACAGTTGCATAGCAAATTAAAATGCTCCCACAAATGGCACTACAACATGTAAAAAAATAATATGAGCTCTGGCGGATTTGGTTCTATAGTAGGTCTTAAAGGGTTAAATAAATATCGTCAAATAATCGAGATCTCAATTTCAGTGAAAATAATCGTGATTATCATTTTTGCCATAATCGAGCAGCCCTACCAGCAGAGAGTTTGTGCAGAACGGGTCAAACTCAGATTTAGATTTTAGTGTGTTACACACAGCCTGTGCACACTGATGGCTTACCTAAGAAACACCTGCAGAGAGCAGTTTACAGTGCTGACAGTGACATAATCATGTTCACTGATTGGCTGATAGTTCAGTCTGAAACAATGTGTACACGGGTTTCATTCTGCTAACAGCGTCAGACACTAACGGGGAGCTGTGTGTTTCCTCTGAATGCCGGACTGGCTGTGGCACAGAAAGCAAAAAGGTGATGCTCAGAGACTGAGTCGGCACATAACTAGACCGGTTCAGGCTGGTCCAGGTGCTGCTCAAGGACCAGGAGTACCATCACAAACATCTCAGCAAAGAGCCAGCTCCTGTGTGCTCCATTATTGACCATTGTCACACACACACAACCTGCTGAAGCTCCAGCTTTTATTGACTTTTAGTTATCCTGGCAGAATATTGGCATTCTGGTCTCTCAGTGCTCTACATAGATTCACTGCAGGAGGATAAATGAACTCAAATTGTGTGTGACAGATAAAATCTGATCATATTAACACAGACCAGTGTGATCAGCATGACTAAATAATAATCAATAAGCAGTTGTACACCTGGCTCTTTGAAACATGTTACAGATGACATGCTAACTCTGAGATCCCCAGTGGGTCGTGAGCACAGACTCACCATAACCTTACAGGTGATAGGAACTATTGATCTGACCCGCTGGGATTGATTGAGTGATCGATTGACCCCTTGATCTCTTTGTGCGTTTCAGACCATCGCTGATGTCATCAGGACCTGCCTTGGCCCAAGGGCCATGATGAAGGTCAGACCCTCTGCACATGCACAGCAAGAGAAGTGTTGTCGGCATGCTAATATGCTAACATGTGCCCCTGTGTGTGTTTGTGTATATGTAGATGCTGCTTGATCCCACTGGAGGAATCGTGATGACCAATGATGGAAATGCCATCCTCAGAGAGGTCAGTCACTCACACGCTCACACTCATTCAACATCTAATCAGGCGTGTGATTCCTCACCTGCTGCATTTCCTTGGCAACAGATCCAGGTACAGCACCCAGCAGCGAAGTCGATGATTGAAATCAGCCGTACACAGGATGAGGAGGTGGGAGATGGAACCACCTCGGTCATCATACTGGGTGAGGAAGAGGACGAGAAACGTGGCACACAATCACACGATCTCTCAGTTGATCTAAAACCTGTCTTTGTCTCTCTCTCCCCCCCTCTCTCACTCTCTCTCTCTCCCTGTCACCTGTGTGACCTTCAGCCGGTGAGATGCTGGCAGTGGCTGAGCAGTTTCTGGAGCAGCAGATGCATCCGACTGTGATCATCAGTGCTTACCGCCGGGCGCTGGAGGACATGTTGGACACCCTGAAGGAGATCAGGTAACAGCTGTTCCAGCTGCGATGAAGTTGCCATGTCCTATGCTATGTGTAACTTTGCCCCCTCCCCTCCTAGCACCCCTGTGGACACGTCAGACCGCTCCATGATGCTGAAGATTGTCCACTCAGCCATTAACACCAAAGCTCTGAGCCGCTGGTCTGAGCTGGCCTGTAACATTGCGCTGGACGCCGTGCGCACTGTGGAACTGGAGGAGAGCGGTCGCAAAGAGATTGACATCAAGAAGTACGCCAAGGTGGAGAAGGTACGAATCACTGTGGGCCAGTCGCTTTAAACTAGGGTTGGCTCGCCTGCCTTCAGGTTGTTTGTTAATAAAGTTTTATCTGTCCCGTTTCCAATGATGGTGTGCTGCATACAGGTTCCTGGTGGAATCATCGAGGACTCATGCGTGCTGAGAGGAGTCATGATCAACAAAGATGTGACGCACCCAAGGATGAAGAGGATGATCAAGAACCCACGAATTGTCTTGCTCGATTGCTCGCTTGAGTACAAGAAAGGAGAGAGTCAGGTGATACACACACACACACACACACACACACACACACACACACACACACACACACACACACACACACAGACAGAGGTAGTTACACTTGTTTGCGTGTGTGTGTTACTTGTGTTAATGTTTGTCTGTGGCTCCGCCCCCTGCAGACAGATATCGAGATCAGTAAGGAGGAAGACTTTGCCCGGATCCTGCAGATGGAGGAAGAGTACATCCAGCAAATCTGTGAGGACATCATCCGCCTCAAACCAGACTTGCTCTTCACCGAGAAGGGGATCTCAGGTACATGTCAGCTGCAGCTCAGCAGAGAGAGTGGAGCTGGTGCAGAGCACCAAGATGGTGAACAAACGTGAAGGGAAAGTCCTCTGAGGTCAATGCCTGAAACAAAATAACAGCGTAGCATTTACTTCCCGTTTCCTGTCAGATCTCGCTCAACATTACCTGGTGAAAGCTAACATCACCGCCATCCGTCGCGTCAGGAAGACTGACAATAACCGCATTGCGAGGTACGCAGCAGCCAATCAGCGTTCTGCTCCTCAGACAGGAAGTTTTAGCGAGCTGTAAATAACTGTTTCTCTCTCAGGGCGTGCGGCGCCCGGATTGTGAGTCGGACGGACGAGCTGCGTGAGGAGGACATGGGCGTTGGAGCTGGGCTGTTTGAGGTGAAGAAGATCGGAGATGAGTACTTTACCTTCATCACTGAGTGCAAAGACCCCAAAGCCTGCACCATCTTGCTGAGGGGGGCAAGCAAGGAGATCTTGGCGGTGAGCGGTGGTCGATCAATCAATCAGTCAGTGAGGTGATTGGTAAATCCAAGGATTGGTTAACACTGTCTCTGTCCACAGGAAGTGGAGAGGAACCTGCAGGACGCCATGCAGGTGTGCCGTAATGTGTTGCTCGACCCCTTCCTGTTGCCAGGCGGTGGCGCAGTGGAGATGGCGGTGTCGAAGCACCTGACGGAGCGTTCCCGTGCTCTCACCGGTGTCGAACAGTGGCCATACCGTGCTGTAGCTCAGGCGCTCGAGGTTATCCCCCGAACATTGATCCAGAACTGTGGTGCCTCCACCATCCGCGTTCTGACATCACTGAGGGTAAGCAAATGAGGTAACAGCAATAAAACTTTATTTAACGTGTGTGTTGTTGAGAAGTCAGTTGTTTGTATTTGTGTGTGTGTGTTCAGGCCAAACACACTCAGGATAACAGTGTGTGTTGGGGTGTGGACGGTGAGAGTGGCTGTCTGTCCGACATGTCAGCTCTTGGGATCTGGGAGCCATTCGCTGTCAAAGCTCAGACCTACAAGACCGCCGTCGAGGTCAGAACTTCCCACACAGCAGTACATCCTGATGTGTGATTGATATCAATGATTACTGATCAGTAGTGTGATTGATACTGATGATACTGCTGTGTTTGTAGACGGCCATCTTGTTGCTGCGTATTGATGACATCGTCTCTGGTCACAAGAAGAAGAACAAAGAGGAGCAGATGGGAGGACAGGGAGCTGAGTAGACCCACATCTGTCCGCATCACTCTAGATCCACGTCAGTCTCTCTTCCTCTGTGTGTGTGCGTGTGTGTGTTTGTGTGTATGGATGGGGACTAGTTGACTCAGTGAACTGTAACAACAGTTAATAAAGTTACCTTTGAAACCTGCGTGATGTACTTTTATGTTTTTTATGAGATTGTAAACCTGGTTTAGGTTTATTTTTCATTCTGCCAACAAAGAAGCTTACAATTATCTCTGTCTTTACATGCTTAGCTGTAAAAGAATTTTCCTCATACTCAGGGGCTTGGGTTTTCACACTTTAACACCATCCCCACCTGATGTTTCGATAAACAGTTGAACCTAGGTGCAACATCTTTAGCTTGCTACTGAAAAGCTGAAGGTAATGTTTTTATTTGAATCAGCTTTTTAAGAAGTGTCCATTTAAAAAAAAAAAAAAAAGATTGTGAGCTTTAAATTTTAATATTTAATAATTTCATTATCACTTGCCTGAGTTTATAAACTTTGTAACGTTTAAGTTTTTTATGCCATTTTGTTCCTACCTATTGTTTAGAGTGGGATTGTTTATGGTGTGTAACATGCTCTGTGCCATGTGTGTTGAGGAATCGAAAAAATGAAAAGTTGACTGCACACTGTCGAATCGGTATTTATTATACAAGAGAACTTTTAACATAAGCTAGCCTGCCATACATCCAGGGACTGAGAAACACAAAAAGGCACCGTGGCTGAGATTTGACGAGGCTAGGAAGGAAAGCTTAATTACATGGAAGGCAATAAGGAATAGGAATGAATAAAGTTAATTCAGATATGGGCTGATAGTTGAAGTTGAAACAAACACACAGAAGACTTCTGCATCAAACTTTTTTACTCCCATCTCCATTAACTTTTTCAAAGATGTTTTGTAATGCGTTCTGTCTTTCAGTTAAAAACTTATATTTCATTTATTTCTTTTAAAACAAGAGGACGTAAGGACTCCATTAAGTGGAAGGCTGTTTTTCTGTTTGTTAAGGACCAACAAAAAAAGCTTGTGTGTGACAAGGCAGATAAAGATGGACATTTGGTTCCCTGTGTTTTGAATATTTTTAACATCCATTCTAATTAACATTTATTTATGGGTACAACAATGAACAAAAACATATTTTTTTGCATCAGACATCAATTGTAATAAGGGAACTGTAGACAGAATTCACCACTGACTATGCGATGATACGAGGTGATTTTTAATTAGCTTGTGATGAGATTTTATTAACAACAAACAGATATCTAAAAGGTGCAGAATGGGGTTTAAATGGTTTGCCTGGCATAAATCTAAACCTAGTTGGATGAATCTACTCTCTGTGTTCTCAAATCTATAGTTCTTGGATAGGTGACTAAGGTGCTGCCACGTCCATTTCTAAATTGACTGAAGTTGTCGCCGCACTCTGAGTGAAATGCCTTCATCCAACATCAATCTCGTGGTCACATCAACTCCTTCAATGCATGGCATGCATTTCTCCAGCTGTGTTGTCTTTCAGAGCTGAAATCCAAGCTGAAGCTCCTCCTGTCAAAGGTGGGAGTTTGGCAATTAGTCCTTTCGTGTTGCAGTGGCTAAAAGGATTATACACAAGCTGGCCAGTGGGTGCAGTTCCCAATGGCATCTGTATTTTGGGAAGAAAGCTCCAAGCTTGTTGTTCAATCTGTGTCTGAGATCTTGTATAATATTTTCATGGTAAGGCAGCTCCCTCCTCTTCATCCTCTTCTGATGATAGAGATTCAGAATAACAGTACTCTCTTTCAGAGTCCTCTCTCAATCAGCAGTTTTGTCCTCGTTTAGAAGTTTTCCTTTCAAGGTTCCAGGAAATCTCCCTTTCACTTACATTCCCACAGACCTAAGGTGATTCTTCTTCTTGCTTCTTCTATCTTTTCTGGTTTGTTTTGAAATCTCATGTTGCTTTAGCCAGTTGTACATTTTTTTCTTTTTCTGGGATTCTTTGTTGCCTCAATGTAGTTGCTCAAAAGTTGTACCTTGATATGGTGGAGGTGAGTTTGCCGACAAAGATGGATATAAAAGTGGAGTCATAGGTGCAGCCTCTGCAGCTGCTGGTCTAGTCTCAGTTGCTTTGAGATTCTGGCTTTGTGTTGCAAAATTCTGCCTCTTCCCTTTAATGTTTCCATTGTCTGTACACAGTTTGATTCTTAAACAAAATAAAGAATAAAGAAAGCACTCTGCACCCAGATTGGACTTTCTTATGTATGATTGTGCTCTATGTTCAAATAAAGAAAGTTTGAAAAGAGGGGGGGGGTTAGCAAACATGTTCATTAAATTATGAAACAGCAAAATGGCGTAAGTTACAATGATCTGATGCAGAAGTATAATTCATATATAAAAAGTGAACCACGGTCGTAGTGCAGAAAACCCGGGGTTAACTCTGCAGTATAAGCCTTTGGTCAGTTTCACAGAGCTGAAACTCTGACTGAAACAAAAAAGCCGGAGTTTCGACTCAGGATCGACAAACTTAAAGCTGTGAGATAAACCTGCTGCCTGCGCAGTTCAGCCCATGACTGGGTTAGTCTGAGCTCAGCTCTGGTTGGCTGATCTCTTTCTGACACTACGAGCAGCCAGGTCAGCTGACTTCAGGGAACCAGCGGATCATGTGATCAAAGACCGAGCAGAGACGATGGCAGCGGGGAGCGCGTGGAGTGGCGGACTGTACGTGGTTCTCGTGCTGTGGATCGTCACTGTAACGTGCTCCGCGGAGCCCGGACGCAGACAGGTGAGTTCACAGGTGAAGCCGGAACCGGCTCCGAACCGGCTGAGAGCGTGAGGGCCAGAAGGGGAAGCCGGAAGTGACGGAGGCTTGTTTGGTAGCTGCTCAGCTCAGCTGAGGGCTATAGACCCGGGATTAAGGTTGTATCGTGTGATCGATTAGCTGTTTCCCGATTGTTTTGAATAGAGTCGTAAAGAGGCGCAGCGGGTAGAACCGCCTGTGGTCCTCCAATCAGAGAGCAGTTGGAATCCTTTCAGTAACTGAGACATCTATCAGTCTTGATGCATGCTCAATCATCAAGGTAAATAAATCTCAGAAAGTTTGATTTTGTTCATCTGGACGTTTTCAGTGGGAGAAACGTTTCGTCACTCATCCAAGTGACTTCTTCAGTCTCAGCTGTCTGCAGGTTTCCCCAACCTTAAACAGTACATTTGCATAATGACTGAAACTAGCACCAGTGGCAAGTCATGGGCTGTGAGGTCAGTTCCTTGGTTTTTAATCTCATGACCATTGATCAACAACAACTGCTCAAAGCCCACTGATCAAAAGCCATTGATAAATGGGATCAAGCTAGGAAGGCACCTAAAGAAAGCTCCAGCGGATCCAGTAGAGAAGGACAACCATTGCCTAAGTGAAATCCCATAGTGATCCTGTATGTGTCAGGAGTATTAAACAGTTGAGGCGCACTTGTTTCTTAAGGCTGTGTCTTTGTGTAGTTTATGTGAAAAGGGAAAGGCCATCTCTGAATCCAAGAGGGGGGCTAAGGGTACATCTTTTGCCATCTTACAATGCAGTGATTGCAGCCATTCCCCAACTCTTTGTGAGTGGTACTCATGGTCCCTTTGATAAGTGTCCACTGATCAGTGGTTGCTGATTAATGGTCATGAGAATTTACATATTAATGATCAGGGAACTGACCTCCCAGCCCATTGTTCTTTCAGTGGGCTAGTTTCAGTCATTATGCAAATGTACTGTTTGTAAGATTGGCGAAACCTGCAGACAGCTGAGACTGAAGAAGTCACTTGGATGAGTGACGAAACGTTTCTCCCACTGAAATGCCACGTCCAGATAAACAGAATCAACTTTTAGGGAGACACCTATCAGGTTTTTCTTTTCTTAATGAAACTTCCTTAACTGCTTGTCCTACAGTTAAAATAATTTTAAATGTACTCATAATCATCTCACGGACGTAACACGTACAGCTACTTTCACTGCCACTGATATTTATTCTTTTTTTTCCTTTTTCTGAGTTAACTTCAGTAATTACTTTTTCCAAACCACCAACATGTCTTTTAGACCCCATTCCTACATGATTGCTTCTATCATTAATTAATGTTTCAATTTTAAATATAATCAGCAAACCACAGGCCTTCAAGCTGGCAGTAGGTACACCATTACTTAAAAAGCCATCTTTCGACCCGCTGTGTTAGCTAATTACAGGCCATTTTCCAACCTTCCTTTTATCTCCAAAATGTTTTAAACAGTAGTTGTAGTTTCAGTCAGATTTCAGGGCTTATCACAGTAAAGAAGTGGCAAAGGTTACAATCTTTGTGTCTTATTGCCTCTGACAGTGGACTCATTCTGTGCCTTTCCTGCTAGGCCTCAGTCCTTTATTCAATATTGTTGACAATAATATTTTATTACAGTGATTAGCGCATGCTGTAGGTGTTAATATACATTTTTAACATTATGCAGATGACACCCAACTTTATCTATCCATGAAGGCAGATAACCAAATAATTATACTGCAGGAATATCTAAAAGACATAGAGACCTGGATGATCTCTAATTTACGTTACTGTACAGTAACGCCACTGTTTTGCACATGTCTCACTCTGTATAATTTATTTTATATATTTTATTTATTGTTTACTCTATTTAATTTGTAAAATATGTACACACACACACACGTAGAAAAATATTTAGTATACACATCCAGAAATGCATATACTATTATATATTGTACATATATTTATTAGTTTCAGATGTAGCCATTCTTGTATTTTGCTTGTTTACATTATTGTATTTTGCACAACTCTGTTGCTTGTGAAGCTCGCACACAAGAATTTCACTCACATGTGCTGTACCAATGTACCTGCACATGTGATGTGACAATAAAAGTGATTTGATTTGATTTGATTTTCTGCTTGTAAATTCAGATAAAACTGAGGTTATTGCACTTGGCCCTGAAAATCTGAAAACATGGTATCTAACCAGATGACTACTCTGGATGCCATTACCTTGGCCTCCAGTAACGCTGTGAGGAACCTTGGAGTCATTTTTGGCCAGGACATGTTCTTTAATGCACATATTAAACAAATATGTATAAATACTTTCTGATTTGTGCAATATCTCTAAAATCAGAAATACCATGTCTCAGAGATGCTGAAAAACTTGTTCATGCATTTATTACTTCTGGGCTAGACTACTGTAATTCGTTATTCTCAAGATGTCCTAAAAACTCCCAGAAAAACCTTCAGTTGATCCAAAATGCTGCAGTAAGAGTGCTGACCGAGACTAGAAAGAGAGCATATTTCTTCTATATTGGCTTCCCTTCACTGGCTCCCTGTTAAATCCAGAATTGAATTGAAAATCCTGCTCCTCACATGCTACACGGTCTTGAATAATAAGGACTCTTCTTAATGACCTTATAGTACCATGTCATCCTACAGACTGTGGCTTACTTGTGCTTCCTAGATTATTTACAAGTAGAATGGGAGGCGGAGCTTTCAGCCATTAATGCGTGGATCTACCTACTATTAACATTGAATATAAATTCTAAAACTGAATATATTGCATAGTGTAACCCCCCTCCACCATTAAAAAATGGTTCAGTCCATAGCGCGGACTGGCTTTATTTCTTGTTTTCAGTAGCAACCGATGGCCATAATTGTGCTAGATCACATTTTGAATCAACACCATGGGCATTTTTAGATTTTAACACAGGTGGTTTGACTGTTACACTCTGGAAATGGAACGAAGGTGAGTGGTATTAACCCTCTGGGGTCAACGGACATGCAAATCCAAATCACATGACCGATTTCAGATGACATGGCAGCAAAGAATGATGAGTATCCATTTCAACTTGTGTTGAAACTTCGGACTTCAAACTATATAGCAGTAATAAACCAGAGTTATGATAAAAGAATATATTCTGTGTATATATACACAATGCTCTTTACTGAATACTATCATCATGTTCAGTGTGCGAATAAAACGGTAAAAAATGTCTAAGCACAGTGCAAAAAAGAAAACCCTTTCCTATTGGTCGAAAAATGTACCACGTCGACCATAAAAAAAATTATATGGCACCACGTGGGGTTTAGTTGTTTAGGAAGAGGGGAGTGACGGAGGTGAGAGAGCGAGCGAAAGAGAAATAATAATAATAATAATAATAATAATGGATTGGATTGATATAGCGCTTTTCAAGGCACCCAAAGCGCGTTACAATTCCACTATTCATTCACTCTCACATTCACACACTGGTGGAGGCAGCTACCGTTGTAGCCACAGCTGCCCTGGGGCGGACTGACAGAAGCCAGGCTGCCATATCGCGCCATCGGATACTGAATTTGAGATGTGAGAGATTTCTAAGATGTGGCATATTTGGAGTGTGTAGTTAATGTGTTGTGTTGACTAGTGTAGTTGGTTGTTTTGTTTTGTGTGTTAAAACAATGAAGGCACTAACAAACAAGTTTTTGGAGCGGCACAAATAAAACAGTGATGCGGACGCTGAGGATCCTGCACAGTATCTTAGCTGTTCCTAGGACTGCGCTCTTCTGGACAGATATCTCGCATGTCGTTCCTGGGATCTGCTGGATCCCCTAGTCTAGCTTGGGAGTCAATGCACCTAGTTCTCCGATTACCACCGGGATGACTGTTAACTTCACCGTCCACATCTTCTCGAGCTCTTCTCTGAGCCCTTGGTACTCCTGCAGCTTCTCATGTTCCTTCTCCCTTATGTTGCTTTCATTCGGTATCGCTACATGTATCACTATGGCCGTTTTCTTCAGTTTGTCTACCACCACTATGTCTGGTTGGGGAGCCACCACCATTTTGTCTGTCTGTATCTGGAAGTGCCACAGGATCTTACCTCGGCCTTTCTCCAGCACCCCAGGGGGTGTCTCCCATTTTGAGCTCGGAACTTCCAGGCCATAATCGGCACAGATGTTTATCTCATCAAAATTACAATTTCTTTTTTACACTTAAATGAAATAATCAAAAACAAAATAAATTGGGCCTTCCATGGTTTTATCCCATAGTGATTTTTTTTATATCTTTTGCTGTTTGCATAATTTAATGAACATTTTTGCTAAAAAAAAATGCCCTTTTTTGTACTCAGTACTATTCAATAAAGGGAAAAAAATATTCAGCAAGATGAGACCAATGGCTGTAGAAAAGATGAAATGCTCTGAGTAGGTTTGCTTCTTGTGTCTTGCAGATTTCAATGCAGTTATACCCCAGCTCACATTCAACCCCTCAAGCTGGTGACCTGCTGCATGTGAGAGCCGTGGGAGACGATGACACGCTGCATTTCCTGTTCTGTAGCCAGGGGGCGCCAACGCTGCTGCTCATCCACACCAACTCAACTTCTTCTGAAGTGCAGGTATGGACAGGAAGTCGGTAAACTCAGTGTGATGTCATCGGACAGAGAAAAGTTTCAGAAAGGGCGTAAACAATCAAGTGAAACCGAGTGCGAACGGCCAGCTTTGTGAGAATAAAAAATATACTTCTGATAAAATGAAAAAATGGATGAAAAGCCTCAGCCTACTGAGAGGGTGATTTTTATTTATTTATTTTATTTATTTGTTTTAATCTTAAGAGCTGCATTGATTTTAATAAATCTGTCCCTGACAAACACTGTTCACTTAATAATAATGATTAAAAGATGATGGAAGATCTGCTCTACCTCCTGAGCTAGAGGATCTACTGATTGGAAGGTTGGTTGTTCGATCCCTGGCTGCTCCAGTCTAATTGCTAAATATCCTTGGGAAAGACCCCAAGTTGGTTCTGATGTGTTTATTGGAGTGTGAATAATAGATAGAAAGCACTTACGCATGTATGAATAGGTATTTACCAAATAATAATTAGGCCCAAATTCCAAATTATAGACGAACTGAGATCCACATCGTGGGTGGGGCTCATAGTCAGAGCATACAAACTGTACAGGTAATCAGTTCTGAACCTGGGAACATGAGCCTGTCCTGCATTATCCAGTGTGCTTCAGACTCAGTGTCCTTTTTGGTCCTGCTGCCCACACACTGAGCCACAGTTAACAAGCCGATAACATCAGTGTGCCTTTTATTCCTCTCACTTATCAGGCATTTGTACGTTTCATTAGCAGACCCTAGGATTTCCTTTTTACTGAGACTTTTTACTTTTTAATGTGAAAGTATATCAGGAGAACTCAGCTGAGAGGGCACAGAGACTTCTTGGGAACCCCAGGGTCTGTCCATAAGCCTGTCATTGGCGGGGCTGTGGGGCTATGGGCTCACAGCTGGAGGATAAATGTTGCCGAAAGAAGGGGCTAAACACTTGAGCCCAACCTTTTAAAATAAAATAAAAGTAATTAAATTAAAAATTAAAATAAATAAATAGTTTAAGTAATTTCTGTTGTTTGTAACATTCTTGACACCCTAATGTTGATATATGTGTGACAGTCACATGACTGTTCATAATATTCTGACCTTGGGTGTGCTTTGTGTCCCAGGTGAACTGGCCTGAGTTTGTGGCTCGCAACACCAGCGGCAGCCTGAAAGTGGAGCCAGAGAGCAGCTTGATGTACAGCAGTGCTGTCGTCTTCAGCCGGGTCAGAACAAGCTCAGTCCACCTTAAATCTTTAGGGTATGTCTGGATACATCTAACCTTAAACTTTTTTTTTCTCTCAGCTGTTGGAGTATGACGATGTGAACGACACGGCTGAGCCGACCTCTGACCTCTTCCCTCCATACGACCTGCAGAACTTCACCTGGAACCCCATCAACCTGTCCGAACCCATGGCGCTTCTCTGTGGCACCGATGCCTCCTTCACCAATGGCTCGCTCTGCCTTCAGGTCTGTTGCCGAGCACAGTGAAATCAGTATTCAAAAATGATCGATACGCTGACAGTCATTATTTTTATTTCAGCTGTCGGTTTTTGACTCTGAGGGGCGGGGAGAGGCATGGCCGCACCTCCTGCACTCTGTTAACTCTTCCCAGTTGGAGGTGTGGTTGGATGGCATACCGGCCCGAGCCACTCAGTCCAGGTTCCTGTTGGAGATGCATGCAGTAGGGGAAGCTTATCCTTTAAGCACAGTCGACGTTTACCAATCAATCGACGATGAGTATACGCCATCGATATTCAAGGTAGCTTTGTGCTGTGCGTTATGTTCTTCTTCTTGTTCTGACATCATTTTATTTTCTTCTTGGAGGAAATCATCCTCATCAAAAGACTTATCCCTAAACCAATGAATGATAAGGACCCTTTAAATATCATGTTAAATTCAATAAATGTACCACCCAAAATGAGAAATCTGGCCCATCATTAACTACATTTATTTTTTATTATGAATTAATGTGGTCTGAATTGAGTATGGTGTGCTGTTTGACGACAGACCCAGTCAGTGATTAGACATAAACTCAGCGGGACATCCAGTGTGACGACCTACTCGACCAATAACCTGCCACAACCCTGGATGTGTGCACACAACCCTGCGCACACATCCAGGGTTGTGTGCGCAGATGGACTCCTTTAGTCTCGGGGGCTGGTTTGGAGGTTTGCTCCACCTTGTTTTAAGCTTCCCTGCAGAAGAAAAGAGTGCTCTATCCTGCTGAAATGCTGCTGAAAATGGGTTTTCTCTTGTTGGCCAAACACAGATTGGATCTTTGAATATTTTCTCACATCAAATGAGGTTTTGATGTTGAGTCACAGAAATATATTTCGATAGATTTTTTTTTTACTGTAGACAGTGGCCCTGTTGGTGTGGGCGGGAGTATGACTTTGATTTTTCTTCCATATGTTTCTGGTCCTGCTCATTCTGTCTACAATGTAGTTTGAGTAAAGTTTGACTGAATGTCCTGTATTGACCTCTGACCCCTCAGGTTTCTCAATGGGTGTCATCAGTGAATGGCAGTTCTGATGTTCTGGGTTATGCACTGTGGAAGCCAGTGGCGTACCGTCAGGCACGGCCGGCTATGGAAGATGCCACGCCATGCCGTCACTCGGTGCCGCGGGCTCAGAGTGGGTCGATGGTGACGGCTTCGTCCGGTCTGATCCGAGGCTTCTTCTCAGATCCAAAGAGCATGGCACTGAATGTGAGCTTTGGCCTGGCGGGGGAACCATTCTACAACGTCACACGCTTCCTCAGCTGGTAGGCTTGTTGTTATTTCTTTGTTGTTTTATCTCTTACTCTCAGCCGATCAGCTCTCATCTCCTCCTTACTCCTCCAGGACACTGCTGGTGGGTGTTGGGTCACCGCCTGTTGACTCCTTCTCTCCTCTGGTTGTTGCCATCATGGCAGTTGGTCTGGGAATTCCCATGATCATCCTGCTGGTTGGTGGAATCTGGCTCTGCATCCGTAAAAGCAAGGGAGCATCCTCAGCCTCCTACGAGCCAATCAACTAATCATTTCACTGCGTTGCCAGAGACCGTTTTAATGTTTTAGAAACAGATGACGTCACAGTGACATTCCAGCCAGTCAGCACACAGCAGAATCCGTGTACCCATTTGTGTTTTTAAAGACAGTCAATGTGTTTGATTGGTGATTGGATAAGATCTTACTCTGTCCTCATCGATTTCTTCCTGAATCAAACCTCCAGACTCACCACTTGGCAGCCATCTTGAAAAACCTGTGGGCTCTTATGCTCATGGTTATTCTGAAGCTTTCTTTTACTTTTTCAGTAGGTCATATAAAATACAATGTTTATAAATAAAATATATCCTTTTTCTGAACCCTCAGTCATTGTTACTGAACCCTGACAGGTTCGTGTCCCTTTCTGATGATGTCATATTCTTACTCTAAAGGGTTCATTTAAAGCAGCTGCTCACAGATGAAGAGTCTGCCACCTTGGGGCCAGTCTTTGACTTTCAGATTAAAAGATGTACGATTAAAATTTTTACTTTGAAACTAAGAAGCAAAGTTAAGTTGATTGTTAATAAAATATATCAGAATTGCCTGATTCAGTTTCTTTCTTCATCAGATGTCAGCTGACATGTCACTGGTGTTTTTTAATAATAAAAAAAAAAAAGCTTTCATATTACAGGATGTCTCACCTGGATTTGTTTGACACCTAGTTGTAATAAGAAGTAAGTTTTTTTTCAGATGGTTTCTCTAATCTAACATCATCAGTCAGGACAGGAGGTCACATGAAATTGGTTATCAGTTTAATAAATCAACCCAGGATTTATTAGTCTGGCTACAGCACATTCATATGAATGGGCTGGTGTTGGCAGCACGTTGTAGAGACATGCACAGGTGTGCTGAGAACAGAGCAGCTGATTTTACTCAGAAACATAATTATAACAGTCCCCTCAAGGTGCTTCATATTGTAAGGTAAAGACCCTTTGATAAAATAGAGAAAACCTAAACAATCAGATGATCCTTGAGCAAGCACTTGGTGTGGCGGTGGAAAGGAAAAACTCTTTTAACAGGAAGAAATTTTCAGCAGAAACCGGCTCAGGGAGGAGCGGCCATCTGCTGGATTCTTCCACAGAAGAAGCTGAACTATGGACACGCACACACATACACTTACACTGATAAGCACTCACTCATCCCCCCTCCCTTTCCAACGCCTTCGATGCTTGTTGCCCCCTGGGAACACGAGGCGGGTCTGGGCCCGCGCTGGAAACGGCGCCGTTGCAGGATGGCTGCTGTGTTGCCTGGGGTTACTCCTCATCTCCTACCCATCCCTGTGGCTTGTCATGTCTTCCACAATGTTGTGCTGTGGACATTCATGTGCTTTTTTGTGCAGAGGAGGGGGGGGGGTTCCCATTTCACTGCAGGGCAACCTGCTTGTGACAAATAAAGCTTTCATTCATTCATTCATTCATTCAAAGCTTTGTTTCCCATTCTACTTTTTAAATGTCCATTTGCGGTGGCTGTAGCTCAGGTGGTGGAAGGTTGGTGGTTTGGTTACAATCTGCATGCCAAATATCTTCAAATTCAAATTTTATTTGTCACACACACACAACCATACACAGTAAGACATGAGGTGAAATGCTTGTAGCTGTGCAATGCAATGCCCGACCATTAAATGACAGTGGTTTTACAGTATTTACAATACACAGGTTATACAAAATTTACAGATTTAACTTAGAAATTTACAGTAAAAAAATGTGCAAATAGCAGAAAGAGATTATAAATTATAGGAAGTGTGCATGAAGAAAAACCAGAGTGCGTGTGGTGATGTGTGTGAGAGTCCAGTCTTATAGTGATGTAATGTGTGTGGGGAGAGTCCAGTCCTACACCTGGTTCAGGGCCCGAATCGAATAGCCTGGGGGAAGAAGCTCCTCCTCATTCTCTCTGTTTTGGCCTTAAAGGAGCGGAAACGCTTCCCAGACCTCAACAGTGAGAAGAGTCCATTGTTGGGATGGGAGATCTTGATGAGAGGATCTTGTTGCTCCCTGAAGCATCCATCTGAGGATGAATGAGTGAACATTTGAAAGCACTTAAAAACAGCATTAAAAAGTGCTTGGGTGAATGAGGCAAGTTGGGTAAAGCACTTGGTGTGCTCAGGTACAGTAGACAAGTCCCATATAAGACCCTGTACATTAACCATTATGATAAGGTGGAGCCTGATTATTTTAGACCTTTGTATGTAAGGAACAATTTTAAATTTGATTCTGGATTTAACATGGAGCCAACGAAGAGAAGCTGGTATGGGAGACATATGGCTCTCTTTCTCAGTGCAAATATTTTTTATTTAATGTGCACACTGAAGGACATAGCCTGGTCAAAAACAACTCCAAAATTCCTCACAGTGTTACTGGAGGCCAATTTAATGCCATCCAGTGTAGAACAAATGGTCAAATAATGCTTATGGAACAATAAAAATGGTTTACAGTGCAAAGAAACACAGAGCTGTGTCTATGTGTCGTCAAATCAACACAAAGACTTCAGATGGTTTGGAAAAATTTCAGACTTTCCTACAGCTCACAAATAGCCTGGATCTTCCTGGAATGGATGTCGTTTTTAGGAGCAGTGATTTGAACACTATCAGGGCTGCATCATCTTGATGCATACTCAATCATCCAGGTAAGTAAATCTCTCAAATTGATTCAGTTCATCTGGACGTAGCGTTTTGTGGGAGAAACGTTTCGTCAATCATCCAAGTGACTTCTTCAGCCTCAGCTGACTGCAGGTTTCCCCAATCCTATAAACATAAGTGCCAGGATTTATACATCGGGGAAACCAAACAACCTCTGGCAAAGCGGATGGCACAACACAGAAGAGCTACCTCGTCAGGCCAGGACTCTGCAGTCTATTTACACCTACAGGCCAGTGGACACTCTTTCAAGGATGAGGATGTACACATCCTGGACAGGGAGGAACGCTGGTTTGAGCGCAGAGTAAAGGAGGCCATTTACGTGAAAAGGGAAAGACCATCTCTGAATTGAGGAGGGGGTCTAAGGGTACATCTTTCGCCATCTTACAATGCTGTGATTGCAGCCATTCCCCAACTCTCTGTGAATGGTACTCGTGGCCGTTGATCAGTCGTCTTTGATCAGTGGTTGTTGATCAATGGTCATGAGAATTTGCATAATTATGATGAAGGTGACCTCCCAGCCCATTGTTCCTTCAGTGGGCTGGTTTCAGTCATTATGCAAATGTACTGTTTATAAGATTGGGGAAACCTGCAGTCAGCTGAGACTGAAGAAGTCACTTGGATGAGTGACGAAACGTTTCTCCCATAAAACGCTACGTCCAGATGAACAGAATCAACTTTTGGAGATATCAGGGCTGCAGCTTAAAGAGTAAAGCGTGTCACAAACTATATACATTTTTTTCTTATTAATTTAATGGAGCTTAACTACAGTCAGAGACTTCCGTGTCCAAATGATGGTGGCTTAACAGATGACTGGGTAAGTACAGATAAAGTGCTGGGGGAAACTGCTATGAAGGTGTTTGTAGTATCCTTTGGACAGAAGAAAGAGGGCAAGGAGAACTGGTGGAGGAATAAGGAAGTACAGGGAACTATTCAAAGGAAAAAAGTGGCATCATTAGGGAGATGAAAAAAGGAAATGGCAATGGCCTGTATTTGTATAGCGCTTTACTAGTCCTTAAGGACCCCAAAGTGCTTTACACATCCAGTCATCCATCCATTCACACACAGGTGATGGCAAGCTACATTGTAGCCACAGCCACCCTGGAGCGCACTGACAGAGGCGAGGCTGCCGGACACTGACGCCACCGGGCGGCAAATTGCTGAACATTTTCTTTGATTTTGAAAAAAACTTTCTGTTTGGCTTTACAGAAAACTGTACAGATCTACAAAAGTAGCCTGATAAGGCCTATATAATTGACCTGATTATTATTATGGCTAAGTTCTATATACATAAGTGTAGTGTGTGTGGCGCTTAAACAATCCAGCCCTTTAAACTGCTCTTTGCATAGATTTTAAGAAGTTACAAATTTTATTCATTTTTGTTTGACTTGTTTTTACTAAGCAGATTGCAACATTCTTGAGTATTACCAAAAATTGCAATTTACAAGAGTGTTGTACCAGCACATGCAAAGCAGACACTTTCCATGCGCGATGGTTTCTTTGTGCGCTCGTTGGATTTAAGTGAGAGGAAATTAATCGCACCGCGAAATGAAATTATTTTCGGATAAAAAATTTTTGCGCATTTATTAAGGCATAACTATAACTCCATACATTTTGTAGAGGTCATAGGAGAAGCTGTGACAGTTTGTCCTGAAACAACAACAGCGATCTCCACGCTTTGAGTTTAATCTCGAAATTTCGACTTTATTCTCAAAATGATCAATAATATTTTTGTCTTAATGTGACCCAAATACTCATTCACACATCAGGTATATGCATTCATGTAATGTTTAACAAACACTTTCAATTTAAAAAAAACAAAACAAAAAACAAAACCCACCGACTCTCTGGTGTGACGCAAATATGACGTGCACAAACCCGGAAGCGGCTGAAAGCGCACGCGTCTTTCTCGCGGAGCACAGTGAGTTATTTTTCTCTAAAACTTTGGTCGTTAATTCAAGTTAGTCTCGGTGTTATCCATTAGATTAGTATCGACTGGAATATCACATTCAGCCACTGTGCTAGCTGTTTCCGGTTCATCTCTGAACACACACCGACATCTGTTAGCTCTTAGCAGCCGCGGCTAACGGTCAGTTTACAGTCAGTAGCAGCTTCCGGTCACTGATGGAAGGTGAGAGTGAGCAGCTTTGGGTCGTATCCGATTTTAACCTGGTCACATCCAGATTTAACCCGTTTTATCCACGGAGTAAAAAGAGTCAAATAGCGCCTTAAAGTTTCAGAAGGAAACGCATCCTCGACCCCTTTAGTCTCATTGCTTCAGTAAACACTCGAGTCCTGTTTGTGACTCTGCAATATTAAATCCTGTGACGGCACACTGCACAAATACTCGTCTTTTTTTGCACAGAGGCCGGGGGGTGGAAGGAAGGAAAACCGCAAAGGAGGTTCATAGATGTAGTGAAGGAGGACATGCAGAGGGAGATTAAGGCAGATGAGCCGCTGTAGAGTCCCCTGGGGAGCAGCGAAAACAAGAAGGCGGCAGGCTTACTGCATCCTACAGTTTTCCAAACCAAATTAGTACAAAGGTGGAAGTAAGCACACACCACCAAAGAACATCACCCATCAGTTTAACTTAGGCCCAGGGTAGCATCAATATGTGACCCAGTGGCCATACAACAGTCTGCCCTGAAACAGTCCTGCATCCATCACTGTAAACTGCATTACAACATGGTGACAACCCAGTTTAACCTGCACTTACAGTTCTATGTAACCTTTGAAATTCCATCCATCCATCCATTCGCTTCCGCTTATCCTTTTCAGGGTCGCGGGGGGTGCTGGAGCCTATCCCAGCTGTCATAGGGCGAGAGGCGGGGTACACCCTGGACAGGTCGCCAGTCTGTCGCAGGGCCAACACACAGGGACAGACAACCATTCGCACTCACATTCATTCGCACATTCACACCTAGTGACAATTTGGATTTTCCAATTAACCTATCCCCACAAGCTGCATGTCTTTGGACGGTGGGAGGAAGCCGGAGTACCCGGAGGGAACCCACGCAAACACGGGGAGAACATGCAAACTCCACACAGAAAGACCCCGGCCTGGTGTTGGAATTGAACTCAGGACCTTCTTGCTGTGCGGCAACAGTGCTAACCACCGTGCCACCTTTGAAATTTTTGTTTTTAATTAGTTTGATTGACCCAACATGTAGGCTTTAAATTTCCAACTTCTGAAAGGTCACTGAGCAGTTTTATCATTAAAAAGGTTAAATCAAGTTCCAAATGATATCAGATTGTTAAGACAGATACCTCTATTTGGTGATCTGAAAATGCAATATTTTAGTCAATTGATGTTTTTTTTTTAAACAAAACTTAAAACTTTCTTTAACATATCTCTAATATTTATTATGTGTAGTTATTTATGAGAAATTTCATTATAGAAAACTCCGATACCAATCAGGACCATCAGACTGTAGCGCATAAGCAGTGATTAATACATTGTAGTTTTTGACATCATAATGTATTACTCTCCCTTTCGGATATAACGGGTTATTAAAAAAGGTAAATGGATCACGTTCGGCATTGTTCAGTCAAGCTGACATCACTAATTCTCAATAAACTCAACATAAAGCTTCATCAGCTCAAACTGATATTGTTTTTCTCTCTCCTCCTCTTCCTCCTCTTTTTTTTCTTAGATGGAGCTTCAGTCTCGTCAGACAGAAACGATGGAGGAGGCAACACAGACCAGAGGAGCTCAGCAAGAAGAGAACTCGGGGATGAAGAGGAAGCATGTTGAAGATGAAGAAGAGAAGATGTCACCTAGCAAGAAGCAGGTTGTCAAGTTCATTTTTTTTTATATTTCTTTAAAGCAGTTGTCTGAAGGCTCTTCATGTTGTGAGATGAAGTCTCGGTTTGATGTGAGAGGATCAGACAGCACTTTTAAAACTATTTGCTAAAAATATATATAGTTTAGAAGTTTAGGATAATTTGGAAAACATTTGTAAACTCAGCGAACAACCTAACATATTTAAAAACTCAAATGTCTTCAGTGTTTTACGGTCTGTACTTTACAATATAAAGCACCTTGAAGCAACTTTTGCTCTGATTTGGCGCATGAAAATAAAATTGGACTGAACTTGCTATGCTATTCTGTGAGACTGCCTGAGGGAAAACATGCATAATGTTAAGAGTATCAGTTAACCTTAGTGTGTGAAGAGGACTCTGTTAGATTGAATTGATTCAAACCACTACAGCGCAGTACCTTTAACACCTACAGCATGCTCTAATCGCTGTAATAAAATATTATTGTTAACAATATTCAGTGTTGGGGAGTAACGGAATACATGTACCGCCGTTACGTATTTAAAATACAAAATATGAGTAACTGTATTCCGTTACAGTTACCGTTTAAAAGGGTGGTATTCAGAATACAGTTACTTTGTTGAAATAAATGGATTACACTGCGGTACTTTCCTGTTTCATATTGTGGCGGGTCAGGACTGTTTGGGTTTTGTTTGACAGCTACGTTCTGTTGTTCCAGGCGGCAGCGTTACGGTTGCCATGGTTACAGGGCGACGCTCTCTCTCTCTCTGCGACTGTGTGTTTCCTGGGTGAGAGAGCGCCTTTTCGTTGTTGTGCTAAGCTAACAGGCAGAATGCTACAAGCATAGCTCTAAAGAATGTAGCATCATGGGCAGTGTAGTCCGTGTTGCAGAGAGAATGGACTGCCATACACATTATGGGTCTGTGAGCGCGAGGAGGGAGAAAAAGGCGAGTGGAAAGGTACGAGTTGTCATCGAGGAAAAACGGGAGCTGGAAGCATGTAAATATAATAATAACCACTGCAGCCAAGAAGAGTGCCTGACGAGCCCAGTTGTAAGTAAGCTATTAAGACTCGACTGTACACCGTGTTCGTGTTTTCCTCCGAAAACAATAAGTTCCGTTGGAGCAGTCTTTCAACGCCTCTCTCTGTCTCTCGCAAGAAAAGTTGACCCACACAACAAAGTAAAGCTAGTTTTCGGCTACGAGCCGACAGGGACCCCGCCGTATTAGTCAGAGGTCCCTTTACTACAGTTCGGAATCGCGGACCTTCAGTAATAGTAATAAATCACACAGCAATAGTACATTCATGTTGTTGTAAAAAGCACGATAATATATTAAGTAATCCAAAGTATTCAGAATACGTTACTGTCATTGAGTAACGTAACGGAATACGTTACAGAATACATTTTGGGGCATGTATTCTGTATTCTGTAACGGAATACATTTTAAAAGTAACCTTCCCAACACTGACAATATTGAATAAAGGACTGAGGCCTAGCAGGAAAGGCACAGAATGAGTCCACCCTCAGAGGCCATAAGACACAAAGTTTGTAACTTTCACTAAAGCTGTTTCTGTACTGTGATGATCTCTGAAACCTGACTGAAACTTTTAGTTAAACCATCCCTCTGCAGATGATCAGTTAGCTGTTTTACATCTACTCTTTCAAGAATGTTTGAGATAAAAGGTCAAGTGGCGGCTTTAAGTAACAGTTTAACTACTGCCAGCTTGAAGAGATGGGTTGATCATATTTAAGATTTATAATTTTTGGACTTCTTTGAGCAGTCTTGTAGGAACGAGGTTTGATTGACACGTTGTTGATTTGGAGGAAGTTATTATTCAGGTTAATTCGGAAAGATCAGGCAGACAAAAACAATCTAAATATTTATCAGCAGGTATTAAAGCTGCTGTGAGGCTGTCTTCCTTATTAGTGATCCCTATAATTGATCTCTCAGGTGCTTGATCACGGTGTGAAGGTGGCAAGTCACTACAACCAGCTGCAGGAAGTTGGCCGGGCAGCTCGTAGCAGAAGCCGAATCTTCTTCATGAGGAACTTCAACAACTGGCTGAAGAGTGTTCTAATTGGTAACTGGCTTCTGATCAACACACCACACTTCCTCAGTTTTAACATATCCATAGTGATCTGTAAGCAATTAACACCCATCCGGCAATCGCATGCATAATAACATGAGAGCGTAGTTTTGTTTTTGTTTATTTTTTGCTATAAGTTGTCTCTAGGGCCAAACATCAGATCCAACATTTAGAAAGCTGATTATCAGAACAAAATGACAATGCAGTGATATTTATCCAGCGAGTATAATACCAGTCACTAATACAGATTATTGGCCTTTTATGTTTCATTTGGCAGCCTGTTGTCGTCATGCTGATTAATGACCTTCATCCTTTAAAAAAAGTGTTTTATAAATGATCAGAAACTTTTAAAAAACAGATTTAATAGATTTAACTAAAATAAATGGTTAAACCTTGCAAAGGGGCTGGTGTAAACTTTTTACAGGAAGCCAGTTTATTGTTTTTATTTTCACATGGACCAGAGAACTCGTCCATTTTCTACAGTTTTATCGAACAGAGAAAGGGACTGATTATTTTATTTAAAAAGGTTTGCCTTTATGTTTCACCTGTGCCTTGTATGAACATAGAGGTGACTGTAGTTTAGGAGGTCATCTACTAATCATAAGGCTGTTGATTCCAAAACTGGCTGCTCCAGTTTGTGTGCCAAGATGTCCTTGGGCAAGATGCTGAACCATGACTTTCATGGGAGTGTGACGCTGTGTATGAATGTTAGATTAAATGCACTTACAAGCACTTTTTTCTATGTCTATGATTGGTGTGAATGGATGAGACATGTTATATGAAACACTTTGAGTGCTCGAGTAGAAAAAGACTATAAAAGGACGCTTTTCTATTTGCCATCCTGTAACACAAAGGACCGACGCAGACAGCATTGTAAGTTGAGTGATTGTTGTATCTTTAGTAGTCTTTTTTTGCTTTTGGTATGACTCTTCTATTACTCCCATTTTCAGTATTTCAGCCAATTCCTTCTGAGCAATTTGTCTTGTGTGTTCAAGTATCTGGTAGTGAATGCACCATCACACTAGAGTGTGCTACAAAACGGTGCTCTGTGAGACTGGTACAACCAGACAAAACGATGTTGCACTGCAGCACCATCCACTCTCCGGGCCTGTGCAAGATGGTCATCACAACGGAAGGAGGTGGAAATGATAGAATTTGATACCGCTGGTCCCAACTCATCTCTTTCCTTCACCAGGCTCACCAGAGAAGCAATTTCAGCCTATCTTTGAGCAGGTTGAGGTGATAAATCTTAGATTTAGGCACTGCTGACGTGCCTGGAGCAAATTCTCATGATAACCTTCTCCTTATCCTCGTGAATTAACTTACGAATCATGGATTCTGTCTTACTTAGCAGTTCCACCAGCCTGTCAGTCTGAAGGTCATAGATGCTGGCCAAACAAAACTTAATACCCAGTAATTAGTACAGTTCTTTTAGTGTGTGAGTCATGAACAAGGTGGTTAGTCAGGAAATTGCATTGTATAATCCTCCAGAATAATACAAAGGTTGACACTCAGAGCAGGGCATGCACTATTTGGACACCCCCCACCCCCCCCACACACTATTTGAACCTGCTGCTCCACCCCTCCATTGCAGCTGAGCCACAAACCACCCTCTCAGTAAAGGTGTAGCCTAGTTGTTGTTTTTTTTAAGGTAAATAATAAAAGTCATCCTTTGTGATGATAATAAATAATTATTACCTTCACCTCCTCTGAGTCTCTCCTCCATGGTGTGCTGGAGCTGGTCATTCTGGTTCTGCTCATGAACCAGATCTCTGAGTGATCCTCTTGAACTGAACTAGGACTACCATCACCAGCTACAGTCCAACACTGGGGGAAGAATAATTTTTATTCCGAGTCTACTGGACTGTATTTTAACCATTTTTATAAACTTTTTACTTTTTATTCTTTCACCATTTAATAATTATTTATATTTTTTTCTGATTTTACCTATTTTCTTTCTGCAGCACCTTGTGTGGAAGCAACTTTAAAAATAAAATATTTACATCCTCTTACAGTTTAGTGTCTTTTTCTATTGACAGGTGAGATCTTGGAGCAGGTAAGAGGGGCGGGATCTCAGCAGGTGTCTGTGTTGGACCTTGGTTGTGGAAAAGGAGGAGACCTACTGAAGTGGAGAAGAGGAGGAATCGATCACCTGGTCTGTGCAGGTATTGATTCATTGATTTTTATGGTTTATGAAACTTGACATCACATTTCTACAGACTCTTTTCATGCCTATACAGCTTTAAGGACTGTAAAGGACCAGCAGTGAAATCTTCCTCTACAGACGCACCTCATCCTGCTGTTTAACCTGAAACAGTCAATGTTAACTTTGTGTAAAATCAAACCTGCCTGCCAACCATCCATCCATCCATCCATCCATCTGTCCATCCATCCATCCATCCTCCCTCTTCTGTTTGACTGGGTCGTTCTTCACATGAGCACAGACGACAGTCAGGACCCTTTCCCCAATCTGAAGGCGTAGGGAAACAACACTCTCGCTCACAAAAACCCCCGGGGGACAGGAGCAAACTGAGGGCATACAAAAATACCCACCGCCTGCCTGCCTCTTTCTCTTACTGAGAAAGAGGCAGGTGCCGTCCCTCACTGACTGGGACAGAGTCCAGATTCTCTCCAGGACACTGGTTCCAGTTCCCAAACTGTGCAATGACGTGACCCCAACTATATCTAGTCAGTGTCCCTAAACCTCACACTCTAGCTCAGGCTCCTTCCAAACCAGAGAGGACAGGTTCCACATCTCTGTAGCCAGCTTTGATAGCTGGGTATCGGGCTATCAGGGCCCTCGCCCTTGACTGCCACCTGACACACAATATACCTGACCCCGACGGTATCTGCTACAGGTAGTGGGCCCAAGGCGTGGCCACCAGCTGCTCTTTGTCAAGCTCCCTACCAAGCCTGGCTTCAGGGTGAGGAGAAATAACCCTGGAGTAACCCAATCTTGCACAGGTTACTCAGGTGTCTTGCTCTTTTTTTTCTCATGGGGGTCCAATGAATTGCTTTCATCCAGGACCAGTTTGCCTTGGGAGAGACCTACCAGGGGACAAAGAAAAGGATAGCTGCTGGGACTACTGGGGCACACAAACCTCTCCATAGCAGTAAAGTGGTGGCATTGAATTGAAATGAATTATGTCAAACATCACAGAGATCAAATGAGAGCACCTGCCACAAAATCTCACCTATGTATGAGCTAATACTTGTGCTTCACTTTTGACTTAAGTAACTGGCACTCGGTCCTCTATAACTGGTCATCACGTCAATTCAGTTCAGTGTTATTTACATTGGATTAAAAAAAATGCGTTTTATATTTACTTAGAATTTTTTCTAAGTAAATATATTTCTACAGATGCCATTGACATGAAATGTCACATGAAATGGAGCAATCCACTCAATGATTCCAAGAAAGCTGTGTACCAGGTTTTAGATGTGTCCTTGATAAACACAGCTAGGCCTGATAATGAACTAATCATTTGATTCAGATGTGTTGACCCAGGTTGAGATCTTAAACCTGAAGGACACCAGCCCCTGAGGCCTGGAGATGGACACCCCTGCTGTATACTCTAAGCTTATGTACTGTTATTCAGTTCATAAGCACAAACGACAGTCAGAACCTTCTCATCCACCACCGAAAACATACTGGAAACAAACTGAGGGGATACAAAAATACCCACCCCTGCACCCAGCTGCAACCGTACCTCCTGGGGGCGGTGGATCGACTGGAGGGTGGCCCATATCATCTCTTGCCTCTATAACTGCCCCTCAGCTCAAAAGGCATTACAATTGAGATTAATTGTTGCATGTTGCTGGAGATTTTTGATGATTAAACATAGATGTTTATTTTCAGATATTGCAGGGGTTTCTGTGGAACAATGTCAGATTCGTTATGACGAGATGAAAAAAAAGAGTCACCGTAACGAGAAAATCTTCACTGCTGAATTCATCACAGCAGACTGTTCAAAGGTAGACCTGCAGCACACAAAAAATAAGTCGAGTATTCTGTGATAAAAGTGAATATATAAAATCAGAATTAAGAAGAAAATAAAAGTGAGGTTTTTCTCAGTCTGGATTGTTTGATTTGTTACTGACCTTTTATCTCTACCTACAGGAGTTGTTGTCAGAGAAACTGGATGATGCTGAGCTTATGTTCGACATCTGCAGCTGTCAGTTTGTGTATCATTACTCATTTGAGAGTGAGCAGAAGGCTAATATGATGCTGAGAAATGCCTGTGAGCGTCTTAAACCTGGAGGGTACTTCATCGGTACAACGCCAGATGCCTTTGAACTTGTGTAAGATAAACAATTAAGTGTAATGAAAGGCGCTTTTTTATGGTAAATTGTTTATAGTCACATCTGTCCACATGTCAGGTGGACAACCTTCTTCACCTAAGCCACATGATCCTATTAGGTGAAGCAGGTTGTCCACCTGGTGTTGGAGCTATGAAAACTCCAAGTATTAAGATAAGCTTAATACTTGGAGTTTTTATAGCCTTTTTCCATTAGTACCGTCTCTGTGTAGCTTGGCTCAACCGGACTTTGTCACTTTTCATTATAAACGAGTACCATGTAATGTGCGTGGGGTCATTACAGCAAGGATCTGAGGCTGGATCGCCTCAGATCGCCCTGAACCTCAGCCAAATAGGTACTAAAAAAGTACCTGGTGCCAGGTACGACCACCTAATGAAAAACCTTAAAACTGAGTCAAGCTGCGCTAAGCCGACCCTATTAGAGACATTTTGAAATGTTCAGATGTAAAGACTGAATCACTGAGTCAGTATCTGCTTCATCTTCACTCTTTTCCTTGCCCCCCCCCCCAACAGTAAACGTTTGGAGGCATCTGATTCGCTGTCATTTGGTAATGAGGTTTTCAAAGTGACCTTTCAGTCCAAAGGTTCCTACCCTCTGTTCGGATGTCAGTATCACTTTAACCTCGAGGAAGTCGTCAACGTTCCAGAGTTCCTCGTCTACTTTCCTCTCTTTGAACAGTAAGAGTACTCACAGTAACATCTGCTTGTGTACTCTGAATTTCCTATAAAAATATTTCATGATACTCTGTTTCCACTTCTTATGTCCCAGCATGGCGAAGCAGTACAATATGCAGCTGGTGCTGAAACAAAGATTTGCGGATTTCTTTGAGGAGAAGGTGAAGAAGGAGAATCATCGCAGCCTCATGATGAAGATGATGGCTCTGGAGGTAGAATATTAATTAAAACTGACATACTGACTATGATTTCTCAGTTCATTTTTCTTATTTTTACAATAATGATGTGACCAGAAGACAAACTAGATATGGACTTAACACAACATTTAAGCATGTTATTTTTGGACACAGATCCAAATGGTGACAAATTAAAGGAAAGGACCCACTTATCCTTTCAGTGAGGCATCTCACCTTCTCAAGCCTTAAGAATAGCTTCACTCCTCTGCACACAGTGGATGGACTGTTTTTTTTTCTTTTTTGTTTGCTGTGTTAAAAAAAAAGTTCACTGCTTTACTGTTTTGCTAGATGTGTGGCGATATTTTGCTCCAATAAATCCACACAAACATTAGTGTGGTCCTGTGTCTTGTGGATAAATAGAACAATTCATCTCATAGTAGTGTTTGATCAGAGGATAAAGAAAACACATCAGAACCAGCAGAATCTGTCACTGTAGCTCAGAGGTCCAGGTTTTGCTTTTAACCTGTCACTACTTACTATCTTTTTAAGAGTTTGTTTTGCTTTCAGCCATTTCCCAGTGAGGATGGTCTTCAAGCCTCAGACAGTGCAGAGGAATACTGTCATGCTAAAGAGCACTGTGACCGAGCCGACGTCAGAACTCCCCTGGTAAGCGTGCTCAGATGGTAAATGTTAAATGGACCGGTTTTTATAGCGCTTTTCTACTCGAGCACTCAAGTGCTTTATGCCACATGTCTCATTCACACATTCACACACATGCATTCAAGCACTTTTTAACATTAACACATGGATGCATCAGGAGCAGCTTCGGTTTCAGTATCTCGCCCAAGTGTATATATAGCATGCGATTGAAGAACCAACCTCTCCATTAGTAGATGAGCGACCACGTCTACCCCCACAGCTCAGTTTAAAAACAAACAAACCTAAAACAGTTTCAGGTGTTCGGCCCAGTTTTACAACATTTGTCTGTATTTCCATGTGTGCAGGGAACGCTGAGCAGATCTGAGTGGGAAGCTACCAGTAAGTCTGATCATCTCCATCAGCTGTTTACATGACACATTTAAACTGATGCTTGTAAAAACATTTCAGTATTGTTGTCTTTGATCTACTTTTAAAATATGTATTCATATGTGGGCCCATTGATCTACAAACTGTTGATCACTAAAACCCTCATCTGTCTTTGCTCTGCAGGTATCTACCTGGTGTTTGTGTTCCAGAAGATGTCCTGATGCTGCGCTCATCTGCTGCTGTTTGTCTCACTGTTCTTCAGCTCATATTTGTGTTTCTGTTGCTTTAAGTCATTTTTGATAAGAAATGATTGTTTTGTTTGTAAATTAAACAAAACTTCTGTCAAACTTTTTTGTGTATTGTTCTTCTGAATTATGGAAAAAAGCGTGTATTTTTCTGGATTACAGGATAGTTACAATAAACAGAATTTACAGCCATTTAATGCAAACAGATTATTATACTGTAGCTCTACTTATGTTGATGGGTAAATTGGTTATTTTTGATTTGTTAATCTTTTAGTTTGGCTTAAAATTTAATTTTTTTTTCATTGTCTAATGTAACTCTGAAATTTGTTCTGTTGCATTTCCAAAGTGCAAAATGTAACTGGCAGATTAAACCCCGTTTCCCTCCCCTTTGTGATTCCTCTGGTATTCATTGAACCTCTGTTAAGTTTATGACAGGCACAGATTTGAGTATTGTGGATGAAACAAACTGTTAAGGATCAGTTTATTCTCACCTAAAAACCTGGACCTGAACCTATAACATATGAACGAAAGTACTGGGCCATTTACAGCTACACTTATTCATAAAGCACTTTATAACAGCCACAGCGACACAGTACTGCACACTGAAGCTGAATAATAAAAATGCATAACATACAAATAGCCAGTTAAAAAGGTAAGATAACTAAGAGAAAAACGGAGTCTTGCTGGGGTAGAAAGCCGAAGAATAAAAGTGGGTTGTAAGACATGTTATAAAATTTGGCAGTGAAGGGGTTTCTCTAATGTACAAGGGCAAGTTATTCCATAATTTAGGAGCAACAACAGAGAACTCCCTGCTCTCTCTGAGCTTCTTCTTGGATCTCAATACTTCCAGAAGCAGCTGGTCAGCTGACCTCTGCTCTCTTTTGCAAGTTCCTTCTAAGAGTTGTGCAGCAGCATTCTGAATCAGTTGCAGATGTGAGAGTAATGACGGACTGACTCCCACATAAAATGAATTATAATAATCCAAATGCAATGAAATAACTTCAGTAATAATAGGTTTAAAATATACTTCGGGGGTGCAAAGTTTTTGTGCTGTTGTTAATAAAAGAGATTTGGAATGTTTGTGACTTTACACACTTGCGCCTCAGCATGCAGTGACCCACTTACGTGGTCTGAGACATCATGGCTTAGCTGCTGTGTCCTAAATGGTTCCACTTTGCAATAACAGCACTTACAGGTGTTCCCAGAACATTTAGGACGGACGAAACTGAACCGACTTGTTGCAACAGCAGCATCTTGTTATAGTGCTACACTTAAATTCAGTTAGCTCTTTGGAACAAGCTATTCTTTCACAAATGTCTGTAAAGGCAGACTGGAGGTGTTGGATTTTATGCACCTGTGATCATGGGAGCGAGGCTGTGTTAACGTTTGAACACTTCTCTGCATATATGTGTATCCTGTATACGGTTATCCAGCAGTTATTTATGATAAGATAAGATAAGATAAGATAACCTTTATTAGTCCCACACGTGGGAAATTTGTTTTGTCACAGCAGGAAGTGGACAGTGCAAAAGTTATGACGCAAAAATTAGAATACAATAAGAATAAATACAGTACACAACTGTACAGAATAGAATAAAATAATATACTATATACAGTAGAATAAAATAGAATAAAAATATACAATAAGATAAAAATAGAATACGAATGCTATATACAACTGAGTAAAAATACAACGATGCCAGAAAAGATTATTGCACTTAGTGTTATTGCACATGTGTGGATGTGTGTGTTTGTTCAGTTAAAGTCTTATACTTACATGGATTCTTAATCAAAGCTTAACCAGCTGTACAATGATGTCACGAGGTGTTTACGCAAAAGAAAATGAAACTATATATACTTTTTAAAAATTTGAAATGTACAGTGAAGCATAGAAAGTGCTTAATCATGGACATCGGGTCAGTTGGAGGCGCAGTCGAAAGATTGCAGCGGTCCCAGATCAGATGTACACACTGGAACTCTTTCCCATGTTGCTTGTCTGTGTTTATTGTGTTATGGTGTGTTGATATCTGTGCATTCCTGTATTATCCTTTTGTGTTACACATTTCGATGTTTTTTTCCTCGCTACCTAGCCTGACCTGTCTCCCCAATGTGATGTTTGTGTATTGTATGTACGGTCGGCAAGGTCTCGGTTGTGGGCAAAAGACCTGCAACTGACAAATAAAGGCCATCTCATCTCATCTCATCTCAAATGCTGAAAGGGACTGATTCTCCTCATTTTCACCGACATATTCTCTTGAGCAGCTTTTGATTATTCACAGATCAAAATAGTCCTAGTTTATCTCACATTGGGCATAGCTGTGTCCACTCAGTTAAAAGCAATTTTAGCACCTCTGCTTTTAAGACAGTTGGTTGCTCCTTACATAGAGGTTTAAAAAACAGGTGGATCTTCTGTGTCCACTGTACGACATCATAGAGGTCCAAGAGTAGAAAAAAATGATGAAATTAGGGTTTAGAGCAGTCTGCAGCCTTATCATTTTGTGCTGGCCTCATTTTACTGCTGGAGTTGTTCCATATGGACATATTTACTCTGTAAAACTTAAAATTTAAACACTAAAGCTGATGTGACAATTTTTTGTGTATTTTTCAAACTCTGGTGTAGTGACTGCAAACCTCCAGTAGGTGGTGCAGTGAACCCTTCACAGCTGTTCAGAATCAATTGTCTGATCCTTCGGAGCTCCATTGAGTTAAAGAGTTAAAGCATCTTGTTATGTGATTAATTTAATTTGAATTTACTTAGAAAATGAAAGTATTAATTTAAATATCTGATAATGATCTGTTGGCTCTGAATGCTGCTCATGAAAGACCGATGAATAGAATAGAATGAAAACATTAAAGTTCCTTTAGAAGGAGAAAAAAAATACAGTTTAAGAGGTGCCTACACAGGGAATGTTATGTAATAACACAGGTATGTACAAGTTATATACAAATTATATATGCCATATAAGGGAGCAGGTGCAATATAACGAGCAAGTGATCAGTGGTAGTGCACATTGCGTAAGAGGTATGACTAGAGGTAGGAAGGAAAATTTTTGGAGATATTTGCAAATTAGACACTGTGTGACGTCGAAGTTCAGAAGGGGACATGAAAATCTTGTTCTAAATTTTATAAATATGCCTCAGGAGCGCCACACAGCATCATGTTTTTATAGGTTGGTAAATGATAATAGATGGGGAATGTTCGAATATTAAAACTTTGTGGCAGAAAGATTTAAATGCACCAATTCCAAACAAAAAATGGATGGAGATTTTGGCGGAAAATGGGATTTATGCTAAGGAGGCGAGGAGCAAATGCATACAATATAAAATTTTGCATAGATATTATCATTCTCCAACAAGATTACACCGTATGAAGCTTATGCCTGACAATCTCTGTTGGAAATGCAAAAGTTGAGGCCAGGGACTTTCCTACATTGTTTTTGGGAATGTTCCCTTATAGCTCCTTTTTGGAAGGAAGTCATCACACTTTTAAAAGGTTGGTCAGGATTAGAAATGCCCTTAACTCCTGAATTGTGTTTGTTAGGAGACCGTTCTCATATTCCAAGAATTTATAATAATATTTTCACGGTTGTTATGGTTGGACTAGTAACCGCATCAAGGATTATCCTTCGGCACTGGAAGACTACAGTACGTCCTGAGCTAAAAGACTGGATCAGAGCAATGGCAGAGACTGCTTCCTATGAGTCCATGCTGAATAAACTTAAAAATGATACAGAAGACAAAGATAAACATTGGGACTACTTTTGGAGCTATCTGAAGCAAACAGAAAATCATGACCCTAATATCATAATCTCAATGATTATTAACTGTGACCACCGGTCCAAATACGTTGTTAATAATGTTACTTTACCATCATTTTTATTTGCCCGTTTCTGTGTTTCTTCTCTTGGAACCCGCTGTTAGTTTCTCTTTCCTTTCTCTTAGATTTTTAAGGGGACGGGGGACGGGTGCACACCAGCAGTTTTCTTGTGTTTTTTGTTTGTTTGTTTGTTTGTTTGTTGTTTTTTCTTTCTTTCCCTATTACACAGGTTTAAGTATACGTTTCCAAAAAAACTACAAAATCAATAAAAACTTTAATGTCAAAAAAAAGAAGAAGTACCTGACTCCGTGGTATAATTCTCAAACACGTAGCCTAGAGCAGATGACTTGTAATCTGGAGAGGAAATGGTGTGTCACAAATTTAGAGGATCATCATTTAGCCTGGAGAAATAGTTTGCTGCTTTATAAGAAAGCCCTCCGCAAAGCCAGAACATCTTACTATTCATCACTGATTGAAGAAAATAAGAACAACCCCAGGTTTCTCTTCAGCACTGTAGCCAGGCTGACAAAAAGTCAGAGCTCTTTTGAGCCAACAATCCCTTTAACGTTAACTAGTAATGACTTCATGAACTTCTTCACAAATAAAATTTTAATCATTAGAGAAAAAAATTACCAATAATCATTCCACAGATGTAATATTATCTACAGCTACTCTTAGTACCACTGATATTCACTTAGAGTCTTTTTCTCCAATCGATCTTTCTGAGTTAACTTCAGTAATTACTTCCTCCAAACCATCAACGTGTCTTTTAGACCCCATTCCTACAAAACTGCTCAAAGAAGTCCTGCCATTAATTAATGCTTCAATCTTAAATATGATCAACCTATCTCTAATAATTGGCTATGTACCACAGGCCTTCAAGCTGGCTGTAGTTAAACCTTTACTCAAAAAGCATCTCTAGACCCAGCAGTCTTAGCTACAGTGGGGCAAAAAAGTATTTAGTCAGCCACCGATTGTGCAAGTTCCCCCACTTAAAATGATGACAGAGGTCAGTAATTTGCACCAGAGGTACACTTCAACTGTGAGAGACAGAATGTGAAAAAAAAATCCATGAATCCACATGGTAGGATTTGTAAAGAATTTATTCGTAAATCAGGGTGGAAAATAAGTATTTGGTCAATAACAAAAATACAACTCAATACTTTGTAACATAACCTTTGTTGGCAATAACAGAGGTCAAACGTTTACTATAGGTCTTTACCAGGTTTGCACACACAGTAGCTGGTATTTTGGCCCATTCCTCCATGCAGATCTTCTCGAGAGCAGTGATGTTTTGGGGCTGTCGCCGAGCAACACGGACTTTCAACTCCCGCCACAGATTTTCTATGGGGTTGAGGTCTGGAGACTGGCTAGGCCACTCCAGGACTTTCAAATGCTTCTTACGGAGCCACTCCTTTGTTGCCCGGGCGGTGTGTTTTGGATCATTGTCATGTTGGAAGACCCAGCCTCGTTTCATCTTCAAAGTTCTCACTGATGGAAGGAGGTTTTGGCTCAAAATCTCACGATACATGGCCCCATTCATTCTGTCCTTAACACGGATCAGTCGTCCTGTCCCCTTGGCAGAAAAACAGCCCCATAGCATGATGTTTCCACCCCCATGCTTCACAGTAGGTATGGTGTTCTTGGGATGCAACTCAGTATTCTTCTTCCTCCAAACACGACGAGTTGAGTTTATACCAAAAAGTTCTACTTTGGTTTCATCTGACCACATGACATTCTCCCAATCCTCTGCTGTAGCATCCATGTGCTCTCTGGCAAACTTCAGACGGGCCTGGACATGCACTGGCTTCAGCAGCGGAACACGTCTGGCACTGCGGGATTTGATTCCCTGCCGTTGTAGTGTGTTACTGATGGTGACCTTTGTTACTTTGGTCCCAGCTCTCTGCAGGTCATTCACCAGGTCCCCCCGTGTGGTTCTGGGATCTTTGCTCACCGTTCTCATGATCATTTTGACCCCACGGGATGAAATCTTGCGTGGAGCCCCAGATCGAGGGAGATTATCAGTGGTCTTGTATGTCTTCCATTTTCTGATGATTGCTCCCACAGTTGATTTTTTCACACCAAGCTGCTTGCCTATTGTAGATTCACTCTTCCCAGTCTGGTGCAGGTCTACAATACTTTTCCTGGTGTCCTTCGAAAGCTCTTTGGTCTTGGCCATGGCGGAGTTTGCAGTCTGACTGTTTGAGGCTGTGGACAGGTGTCTTTTATACAGATGATGAGTTCAAACAGGTGCCATTCATACAGGTAACAAGTGGGGGACAGAAAAGCTTCTTACAGAAGACGTTACAGGTCTGTGAGAGCCAGAGATTTTCCTTGTTTGAGGTGACCAAATACTTATTTTCCACCCTGATTTACGAATAAATTCTTTACAAATCCTACCATGTGAATTCATGGATTTTTTTTTCACATTCTGTCTCTCACAGTTGAAGTGTACCTCTGGTGCAAATTACTGACCTCTGTCATCATTTTAAGTGGGGGAACTTGCACAATCGGTGGCTGACTAAATACTTTTTTGCCCCACTGTAATTATAGGCCAATCTCCAACCTTCCTTTCATATCAAAAATCCTTGAAAGAGTAGTTGTCAAACAGCTAACAGATCATCTGCAGAGGAATGGTTTATTTGAAGAGTTTCAGTCAGGTTTCAGAGCTCATCACAGCACAGAAACAGCTTTAGTGAAGGTTACAAATGATCTTCTTATGGCCTCTGAAAGTGGACTCATCTCTGTGCTTGTCCTGCTAGACCTCAGTGCAGCGTTCGATACTGTCGACCATAATATCCTATTAGAGCGATTAGAACATGCTGTAGGTATTACAGGTACTGCGCTGCCGTGGTTTGTATCATCTCTATCTAACAGACTCCAGTTTGTACATGTAAATGGAGAGTCCTCTTCACACACTGAGGTTAATTATGGAGTTCCACAGGGTTCAGTGCTAGGACCAATTCTGTTTACATTATACATGCTTCCCTTAGGCAGGATCATTAGAAGACATAGCATACATTTTCACTGCTATGCAGATGACACCCAGCTCTATCTGTCCATGAAGCCAGATAACACACACCAATTAGTTAAACTGCAGGAATGTCTTAAAGACATAAAGACCTGGATGGCTGCTAACTTTCTGCTTCTTAATTCAGATAAAACTGAGGTTATTGTACTCGGCCCTGAAAAGCCTAGAAATATGGTATCTAACCAGACTCTTACTCTGGGTGGCATTACCTTGGCCACCAGTAACACTGTGAGGAACATTGGAGTCACTTTTGACCAGGACATGTCCTTCATTGCACATATTAAACAAATATGTAAGACTGCGTTCTTACATTTGCGCAACATCTCTAAAATTAGAAATATCCTGTCTCAGAGTGATGCTGAAAAACTAGTTCATGCATTTATTACTTCCAGGCTGGACGACTGTAATTCATTATTATCAGGATGTCCAAAAAACTCCCTGAAAAGCCTTCAGCTAATCCAAAATGCTGCAGCAAGAGTCCTGACAGGGACTAGAAAGAGAGAGCATATTTCTCCTGTTTTGGCTTCCCTTCATTGGCTTCCTGTTAAATCCAGAATTGAATTCAAAATCCTGCTCCTCACATACAAGGTCTTAAATAATCAGGCCCCATCTTATCTTAATGACCTTGTAGTACCATATCACCCTATTAGAGCACTTCGCTCTCGCTCTGCAGGCCTACTTGTTGTTCCTAGAGTATTTAAAAGTAGAATGGGAGGGAGAGCCTTCAGTTTTCAGGCCCCTCTTCTGTGGAACCAGCTTCCAGTTTGGATTCAGGAGACAGACACTATCTCTACTTTCAAGATTAAGCTTAAACTTTCCTTTTTGCTAAAGCATATAGTTAGGGCTGGACCAGGTGACCCTGAATCCTCTCTTAGTTATGCTGCAATAGACGTAGGCTGCCGGGGGATTCCCATGATGCATTGAGTTTTTCCTTTCCAGTCACCTTTCTCACTCACTATGTGTTAATAGACCTCTCTGCACTGACTCATACCTCTTAATCTCTCTCTCTCTTCCACAGCATGTCTTTTATCCTGTCTTCCTTCTCTCACACCAACCAGTCGCAGCAGATGGCCCCGCCCCTCCCTGAGTCTGGTTCTGCTGGAGGTTTCTTCCTGTTCAAAGGGAGTTTTTCCTTTCCACTGTCACCAAAGTGCTTGCTCACAGGGGGTAATATGATTGTTGGTTTTTTCTCTGTATCTATTATTGTTGGATCTACTGTACAATATGAAGCGCCTTGAGGCGACTGTTGCTGTGATTTGGCGCCATATAAATAAAACTGAATTGAATTGAATGTGTGAAGGTTGTATGAAGAGCTGTTAGCTGTTATTATGAAGAGTTGTTATCATGGCATCCTCCGTCAACGATGTGATGTTTCGGACATTTGTATTTGTTGCAGCGTGAAAACACAAACTGCCTTAAAAAACTGTCATTGTGACATTTGAATCTTTTGTCTGCTTGTTTACAGAGAAACGTGTGCACAAAGACTGAATCAGAAAGATCAGATGTGTTTTAGAACAGAGGTCAGTTCAAATGTCCACACAAGCCTTTTTGGATCAAACCACACAAAATTACCCACAATCCAATATTAATGGATAATCACACAGCAAATTATATGACAATAGAGCTTTCTTTCTTGAATAAACTACCTCAGAAACATCCTCAGGGAATTTATTCAGATGTGGTGAAAGCGTCTTGGCCTCTCGGAGGATGCACTATTCAAAACTTATTTTCACACAAATGCTGCAGTGATGACGACACATGTAAAAGGTCAGAGGTCACCTTCACTGAGTAGCTCATATCAACCTGTGTCTATGCTAATGTGTGTTACTGATGCAGCTTGTGTTTTGAACATGACTTTCAGGTTGGATGAATTGACGCAGACAGACACAGTGTGCTTCGGGTTGATATCAGCTGATCTGGGATCAGTTTCATGTAGTGATCCTGTCTGGTATGCCTGTAATTCATCCTGCTGATGGCGATCTGAGAGGTGAGACTTATTGCTGTGCTGGCTCTCTGTCATCCACCTGAACTTTAAAGATCAGTTAGCAGTAATCCAGGAGACTAATAACAGTCTGAATTCTTCACCTTAATGAAAAGAACACACATCCTTATAAGGTCAGTCTGCTTTTGTCCTGTGACACACAAGTTAGCCCCAACATCTAGCTCCAGGAGTTGACATGTAACCTCACAATGAGACAGAAGAGGGACAGTTTTCTGAGAGAGAATGTGGAGAAAGGTCTGATACACAGCAAACATCTAATGAGGACTATTGAAAATACAGATAGCAGTAGAGTTTACCAAAGCTGAAATAGCCTCAATTCATAACAGCATTCGCTTCAATGTGTTTCATATTATAAGGTAAAGACCCTACGATATAAGAAAAATAACAAAATTTAAAAGCAAAACAAAACACCTTGTCATAGTGGCAGAGTTTGTGTGCTCCTGTGACTCCAGGAGCCTTCCGAATATTATGTTTTTGGTACAAGATATGCAGCAAAGGACTTTAGGTCAGACTCAAACCCAGGCTGCTGAATTCTGACTATGTGGCATGTGGCTGCCTGCTCACCCACTAAGCTTTCTCCTGTGAGGGAATCAGAAACAGAATCAGAATACTTTATTAATCCTAATGAAATTATGTGGGTTGCAGTTGCTCCAATACAGTAACAGAAACAGACTAAACTATTTAAACATACAATATGTTACAGATTTACAAATTTAAGAAATAGCACAATATAAACAAATCACTCAATAATAAATATCAAGGATTGACAGATAAAAAATACATATAATAAATATCAATAATATTGACCGGAATATTACTGAGTAGAAACAGCGTGTGCAAAAAGGGCGTAACTATTGCAGTGTTTACAGTGTATTAGATGGAGGAGTTGTACAGGGAGATGGCCACGGGCAGGAATGATTTCCTGTGTCGTTCAGTGGTGCTTTTTGGTAATCTTAGTCTCTCACTGAACGTGCTCCTGTGGCTAGCCAGCATGTCATGGAGTGGATGGCAGGTATTATCCTACATTGTCTTTATCTTGAATGACATCTGCCTCTCCGACATCAACCTAAGGCAGTCCAGCTCCATCCCCACAACATTACGGATCTGTTTATTTAGTCTGTTGGCATCTGCAACCATGAACCTCCTGCCCCAGCATGCAACAGCATAGAGGACAGCACTGGCCACAACAGACTCATAGAAAATCCGGAACATTGTCTGACAGATGTTGAAGGACCTCAGCTGCCTCAGAAAATAGAGACGACTCTGGCCCTTCCTGTAAAATGCAGTGGTGTTTTTAACCCAGTCCAGTTTATTATCTGTATACTCCAAAATATTTATAGTCCTTCACAATGTCCGCATTGACCCCGTGAATTGAAACAGGGGTCAAGGTTTTCCTGGTCTTCCTAAAGTCCACAATCAATTCCTTGGTCTTTGCCACATTGAGCTACAGATGATTCTGCTCGCACCACGTGACAAAGGAGTCAACCACAGCCTGGTACTCTTACTCATCACCATTGCTGATGCATCCAACCACCACAGAGTCATTGGAAAACCTCTGAAGATGGAATTTCTCTGTGCAGTGGCTGAAGTCTGTGGTGTAGAGAGTGAAGAGGAAGGGGGAGAGGACGGTCCCTTGTGGTGCCCCTGTGTTACTGATTACCTTGTCAGATCCACAATGTGGAAGACACACATGTTGTGGTCTTCCTGTCAGGTAATCCACAATCCAGGACACCAGAGAAGCATGTAATTAGTTTTTTTTTTTAAGAATTTGTGGCTGATATCCTGCCTCTCTCCATTAAAATGTAATTACCAAAAAATTAGAGACTATGTATTACTTTGTGAGTGAACAAAATTTCAGCAGGAGACAAAATAATTATGTCCCCCACTAGAATATCCAAACCTGGTGGTGGATGCCAGAGGTAACTTCAAGGAAATCACAGTCTTTAAACCACATGTGTCATCAGTCCTCCAATCCTCCTGTGGTGTCTCCCCCTTCTATGTCTCCCCCTTTTGTTTGAAACGTATTACTTTTGGCCAAGCAACCAGACCCTCCTGATCTGTCCTCTTTATGTCTGTCCTTGTGCTCTCCTCATTAAAATTAAATTAAAAAGTTAAACCCAACCAAGCTTTAATGTCATCTAGATGTCAAGAGAGGTTTTATGGAGATGCTAAACTTTTGCTTTGGTGGAAAAATAAATTTAGCAGTCATCAGCATAACAATGAAAAGAGATCCCATGGATGGAACCAGAGGCAATAAATACAGTAAAAGCAGCAGTGGCCCTAAAATTGAGCCATGTGGGACGGCGCATGACAGAGAAGCAGAAGATGATTCGGAACTGAGAAGGCTGACAGAAAGTTTTATTTACCAAATAAGACCTAATCCAATACCCACTACATGCCACATAATTGCTATGTGCAGACAGGAAAAGACCCAAGTGCAGACTCACAGAAGCAGAACTAAACTCAAAAAAACTGCTTTATTGCAGACTTAACGGCGATACAAAATATTACACTAAACTGAGGAATGATAAACTGAGACACGAAGAAAAACAGCTTCCAGTTCCAGGGATGAGACACCGACGACCCGAAACTAAGCACAGAACACAGGGCTTAAATGCAAAAGGCCGTAACAAGGAAATGAGACTTTTTGTCTTTAACTTTATCAATGAAACAGCTGCAGCTTTCACTGACAGCATATCATGTGGTACTTTTGTGGTACTCAGTACATTTGTACTGTTTTCATCAGTTTGTTTTGGAGTTATTACAATGAGTGAAGATTTTGGATAGCTAGCTAGGTCTCATGACCTAGCTAAGGACCTTAGTTATGGATTAGCTTACAAACACATTTAACTTACTGAAAAAGTGCACACTTTTTGAAGAATAGGCTCTCAGTGGTTTTGTAACGTAAACCCTGAACCTCTCAGCATCCCCGCTCAATCTGCCATTCCCGAACAGAGATACACAAGTTTCTCCGTGACTGCAGCTGCCAGTCTGTCAAGTTATGAGGATGTTGCACCCCAATTTAACAGCATTATGGTAGTAAATAGAATTAAACTTATGAGAAAGGAGACCCCTTGAACATAAATCAGTGCGATGAGAACTACTGATAATGAAAGAAAGCATCTTTGCAAAAGCATGAAAAGCTTGGAAGTACTGACATTACTTTTAGTTTGATTCCAAAAAAGTGACAAAACATTAGCGTCCACTGTACACTCTGCGTGGAAAGAAAACAGCAAAAAAGCAAAAAATGATCACATACATAAAGGGCCTAGCATTCAGAGGATGGTCCGCTTATCCAGCCTCACCTCTGGTGCTGGTGTCCACCTCTTAATTTTAAATACATCTAGACATTGAGGGTTCTCGGGAGTGGCCATTCAAAAGGGATAGAGCAGGAGAGAATTTTCAGCATCCTGACAGCCTGATGGTTGAAGTTGTCTCTCTGTCTGCTGGTTCTAGCCCGGAGGCTCTTTATTCTGTGAAGGGACTAGAGTTGTTGTTGTACTTTACTGACCAGTGATGCCGTGTTCTTTGACCAGGAGAGATCTTCTGAGATGTGCACACCCAGGAAGTTGGTGCTGCTTACCCTCTCCAAAGCAGCACCATTAATGGTTAGTGGGGTGTGCAGAGTGTAAACTCTCCTGAAGTCTATGATGATCTCCTTAGTCTTCTCCACATCCAGGGAAAGGTTGTTGTCCCTGCACCACTCAGCCACCACATTTAAAAGACATTAAGTGTCGCCCAAAGCGCTGAACAGAGGGATAATATAATCAGATGAAAAAAGAATTAAAATAGATAAGATAAAAAAAAACATTGTAAAAATGTATGTGAGACATCCATATACACACACACGCAGAAGCAGACTCTTATATAAACTTGTTTGTAGAAATATATATGTACACGCACATACATATACAAAAGTGTACACATTCACACACAAGCACACATACGTGAACTTAAAGTATATGTATACGTATACACATGCATATATCATCCAATGAGATAAAACACTGGAATAGCTAAAACTGAATAAAAGTGGTACAGAGATACAAAAGCCTTTGAAAATACGTAGGTCTTCAAATTTGTTTTGCAGATTTCCAAATAGGAAGAGGACTTTATAAAAGAGGGAAGACTGTTCCAGAGTCTCGGAGCGGCATTGGAGAAAGCCCTGTCACCTCTAGATTTTAACTGGGAGTGTGGAACTGTGTGCTGGAGGAACACAGAGTTATAGTGGGTAGGTGCAGGCTAAGGAGATCTGAAATGTAACCAGGAGCCAAGCCATGGAGCCATGGAGAGTATCGGAGTAATATTCTCTCTCTTTCTGGTCCCCGTCAGGATCCTCGCGGCTGCATTTTGAATGAGTTGCAAGCGGGACAGGCCTCACTTACAAATGCCTAAATAGAGAGAGTTACAGTAGCCAAGACTATGATATGAAGGCATGGATAACTGTTTCCAGGTCTTTAGATGACATTTTTGAGTTTAGCAATGCTCCTGAGTTGGAAAAAAACTGCAATGAACAACTGTTGTTGCTGATGTGACCTACCACAGTTGTTCATTGGCAAATTTGCGGTCTTCCTGTCAGGAAATCCAGCAGCCAGTACGGGTGGGCAGCAACACCTCCAGCATAAGAACACTGAATACGGGGGCTCCCCTAGGATGTGTGTATAAAGTGAGGTGCTGATCCCCACCAGATCCAGTTTGTGAATGAGTTGGTGGGGAATGATCGTGTTGAACGCTGAACTGAAGTCTATGAACAGCATTCTTGTCATGATCCTGGGTCCTTTTGACCCAGCGTTTTGTGTTTTCTCTTCGCGATTTTGGTTCTGTTCTTCCTCTGGTTAGTGTTTACTCTGTTCTGCCCGTGTGTTCCTGTATCTAGTCCGCGTTTCTTAGTTTGTGTCCTTTCATGTGTAAGTTCCTGTTTTATTGTGAAGGTCTGTGTCTTATGTGAGTGTTTTCAGTTTGCCTCCCTAGTCTCGTCATGTTAATTACTCCCAGCTGTGTCCCCACCTGTATGTAATCCCCCTGTGTTCTCTGAGTGTATTTAAGTTGTGTCTTCTGTCATAGTAGTTGCTGGTTCGTCTGTGTTGTTTCCCCTCGGTCTCCCTGTATGTATTTCCCCGGACCTCCCTGCACCGTCATTCTTGGTTTGTGTTGTTAGTTTACCCAGTTTAGGTTTCAGTTTCATGTTCCTAGCGCCTTTGTTGTTTGCATTTTTGTTGTTAATAAACACTCACCTGCACCAGAGCTGCCGCCTTTTGGTCCTATATATATTCCACACGGCTTGCCCCCGCAAACCGTGACAGAACGAACCAGCCACCATGGACCCAGCGGCAGTAAATCCGTCCGAGGAGCTCCAGGACGACATCACATACAATGTGGAGATCCTTCTCAGCCTATGGCTGGAACATCCCCCGGAAGAGCTTCGCCGCGCAGCAGAAGACCGGCTGCAACGGCTCTTTTCCGGCCTGCCATGGCTATTGGACTCGCTTCCTCCGACCATGCAGGCTTTTCTCCGGCTCACACCGCACCTTCTCTCAGCCACTCCTGCCTCGCTGCCCGACTCGCCGGATGTGATCTTGCCCGGCCCGTCGGAGCCGTCTGCGGGGAGGAGACGCCGATCGCGCCGCAAGCGCGCCACCCCACAGCTGGACGTTCGGACTTCTAATTCGCCGGCTGTGGTGAGTGAGGACTGTTTTCCATTTGCGGACTGTATGACTGTTCATTCAGGGGCGGTGTTCTGTGCGGCAGATGACTTTGTGAACAGCATATCACCTCCCCCGCAGCCACTCTCAGCCCAGTTAGCTCCCGCGCAGCCACTCTCAGCCCAGTTAGCTCCCGCGCAGCCACTCTCAGCCCAGTTAGCTCCCCCGCAGCCAGTGCCACCCTCAGCTCAGTCTCCAGTGCCACCCTCAGCTCAGTCTCCAGTGCCACCCTCAGCTCAGTCTCCAGTGCCACCCTCAGCTCAGTCTCCAGTGCCGCCTGTAGCGCAGGCCCCAGTAGCTCCAGTGCCGCCTGTAGCGCAGGCCCCAGTAGCTCCAGTGCCGCCTGTAGCGCAGGCCCCAGTAGCTCCAGTGCCGCCTGTAGCGCAGGCCCCAGTAGCTCCAGTGCCGCCTGTAGCGCAGGCCCCAGTAGCTCCAGTGCCCCCGCTACCCGTAACTCTGGCTCCAGTAATAGTGGTCTCACATACTCACTCCATGCAGGGAGAAAGTATAATTTTACCTCAAGGTGCTTTTTGTAGTTCAGCCGCCTTTGGCACAGTTTGCCGCTCCAGGGCTTCCCCAGAGGCTAGGTCCCAGTCCTCAGCTGATTCTGGACCCCTGGAGTTTAAGCAGCCACCCGAGGGACCGCTCCGGCCTTCGTCTCTTGTCTCCGCTGGAGGGTCCGACGGACCGCTCCGGCCTTTGTTTCCTGTTTCCGCTGGAGGGTCCGAGGGACCGCTCCGGCCTTTGTCTCCTGTTTCCGCTGGAGGGTCCGAGGGACCGCTCCGGCCTTTGTCTCCTGTTTCAGCTGGGGGGCCCGAGGAGCCCGTCCAGCAGCCTTCCTCGTCAGCTGGTGGTTCCGGAGAACCACACCAGCCTCATGCCTCGTCGGCTGGAGGGTCCGAGGGGCCCGTTCAGCCTCCTGTCTCCGCTGGAGGGTCCGAGGGGCCCGTTCAGCAACCTTCCTCGTCAGCTGGGGGTTCAGGAGAACCGCACCAGCACCATGCCACATCAGCTGGAGGGCCCGAGGAGCCCATCCAGCCACCATCTGCTACGCCAGCTCCAGCCTGTGCTTCGTCAGCTGCAGCTCCAGCCTGTGCTTCGTCAGCTGCAGCTCCAGCCTGTGCTTCGTCAGCTGCAGCTCCAGCCTGTGCTTCGTCAGCTGCAGCTCCAGCCTGTGCTTCGTCTGCTGCAGCCTCAGAGCCTTCGTCAGCTGCAGCTGCAGCTCCAGCCTGTGCTTCGTCTGCTGCAGCCTCAGAGCCTTCGTCTGCTGCAGCCTCAGAGCCTTCGTCTGCTGCAGCCTCAGAGCCTTCGTCTGCTGCAGCCTCAGAGCCTTCGTCTGCTGCAGCCTCAGAGCCTTCGCCTGCTGCAGCCTCATCGCCATCGCCTGCTGCAGCCTCATCGCCAGCCTCATCGCCAGCTGCAGCCTCGTCTGGTCCGGCTTCATCCGAGTCTTCATCCTCGTCTGGTCCGGCCTCTGCCTGTGCTTCTGTTACGCCTGGTCCTGCCTCTGCTTCAGCGTCGCCTGGTCCTGTGCCCTCCAAGCCTCGGCCGGTGCGCCTGACACTTGGGCGCCGCCGTTGCCTTCCGCACGGCCGGCCCCCGGACCGCCATCGCCTGAGTGGCCGCCGCTGCCTTCCGCACGGCCGGCCCCCGGACCGCCATCGCCTGAGTGGCCGCCGTTGCCGTCCGCATGGCCGGCCTCCCGAACTGTATCCACGTCGCCGCCGTTGCCGTCCGCACGGTCGGCCCCCCGAACTGTTTTGGACTCCTGTGCTGTCGGCCCCCTGGCCGGCCCCCCGAACTGTTTTGGACTCCTGTGCTGTCGGCCCCCTGGCCGGCCCCCCGAACTGTTTTGGACTCCTGTGCTGTCGGCCCCCTGAACTCTTCTGTTTTGGACTCTGTTTTTTTTCCTGTGTTTTGGTGTGCTTCGTTTCTTTTGGTTTTGGGCTCGTTTTTTGTTTTTGTCTTTTGGCCTTCTGGTGCTCCGGTTTTTTTTTGCTTCGAGCCCTCCTTCCTGGGCCCCCGCCGCCCGCCCTGGTCGGGTTGTTTTCTGTTTTTTCTGGCTGTTTTGTTTCTTGTTGGGCTGTCTGGAGCCAGCCTTTGAGGGGGGGGGGGGGGTACTGTCATGATCCTGGGTCCTTTTGACCCAGCGTTTTGTGTTTTCTCTTCGCGATTTTGGTTCTGTTCTTCCTCTGGTTAGTGTTTACTCTGTTCTGCCCGTGTGTTCCTGTATCTAGTCCGCGTTTCTTAGTTTGTGTCCTTTCATGTGTAAGTTCCTGTTTTATTGTGAAGGTCTGTGTCTTATGTGAGTGTTTTCAGTTTGCCTCCCTAGTCTCGTCATGTTAATTACTCCCAGCTGTGTCCCCACCTGTATGTAATCCCCCTGTGTTCTCTGAGTGTATTTAAGTTGTGTCTTCTGTCATAGTAGTTGCTGGTTCGTCTGTGTTGTTTCCCCTCGGTCTCCCTGTATGTATTTCCCCGGACCTCCCTGCACCGTCATTCTTGGTTTGTGTTGTTAGTTTACCCAGTTTAGGTTTCAGTTTCATGTTCCTAGCGCCTTTGTTGTTTGCATTTTTGTTGTTAATAAACACTCACCTGCACCAGAGCTGCCGCCTTTTGGTCCTATATATATTCCACACGGCTTGCCCCCGCAAACCGTGACAATTCTAACATATGAGTCTCTTGTGTCCCGATGTGTGAGGGCTGAGTGAAGGGCAGTTGAAAATTGCAATCACTGGAAATTAAAATGGTCCTGTAGTACTGCCTTTTCATCTCTCTGATGTCACGTGACAGGTTTGCCCTTGCTATTTTTAGGCTCACCTCATCCCTGACTCTGTAGGTCACATTTCTCACCCTCAGAAGCCTGTAGACCTCACCTGTGAGCCATGGTTTCTGGTTGGCCCAGACAGTGATAGTCTTGGTCGCTGTGACGTCATCAGTACACTTTGAGATATAGGCAGTGACAGTTTCTGTATATTCCTGCAGGTGGAAGGAATATAAGGAGCTAAGCTAATAGCTATGTTAAGCTAGCAAATCCTTAAAGACAAAACGAATGAATACCGTGAATATAATAGGCAGGTACTTCTGATTAAGCACATGTGGGTTACACATGATAAGTCGCTATGTGCAACTTGTATAGATAAATAACTGAGTGTGAATTGACATCTGTGAGGGTTTATTTGGGCTTTTAGTGACAGTTTCAATCAGTTTCTGTCTCTGCTGGTTTCTAGTGGTTCTGATGCCCACACTTTGGGTTAAAGTGGCTCAAACTAATTCCCAGATATATGCCTGTGTTTAGAGTACAATGTGCTTCCTACAGCTCCTTTCTATTTCAGGTCGTCCTCTCTCCTGTGGGATGCTGTTAGAAAGACAGAAGATGGAGAGATGAATAAAAGAAAGGATAGGTGGACTGATTAATGGATGGAGGCTCTATAAACATGTAAATCTGACCTTACAGTGTTTCAAAGCTGCAGCAGAGGCTGAAAGAAGCAGTGCTGCTTTAAAAAGCCTCTTCAGCCCTTCAGCCAAGTCTCCATTTACAAAGAAAGGCATTTTCAGACAGAAGAACCTTTGATAGCCAAATACCACACACACACACACACACACACACACACACACACACGTTTCTGTAGCTGTCCTTGTGAGGACACTTGAGGGGGTGGTGGATACATTAGAGGGTTATCCAGATGATTAAACTGCCGCATCCATGTAACCCTAATGGCTCACATGACCATCATGATCACAGGCCAACTTGAGGTGAAATAGTGAAGTGAGGTGAAATGGGACTTCTCAGATAACTGAATTGAATTGAGGAGGTCTTGACCTGTAATGGGTTAAGTCTGAGGGGGTTCCTTGTCTATAGTTGGTTTGGTTTAAGAAGGTCCTGGTCTGTAATGAGTTACATTTAAGGGGGTTCTCATATGTAGTGGGTCAAGACTGAGGGGGTCCTGGTCTGTAGTGGGCCAGGTTTCAAGTGAAGCATTGTTGTTCTGCTCTCACTATTGTTCAGGTTCTACTGGAGGATCTCAGTGTCTGAGTGAAATCTGGCCAGTGTGTGTGTCCCTCTGTCTCTCACTCTCTCTCTCTCTCCACACACACACACACACACACACACACACACACACACACACACACACACACACACACACACACACACACACTGTCTCTTTGAAATAATGTGAATTCATAAAGGTTGTCAAATTTCAGTCAAATCAACATTTCCAGACTTTAGGTCACCAGTGTCAGACTCATGGTCCTCATACATTCAGAAAAACTCACCTGGTTGGGAGTCTTCCCCTTCCTGTCTTTAACGCAGTAACCTGAAACTCTCGCACACACACTCTGACATTTAGGTCGATATATAAACTGCTGCAGAATCTCAGAACCTGACGATTCCTGCAGGGAAACACTGAAGTACTGTAAACAGTCAACCGTCTGCCTACCTGTACTGATCCCCTGTCTGACATCACATCACTATGCTCAACAGGTACGTCCATCCTCTCGTCTCAGTGTGTTTTTATTGTTTATTCTACAGATTGAAACATTAATCAATAATATCAGGATATATTCTTGAAGCTTCCTGCTTGTTTCAGCTCTTCATTACTCTGTGTTAATGTTCTTCTTTGAGTTTGAAATTGCATTCCTACAAATTACATAAAACAATTTTAATATAAATTAACATGTAATTATTATATAGAGTGTATAACAGGGTTAACAACTTTTATTGCTTTTTAAAATTTCAGAATGCAAGAAGAAAACATTTTTTCTGCACCTGTACATCCAAAATAAAATAAAAGCATGTGTTATAAAATTTACATTAAAAAATATTATATTGAAAATGAGTTTAAAATTTTTTTTGTTTTTTGTTTTCATTTTAATTGTAAAAGCTGAGCTTATAAACTTTTTACTGCTCTAAAGAAAACTGAATTACAGTTAGCTTAATTTAAAACAAGCATTTAAAGAATTTATTCAAATCACTCGTGTTACATCACAGATAATGATGGTCTGACAGCTGATCAGCTGAAAGCTTAAAACAGATGCATTTCTTAGTTTGACCTGCAAGAAAAAAAATATCCCTGATTTGTGTTTTTGTTCTTCAAATGTTAAATCAATACATGTATATTTTTCCTGAAGTTAATCTGATCCCAGTAAAAACAATGAAAACAGCAGAATCAGACTCGTTTATCCCCAGTGCCACCTTCAAAACAAATCAGGGCAGTTTTAAGGCCAGTTATTTTGAAGCATTAAATTTCAGAGGTCACACTGATGTGAAACTTAAACAGATTCATCCCAGATTTAAAGGTTTCTGACTTTGCACCAAAATGAGGCTTAAATGCCTTTTTTGCCTCAGGAAGTCAAACTGAATGTTGTATTTTTGTTGCAGGAACATTGTTCTTCTGTTCTCTCTGTTCATCGTGCTGGTTGAGGGAGACATCGACTCCAGTGGTGGGGTTAAAAGTCATCTGTCTCTTCTGAATGACAATCTGAGTAAAATGTCACTGATGAACCTGCCTGTCCTCATGAAAGTGTTTCTTCACTTTGCAGATGCTGGAATACATGCCACATCGACAGGTAAATACCTCTGTGCTTTCTCACCTGTCTCTATTTCATCTCTGTACTATCTCACCTGTTTTTGTCTCACATGTATAATATTTTACCTCTCTCTGTCAGACAAAGATTCTACATCTGATGAAGCTCCTACAGGTTAGTATGTGTGGGGTTCGGGTGTGAATAATTTCTCGAATAAAATGGCTCAGTTCTTTGGTTTTATATGAAGAATATTTATTATTTTAAATATTGTAACACCAGGAGGTGGTGGTTAGCACTCTTGCCTCACAGCAAGAGGGTCCTGAGTTTAACTCCTGAGTTTCTGTGTGGAGTTTGCATGTTTTCCCCATGTTTGTCTCTCTGGATACTCCAGCTTCCTCCTACAGTCCAAAGACATGCAGTTAGTGGGGTTTATTGATGACTGTGGGAATGTGACTGCTTAAAAACTGTCAAGTGAAACCTTGAATTACTTTTCTGCTCACGTGGAGCACATCCATGAAACTGAGACATACCTGATACAAACATGGCAGTATTAGTGCCCCCCAGCAGGGCTGATTGTCGGCATCATTTCTGTTGAAGATTTTCTGAATGAAGTGTTGTTGTTGTTTCAGAGAGCATAAACGCCATCTCTCCTGATCACCCTGGTAAGAATCTCTGTTATTTTGAACTCAGACACAGCTGGAAAACACCTTTAAGCTCATGATATCAGTGTACGGAGTGTTAAAGTCTCGGTGAGAACAGAAATGGTCAGACTCCACCAACTTTGTGTATCCTGATCGACAATGTTAGGGTGAGTGAATCTAGACAACAGAAAGTATACTGAGTATACTGAACTGCCTTCATAGTACACCTGAGCTCATAGTTCTCCACAGAACTATGAGCTCAGGCACAGGCCTGAGCTCATTGTCTTGTGCTTCTCTGACATTTAACAACTGATGTGAGCAATAGTTTAAAATTGCTTCAGCAGGTCAATCTCAGGTGTATCTAAAAGTTACTGGAACAGTAACATGTCACAGTAAATCATGTTTCATCACTTTATCACATGTCTAAAATAAGCTTATGTAACCCCTCTCCCTTTGAGACGACTTCCTTTTGATTGGCTCTCCCTCACAAACAGAAGGGCTGAGCAACATGCTGGCAGAACCTCTGTCTGATATGAACTTCTGTCTCAAAAACATAAACTGACCTCATTGTTTGAAGCATATTTGATCTGAAGGTTAAGCACTGGAACTGGAGATTTCTGACTAGAAATAACAAGTTGAAGTTAAATCAAGACCAAAACACATCTAACACAAAAATTCTGTTCTGATTCCAGATGAATCACATTATTACGGAGGAGGACCTTCAGGTAGGTACACAATGATCATGATAGTGATGATGAAGATATAAGACGACAATCATCACGTGAACTCCTCACAGATGTTTTGCTTCTGACATTCATGATTACATGACAATAGTACTGTAAGGTGTTTGGTCAGACCTGATGCTGTATCTCACCTATTTACCTGTTTAATGTTTTTTTTCTGTGTGTCAATGTGTTTCAGACGTCAGCAGCTCAAGTTCACAGGCAGCAGACCGTGAGAACGATTTTTACCTTAACTTGCTTTAGATCAGTTAGTGTTCGAAGAAACATACCTTCTGACTAATCAGAGCCGAAAAGTGATGTACAATAACATTAATTATTCATAGGTAACACACCCCAGGGAATACAGCTCCACCTAGTGGCAGGAGGAGATTAGGAGGAGAGACAACAGGATTTACTGCAAGCAGAATCAGAATCAGATTTGGCAGTTTATGTGGTGATTTGGTGCCTGGCTATTTATGTAAGAAACATAATAATCTGCCTCATGTAGTGATACAAAAAGGGACAGTAACCCATAGCTCTCTGGTCTCATTGCACATACACTACTGGTCAAAGGTTTGGGCAAACCTTCTAATTTAATGGTTTTTCTTTATTTTCATGACTATTTATGATGTAGATCATCAAAACTATGAATGAACATATATGGAATTAAGTTGTAAACAAAAAAGTGTGAAATAACTGAAAACATGTTTTATATTTTAGATTCTTCAAAATAGCCGCTCTTTGCTTTGATTACTTCTTTCCACACTCTTAGCATTCTCTTGTTGAGCTTCATGAGGTAGTCACCTGAAATGGTTTTTCAAGTCTTGAAGGAGTTCCCAGAGATACTGAGCACTCCTTGGCCCTTTTGCCTTTGCTCTGCGATATATCTCATTCCAAACCCTGTTGATTGGGTTTAGGTCAGGTGACTGTGGAGGCCAGCCCATCTGGTGCAGCACTCCATCATTCTCCATCTTGGTCAAATAGCCCCTACACAGCCTGGAGGTGTGTTTGGGGTAAAAAATAAATGATGGAGCGGCATGTTGCTGCAGGATGCTGTGGTAGCAACACTGGTTCAGTGTGCCTTCAGTTTTAATAAATGCCCAATAGCATCACCACTAAAGTATCCCCACACCAACACACCTCCTCCTCCATGCTTCACTGTGGGAACCATTCATCTCAGTTCCACAGTGAAGGACCATCCATTTACCTGCATTGCACAAAGACACTGCAGGTGGACACAGATATCTTAAATTTAGACTCATCAGACCAAAGCACAGATTTTCACTGGTCTAATGTCAATTCCTTGTGTTTCTTGACCCAAACAAATCTCTTTAGCTTGTTTCTTTTCATTAATAGTGGATTCTCAGCAGCTATGTCCCCATAAAGGCCCAATTCATGCAGTCTCCTCTGAAGAGTTGATGTACAGATGTGTATGCTACTGGAACTAGAGGTGCTGGTATTTTGTGATTTCTGGGGATGATGACTTGGATAAATTTATCCTCAGCAGCAGGGGTGACTCTTGGTCTTCCTGGGGCAGTCCTCATGTGTGCCAGTTTCATTGTAGTGACTGATGTTTTTTGCGATTGCACTTGAGAATACATTCAAAGTTTTAGCAATTTTCCGGACTGATTGATCTTGTGTTCTTAAAGTAACTGTCACATTTCTTTACTTAGCTGATTGGTCCTTGCCATAATATGAATTCTAACAGTTTTCAAATAGGGCTGTCAGCTGTGTACCAAGCTGACATCTGCACAACACAACTGATGGTCCCTAACAGTGTTAAGAAGGCAAGAAAATCCACAAATGAACCCTGAAAAGGCTCACCTGTGTGGTGAAAACTATTTCAGGTGACTGCACCATAAAGCTCATTGAGAGAAGGCCAAGAGTGTGCAAAGAAGTAATCAATGCAAAGGGTGGCTACTTTGAGGATTCTTCAGTTATTCATCAATTTTTTCTTTGCTACATTATTCCATATATCTTGCTTCATATATTTGATGTCTTCAGTTTGTAGCTACAATGTAAAAACTTTTAAAAATAAGTACTGTACATGTAAATGTATGCTTTTTATTTTCAGTTCCAGTAATCAATCGTATAACAGCACCTGGTATGTCCCTATATATATATATATATATATATATATATATATATATATATATATATATATATATATATATATATATATATATATATGGACAAAGTACTGGTCAACCTTCTCTGCTATACATTCAGTGACATCTTTGGAACCAGCCATTATTTTACAAATGTCTGGATATGCAGACTGCATGGATAGCTGCTGGATTTTGAATTCATCAGCTGAAATTAAAAGATGATTGATTGCTTGATTGATTAATTAATTGATTGATTGATTGCAGAACCCGCTGTAGCTGCTCCAAACAGTGAGGAAGAGGAAGATGGTGAGACAATAATACTCTGATTCTCTAGACCAAAAAACAGTTTTCATATTGTGAACCACCAATACGTTAGCAAATAAATTAATATCTAACTTGTTTACCCAGCAGCCAGAGTCCATTGGAGGTGAAAACTTTGTGACTTTCGAAACTTCTTTCTGATTGTTTTTTTAGTATCAGTTCATGAGCAGAATTTTTTTTCTGTGAAGTTGTACGCCTTCTTTTTCTTTAAACAGTTTCAAACTTTGTTTTTTTTTGTTTGTTTTTGTTTTCCTTTTACAGATGACTCTGAAGAATCAGGGAAGAAAAAGTCCAGCTCTCGTTTGGCTAAACCGCGGAACTCCGCCCTCAACCACCAGAGTCCCGACCATGCCATTGAAAGCCCCGCCCTCCCACCACAGCCGGTAATCCCTCAGCCGGTAATCCCTCAGCCCATCATCCCTCAGCCCAAAACCCCGGTGAGGAGCCGAACGTCTAAGAGACGATCCAGGAACAACCGCCGCCAGATATAGAACATCAGCAGTCACAGTTAGAACACAATGTTAAACCAAATAAAACCCAAACGCACACAGATCTGTCACATGATTAACGCAGACTCATACCACACATGAACTCACCTGAACACTCACAGCAGGTTGACATTTACCTTCAATTCGCTAGAATCACCAAGCCATTGATTTATTCCAGGGTTGAGTGAAACTGCTGTCCAGAATCCAGGGGTCATATTCATTATATACTACAGGTAAACTTCACGGAAAAAAAGTATTGGTCCACTTAGACTCTTAAGGTGTTTTAAAATATTTAACATTATTATTGTGCTCTGAATCAGAAGTTGTAAAAATTTGGCTTACAAAAAACAAATACACGAAAGACACGATGTCTTTTCTTTTCACACAGAAAAAATTCAGAGAAAACAAAATTTGTCAAACCGCGTGACAACCTTGGCAGTCTGCTTGGCTGCCAGATGTTTGGGGCAGGAGCAAGAAATGTAAGAACAGGAAGAAGGTTTTGGGTTCTTGCCCAGTGATTAACATGGGGAACTTGGATTAATTTTACGGCTAGGTGCTTGATTGACTGTATGTTTACTCTGTGTAAGGAGGAAAACGAAACAGAGCTCAATTTAACTGGAATGAACACAGCAGGTGTGAAAATCTTCATCTTTTTAATTCAGGTGTTTTCAATTCCGTTATCACAGGTGTATGTAATCTAGCCATGCAGTCTGCCTTTACAAACATTTGTGAAAGAATGGCTCATTCCAAAGAACTGAATTTAAGTATACCACTACATCAGGATACCACATTTGCAACAAGTCAGAATTTCTTCCCTTTAGATGTTCTGTGTCATCTGTAATGTACTACTGTTATTGCAAAGTGGAAGCATTTAAGAACCACAGCAGGTCAACCATGAAGTGTCAGACCAAGTTTTATCTTTGGCCCTAATGTATTTCATTAGCTTTGACCCCTGGATCAAGCAGACCTCGGAGTATTAAACCTGCTCTTTGCTGTTTTTATTCTTTCTTTTATATGTGTGTTCCTGAAACATTTAAACATTTGTGATGGGAATTTCTTTTGATTGTTTCATTTATCAGATTTAAATAAAGTTAAACTGAACATGAACTGTGGACCTTGTGATGCTGTAGCTGTTATAGGTACTGTGCTACAGTGGTTTATCTAACAGACTCCAATTTGTTCATGTAAATGGAGAGTCCTCTTCACACACTAAGGTTAATAATGGTGTTCCACAGGGTTCTGTGCTAGGATCAGTTCTGTTTACATTATACATGCTTCCCTTAGGCAGCATCATTAGAAGGCATGGCATAAATTTTCACTGCTATGCCGATGATACCCAACTTTATTTATCCATGAAGCCAGATAACACATACAGATTAGTTTAACTACAGAAATATTTTAAAGATGTAAAGACCTGGGTGACCTCATATTTTTTTTGCTTCTAAATGCAATTAAAACTGAGGATATTGTACCTAGCCCTCTCAGAAATATAGTACCTAACCAAATACTTACTCTGGATAGCATTACCGTGGCCTCCAGTAACACGGTGAGGAATATTGGAGTCATTTGTGACCAGAATATGTCCTTCAATGCGCATATTAAATAAATAGGTAAGTCTGCTTTATTGTGTTTATATTTCTAAAATTAGAAGTTCATGCATTTATTACTTCTAGCCTACTGGGCTATTGTAGCATGTTATTATCAGTATGTCATAGAAATCTCCCTGAAAAGCCTTCAGTTGATCCAAAATCTGCAGCTACAGCTGCAGCAAGAGTACTGACAGGGACTAGAAAGAGAGAGCATATTTCTCCTATAATGTCTTTTGTTCATTAGCTCCCTGTTAAATCCACAGTCACAATCAAATTTAAAATCCTTCTCATTACATACAAGGTCTTCAATAATCATTTTATCTTAATGACCTCATTGTACGGTATCACCCTATTAGAGTTGAAAGCAAAGATGATTATTTAACAAGTAATTTTAGTTTTATATATTTATGTTATGTATTGTGTTACCAGACATAAAAAAATCCTGAAGAGGTGTTCCTCACAGTGTTACTGGTGGCATGTTCAGGAGGTAGAGCAGGTCATCTGCTAATTGGAAGGTGGTTCGATCCTTGGCTGCTGTACATGCCACATCTCCTTTGGCAAGATACTTACCTCAAGTTGATCCCCGATGCATCTATAGGAGTAACACTTACATTGAAAAAGCATAGCAAAAAGTGTTTGTGTGAATGAGGCAAGTTGTGTAGTGTGCTCAGTCACAGAAAAGCACTGTATTATAACCAGTCAACCACTTATCAGAGCTAAAAAGGGAACTCATTGGAGGAGGGACATTCCCCATGAGACACAAGGAAATAGAAAATAATTAATGTGTGGTATGTTCTGCATTTATATGTATATACATATATCAGAGGTTCATGGTTTGTACTCATGGGTTGTTTAACAAGATATTACCTCTTTCATACAGTCCCTGAGGCAACCTGTAGCACCTCCCGGGGGAGGAAAAATGAAAATGGAAGGATTCAGGGAGTCTCACGTGGCAAATGGGGGTTTACACTGTGTGTCTGTGTGCTGGTTTTTAAACATGCTTGTTTGCTTGATGGTTGTTGCTGCAGAAACGAATCAATAGCCTCTCCACATGCTTGCAGTGTGTTATCAGTGAAGGTAGCAACAGACAGGGAGAGTCTGGCTGTGATCCGGGTTTCTAACATCATTTCAGATCTACAGGGTGTTCAAAACACACTCAGGCTTCTCAGTTACAAGACTCAGTTTTTTTTTTTGTTTGTTTGTTTGTTTGTTTTTTTATCTCCGGAGATTAAAAATCTCTTGATAAGTGGGTCTTGGCTAAGACACACAGCAGTACAATCAGCAGTGTTTATACAGACTAATAATACACACAAGTACCCACAGCAAACAGCACAAAATAAGTTTACACAGATATCTGACACCAAAACTAAAATCAAAATTCCAAAACTTAAAGGTGAAAGAAATTTAATGCACCAGAATAATTCACAGTTATACTGTCTGCAGCCTCGAGATCACTAGAATAAATCTAATAAATAATTTTTCTGAGAACAGCTCAGGAGGACAGAGCTGCAAATTTTCCAGATTCACTATGAACTACTGAGGACAGACAGAAGGAGTCTTTGGAAAGTGACAAAAGTTGTTTTTTGTTTCCTTTCTGTCTTCCTGTCTCTCTTCATTGCTTTGGTTCCCGTTGGTCTCTCAGCCTTTGGATTCCTTGACTGAAGGCTTTGTTTCTGTAGGTCCTCTCTGAGCTATACATGCTTCTCTCCTATGCGCTCTGTTTTTGGTTCTCTCATTGGGCAGCCTCTGACCACTCTACCTGACACATCTGTTTCCTGTGTTGGTTCTAACATGTTTTCTTTTCACTTGCTACATGTAAGATATTTTTCTTAGCTCTTCAGTTGAATTAAATTGTATATATACAGTGCCAAATCACAACAACAGCCTGTGGAGGTAAGCACAGATGACATGGAGCTCTTAGTTCTCACTCCTGCTTTATTACTCTCCTCACATCAACTGAACATATCGCGCCACAAAACACAGCAACACACTTCCTCAACACTGGGTGTGAGTGTGGGGTTCTCCTAAAGGAAAAAACAGAATCCATCAGCCTGGTGGTAGGTGGGCGGCCGCGGCGGGGCCTGGGCCGGAACCACCTGATCATCCTGCAGAACATGCGCAGGCTTAAGTGTTTCAACAGAGACAACCTCCTGCCGACCTCCAAAGTCCAAAAGGAAATGTTTTTGGCCCGGTTTAATAACCCTGTACGGCCCGTCATACAGTGAACGCAGTGGAGTTCTATGGGCATCGGAGTACAGAGAGAAGCTGGATGGCTTCTACTCTTCTGCTGACCCCAGGCGGATGTGGCAAGGCCTGCAGCACATCACAGAGTATAGGGTCACCACCAGCACCATCAGCTCTACAGGCAGTCTTCTGGATGATCTCAATGCATTCTACACCCGCTTCGAGACCTCCCAGACCCTTCAGACCCCCCAGACCTCCCCGACCCCCCATGTCTTCCAGACCTGCCAGAACCCCCAGACTACCCACCCCCGCCAGCGGTCACAATAGACCAGGTGCACAAAGCCCTGAGGAGGATCAACCCCCGCAAGGCAGCAGGACCAGACAACATCCCGGGATGGGCTCTTAAATCATGTGCCAATGAGATGGCGGAGGTTCTTACCTCCATCTTCAACCTCTTCCTCAGCCAGAACACTGTCCCCACATGCTTCAAGACTACAACCATCATCCCTCTCCCCAAGACAAGCCCAGCCACCTGCCTGAACGACTATAGACCAGTTGCACTCACTCCAATCATTGTGAAGTGTTTTGAGAGAGTGGTGCTGGCCTACATCCAGAGCAGCATCACAGACACTCTGGACCTCCTGCCATATGCCTACCGGTCCAATAGGTCCACGTCAGACACTATCGCTGCTGCCCTTCACTATTCATTCTCCCACCTGTAAAACAAAGAATCAGGGTACTTTTTGTTGATTACAGCGCCGCTTTCAATACTGTTATCCCACACAAACTCACTCACAAGCTGGCAACACTCGGCCTGCACCCCGCCCTATGTGACTGGCTACAGGACGTTTTGACTGAGAGGCCTCAGTCTGTCAGGATCGGCAACAGGACTTCAGCCAGCATTATTACAAACACTGGCATCCCACAAGGTTGCGTCCTCAGCCCCATCCTCTACACCCTGTACACCCATGACTGTGTCGCCTCCAACAAAGACAACATAATTTTGAAGTTCGCGGACGACACTGCAGTGATCGGTCGCATCACTGGAGGGGACGAAGCGGCTTATAGGAGAGAGGTGGCCGGTCTGGTGTGAGGACAACTCTCACGGCAGCTGTCGGAGGAAGAGGTGGGCGAAGAGGTATCCTCCATCATCCGGTCCGAGTAAGGACAACATGTTCTCCATGAGCTCCAGAGCCGTGCCACCACCCAGGCCTGAGAAGGAGAGAAGCTTTTCGGCACGCTCTGTGTCGGAGAGGGCATATGCCGAAGAAGCAGCCCCTTAAGGACAGCGTATTTCCCTTGAGCGGGTGGGTCCCAGAGGAGGGTCATCGCGCGATGGGTGGCTAGCGGGTCCAGCAAGGCCACCACATGGTGATACTTCATGTCGTCAGCCGAGATGCCGTGAAGGGCAAACTGTGCCTCCACATGCACGAACCACGACGGCGGATCGTGGAGCCAAAAGTCCGGCAGCTTCAGCGCCACAGCAAAAGCAGCTGCAGCTGCAGCAGGAGGTGGTGGACCGACGGCTGCTGATGCATCCAGAGCGGAGCCGGCGTCATCCTTGACCTGTAGCATGTTCGAGTCTGGAGTCACCAATGTGGAGGTAAGCACAGACAACACGGAGCTCTTAGTTCTCACTCCTGCTTTATTACTCTCCTCACATCAACTGAACACATTGCGCCACAAAACACAGCAACACACTTCCTCAACACTGGGTGTGAGTGGAGCTCTCTAGTGGTCCACCACAGCCTATATTTTAAGGTAGACCCTAAAATACTACATGAAGAGAAAAACCCAACAATCATATGACCCCCTATCAGTAAGCACTTTGGCGACAGTGGGAAAGGAAACCTCCCTTTTAACAGGAAAGAACCTTTGGCAAAACCAGGCTTAGGGAGTGACCGGTTGGGGTGAGAGAAGGAAGATATGACAAACGACATGCTGTGGAAGAGAGCCAGAGATAATGCCTACAGGCTCCTGCTGAAATCTAAATACATGAAACAAACTGACCTTTATTGGCACAGAAACAACTCAGTTCTACCTGTCTGCAAGTGCTTACTTTACTTATATTGGATTTGGACACCTTGCATTAACATATTACCATAAACAGGTCTTATTTGGTGTTCATTTAGTGTACTTTATTTGGTGCTTCCCAGCAGGAAGACTTCATGACAGAGACAGTATGAAGCTTCATCTTCAAAGTAATACCTTCCATTTTGTAAAGCTGGCATTGTTTAACATATTTCTGAAACATGATCAGTCTTTGACTTGGAAAAGTTCAGAGGTCACTACCAAAACATTTAGTTTTTAGGTGAGATTTGTCACAATGGCCACAGGCCGATAGCTAAATTGGACTCAAACGCAGATAACCACAACAGAGACGGCTCGCACGTTTTACAGTGTTTGTTTATTAGATCAACAGGTGAATTTGTGGCAAAGTGTTGCTAATGGTGTGGCCGTGGGTCAGTGGGGTGAACGGGGAATTGACAGGTAGCGACGGGGACGGAGTGCGTCTGGGAAGAAAAAAAGAACGGGGTTAAGAAGGCGGCAAGCATAGGGTATTTAGCAGAGGTGGTTATGACTGATAATGCTTATGGATAGTTGGGGTAACCTTGGCTTTGAGGGAGAGGTGGTGAGGATCCAGGTGAGTAGTGGCAAAGGCTGGCTGACCTGAGTTCTGCTGTGTCCAAGGTGGTGAGTGGTGGCCGGAGGGCAGGCAGGTGAGGTCCTTTGTATTGCCCCAGAATGCGAGGTTAATCCGAGGAGCTCTGGGGGTTGAAGGCAGTGGCAAAGAAGGTCCTGGAAAACAATGCGAGGTCATTGACAAACTGGTGTTGAAGAAGAGGCTCAGTGGAGCTTAAATCCTCAACCTGATTACCCAGAATCAGCCTAAGGTGTGCAGGACTGCAGGAGGGATGATGGCTCCACCCAGGGGTGGAGACCAAGGAACTCAGGTGCCTGATGGACCTTTCCAGTCAAACCTCCAGATCCTGAAAAGATTGAGGATGTGCAGCTCTGCCTGTAATGTGGGTAAACAGTTCACGTGCACATTTATCATTTAATGTAATATTTAATGTGTCAATCAGGATGTCAGTGACACTATGACCTGATACCAATAAAACATACATGGATTTATTTACAATTAATCTGGTTAATTACATTCTTGTTTCATTTTGGAACAAAGATGTTGTGTTAATAAAGTTTATTTGAACTTCATTGTTTGGTTTAAAACAGTTTCTGGTGCTGTTCAGTTGATTATCAAAGTGAAGTGAACACAGAGCTCATTAGAGGCTGTTAGCATGCCCTTGCACACACACACACACACACACATACACACAGACACGCCCACACACATACACAGATACACAGTCTGCAGTAGCAGATTTATGGCTTTCTTTGTGTTTTGCTGTTTTTTGTCCTCAGTTGAACTCGACTGAATCTGAAAAGCCAGATTTTTGGTTTTCTGTTTTAATTTTCAAAGCTCATCGTGGCCACTAAACAAAGGTTGAAGTTCAAAGAAACAACACAAATATAAAAAAAACTTCTCTTTTTAACTTCAATAAATAAATCTGACTATGCTCAAATCAGACTTTCACCCCTGTATTTTACTGTACATGACTAACACTGTCAGGTTCCTCTCTGTTAAAAGGGAGTTTTTCGCTCCTCACTGTTGCCAAAGTGCTTGCTGGTAGAGGGTCAAATGATCGTTGGGGTTTTCTCTGTATTATTGCAGGGTCTTTACTAACAGAATGTTTTTTCTCTCCTTATTTTAGCAGCTGCTGGGGGCCTGGAGAAGGCGGATCTGTCCAAGGCAGAGAAAGTGACGGATGGGCAAGGGTTGAGCTGAGTGAACACGCCGATTAAATGTAGAGTCACAAAAATAAGAATAAAAAGTGTGAAAGAGAAAACACATTCATCTGCTGTGTGTCAAGGTGTTGCGCTGGAAAGGGTGGCCAAAGTGCTACAAGGGTTCAAGGTTCTTTATTATTTGTCACATGCATAGTTATACAAGTATAACACACAGTGAAATGTAGCCTGACACGCTCCTCGACATGTGCAAAAATTGGGGGGGGTGTAGAGGAAGAACGTTATATATATATACACACATATAGTATATACACTGGGTGAATGTGCAGTAGTAGCAGCAAGCAGGTGAATTCTGTACATTAATATGAATAGACATCTGACTATTTTACAGGATAGACAATATAAACATATTTAAAATTAAAGGAATTGAAATGTACATTGTGCCTTGGTTTAGTGTCTGGAAGAGAGTCGTGTCTCAGTCAATTATAGATGATGTGAGAGGGCGGGTGTGTGTGTTTAGGGCACGGATGGCTTGGGGATAGAAGCTCCTCTTGAGTCTCTCTGTCCTTGCCCGGAAGATGCGGAACCTTCTACCAGATTGCAGAAATTGGAACAGTTTGTTGCCAGGATGGGACGGGTCCTTCAGTATCTGCGCTGCTCTAGTCCGGCATCTCCTGGTGTAGGTGTCCTGAAGCGGGGGGAGAGCAATCCTGCAGCAGCGTTCTGCTGTACGGATCACTCTCTGGAGAGCTTTTTGGTCCTTCACACAGCTGTTCCCGAACCACGATGTCATGTTCTGTGTGAGGATGCTCTCCACAGCGCCTGTATAGAAAATCCTGAGGATCTTTGGAGAGACCCTGAACTTCCTCAGTTGTCGTAGGTGATACAGTCGCTGCCTAGCCTTTTTGGTCTGGAGCTGAATGTGGGCAGCCCATGTCAGGTCTGAGGAGATGTGGACACCAAGATACTTGAAGGACTGCACCCTCTCCACTGGAGCTCCATTGATGATAATGGGCTTGTAGTCTCTGTGCTGACCCCTTCTGAAGTCCACCACCAGCTCCTTGGTCTTGCTGACGTTCAGCTGGAGGTGGTTGTCCTGGCACCACGATGCCAGATTCTTCACTTCATCCATGTAGGCCGTCTCATCGTTGTTGGAGATGGCACACAACATCACTGTGTCGTCAGCAAACTTCACAATGGTGTTGGAGCCATGGGTGGCCACACAGTCTGAAGTGTAGAGGGAGTAGAGCAGTGGCGAGAGGACACATCCCTGAGGTGCTCCTGTGTTGATGGTGATGCTGTTGGAGAAGCACCTGCCCACCCTCACCACCTGAGTTCTGCCAGTGAGGAAGTCCAACACCCATGCACACAGACGGCTGTTAAGTCCCAGATCCCTGAGCTTTGTGAACAGTCTGCAGGGCACTATTGTGTTAAACGCTGAACTGTAATCAACAAACAGCATTCGCACATAGTTACCCTGTTTCTTGTCCACGTGGCTGAGAGTGGTGTGTAGGACGTGGGCGATGGCATCCTCTGTGGATCTGTTGGATCTGTAGGCGAACTGCAGCGGATCTGTGGTGTCTGGGATGGAGGAGGAGATGATGTTCTTCAGCAGCCTCTCAAACACCTTCATTACTACCGAGGTCAGTGCAACTGGCCGGTAATCGTTCAGGGATGAGGGTTTGCTGTTCTTGGGCACAGGGATGATGGTGGATCTTTTGAAGCATGTGGGGACCACAGACTTCGCCAGGGACTCGTTGAAGATGTAAGTGAACACACCTGCTAGCTGGTCAGCACAGCAGCGCAGCAGACGGCCGGTGATGCCGTCTGGCCCCGCCGCTTTCCTTGTGTTCACTCTCCTCAGTGCCGCTCGGACGTCATGCTCCGTGATGCTGGTCACCGGTCTCTCGCTGATGACGTCACTGTCCTCGGTAGTCAGGCGGTAGATAGCATTAGCCGCCTGGCTAACCTCGAAACGGGCGTAGAACCGATTCAGCTCGTTGGTGAATGCAGAGTCGGCGTTGATCGGCGCAGTGTCCCTGGCTTTGTAGTCCGTAATGGTGCGTAGTCCGTGCCACATACTCCGTGTGTCGCCCTGGTGGAAGCGGGACTCCACACGTTCCCGGTACCTGCGTTTGGCATCTCTCACCGCGCGCCGCACGCCGTATGAGGCCGCTTTGTAGGCACTCATATCGCCAGTGGCGAGACCCGCGTTGTAGGAGGCGGTCCTGGCGTTTACTGCAGTGCGGATCGATCTGTCCATCCACGGTTTCTGGTTTGGGAATGTGGTGTCTCTCGCAGTGGGGATAATCTCCTCCGCTAGCATATTGACGAAGCATACTGCTACTTCCGTAAACTCGTTGATGTCGACTGCGCATGCTCTGAACATGTCCCAGTCTACGTCGTTGAGTGCGTCCTGTAGCGTAGCTTCTGATTGGGCAGTCCACCGTTTTACTTCCTTCGTGGTCACGTCTTCCCTCCGTATGCTTTGTTTATACTGGGGAATGAGGAAGATGGCGTTGTGGTCAGACTTCCCAACAGCCGGGTGTGGTAAACATGCTGGTAAAAGTTTGGCATGACTTGTCTGAGGTTCGCTTTGTTAAAGTCTCCTGCTACAATGAGGGCTGCGCCCGGGTCCTTGTTACAATAACTTTAGCTATTCTAACTACTGCTAGCTTGAAGGCCTGCGGTACTTCGCCGATTAATAGAGGTAGGTTGATCATATTTAAGATTGAAGCATTAATTAATGGTAGGACTGATAAAGGTAGGGGTCTAACAGACATGTTGATGGTTTGGAGGAAGGAATTACTGAAGTTAGATCAGAAGTGTCAGGGTTAGTGCTGTGGCAGGCAGGACAAGGATCCAATTGCTGGACTCAGAACACAAGAGGGGTAAACTAAGAGAGGAAACAAAAACCTAACACAGGAAACTAGAAACTAAGATCTAAGAGTGTAGGAAACTAGAACCTGGGAAACTAGAAATGAGGAGACAAATGAACATTAAGACAAAGGAGACTAGATGTGAAACGTAGAATACAGAGGAAGAACAGTAACCTAGGGATTAGAAACTATTAAAGCACAAGCAGAACCATGAACAACAATAAATCAAAGAATATTAATTAAACCTGAAACAGTGTGTGACAAAAAGATCAACTGGAGAAAAAAAATCTAAACAAATATCAATGGCATTGAAAGCAGCTGTACATTATGTTGTGTCTGTGAGATTGTTATGAGTTTTCTCTAATGCTTAAAATTTTATTTGTGAAGCCATTTCTAGTTAATGTTAAAAGAATGGTTCTCTCAATAGTGTTCTGACTTTTTGTCAGCCTGGCTAGAGTGCTATTGGCCATTTATTTTACATGAATTTCTTTCTTCCTAATTATGTCCCTTCATCTATTTTCTTACCATATTAATTTTACCTTCCTCTGTCTTTTCCTCACTCTTTTATTGGGACTGCTGTTCCTCATCCAGCACTTCTTCATAGCTAATGTTAGCAACAGCTGCCTCTTGTGATGGCAAGGGCTTTATATTAGTTGTTGTTGGTGCTACTGTTGACTATGCAGCTGCTAAAGTTACATGTTTCTGCATCTGTTTCTAGTTTCTTTCTTTCTCTCAGCTTTTCAGCTTTTCAACCACTTCAACACTACAGTCTGTTGTACAAAGTACACAAGTACAACGGGAAGTTAGGTAAGGAGCCAGTTGTGGTAAGAGATTTGATTGGGCAAACCATTGTCAGTATTAAGAATGAAGCCTGTACCCTGTGTAATTATATATTTGGCCAGATTTCTAGAAATAGGAGCTGCTCCATCAAAGTTGGAATGTTTCTGCTTAATTAGACCCAGTTTTCACTAGAAAGTTTCTGAATTAAAAAGCTCACCTTTTTTTTCAGTCCTGGTGTGCTGACTGTAAGCTCGTCTGGAATCTGGTGCAACTAGGTTCCAGAAGTGTGACTAGCTGGCTGCATGGATGAATTCATGACTCATGAGGATAATTCACAGTAAATAAAATGTTTTCACAGAGACCACGCCTACCACACAGTTATTGCCAAATCTGTAGTCAGCTACTCTGACATCATGTTTGCATAATCAGCACTGCAGGATAACTATATTTGTTCACCCACACTGTGAGCGCCTGCTCTTTGTTTTAACAGAGCTAGCACTCTTTCATGCTGCAACAGTGGTCATGTTAAAGCTTACAAGGAGTGTCTCAAAGTCAAACAAGTTCATTCTTTCACTTCTTTTGAACACTGGAACTCAGAACTCATTGTAACCATTTAAAATTATAAAACAACTTTTGGATAGAGGGAGAGCAGGTCATCTAACAATTGAAAGGTTGGTAGTTTGATCTCCAGCTAGGGCAACTACTGAACTCTGAGTGTGCGTGAATGTAAGATACCTTGCTTAGACACTTACTATACAAGTACCAGTCCAGCCAAAAAAATAGTTTCTATACAGATTCATAGTCAAAGGAGCTTGCAAAGAAAAGCGTCTGGACTTATTTAAGTTGCTTGAAGACGTTTCACCTCTCATCCGAGAAGCTTCTTCAGTTCTAAGGTCAAATGGTGGGGAGTCCCAGATTTAAACCTAGTGGGAGTATCCCTCCACAGAGGGACAAAAGGATCCCCTGATGATCCTCTGAGCCAAGGTGTGAAACTGGGTGTGGGTCCCAATCAGGGTTTCGGGTGTGCTCATTGTGAAACCTGGCCCCACCTTATCATGCGAATTCCTGAGGGCAGAAATGAATATACAGATTCATAAAAAGATCTAAAAACAAAAGATCAACAATACAGACGTGAAGAGGAAAAGAAGACGCTCTTTGTTTTTGTGGTCCAACCGGTTCATGTCTGAGGACATATTCATTCCAGACACACACATGCTCACACACACATCTCTGTACATTTCCTGGTGGAACAGTTAGACGTGGTTACAATGCTTTGTCTCAGCGTTACGTTTCAAACGTTGGTGCTGCGATAACAATCAGCTCAGAGTAATTTAATGCTGATCAGACGAAAGCACGAGGAGTTGAAGTTGAGAAAACATGAAAAAACATTCTGCAAGGAGAAACGAGTTAAAGGCTTCATTAACTGGAGTTCAGTCCAAGGGTCATTTAAAGGAAAACACACAGGAAGCAGAAGCTCTGAGACCACCACTTTGGTTTCATTATGAACAATAAGTGAATGCTGTTCTGTTCTAACCCTGCATCTCTTTGCTTTTCGTGCTGATTCACCACAGGGTCTAGAATAATTTGGATTTAATTCTGTGCTCTGAATGTAAACAGGGCACTTTTAAAGAAGCTCAAAGTGAGTCTGTGCAGATGCCCAGGTGATCGGAGGAGGGAGCAGAGGAGGAGGAGGAGGAAGAGGAGGAGTATAAAAAGCTGCTGCTCTCTTTCAGTCGAGTTTAAATACACTTAAGTTTCACCTGATCAGAGCTTCCATCAACCTGCGGATTACCGACATGCTGCAGCGGTGAGTTCATTCTTTAGCTACACATGAGCCTGCTGGGTCAAGACTGTCTTCAAACTTTGAACCGCTTTAAATGGTTTCACAAAGCTCAAGAGGCACTCCTGCTCTCTGCCTGGAAAAAATCATGAAGCTGATGACTCAGAGTTTTTCAAGAGCTCCTTTTCAACCTTTGATCTGATTCACATTGTACAGTAACAAAGAGAGGTGAAATAATTTCAAAGTCAACTACAGCGTGAAGTCTGGCTCTGTGTGGTGCTGCTGTCTGAGTTCAGGCCGTGTTCGGTTGTTTGCTGGCTGAATAAATCCTGTTTCCTCTCACCAACAGTAACACACTGATCCTTAAAGGTTCTCCGCGCTGGCTCGCTATATGTTGGTAAAGAATAGATGCTTTGTGTGTTTCTGAGGAGGAGACACAAAGGAGCCCAGTCATTTAACCTGAGATTGATCACCTGGCATTCATCACTTCATGTTCTTTAGTTTCTTTCCTGCAGTTGTGTTGAGAGAGAAGTCCTAAAATTATGGCTTTTGATTAGATTTCCTGATAAATCTGTCCCTATTCTGGGTTCAGATTTACGTTTAGCTTTAAATTTCCATTTAGACTATTAGCAAAAACATCGAAAACATGTCAAAACCACAGCAACCGATTCATCGAAAAGCTTTTGTTCTTCATGTTTTTACCAAGATAGTCAAATTATGCAAACAGGCTGCAGTCAAATCACACTTTGCAACGAAAATTGTGTGTGTGTGTGTGTGTGTGTGTGTGTGTGTGTGTGTGTGTGTGTGTGTGTGTGTGTTTTGCAGGTCAACTGTGTTGCTGCTCTTTGCGCTTGTTGCTGTTTCACTTGCAGCTCCAGTCCAGAGTAAGCCATGACATCATTATCATCATATCATTAATCAATCACGTTTATCAGTCTGTATTTTCATATGAAATTATAATTATTTAACAATTCAAGTGTTTTTACAGATTTATTTTACAGATTGAATTAACTGTAGTGACCTAATTAAGGGTCATTAGTATTAAAAGCCCGTAGTCATCAGTTATGATTTTACATGTGGCATGTTTGATATGAAACATGTGGTCAGTGTGTCTGATGTCATCATTTCTTTTCCTTCCAGAGAGAAACTCAGAAGATGGTAAATATAAGGTCGCTTGCATTAGTTAAAGATTTGACCTTTGATCCTGCCGTTTCAAAAACAATTCAATTTAAATCAGTGTTCAGTCTGTGTCCGAGGTGGTGAGTGGTGGCTGGAGTACCACCTACAGACCTCAGAGGTCGATATATGAAAGTGGTTTTTTTTTTTCTGTTCCAGAGAGAATTCTGCCTCTGTTGGAGCACCTGAATGGTAGTGCGCGCACACACACACACACACACACACACACACACGCACACAAACACACGCACACACACACACACACACGCACACACACACACGCACACACACACACACGCACACACACACACACTATTGTTCATTCTGTTGATTTTGTTTTTAGGTGGCAGGACAAGTGAACCTGTCACAACAGAGCCAGGTAACAATACAACACACACTTCACATTGTTTACACTTCACACTAGACACACACACACACACACACACACACACACACATACATAATTCTTTTTCTGTTTCCTCAGATGTTCATGAAAGTGAAGAGCAAACTGAAGGTAACTTTTCTATTCATCTTTCTGCTTAGCTGTTTGCTTACCTGTCCGTGTGCTTACCTGTCCTTCGCTTCCTCTCTCTCTCTCTGTGCTTCAGCTCCTTCAGTTGATGCCACTGGGTCACCAGGTCAGTGGAGGAGGGAGTGTAATTTTTTTTTTCATTCTTAATTTAAAATAAATCTTATCCAGATTACAGCTGTGATTCAGTTCATCATTGCATCGCTTAATCCAAACTCTACCATGTTTTTTCTGTATATTGATTCAGATGTCAGCGATGAAGGTGTTGCCATGACTGACAGCGATGAAGGTGAGATGAAGGTTTTAGGAGCAGGTCTACTGTTTTATGTCCAGACAAAGAAGGAGGAATGAGAATCTGCACATCTGGTCAGACACAAACGCAGCTGACTGATCCTCTGGCTCAGCGTAGAGCTGTGACAGAGGCTTTATATGCCCAATCCTGCACATCACAGCGGGGCATACAAAAGTATTCGGCCCCTTGAACTTTCCCACATTTTGTCACATTACAGCCACAAACATGAATCAATGTTATTGGAATTCCACGTGAAAGACCAACACAAAGTGGTGTAGACGTGAGAAGTGGAATGAAAATCATACATGATTCCAAACATTTTTTATAAATAAATAACTGCAAAGTGGGGCGTGCGTAATTATTCAGCCCCCTGAGTCAATACTTTGTAGAACCACCTTTTGCTGCAATTACAGCAGCCAGTCTTTTAGGGTCTGTCTCTACCAGCTTTGCACATCTAGAGACTGAAATCCTTGCCCATTCTTCTTTGCAAAACAGCTCCAGCTCAGATTAGATGGACAGCGTTTGTGAACAGCAGTTTTCAGATCTTGCCACAGATTCTCGATTGGATTTAGATCTAGACTTTGACTGGGCCGTTCTAACACATGGATATGTTTTGTTTTAAACCATTCCATTGTTGCCCTGGCTTTATGTTTAGGGTCGTTGTCCTGCTGGAAGGTGAACCTCCGCCCCAGTTTCAAGTCTTTTGCAGACTCCAAGAGGTTTTCTTCCAAGATTGCCCTGTATTTGGCTGCATCCATCTTCCCATCAACTCTGACCAGCTTTCCTGTCCCTGCTGAAGAGAAGCACCCCCAGAGCATGATGCTGCCACCACCATATCTGACAGTGGGGATGGTGTGTTCAGAGTGATGTGCAGTGTTAGTTTTCTGCCACACATAGCGTTTTGCATTTTGGCCAAAAAGTTCCATTTTGGTCTCATCTGACCAGAGCAGCTTCTTCCACATGTTTGCTGTGTCCCCCACATGGCTTGTGGCAAACTGCAAACGGGACTTCTTATGGTTTTCTGTTAACAATGGTTTTCTTCTTGCCACTCTTCCATAAAGGCCAACTTTGTGCAGTGCACGACTAATAGTTGTCCTATGGACAGATTCCCCCACCTGAGCTGTAGATCTCTGCAGCTCGTCCAGAGTCACCATGGGCCTCTTGGCTGCATTTCTGATCAGCGCTCTCCTTGTTCGGCCTGTGAGTTTAGGTGGACTGCCTTGTCTTGGTAGGTTTACAGTTGTGCCATATTGCATCCATTTCTGAATGATCGCTTGAACAGTGCTCCGTGGGATGTTAAAAGCTTGGGAAATCTTTCTGTAGCCTAAGCCTGCTTTAAATTTCTCAATAACTTTATCCCTGACCTGTCTGGTGTGTTCTTTGGACTTCATGGTGTTGTTGCTCCCAATATTGGGTGGCTGTAGCTCAGTTGGTAGAGCAGGTCATCTACTGATTGGAAGGTTGGTGGTTCGATTCCTGGCTTCACCTAGTCCGCATGCCATATATCCTTGGGCAAGATATTAACCCCAAATTGTTCTCCGATGTATCCATCGGAGTGTGAATGTTACTTAGAAAGCACTTAGAACAATATGCTTGTGTGAATGCACAAGTTGTGTAAAGTGCTTTGAGTGCTCAGAAGAGTAGAAAAGCGCTATATAAGAACAAGTCCATTTACCAATATTCTCTTAGACAACCTCTGAGGCTGTCACAGAGCAGCTGTATTTGTACTGACATTAGATTACACACAGGCGCACTCTATTTAGTCATTAGCACTCATCAGGCAATGTCTATGGGCAACTGACTGCATTCAGACCAAAGGGGGCTGAATAATTACACACACCCCACTTTGCAGTTATTTATTTGTAAAAAATGTTTGGAATCATGTATGATTTTCCTTCCACTTCTCACGTGTGCACCACTTTGTATTGGTCTTTCACGTGAATTCCAATAAAATTGATCCATGTTTGTGGCTGTAATGTGACAAAATGTGGGAAAGTTCAAGGGGGCCGAATACTTTTGCAAGCCACTGTAAGATGCCAGCAGGCAGTGCATAAATAGAGCGCAGAGGAAGCAGAAGCAGGAAGCAGATGGAGATGGCTATAATCAGATGTAGCTATATGAAATAAAAGCAACATCAGGAAGAAGGAACACAAAAAGTTGGGCTGAACTCTAGAAGATGTGAAGGGTGAAGGTAACTGTGGTCTCAGTGGTAATCAGAGCACTCTGTACAGTGACATCAAAGCTAGGCAAGTGGATCCAGCAGATCCCAGGAACAACATCTGAGATCTCTGTCCAGAAGAGTGCAAACCTAGGTACAGCAACGATACTGTGCAGGACCCTCAAGCTCCAAGGCCTCTGGTAGAGGACTCAAGCTTGAAAGGCTAGACCTCCTGCTGGGATGAAAGGGTTTGTTTTTTTTACCTGAGATTTTTTTTTTAACTCATTAATTACTGTGTGTGTGTTCACCTATCTGTCTATGGGACTGCTGTAGCAGGAGGTAGAGCAGATCATCTACTAATGGGAAGGTCAGTGGCTTGATCCCTGGCTGCTCCAGTCTCTATGCCAAATATCCTTGGCCAAGATACTAATCCCAAGTTGCTCTCCATTCGCATTATGAATGTGTGTGAATGTTCAATACAAAGCACTTAAGGATGAGCATGTTTATGTGAACATGTGAATGTTTTAAGGGGTTCCAGGAGAGTAGAAAGGCTCTATACAAGAATCAGTCCATTTAACATTCTGTGTGTTTCAGCTCCTTCAGTTGATGCCACTGAGCCACCAGGTCAGTGAGTGTAATAAAGCTGATTTTAACTTAAAATCCACTTTGAAGTCTGAATTCATCAAATAATTACCCAGATTTTGTTCTCACTCTGTTTCTTTCATGTAAGGTGGTTCAGACATCAGCGATGAAGCTGATGTTACAGCTGACAGCAATGAAGGTGAGAGGAGACAGTCTGTTGTTTCATGCTGAGACACAAATGATGAAACACACACAAAGCATCACTCAAGTTTTATTTATATCTTGCTCAGGTGACGTTAAAGATTCTCCTGAAGAAACTGAAGGTAATGTTTTCACCTCTCTGTCCAGCTGACTACAACCCAGTAAAGCATGGAAATCTCTTCATATTTGTTGGTGGGTTTGGCTTAAGCATGCAGGAAGGAGCTAGTTTTGAAATGTTGCTTAAAATGTCACAAAGCACAAAGAATCTACTTTGTACACGTCTTTACACATGTTTATCTCCATAGATGCTGCAGAACAGTCAAATGGTAAATATTTTCTTGTCTTTAGTTTTCTTAAACTTTCTTAAACTTGATGGACTGAGACTGAGAGCAAGCAAGCAAGCTGAGAGATGAAGGAAGTTAAATTTTTCTAAAAACATACAAGGAAAAACATTTTTACCTTTGTTTCTGATCCTTCAGAGGAGACTGATACACAAGGTTAGGGCGTGGTTTGGTTTTTAAAAATAGCACACTGGAGGAATGAGGAACAAATAGAAAATCAATGTGATAGACACCAAAGCGTTAAAGGGATGATAACAGTCAGCAATAAAGACTGTTCCTCCTAAAAGCAGGACATGCTTCACACGTCTCTGTTTAACCTCCTTTGACTCTTTGTGTTGTTTAATTTCAAACTGTTCCGGAGTAACTACTGTATTGTAATTGTATATGCTACTATTTTTAACTTGTGTAAGATATTTTAACAGAAAAGTAGTTTATCATCATAAGAAAAGCTACTCCAAACGACTCCTGTATTCATTAATTTGGCTGTGAAAGCGCTTAGACATAGAAACGAGAGTTTGTAAGAATGGATGTGAATGGGTGAATAAGTTGTGTTGAGTGTTGGGAAAGTTACTTTTCAAATGTATTCCACTACAGATTACAGAATACATGGCCCAAAATGTAGTTTGTGACATATTCCATTAAGTTACTCAATATCTGTAAAGTATTCTCAACATTATGGATTACTTGATATGTTGTCATGCTTTTTACAACTACATGAATGTACTATTGCTGTGTGATTTATTACTATTACTAAAGGCTACTTGCCACCCAGCTAACATTGTTAGCTGCCATTAGCTGAGGTTAATTCATAGACTGCAAACTGTTAGACTTGATGGATAGCATTAACAGCCTGCTAACTGGAAGTAATCATGTGCAGTTCTGAAAGCAATATCAACTAGATTTTTAAACCTAATATAAGATGAGTAACAGTAGGGTGGACATTAGGCAAGGCTGCACTTTTTGCAGTGATCTCATATAGAAAAAGAAAATTCTGTATCAGTAATATGTTTTCTTTCTGTCTGCTTCCAGAGCTGCACATGATTATTTGCAGCTAGCAGGTTGTAATGCAGCCTTCAGTAATAGTAATAAATCACACAGCAATAGTACATCAAATATACTACAAGGTAGTTGCAGTATGCTAACATCAGTTTTTAAAAAAGAACTTACTTCCAGATGTTTCTTTAGGTTGAAGTCTTTTGACGCTGAGAGCAGTTTGGTTGTTGGCAAACAGAGTTTCCCATATGGAAAAGAAATAGTAAAAACTTATATTCTTCAAGGGGTCTTATATCTGTTTTCACTCTTGTATGCTTTTCATACAAGTTTCACACAAGACAGATACAAACTTTATAAGATTTATATATATCTTTTCCATATGGGTTGGATTGAACGCTCAGATTTCACCCATTCCTTTCTTCTTTAAACGTGAAGTGGTGTCGGAATTTCCAAGTAAGAAATGAATTCCTGCCCGTGCACTGCTGGTTCGGTTGTGCTGGCTCCAGGTCCACTGTGTAACTGACACCACCAACATTAACAGGACACGTACATTAGAGCTTCTTATTGCATGTTTTGTTTGGGTTTAGGACAATGCGTGGAATTACCAAAATTAGAGAGGGGATAGCCAAACATATGAAACAGGTAATGACTGCCGTGTAATCCATTTATTTCAACAAAGTAACTGTGTTCTAATTATCACCTATTTAAGCAGTAACTGTAACGGAAAACAGTTACTCATATTTTGTATTTAAAAACGTAAAGCTGGTACATGGATTCCGTTACTCCCCAACAATATGCGTTGACTAAAGCACTTTGAGTGTTCCAGTAGAGTAGAAAAGTGCTGTATAAGAACCACACCTTTTCCCATTTAACAAACTTGAGTAGTGTAGTGCATCTGTAGCTGCTGGAAAGTTGTTAACAAGTAAAATTCTGAAGGGGTCCTGGTCTGTGCCGACTATGTCATTGATATGTCAGCCACAGAAATGTGCATGTCAAGGTTCACTTTACTTCTAAGCCAAATGCCAGTCTCGTCAATTTTAGGAAGTCAGCAATAAAAAGCTCATTTATTAATTTATTAATATGATGATTATTAATATGAGTATATCTGAGCAATTAACAACTCAGAGCTGGCATACATTACCTGGTGGGATGATCATCAGGTCTGTCAATCATTAAGAAATGAGGGAGTGCAGCGTGAAGCAAAACCAGTCCAGCATGTGTCCGCCTTCCAACCTTTGGGTGACGTCCTCAGGAAGTGTTTTAAATGATGAGGAGTGTTACAGCTCTTATTGAAGCAGAATCCATGATTCATAACAAAGTTTTTTTTTACTTTCTGTGTAAGCACAGTTGTAGGACAATGAGCTTATTCCTCATGTTCATCACAGACATAATTATTATCTGCAATCCACAGAGACTGCAGAGTCTGTGCCCGAAAACAGCGCCGACACCAGCACGGAGTCTGAGCCAGCACCTAATGGTGACAAAGAAGATGGGGGGGAGGCATTGAGTGATGAAGAGCAGGAAGTGAAGGAGAAGGGAGATGAAACGAGTGAAAAAGATACCAGTGAGGAGGAGGAGGGGGGGGAGGTGGTGCCTATCATAGAAGAGGACAGCAAAGAGGAAACTCCAGCTGAAGAAGACAGCCAAATGAATAACAGTGAGATTGAAGACATGGTGGAGATAGAGGAGAAAGAGGCTGAGGAGGAAGAAACAGAAGAGGAGAATGAGGAGGAGTTCAAAGAAGTGGAGGAGGAGAAGGAGGAAAAAGAGAACGATAATCAGGATGAGCTAGGGGAGGATAAGCAGGATGAGCTAGGGGAGGAGAAAGAGGAGGAGGATGAGCTAGAGGAGGATAAGGAGGAGGACGAGTCAGAGGAGGAGGAGCTAGAGAAGGAAAATGAAGAGAAAGAGCAAGATGGGGATAAAGAGGAGGATGAGGCAGAAGAGGAGAAGGAAGAGTTAGATAATGAAAAGGAAGAGAAAGAGGAAGATATGGATGAGAAGGAGGAGCAGCGGGAGGAACTGGAGGAAGGAAATGAGGAGGAGCAAGAGATAAAGGAGGAGGAAGAGGAGGAGGAGGATTTCAAGGATGAATCTGAAAATGCAGATACTGAAGAACCTGATGAAATTGATGATGGTCTGGACTCCACTGAAGGTAAAAAATGATGAACTGGTGTGATTTATGTCACAAATTCATGTGGTCCCAAACAACAATCAGAAAATCCAGAGTGAAAAATCAGAGGCTGACAACGAAAACACTCTTGAAGAGTTCAAAGACCAACTTAAAGAATTTGAAGTCATTAATAGACAAAGATTTAAGATGCTAATGAAGGAAAACATTCACACAGATATTAGATGAGTTTCATTTGAACATCTCAACTGGGATTAGAGGAAGCAGACAATAAGACTAAAAGTTCAGATGAAGGGAGCCACAGGTTCTTAATTCTTATTCTTGTTACAGCAACACCTGCTGGTGAACTGGACCAATCAGATGATGCCACCCCCGTCACCAAACAGGGTAAATTTCATATCACATCTGCAGCCAATCACATTTCAGACAGAGTCAAATCTACTTCTTCTCTGAGAAGCACAAAGTGGAAACATGAAGTGTTTTACATCTTGTTGAAGTAAAAATGAACATCTGTGTTTTCTTGTAGCTACCAGTTAGATGCTTCGCCTCTGAGCTGTGGGAGCTCAGCAACTGCAGGTACCACACCATATTGTTTTCACTGATGGAGACAAACCTCTCCATAATCACAGATTATAGGAAAACACAGTCTTAGTTTTCATGGGACCTATTTAAGTTCTCCGAAGCCCAGAGTATCCTTTTCCTATAAAACATAGGAGTAGATCCTGAAAATGTTCATGCTAAAGGAACCATACATTAACAAACCAGATGGTGACATATCTTGAGAAAAATAAGTGCATTTTCAACAATAATGTGTCATTTCTTTCATGTAGTCAATCTAACGTTATTAAATGCTCATTAGAATCTAAGTGCTAGAGTATGTCTTATACTAGTTATACTAGTACTAAATTTAACTTCCTTTGACTCCAAAAATAATGTGTACAGATTAGAAAAAAACTTTACTTTTCTACTGACATCATTTGGAGACCTCTGACTCGTTTTTCACCAATTCAAGGAACATTTTTTTAATTTTGTTTTCACGAAAGTGTGACTGTTTGCAGCTTCTATAGATGTGATGTTTGCTTTTAGAGTGTTGATGGAGAGAACTATAGAGAAGGTTGGTGTTCGCTGTGTCTTTGTGGATCACCAGCTGCTGAGAGTAGCTATGGTACTGCATGAGGAAGTATGTGTAGGGAAGGATGGTGGTGCAGGACATTTATGAGGACAGAGGGTGACAGGTGAGTTCAAGGTAGGGGTGGGATTACATCAGGTCTGCCCTGAGCCCTTCTTGTTTACTGTGGTGATGGACAGGCTAAGGGATGAGAACATGGACCTCCCAATGCAATCCTCTACCTGCTCCCTTGAGCCTCTTCTCTCCAGGTATGCCTCTGCAGAGAGAAGGAAAGTGAGTAAAAGCAAGGCAAGAATACATGTGAATGAGAGGGCGACATGTAAGGAATACAGACAGTGAAGGCAGATGAGTTTAAATACCTGGGCTTAGTGGTCCAAAGAAAGGTGAAGAAGAGAGTGCAGATAGGGTCGAGACAAGCATCAGGGGCGATTTGTGACAGAGCATAGCAGCAGCAATGAAAGGGAAGGTTTCGAAGATAGTAGTGAGACCTGCTGTGATGGATGGTTTGGAGTTAAAGATATTAGGATGAGCAGGATGGACTAGAAATCAATGAGAGAGTGGATATATCGGATAAAGGATGATGAAGTTGAAGCTATAGGAAGAAAAGAGGAAGACCTCAGAGGAGGTTTGTGGGTGTAGTAAATTGGGGCATGCAGAGGGCTGATGTGACAGAGGAGGATATAGGGATAGGAGGAGAATGAGCACCTGATAGAGAAGGAAAAAGGGAGTGGAGTGGCTGCAGGCCATATGTAATAATTGTTACTGTGAAGAGTCCATCCCAGATAGACTTGAATCAGTCACTGAGCAGTGAAGCAGTATGAAGTGAACCGAGGTTTTCTGTGCTGTTTCCTGACAGAGCCAAGCCCACAGCCTCCACAGTGGAATCCAGCTGCCATGACTTCAACAACCTAAACTGCATGAATTTCAACGTTCAGCCAACTGTTGTTTCCTCTCCCCATTTTCTAGCAGTGTCTGTTTTAACCTCTGGCTTCTTTGGTTTTCTCAGATTAAAAAAGGAAATGTCTTTCACCTGCTGACTGTCTTCTTTTCTGCCATGTGTCTCTCTTTCCAGCTTCTTGTCTGCAGAAATATTAAATCAGCTGCTGAGCTCAGATCTGTTTTGTGTGTCTGATTTCACACATTAACATGTACATAAGTCCCTCTTTAATTTACAGAGAATGTTTTTAAGGACGTGAAAAACCAGTCAGTGGTGTATACAGAGGAACTGCTAATAAAGTTTGAATTGTCGAAACCTCATCGACTCTTTCTTCCAACAGTCAGCATGCTTCCCTGAACCAGTAATGACGTGATTTCAGTCACACATTTTTATCATAAAATGTGACGTTATTGTTCAGAAGCTGGAGCAGAACTGAGATCGGAAAGGACCAACAAGTGTGTGCTTTATTCATTATTTAGAAAAATAACTGATGACTGGTGGCTCATGTGGTAGAGCAGGGTTCAAGGTTCTTTATTTGTCACATGCATAGTTATACAAGTACAACACACAGTGAAATGTAGCCTGACACGCTCCTCGACATGTGCAAAAATTGGGGGGGGGCTGTAGAGGAAGAACATAATATATATATATATATATATATATATATAGTATATACATTGGGTGAATGTGCAGTAGTAGCAGCAAGCAGGTGAATTCTGTACATTAATATGAATAGACATCTGACTATTTTACAGGATAGACAATATAAACATATTTAAAATTAAAGGAATTGAAATGTACATTGTGCCTTGGTTTAGTGTCTGGAAGAGAGTCGTGTCTCAGTCAATTATAGATGATGTGAGAGGGCGGGTGTGTGTGTTTAGGGCACGGATGGCTTGGGGATAGAAGCTCCTCTTGAGTCTCTCTGTCCTTGCCTGGAAGATGCGGAACCTTCTACCAGATTGCAGAAGTTGGAACAGTTTGTTGCCAGGATGGGACGGGTCCTTCAGTATCTGCGCTGCTCTAGTTCGGCATCTCCTGGTGTAGGTGTCCTGAAGCGGGGGGAGAGCAATCCTGCAGCAGCGTTCTGCTGTACGGATCACTCTCTGGAGAGCTTTTTGGTCCTTCACACAGCTGTTCCCGAACCACGATGTCATGTTCTGTGTGAGGATGCTCTCCACAGCGCCTGTATAGAAAATCCTGAGGATCTTTGGAGAGACCCTGAACTTCTTCAGTTGTCGTAGGTGATACAGGCGCTGCCTAGCCTTTTTGGTCTGGAGCTGAATGTGGGCAGCCCATGTCAGGTCTGAGGAGATGTGGACACCAAGATACTTGAAGGACTGCACCCTCTCCACTGGAGCTCCATTGATGATAATGGGCTTGTAGTCTCTGTGCTGACCCCTTCTGAAGTCCACCACCAGCTCCTTGGTCTTGCTGACGTTCAGCTGGAGGTGGTTGTCCTGGCACCATGATGCCAGATTCTTCACTTCATCCATGTAGGCCGTCTCATCGTTGTTGGAGATGGCACCCAACATCACTGTGTCGTCAGCAAACTTCACAATGGTGTTGGAGCCATGGGTGGCCACACAGTCTGAAGTGTAGAGGGAGTAGAGCAGTGGCGAGAGGACACATCCCTGAGGTGCTCCTGTGTTGATGGTGATGCTGTTGGAGAAGCACCTGCCCACCCTCACCACCTGAGTTCTGCCAGTGAGGAAGTCCAACACCCATGCACACAGACGGCTGTTAAGTCCCAGATCCCTCAGCTTTGTGAACAGTCTGCAGGGCACTATTGTGTTAAACGCTGAACTGTAATCAACAAACAGCATTCGCACATAGTTACCCTGTTTCTTGTCCACGTGGCTGAGAGTGGTGTGTAGGACATGGGCGATGGCATCCTCTGTGGATCTGTTGGATCTGTAGGCGAACTGCAGCGGATCTGTGGTGTCTGGGATGGAGGAGGAGATGATGTTCTTCAGCAGCCTCTCAAACACCTTCATTACTACCGAGGTCAGTGCAACTGGCCGGTAATCGTTCAGGGATGAGGGTTTGCTGTTCTTGGGCACAGGGATGATGGTGGATCTTTTGAAGCATGTGGGGACCACAGACTTCGCCAGGGACTCGTTGAAGATGTAAGTGAACACACCTGCTAGCTGGTTAGCACAGCAGCGCCACCGGTGGGAAGGTTGGGGGATCGATCCCCGTCTCCTCTAGCTGTAAGCCACAGGAACCATCAGTAAGGTCTTAGCTTAACTGTTGTTAAATCTTCTGCACGGAAACAGTTTGATATCACCTTTACTGACTTGTAAGGAATTTCCTGTGGCTGGGATTGAGCAGTCAGACCGGAGTTAGCTGCATGGCCACATTCCTCAGGCTGCTCTCTGCAGCACCTCAACACTATTCACACCCTCTACCATACCTGCTGTTATAGCCCTAAAGTATAATGACTGGTGATTTGTGGCACAAAGTGATACAAATAAATAAAGCAGACTAAACATGCTGCTGAGGTGATTGCTGCACATTAGAGCTGTGAGACTTTTTTGTGAAAATTTATTCATAGAAACAAAGCTTCCTGTGCGCAGCCCAACCCATAGCTTGCTCCTGAAAGTCTCGGTTCTTTTCCTCTCAGCTGCAGACTCACTGCTGTTTATTGTCTGAGAATAAAGATTAAATCTTAAAATAGAATTCAAACTTAGTACAGATTTCATATGAGGTCAGCGGGTGCAGTGTAGATGTCCTGTTTTAGTATAAAACAATATAAAATTGTTGTAAAATTGTTTGCTGCCAGTAGAAAAAAATATAATCAAAGAACAAATTTGTATTGATCTCTAATTTGACAGCATAAGTTACCATGGCGATACACCCAGGTAAGAATGGACCACCTTCACAGCGCAGAGAATCCAGGGTTAAACCTGAAGTTAGCTGGATAAGATGAAGCCCTTCTTTGTAGTACAAGCCTCTGACGGTGCCAGCCCCATCCCTTCTTGTAAACATAAAGGTTAAATCCTGGGTTAACTTGATGAGTTGATAACCAGCTTCATGTGACCGTTCTAAATCTAGAAAACAGAAAGAGACTTTGGCTCTGTGGGACCTTGTAGTATGGGAGCTTGCTCACTTCCATCTGTTTCACCTTGTATCATGTTTTGGTTTCACCTGTTTCTGAAGCTGCATTTTGTCTGTCTCACCTGGTAGTCTCTGTTTATTTATTTCCTATTTGCAGCAGTGAGGCCTGTGGATACTGACATTTTAAGACAGCCTGGCGAGGTGTGTGGGAGACGGAAAAGTCAGGCTTACTGGTGTGGAACACTGATTCCTGAGATGAAGTTTCTTTGTGATGATGAATGAAAGGTGACCTGCAGGTCCTAAGAGGAGTCGCACATACCAAAGAAGAAGAGAGGGGTAGGGGGGCATTTCCTGCCAGATAAAGGGTGTTTGTTTCAACCTGTGATTGGTTAATGGGGTCAGGACAGAGGCCAACAGCAGGGGGCAATTCAATAGATCCTGCCACACCTGTGTGTGTGTGTGTGTGTGTGTGTGTGTGTGTGTGTGTGTGTGTGTGTGTGTGTGTGTGTGTGTGTGTGTGTAGGTTTTGAGTGTTCACACTGATGATAAGTATGTGTGATGAAGATCAGTTTGACCCGCATGGTGGAGTGCATCGTTGTTGGTCACAGATGGAAACTTTGGCTGTGGAGTTTCTGCGGTCTCACCGGCTTCCTGTTGCTCGATGGTCCCACAGCTCTTAGTTTCAGTCAGACATGAGGATCAAAGGTGCAGGTGAGCTCCAGTCATTCAGAACCAAGCTGGACCTAGACTATAGCTTAAAGTGCCCCTAATTCCTCTTCTGGACCTGATCCCAGAGTCCAGCCCAGCTCCAAGTTGGTTCTAGTTTCAGGATGTCCTACAGCAGATGGATTCAAAGTCTTGTTCTGCCCTGATTCCCACAGACAACAGGAAGCTCACTTCAAAATAAAAGCACAGAAGGTCATTGGGTTCTGTCACATTGACTCAGACTCAGGAGATAAACTACAGCTTCAGCTCTGTCATGTTGCTGTACCTATGCGATACCTGCTCCGATGTGACTTTTAACCCCTTCTTCTGCATCCAACAGACCAAGGAGTCAGCCACTTTGACAGGCTTCACAGTTCAGAATTAAAACAAAGGTGGAGGGAAAGTTTCGTTTCATCTCCGACTCTGTATCGGAGGTTCCTCTCACTTTAAATCAGTTCAGTCAGTTCAGTCCACAACCTTTAAACGCCTGCCTGTACACACCAGCTTTTCTTTAACGTCCTCTCAGTGTTGTCCTATTTCCTTCTTCATTATTTTGCTTTAATTTATTTTTTTAACTGTATGCATATTTCTGTGGAACACATTTTCACTGTGATTTGGAAATAAACTTCGTGTGTGTGTGTGTGTGTGTGTGTGTGTGTGTGTGTGTGTGTGTGTGTGAGAGAGAGAGAGAGACAATGAGAAAACGCACAGTAACACAGCAATTGCATTTCCTGCTTGTTTTTGTTGTTGTTTTTTTATCAGAAACTCTCTGGACCACACAATAATTCTGTGTTCCTTATTAACATATAATAAGTTATAATAAACTCTTCTCTGTCCCCTAGTTAAAGTTGGGTTTGTAAAATTGATTTCCAAGATTCAAATTGATTTTCGTTTGAATAATGTGATATTAATTCATTAAAGGCTGAATCCATTTTTAAATATAGATATATTTTGCCACAAACACAGGTTAATCTCAGGTTAAAGCTCACAAAACTATTTCAACAACCGTCAAACAGTTAAAACAGATCATTCCCTCTTACTTTGGTATTCTTGCTTCCACCACAATAAAATCACACTTCCTACACAGCTCTTTCTGTACTTCATTTTCCTTCTCTTGTACTAAAAATCTCAGTTTTCTGCATTATTAGCTTGCTTGTTACGCACCGTCTACCGTTGTGTATAGTGCTGTCAGCCTCTGTTTGTTTGTTTTTTCATAAATGATCTGCTGTTCAATCCTGAAGAAATTTAAACTTTTACAAATCTTGCCAAATTGCAAAATGCTTACTATCTCTCTAATAAAACCTCTTTAACTTGGCCCTGCTTCATTTCAGCAGCATCAGGTAATGTTCGTATGCTGATTCGCAGTTTTCTTCCCTTTTTGTTGTACTTTTAAGATGGTTATAAAAAGCCAGGCCAGGAAAATCTCCTTCATGTTTTTCTGTGTTTTATCCTTAGTTACTTTGACACAAAGGCATCTGCTGTGATGCTCACACCTCCCATGAAGTAGGAGGTCAGCTTTGTTTTTATGCATTATGCACAAAAATGTGTAAAAATGAAATCATGGATTCAATAGAACCCTAGTCCTAATATGTTCTAGTGTGTTCTAGTGTGTTCCAGTGAGTATTGCTTGTGCTGAGCTTGTATTAGTTCAAAGCTGCTTAATGTCACTGCAGACAGGAGAAAAAGCTTGTGAAGACTTATTAAAGTTTATTAAAAGTATTTAAATACCGATACATTTGATTTTCATGATAAATATTAATAGTAGTCACAATAATAATAATATTTTTTCACAGAAACCCCTGTCATAGTCCAATGCCTATGCAGGTGTACCCCACCTTTCACCCTATCACAGCTGGGACAGGTACCACCCACCATGACCCTAGAATCCAAAAAATGGATGAACCTTTAAAAACTTTGATACACTGAAGCAAAATATCCCAAAATCGAACGTTTAAATAAAAATTTTGCAGATTATTAAACAAGTAGATCCTCTGTGGATCAATTCCCACTGTTTTATTATTAATATATTTATCTTTATTCCCTGAATTTGGGCTGGCAGAGTGTGAACCCAATCAGAGAAACTAAGGCAAAACATGATGTGAGAGGATTGCCGGTGACCTCTACCAAATATCTTCATTGTGCAGACCCAGTTGTTCCATGTTTCAGTGGGAAAGTGTTAGAAGAGCTGCAGATGTCCTGCTGCTTTTATTCAGAATTTTAGTTTTCAGGCTCGAGAAGTCATTTGTCCACAAGGTGGGAGCAGTTTACACTGTTACAGCTTTATGTCACTTCAGGATAAGGCGATGTGATGTCTGTTTCCTGCAACATTTTCAGAATGAGGCTTGTTTGTACTGTCTTGCTGTGTTCATGCACACAAAAAATAAATGAATGGAGTCAGTTTCACAGGAGGAGGAGGAGAAGGTCACAGATGTAGTTCGAAGGAATGTTGGCAGCTTTTCTCTGCAGCTCTGTATCGCTTCAATAAAGCCTCCTTTCTATACATCCTCTGAGCCTGAACACAGAAAGAGACTTCAAGCTGAGAAGATGAAAAAACAAACTGCTCTCTTTCTAAATGAAAGTTGATCTCCAGCATTTCAGACAGAAATCCATCCAGTTCTTATCTCTCAGCAGGTTATTCACATTATGACTATCAGATTCCATCAGGACCAGTATCATCTTGTAAGTTAGCGACTCAGAGTCCAGTTTGGAAAACATGTTGTTTGAAGTTCATGAGCTCTACAACTGAAATATTTATCTTCAAAACCTTAAATGTATTTCTTCCTTCTTCTTCTTCTTCTTCTTCTTCTTTTTAAATTGAGACTCTTCTCAGTCAAAAAGTAGCAGGAGTGGCAGACGGTTGAAGCTGTTCATGTATGGAAACAAGAGAAAGAAAATGAAGAGGGGGGAGAGAGAAGATGAAAAGATCAAGAACAGTAATGGGACATGTAGCAGGCATTTTAATTATATCTGTCTCCAATAATCCAAGGATTGCAAAGGTTGTGTAAAGAGTTTCTGTGGCCGTCGTGCATGAGATTCATTAAAGAAGATGGGTAACTCCTACATCCTCCCTGCAGCGATAGGTTTTCAGTGTTCATATAGTCCACAGTTTCCACCATCCACTGTCTCCTCCGACATGCTCTGTGAACAGGTCTGCAGAGGTCCCTGTGAGGAAGGATCAAAGGTTAGGTCAAAGCTGTGCTCTGCGCCAAGAAGGGAGCCCCTGTAGCCTTATAGTTCATATAGGCTTGTTTGGATGGGAGGAACAAGACCTTATAAGACTTACAGGAAGTCCCGTCCCCCCCCCCCCCCTTTTTTTTTTTTTGTCTGCATGGTAGGAACTAGTAATTTCCAGAGACCCTGTTTGTGGAGTAGCTCCTACTTCAGGGTCGGTACTCTTCAACACAAGACTAACTGTTCAGTGGTTATAATGCACTCTTCTGGACATAGGCACACATCAGAAGAACAAATATTATAATAAAATCCATGTAAACATGGGGAACAGTTATGTCTAAAAATACACAGGGTATTAGAGAATTTTTAGTACGCCTATATGTGACTTAGGAAATGCAATGTGACTTTCAGATCTTGCATTCCTTCATCATCCAACAGTGTTCATCAACACAAAGCTAACTTCTATAGAGAAAAAAATGAAGAAACTGAAACGCCACCACTATGTGTGCTCACAACTTTTATGAACAGGATTTCTGGGGATAACTACATGGTGGAGAGTCTCCACAGGAGCTTGTCTCTGATTTTTTCCTATAGTAATTGGTTGTAGAAAAACCTGATAATGCCCAAATCTAGGTCGGGCATTATTTGCTGCCCCAGTTGAAGGACTTTAAGGAACTTAGAGTCGGGAGACTAACAAGTAGATCATGTGGCAAGTGCAGTGATATGGACAAGGTACTGGTCTGTGATGGTGTAGCCATTGGCTCTGTTTGTCTGGGCTGAGGCTTGGTGGTGACGACAGGGGCTCAGTCATTCAGATGAAGCTCAGGTCAACATTTCAACAGTTGCCTCAAGGTGCTTTATATTGTAAGGTAGACCCTACTATAATACATACAGAGAAAAACCCAACAGTCATAAGATCCCCTAATGCGAAGCACTTTGGCGACAGTGGGAAGAAAAAAATGCCCTTTTAACAGAAAAAAATACTTCCAGCAGGCTATGGAGGGGCAGCCATCTCCCACAACCAGTTGGGGGAGAGGAAGAAAAAACAAAAGACATGCTGTGGACAACAACATGCAGTGATATAAAATCAGTTTAAGAACTGTCTGTCTGTTTCTCACAGACTCTGTATGGCTTGAGCTGATGGCTTCTTTGTTTGAGGAGATTTTGTTTTTAATGTGCTTTCATAAATCTGATATTATTTGTATAAAGGTTTCTAAGAATGTGTCTTATCATCGGTGAAAAACTAATACCGCTTTTTTCCAGAAATCTGCATTAAAAGGGACTTCCTCTACAGCTGGGCTCACAGAGGAGACCAGATTGAACCTCGCTTTTTAAACTTTTTTTGTCTGCTGCATTTCTGCCTTGAATCAAAGGGGGCTGTATGATCTTAAAAACAGATAAAGCTATTGTGTTCAGAATCAGAATACAAAATCTGTATTTGTGTTCAGTTTTAAGAACAGAGTGGATGGTTTCTGAAAAGTGTCTTAGAGGTGGTGAAAAACTGTAAGACTGCAGGTCAGCTGGGGTCTCAGCTCAGCTTGGCAGCAGAGAGACCACTCTCATCTTTCAGTCCAACAATACAAGTCTGTTTTAACCAAGAAATTAATTAGAGTTGAAAGCTGAAACCCTGGGAGAAGGGGGGTTGAAGGTTATATGGCCTTTAAGGTTTTATAAAGTGTCTATAGTTGTGGAAAGTTTTATCATTTCTTTATTTGTACATAGAAAACAAACAGAAAACACAGCTGCTTCAAAATGATTTGACATGCACATTGGTCCCTGACTTTTTAATGTCTTTAATTTATTGTTTTGCGTTCATGACCACAATTGGCTGAAAATCCAGTTCATGGCATGTTTTTACTGCTCCACTTTAACAGAGGAGTTTCCTGTGTAATAATGATTACGATGCAATAAGCACAGACACTAACGACAGAATCTCTGTCGTCCTTGTGACACATTGACAGGGTGGAAGCCCCCTTCATAACAATTTTTTTTGGTTCACCATGAGTTGAATATGTGGAGGAAAATGGATGGATGAATGGTTCATTATGCGTCACGGTGAAGTTAGCTGGTTTGGCCAATCAGCTTTTGATTCCTACATGATGTCAGAGCTAGTCGTAATTTTTTTTTGAGCTACTCATAATTGAATCCGAAATTGAATGACACATCCTCCCAGATCAGACGTGTGTCCCTGGATGATGTCATTCCTGCTCTTAACCCTGCCTACAAAGCTCTGATTGGCTCATTATTGCTGCCAGTTAACACAAACACAGACTTCAGAGTAACTAACAAGCCTGAGATGTAGTGGAGTGATTTGAAGGTGGGTTTTGCAGGTAACAGGTGACCAGCAGGTCACATGAGTCACAGTAGTTACAGTTCACTTGTTTTCACTTGATTGTGTAATCAATATGTTTGACTGGAAGTTAGCAACAATTTCTACCTGTCTAATCTAAGGTAACCTCCAGGGGCAGACCTGAACATCACCTGGTTAGGATGGGTCACCTGCTGTTGAACCCTACTCCAGTGCAAAATGGGATGGATTTCAGGGCCAGTGAGGACCAGGAAAGTAACATTCATATAAGAACCAGTACATGATCTAGTAGTTTTAGTCTCAGTCGTATTTGCAGTATTTTCATAGATAGCATGAGCAGCCCCTCCCTTCCTGTCTGAGTATAAATACGAGTGGTTGAAGGAGGAGCTGCAGCTCTTCAGGTGCGTCTCTTTAGCTCAGCACGCACCTGTCACACAGCAACATGCTGCCAGCGTGAGTATTTGCAATACTACTATTACTACAAATGTTACTCTATGTACTGCTAAAGATACCAGCATGAGTGATACTACTAATATTACTGCATTTTAAAATAATAATACTGCTCTACACAAAGCTATTGATGACTACTCCTTCATTTTATTCTTGTTATACTGTTATCCTCCTGTGCTTGTACTACCAAAACTGTTTCTACTGCACTATATACTTTTGATACTACTGCTACTAACAATAGTATTAATAATATTAATAATAATAATAATAATGCACTTAACATTGATAAAACTACTAATGCTACTGCATTTTAAACTGCTTCTATTGCCACAACCATTATACTGCTAACACTAATAATACCACCGCATTTTTACTGCAGTAGTATTAATAGTCTACTATTACAACTACTAATAATAATACACTTTATACTGTGAAGACTGCTGTTACTCATATGACTTGTGCTAGTGCTACTATAACTGCACTATACAACAAACACTGCTGCATGTCGGTGTTGTAATACTTTAGTACTTTTGCAGTTCTGCTGTGCTTCATGAAATCATTGGTATTACTTCATCCTGACTGGATGCAGATTATTACTGACTGTTTTTGACTGTCAGCTCATTTGTCCAATCAGATCACTAAAAAAGTTTCTTGTTTTTTGATCCAATCAGAGTTCAGCCATCCTCATTCCACGTGGTGATGGTATTGATTATATTGACAGCGGTTTGTGTATTGATTGATTTCAGCAGAAATGAACTCATTACTAATGATCATTGATGAGGTTTATTGGTGCTGATTATTGTATTGTCCCTGTATCTTATTGATGAGTGTATGTGAGGCTGATTCTGACAGTGTTGGTCAGTACTGATTAATCTCCTCTGTCACAACAGAAATCTATTGATCATGTCCATGGCCGTCTTTTTGACAACAGCAGTTTCTACCGCTCCCTTGGAGGGTAAAAAAAAGAGAAGCTATGTTTTGTATCTTATTTCATTTTATTATTTCTGTTTGGAGAGAAGACTTTCTGTGTGTCTTCCAGAGAAGGAGCTGGAGGAGGTGGAGGTTGAGGCCACAGAGGAGGGGGAGGTGTCCGAGGAGGAGGAGGGTAGGCCTTGTGTGTGTGAGAGAAGCCAGCTTTTATCGTGAAAAGCAGATTCGTGTCAAATTGTTCATGAAGCATAAACTCAGAGTTTATACTGATGACAAAATGAAACCAAACTGAGGTCACACGAATGGAACCTGACCCTCACACAAACCTCAGAGTGAACAACAGCATCATCGTCTGTGATCTTTTCAAACCGGTTTAAACTTATCATAAAGACACAAACATGTCACACATTTCAGTCACAAAGCTTTTTAAAATAACTCTTCAGGCAGTGAGATTCTTTCTTTATTAATGAAACACTATATAACCATGACATAACCTTAGGTAATCAGTGTTTGCCAAACATTACCTGGTGTTGGTTCTTGGGGTTTGTTTGGGTGAGTAAATGTGTGTGAGACATTCTCAATGACCCCTCTTCGGGTCCCTGTTCAAAGTAGAGTGGGTGTGAGACTGTAGGGCTGACAGTGAAGGTTTGGAGAAGGTGGTGTTTGCTGTTTTTGAGGGAAAAATGACAAAATCCAACAGCTTTTTCACAGTACTCAGTCCTCAGAACATCACCTATCTCTCATTTGTGTACTAAAATGTTTTTACTGACACAAATCACTACATCCGGGTCAAGATAATATAGGTTTTCTTTGTTTATTGTTAATTTGTTTGTGTTTGACTGAATTAATTTCAGTGTAACTCCTGTAGGATGCGTGGCCTCTGTCCAGTAAATGAAATATTAGAAATCATAAATCTTCGTGAAGCAGTGAGTGCAGCACATGTGTTAATGCTAAGCTAGGTGACATACGCGCATAGGGGAAAGGTAGAAGGAGTCAGAGGTCAAAAGTCAGAGCAGAAATAAAAAGACACTAAAACAGAGAAGTGTGACATTTGTTTAAAACTTCTAATTAGACATAAATGTTGGATGTCTTCTCTTTCCAGATGATGATGACTCCAAGAGTCAAGATAAGATTGGGGGTGAGAGGCAAAACACACTGTGACCTTTGCCCTGTAGTATTATCTTATAAACCTGCATAAACACAAAGAAATGAAAAGTTCAAACATCAGACTGTTTAAATGAACGTGACGTGAGAACCTTATAAACATCTCTTTAAAAATCTGTGTGTAATATATGTTTTTCAGTCTTATCTAAATGTGTCACAGAATGAAGCTCAAATGATGCCTTTAGGTTTATAATAATATCTGGAAACACAAGCTTCATTCATGCCGAACACCTGACAGTTTGCTCCTCCCCCTCCTGCAGGAGCATTTGGTGGGCAGCGGACCACCACGGCAACGGTGGTGGCAGTGGGGGCTGCTGGGGGTTCAGGTGAGTAGACCTGATCAGGTTTTTCCTTTCTGAATAGTTTTTTTGTTTGTTCCAACTGGTCTCAGGTTTAATCCAGATTAACTGGCTGCTTTTCAGACCAGGATTACCCACTTCCTGAGCTCCTCAGGTTACTGCAGGATGTCCAGAACCACGGCATCACGTACAGGACAAACTCTGCAAAAGCAAAAGTAGCAAATATGTTACTAAACACAAGAAGTGAAGTCTCTGCAGTCTTTGAGAGACTAAAACTCTTAGTTTGTGTTTCTTATATTCATATGTAGCTGTGTACAGTCTAATTTCAGCTAACTGTAATAATCTACTGCCTGTTCATTTTTTAGCTTTATTTGATAAACACAGTGAAGAGAAGACAGGAAGGCAGGAGCAGAGAGAGAAGGAAGAAGGCATGTGGCCGCGGGTCGGACTCAAACCCAGGCCAGCTCTCAGTAGTATGGCATGTGGTTGCCCGCTCCATGCATTGAGCCAAACTAGCGCTCCCAGACTGTTCATTTTTAAAAGAAATATGAAATCACCATTATGTTAGAAAGTACTGAAAAATAATATTTAGTTTTTGTATTTCACACAAGCGAATATTGAGGAAGAAATGTAAATGTTTTATGATAAAATCGTGCTTCTTTTTTATGGAAGTAAAGATTATAAATGTGTTTTTCAGCAAGAAAACATGAAGATGAGTTTTTGGTGACATGCATGGTTTGACTCAGGTGTATTTTCTCTGCAGGTGTCTCCTCTGACATTCAGGATCTAAGTGGTAAGTTCAGCTAAATGTATAGTTTCTTGAAGATGTTAGAGAAAAGTACAGAATGCTGATAGCTTATCAGAGTCTATCCCAACTTTATTGAGAGACATTCTCTTATTTGATTGAAATATTACTGATATTTCTGTGTTCTGTGTTAGGCTTTTGGCTTTGGGACCTTGTGTAGTCATAGAAAACAGAGCTTCTCTGACATTTAGTTGTTAAACTAAGGTTCACGAAACAAAATAAGTAAGAGTTGAAAATTCATGACGGTTTACTGTTTTTCTCAGAGCCTGCTGTACACCCTGACAGTTATCATTAGAAAAAACACTCAACGTCAAATCCCAGAAACCGCATCATGGGAAGCCCCCAGCAATCTGAGGCTATTATAACATAACTAGCAGTCAGGCTCAACTGACTATTTCCATTATCAAAGAGGAAAGTTTTAAGCCTAATCTTAAAAATAGACAGGGTGTCTGTCTCCTGAATCCAAACTGGTTGCTGGTTTCACAGAAGAGGGGCCTGAAAGCAGAAGGCTCTGCCTTCTATTCTACTTCCATTCTAACTCTACGGTCTGAGAGCAAATATACTTGTTTAAAAATGATGTTTATTTTCAGCTTCCAGTGGTCAAACAGCAGGGGGAAGAACACATGAAGGAACAGCCGGAAGCTCAGCAGGTAAACCAGGTGAATCTCATCCAGAGAGAAACGCGATGACAAATATGAACATCTTAGACAGTAAAATGTTTGATTTGAATGGTAATCAGATTTCAGTCACTCTGCTCTGATCACTTCTCTGACTTTTGTTAGGTTACAGTCTCATCAGTGGAAACACTCCCTACTTAAAGGATCGCACAGAAATCTGTGTGGCAATTTAATACTTTTAAGAGACATGTTACACTCCAACCTCTTTACAACGGTTGAACTATCCAGTCATTTTGCTACATCAATACAGTGTAGTGCCTCTACTCAGGACCAGTAAAGATTAGATGGATTCTATAGCGTTTTTCTACTCTGAGCACAAAGCAGGTTCTACAACTTGTCCCATTCATCCATTCTCATAAGCACTTTTTACTTATGCTATTCCTATGTAAGTGTTTCTATCTAACATTCACACATATTTATACTCTTGGTTGCTCTCAAGTGGGGTTAATATCTTGGCAAATGTCTTTGGCCTGTATTTGCATGCAGACTGGATCAGACAAGGCTCAAACGACCAAGCTCCCTATTAGTAGGTGACCTGCTCTATCTCCTGAGCTACAGCCACCTCTTATTGTACTGCAATATCAATTTCAACACAGACTCCAAATATCTACGTAGGTTTGGAAGGAGGTTTTGATTTTAGGGTCTCAGGAAAAAAGTCATCACTGAAGTGAACAACTGGGAACTTGTTACCTTAGGAAAGCTCATAAACAATACACAGTACACAGTCACACAACCTGGAAAATAACACCTGCTCTTCATAGGTGTAAAACAAACAAAATAAAAGGAGAAATGAAATTAAATGAAATTAATAAAACAAAATAAAGTCTTCCTGTTGTAGAATGACAGAAGTCCAGTCTGAATTGTCTTTTAACGTTCCTTGTGACCCAAAAAGCAGTGCCTGTAAGGACGTGTGTGTCCCTTCAAAGCAGTGCTTTAAAGCACAACTACCCATCTACTACCCGGATAGGACTAATAAAACATCTGAATCCCAAGGAATAGCTTGACTCAGCCCTTCAGAGATCTCCCACAATCCAATCGCATGGCTGGCCACACCATTTCACCATCATCCAGAATGTAATTGGGCTGTACTCACCATCAGTGGTTCTCTACAATCCTGTGTTGGGATTTTTCAATACTAATATTGCAACACCAGTTGTTTTTTTTCTACTCAGAATTCATGGCCAGGATCTCTTTGTCTTGCTCTGATACACACTTGGCCACCATTACTGGAAACATTCTCACATGGAAGTGTTAGACAATGCTTCCTGTGCTCAAGACATAAGTTCATTGCACGGTCTGTAAGGGCTTTGAACATCTGACCATTTTACTTTTTTTGTATTTAGAAGCTAAAACTGCTCCTGTTGTTACAGGTTCTGCAGCAGCTGAGATCTCTGATGTTTCCACAGCTTTGATCCATTCTGCAGGTAAACAGCCTGGGCTTTTTAAAAAATGGCAGATATGTGGACTTTTATTTTGAAGAACAAACAGGGTGCAGTCAATAACTATATGCGACCTGTATGCATTTGGATGGAACAAAACTTCATGTCAAAACACTGAAATCATCATCAAATGGCATCATGACATTACAAAAACGTAAACACAAGAATTAAGGTGTTTATCATTAGGGGGAAACAAATCCAAGCCTATGTGGCTCTGTGTGAAAAAGTGATTATCCCCTAAACCTAATAACTGGTTGGAAAAACCTAAGCAGTAATAACTGCAGTCTAGTGTTTGCGATAACTGGAAATAAATGCTGTGGAGGACTTCCCTCTCATCTTTGCAGAATTGTTGTAATTCACCCACAGTGAAGGGTTTTCAAGCCTGAACCACCTTTTTAAGGTCACCCCTCATCTCAACCAGATTCAGGTCAGAAATTTGACTAGGCCCCTCTAAAGTCTTCGCTTTATTTTTCTTAAGCCATTCAGAGGTGGATTTGCTGGTGTGTTTTGGATCATTATCCTGCTGCAGAACCCAACTGCACTTCGGCTTGAGATCACAAGCAGATGGCCAGACATCCTCCTTCAGGTCGTTTTGGTAGACAGCTGAATTCATTGTTCCATTTACCACAGCAAGTCTTCCAGGTCCTGAGGCAGTAAGCAGTCCCAGACCATCACCATACCGGCATCATATTTTACTGTTGGCATGATGTTCATTCTCTGAAATTCTGTTACTTTTATGCCAGATGTACTGGACATACACCTTTCCAAAAGGTTCAACTTTTGTCTCATTAATCCACAGTATTTGTGAGCAGAGGTTATCATCTCGGAACTCTCTTTTTTCCCCGTCTTGTAGAGTCATGAACCTTAACTGTGGCACGTGAAGCCTGAAGTTCTTTGAAAGTTGTTCTGGGGTCTTATGACCTCTTGAATGAGTCGTTGCTGCGGTCTTGGAGTCATTTTGGTCGGTTCACCATCACACCTCTTCCTTCATGGTGGTAACCATGTAGTAGTAGTAGAGAGCATCCTTTCACAGCGGGTGGAACTAAAGATCTAAAATTTGGACTCATCAAAGGAAAGCAGATTTCTACACATCTGATGTCCATTCCTTGTGTTTCATGACCTGAAACAAATCTTTTCTGCTTGTTGCTTTTCCTTAGTAGTGGTTTCTTAGCAGCTTGTTGACCATAAAGACCTCATTTGTACAGTCTCCTCTGAACAGTTGATGTAGAGATGTGTCTGCTTCTGGAACTGTGGGCATTTATCTGAGGTGCTGCATAACATGACTGAATGTCCCAACCCCATTAAGAAGGCAATAAATGCCACAAATAAACCCTGACGAGGCACACCTGTGAAGTGAAACCCATATCAGGTGACTACTCATGAAGCTCACTGAGAGAAGGCCAAGGGTTTGCAGCACTGTCAACAAAGCAAAGGAATCTAAACTATAAGACATATTTAGAGTTATTTATCATTTTTTTCTTTGCTTAATAATTCCATATGTCTTGCTTCACATATTTGATGTCTTCAGTATGTATCTACAAGGCAAAAATAGTAAAAAATAAAGATAGTCCATTAAATGAGAAGGTGTGTTAATCGATGATTTCTGTGTTTTAAGGAGACAAGCATTCCTCTGCTTTATCTCACACAGAAACAAATGGTAAGTCCAATTATTACTCTGCTGGCATTTTGAGAATTATTGATTCATTAAGCTCAGCACAACAGCTGACTGTACGAGCCCTTTAGCATAGAAAGCTTCACATCTTTAAACCTGGTCTTTGTCTGCAGGTTCTGCAGGAGCTGGCTCAGAGACCAACAGTAAGTAGCTTTCAAATCCCTCAAACAGAGACCAATCAATAGATCATTGAGTTGAAGACCTTTCAATATGTCTGTGAAGATTCTCAGTTCATTGTAGTCTAAGGAGCTTGGAAAGAAAAGCATCTGGACTTCTTTAAGTTTCCTTGAAGAGGTTTCACCTCTCATCCGAGAAGCTTCTTCAGTTCTTGGGTCAAATGGTGGAGAGCCCCAGATTTAAGCCCTGTGGGAGTGTCCCCCCAAGAAGGACAACAGACCCCCTATTGATCCTCTACCTAATCACACGAACCAAGGTGTGAAAACGGGTGTAGGTCACAATCAGCCAAGGTTTTTGGTGAGCTCATTGTGAAACCAAGCTCCATCCTATTATGTGATTTCCTGAGGTCAAATGGCCAAGGACGTGAGTGGGCGTTAAGGCGTCTGGGAAGCGATCTGGATTATAGATGGTAGACAGTTGGTGTCGTAACCCACCGCCTCTGTTCAAGGATGGTCGTTCACAGTGGACATAGATGGCATTGGCATCTTCGAAAGAGTGACCTTTGTCCTTTAGATGCCATTGTCCCTCTCATGGGGAAACACCCACAGGGCTTAAACCTGGGACTCTCCACCATTTGACTCTAGAACAGAATAAGCTTCTCGGATGAGAGGTGAAACATCTTCAAGCAACTTAAAGAAGTCCAGACGAAAGATCTTACAATCTCTTCAAAAAATTATCAATTCTTGTTTTGTTTTGTTTTTTCGAGGTAATGGACAGAAGCTCCTGAATGGAGGAGGAGGGGGTGGAGTTGGCAGTCAGACAGGTAACGCGGTATGGAGAGGGGCTACAAGGGAGACAGGTGAAACCTATTTTTTAAGAAGCTCAGAGACATTAAGTTCAACTCTCTTTTCCAGATGCTGTGGGATTCTTTCAGGGTGACGTTTCTCACCTGGGTCTTACAGGTGAGTGTCCAGGTGAGGTGTCTGTGACATCACTTTTACTTCATCAGATCCAAGTCAGATTTTTAAGTGCTACAAAGGCAAAGAACACTTCTATGGCTTTAAGGAGGAATCTCTCAGCAGCTGTCATTGACTTTTTCTCCTTTAGGATCCATAGAGCCATCTAGCCATGACTTCCTGCTTGGCATGATGGGTAAGTTCAGCTGCTCTCATTTTACAAACCAATAATTTTCTTAAATCTGAAGCTTGATTTGATGATAAAATCTGAGGTCATTCCAGATACACACTGACTCTTTTGGTCTTTTGCTCCAGCTCTGACTCACAGAGGGATGTGGCGAGTTTCAACACAAACAGGCTTTCTCTGCAGTAGCGGGCTCAATAAAACCTTAAACCCCAGTCAGAGATAATGATTATCAGATTATTAGTCTTCTTTGTTAGGCCAGGCTCTCTGCTTCACTCCCTGAGAGCCCTCAGACAAAATGGGTTATTTCACAGATCATGGTCATTTGTGAGTGACACATTATCAGATGATGATGATGATGATGATTAAAACGTCAAGGAAGAATATAAAAATATCACATAGAGCAAGATGGGGATGTATGTCACAGAGCAGTAAAATATTTTAATGACAGCTAATTATTTTACCTATGAGTATGGTCAATGCTGCTGTTTATTTCTGTAGACACTAAAACTGGTGAGCCAAATTGTGTAACAGGAAGTTCTTTAAATAAAAGGGGATCAGATTCCCAGGGCACAGAGACTACAAGTCTAACAAGAAAAAGTTTATTCATGGAGGTGGAAAGCAGGAATAAAAGCAAACAAAATTCTAAAAAACGTATGCAATAAAATGTTCTTGGTACCCTAAAATCCCCCAAGAACAAATAAAAACAATTCTTAAAACTACAATAAAATGTTCTTTGTACAGTAAAATCCCACACAGTCCAGCAATTCAATTGTCCTACAACCCAATACCAATGTTCCTTATATGTAAAAGTTAAACAGAGGAATTCCTCTTCTGAAGTGGGGACCACCTCATCCCTCCACTGGGCACCCCACATCACAACCCAGCTTGCACTCCGCACTCGAGTCTCTCGCTCGCTGCTTCGCCCTGTAAATAAACATACTGGCCAGAACCATCGTCTGACCTGGCTAATAGCCATGTCATATCTGGCCCTTCCCCTTGCTCAGCCAACTTTCTTTAAACAAGTCCTTTCCCCAGCTGATAGGCCACACCCACACCTCAACAGACGCCTGCTATTTGCTAACTGTCCAGAGTCCACAGTGGATTAAAACAATAGCATGCAAAAAAAAACAAAAAAAAACACTAAAAACATGCAATACAAATATCAGAATAAAATCATGCAAATATAATCAGAACCACACTCACAAATAAACACTAAAATCAGAATAAGACCAATTATAAAGAAAAAAATCTAAAATTGGATCTATTAAGGCTTCCTGCTACCTGCTGCTCTCTGGCAGGTAGCTAAATGCAGGTAGCTTATATTGCTCTCCTTTTTTTGCTTGTTTGATATATGTATTTTTTGTCTGTTTGTTTTGTTTGTTTTGTTTTTTGCCCTTTATCACTGTTCCTCTTCCCCGCTGTTCGCTCTTCCCCTACCTCTCTTTCATTCTCCCTTTTCTTTCCCCCAGTCATGTCTGTCCCGTGTGTAGCAAGTGAAAATAAAATAAACAATTATATATATAAAAAAAAAAGGCTTCCTGTCCCACAGCCTGATGAAGGAGACATGGAAATCAGATCAGAGTGAATGAATGTGACTGGTTGAACAGGTGTTCTTGCCGTCGATGAGACTTAGCAGGAAATCACAATCAAGTAGAACAATATTCACACATTTTCTAAATAATCACATGAACACATTCTTGTGACAATGTGGTGCACAGCTTGTGCTTCATTTGGTGAGTATGGTATGATTTACCACACATATAAAACATATTCCCACGGCAGAGAATCTCTATTACACTCAAAACATGCTGGAAATAATAAAAATAAATAAAAATAAACAGTGACAATGTGGTTGATTCAAACCAAAACTCTGAATATAACATTTTGCTGATCAGGTGATATTTTCATATGAAAAGAGAGCCTCTTTCATGAGATATAAAGACAAGACACAGATAAAAAGCCATTAATGTCGTTTTGCAGTATACCTGTCAGATGTCTGAGCCAAGAAGAAACACAATAAACATAATTCTGTATTTTATTGTAGTGGAATGTTTCTGTGTTTTTAGGTGGTGATGCTTTCGGTCCAGATGGTCACGTTAACATCCCAGGTTTGATTTCTTTCTGAAACACTTAAAGTGATTCTTTGATTAGTGAACTTAACCATGACTACTAAAGCTGGGGGAAAGGGCTCTGATGTGATTTAGGGTTTGTTGTTGTTGTTGTTTGTTTGTTCTTTTTTGATTGTTTGATATTGGTGTTAATTATTGTTTTGCTTTTTGTTTCTGAATTATCACAGGTAACATGACAGCACCCTCTCACCTGGAGCCTTCAGGTATGACTTCCTCTTCATTTAATAATGTCTGAAATTGGACAAATCACGCTGGTTGATGTTTTTCTTTTGGTTCAGGTGTGACAGCAACTCCACATGCAGATCAGAACAGTCTGAACTCACTTGCAGGTGAGTACAGACTCCTCCCCCACTAACGTCATCCAAATATATCACATGATGTTTTTGAACTGTCCAATTATTTTTTATTCAGCCAAAAGCATTATGTAGCTGCTAGTGGCAGTTCAAACACAGCATCTGTGTTTGTATCTCTGCTGTTTCCTTTCCTTGCTTGTTAATCTTTCCTACCTCCTGTTTCCTGGTATTGAAGATCTTGTTCATCATTCTGATACCACCGTTGATCAGCCAGGACCAGATCAAACTTTCCTGAGTTCAGGACCTGACCAATCATTACCCAGCTCTGTCTCTGGCTCCTCCCACTCTGCAGGTTGTGAGAGGAAAGACTTTTACTCTGAAAACCAGATTAACTTTTACTCTGAAGTTTTCCTTCATCTCTTATTTAGTAAAGTAAAACAGCATCTTTTTCCTTTTCAGGGGCAGTGTCTTCATCCTCAACGCACATTGAAGCTCTCAGAGACCAGAAAGGTGATCTCACACTAGCATAAATGTAATCCCAAAGGTTTTAAACTTTACATCAGCTCCACTGTAGACTTTTCAATGTTGTTTCTTTTTTTTCTAAACTTAAATTTAAAAAAAGACACATTATCTGGCACCTGAACTAAGGAAAATATCAATAGTCCCGATCCTTCATTATCTGTTGACCATATTTCATATTGGTGCTGTATTTGTCCTCACAGATGCAGCTGATTCAGCTGATACTAATGGTAATTCCTCAGAGCTTCATGCTCTTAAATTTACTGCATATAAAAATACCTTCAACTATGTAATTATTGTTTGATTTTCTGAATTTACTTTGTGTTGTTTAGGAAACGGTCGACAGACCCTGTTGACAGACACAAATGGAGGTAAATGTTCACCATTTTAGTTCACTTCGATAAAAACATTCAGATCTGCAACAGAACACACCTGAGTAGACCAGACTATCCATCTGTCACCCACCTCGATGATTTGCCCATTCACGGTAGCAGCAGGCTAAGCTCCACACATTATTCTCCTCAACAGTATCTTCCAGTTCCTCCCTGAGAATTAAGAGTCTCTCACAGGCCAGATGAGATATATTACCTCTTTGATTTTCTTCATAAATAAATGAATCATGGAACAGAGGACCCCAAAAAAGGAAGAAGAAAATCCCATCTTTAATCGGAAACAGGCATTATTCATACACTCTGCGTTTGCAAAAGGCAAAATTTAAAAGAAAAAACTCCAACAGGTCATATGTGAAGGGGGGAAAAAAGAAAAACAAAAGAATACATTAAAGACCCGCCTTACTTGACTGTGATCAGTTGCTATGAAGGAACGTATCTTTCCCTTATCTGGATTCACTTACCATAAGATTTATGATCTGGATAAACGTTCACTTACTATCTGTCACATTAGCCCAGGGTTTCCCCTGTATGTTTACATAAAAGTGGTAGTGTTGGCTGTATCTGATCAATAACAAAGGTCTCGTGACTCTTGTTCCACAGAAAATGATCTGTGAATGTTACTTACTGGGCAGCACAGTAGTATGGTGGTTAGCACTGTTGCCTGCATTCGACTCCACCATTTGGCTGGTTGTATGTTTTTCCCACGCTTCTTCCCACAGTTCAAAGATATGCAATTAGTGGGATTAAGTTAATAGGTGATGCTAAAGTGTGAATGCCCCCCCGTTACCGTGATAAGGATACTTGGAAGAGAACTGCAATTGCACTCATCCACTGGTCCATCTCAATCATCACTCAAGATTAAGATCCTGAAATACTTAACTTCCTCACTTGGAGCAGCAACACGGAGGGAGTAATCCACCATCTTCTCGCAGAGGACCATGGCTTCAGAGAAGGAGGTGCTGATTCTCAGCTTGGCCCTGGTGTAAGATAATGGTCATGTTCTGAAAAAAACAACAGTACTACCTCATCTTCAAAAAGCAAAAGCCCTCTGTATCAATTTAGTGATTCTTCATTTGAACACAGGTGAACATAAGACATTTGTTGAAAAGTCAGATAGTGGGTTCAGAAGGATTCCTGGCTCAGATCACCCCCTTAGATACTCCTCACACCACCTTCATCGCCAACATTTGTTTCTGCAGTTTAACTTTGCTGTTTGTGTTTCTGCAGCAGAGACAGAAAAACTGGTTTCCTTCAGCGATCTTTATACTGATCTCACAGGTACAGTCTAATCAAGCTAATTATTTATACCAGATTATATGTTGGAATTCAGTGTCTCCATTGTTCCATCGTTAGACTAGTAAACTGTTAACATTATGAGCTAAAAGAAGCTAAAAGTCCGGAGTATGTAATGTTTACGTCACCAGGTCAGGGAGTGGTACTGCTCAACATGAAGCTCTTTAAATGGTTTGAACACTTCTTACAAAAATAGCCTCACATTTTAAGTTATACAATTTTCAGTCAAAGACAAGGCGTACAGGAAGTACAGGATAACAGCCAAAGTGCAGAATAACTGGAAACCACACCCGAGTCACCTTATCCAGTCGTTAATCTGGAATCAGGATTGTATTTTAAATGATCAGTGAAATAATGTGATAAATAAAAATGTGCTGATGATGTCATCAGGTGGTGCAGAGTCAGTAACCAGGATTAACGTCAATCTCACAGGTGAGGTGAACAGATCAAAAAAAGCTGTTTACTGATAAACAGTGTTAGTAATGGATGAAGCTCTGTGTTCTGTTATTTCTAGCTTCAGGTCTTGGATTCGGGCATGATGTCACAGGTACTACTACTTACTATGACTATGAAGCTCATTGGTTCATAATCCGGTGTGGGAGAGGGGGGTTATCCACTTTCTGTCACATGATCATGTGTTACAGAGTCTCCATCCATTATGATCCAAACTGCGTCTGTCGATGTCACACAGACACATAACCCAGGTACACATATCTTTACATTTGTCTTTACAGTTGTCCCTGGTTCTCTTTGTGCATTTGTGTGCATATCTTTGTGTATGGCCGTCTGTCTCTACATCTGTCTTTCTGTCTGCCTGACTGTAAATCTATCTGTACATCTGCCTGTCTTTCTGTAGGTCAGCCTTTGCATCTGTCTGCTTCTGTACACCTGTCTGTACATTTGTCTGTATATCTAGGTTTACATTTTCCTGTCTGATTCTCCTCTGCTTTATTCAGTTTCAGGCATTCACCCTCACACAGATCTGGTTACCATGACAGCAGACTTCTCTGGGACAGATACAGGTATGTCCATCTCCCTTCAATATACTAACAGTTAATTAACAGACAGGTGAGAGGTCAAAGGTCAGATGTATGTTCTGTGTGTTTCAGTTGCAACAGATCATACAGGAAGGCTTCTCGACTCTAGTAAGTTCTACTATACCTATTCCCACCTAAAAAAAAAACAGTCCAATTCCAGCAACTTGCCCTAACTCACAAGGGTTGTCACAAAGCCAAGTATGCAACATGCTCTTTATACACTTAGAGGGAGCCTGCAATTAATCGAATTTCCAAGGGCTATGGTGTTTACTTATGGTTTTGTAGGGGGGGGGGGGGGGGGGGGCTTAAAGTAAAAAAAAAAAAAGGTTTATTGATCATGTTTTGATCATTTCTTTGATCTTTGCTTATTGATGCTGTTTAAAAAAAAAAAACCCTAGATGTCCTTTGTCGCCTCTGAAGGGTGAGGTCTAAGGAGCTTGGAAAGAAAAACGTCTGGACTTCTTTAAGTTGCTTGAAGACATTTCACCTCTCATCCGAGAAGCTTCTTCAGTTCTAAGGGTCAAATTGTGGAGAGTCCCAGATTTAAACCCAGTGGGAGTATCCCACTGTCCAGACGCTTTTCTTTCCAAGCTCCTTCCATTACGATGACCTGGGTGACTGAGAACCCTCACAGACACTCTGAAGGGTGAGAACTTTACAAATCCGGCAGTTTAAAGTGTGAGCATGAAACAAAGCAGCATCGCTGAGAAAGGTGTAGATCAGTGTCATGTGGTCTATCACGAGGTTCTGGCTCATTCCCGTTAATAAACTCACATTCAAACGCAGGAGAAGATCAAGTTGTGAGGTTTAGTGTTTGTGACTGACTGGGATTGAGTTCATGTTTCAGAGTGTCTGTTCTTATTCTGCTGTAGGTCTGTGTCTCTTTGTGGGTGTGTCAACACCCACTGAATACACAATGTGTGTGTCGTTTTTTTCTTTTGCAGGTCCTCCAGCTGTGACAGATCACACACAGATGGCTGGTAAGTCTTAAAAATGTTCACAGCTTTAAAAGGTTTAGAACACATACCTGAAATATGGACAGAGCCTGTATGTCACGTGGAAACCTATGCCCTCTAGAGGACTAAGACTGCATATGCTCTTTTCCACATTGCCACCATATTGGAAAATTCCATGTATTCCATGGCTTCTATGTACTAGCGGGGAATTGTAATCTTACCAAGTAGTTAAAAACACACACATTGGGGGGATTCTGTATTTGTGATTTTTGTATAAAAGCATCAGAGGTAATAAGTAAGAAATCTTTGTCATCCTCAGGGTAAAAACATCTAGTATATCAGACCACTGACTAATGATTGCATAGTTTCTTCAGGGGGAGGGGCTTAAGCTTTTCAAGCCTGGGTTAATGCTAAGATAAGTTTCTTCTTTGGTTGTTAATATCAGTATTTTTGTAAAAAATAAATAAATAAATAAATTGCAGATTGGATGAAGAGAATTCTTCCCTCCAAGTGTACTTTCTCCTTTGCATCTGTGCCCCAGAAGGTTCAAAGGTGTGCTGGATGCGGTTTGGGGTCCCATTTTTTGGTTAAAGGATATTTTGCTGTTTGTATCTGATATGAGATCAGGTGCTGAAGGCTTGTTCTTTCTCTTTTCTTGGTTCTGCTTGTTCTCTGCAGGTTCAGTTACTGAACAGTACAACCCATCTGGTCAGGGTCCTGAAGGTTTGTTATCATCACACTCTTGACTCGAATCTTTACAATATTTCATTTAATACATTTTCTCTATCACTGAAGATGTCCTGAGCAGTCTGATGTTTCCTGTTTAGTTTACACTTTCTTTGTATTCAATGTTCATCAAACCCTGAAACTGATTTTTATTTAAAAGAACCTTATGTCAGGGTCATGAAAACCCTGCAGCATCAGTACTGGATGTGTTAGATCTGTCCCTCCAGATCCAGATAGTAAAAACCCCCACATAAATTCATTATGTGTTTTAACTCATACCAGAGGGTATAAAAATGATCCAAAATATGATCCATTATTTAAACCGTCTATTGTAGCATGCAACAGAGAAGCTTTGCAAACACATGCTGGAACATGTTGAAAACGTGTGTTAATTAATATGTTTGTTCGGAATGTTTTTATTTTTATTGTTCTCATGTGAAGCTTTTCACTGAATCTTAGTTTCTCGTTCAGGTACAGAAAATGTGGAACTGGAGGATACCTGCTGACTTCCACATCAAACCGCGAGTTCGCTTCCTGCGTTACCGTTTCCAGTGTACCGACCAATCAGCACGGCCAATGAAATCTGACCCCTCCCACTAGCTGTAGGCCCCTCCAGTGAATGGCAGCAGGTGTTTTTTTGTTTGTTTGTTTTTTTAATATTTAAAAATGTCGGTTTATAGACATTTATTTTGTCTTAGAGAATCATGGAGGGAAAGTAAAGAAAATTAGTCTCAACAGTGTGCTGATTCAGATTTGATCTGATGACAAAAAGGAAGTGACATGTTCATTGTAAAACATGGTTTAAAAATTCTGTAATAAATGTGTTTGTTGAACATCAAAACTGAGAATTTGTCTTTTGCCCAAACTGGTGACTAAACTGTCGTCCTGGATTTTGTGAGCTCTGAATAAATCTTATTATTCATCACTGATTGAAGAAAATAAGAACAACCCCAGGTTTCTTAGACTCCATTTCTTCTGCTATCTGGACCACCACGCCACATGATGTCCATCTAGTTGACACAGCCCAGGTCCACATCACCCTGAACCCTGGTGAAGGTCTGGTCTGGTGACCCCAGTATGACACTATAAACAGATTACTGGAGGCCAGCATGATCATCCCATATCAGTCATCATGGAATATGCCAATATTTCCCGTCTTTATGGGCCCAGGTAAGGGTAGATGAATGGTACAGGATTTTAGACCCGTGAACAACACCACAACACCAGACGTTCTTCATCCCACTGTAACCATTTGCTTTACTCATCTTCCTGTTTAGGTTTGGAGGCAAAGTCACCCTCTACAATGTGGGCGATTGTAAATTCTCCTTAATTTTCTCTGCTCATTTTCTACATCCTGCTTCTATCATTTAAGAAACATTTCTAAATTGAGCCCTATGGTATCTCATTCTGAACTGGAGATTGTTATTCGTGCATTCATTTCATCGTAATTGGACTACTGTGATTCACTGTTTACATGTGTAAACAAAAACTCCCCGGAGCGTCTGCAGATTGTCCAAAATGCTGCAGCAAGGATTCTGACAAAAACATCTAAGTACTCTCATGTAACACCATTGCTTATACAGCTGAACTGGCTCCCCGCTGAATTCAGAGTCCATTTTAAGATACTGGTTCTGACATTTAAAGCTCTTCAAGGACAAGCACCAGCCGACATTATTGACCTTTTACAGCCCTATGTCCCTATAGTAGGTCCCTGAGGTCTTGTGATCAGGGCCTGCTTGTTATTCAGCATATAGAGTGGGGCAAAAAAGTATTTAGTCAGCCACCGATTGTGCAAGTTCCCCCACCTAAAATGATGACAGAGGTCAGTAATTTGCACCAGAGGTACACTTCAACTGTGAGAGACAGAATGTGAAAAAAAAAATCCATGAATCCACATGGTAGGATTTGTAAAGAATTTATTCGTAAATCAGGGTGGAAAATAAGTATTTGGTCAATAACAAAAATACAACTCAATACTTTGTAACATAAACTTTGTTGGCAATAACAGAGGTCAAACGTTTACTATAGGTCTTTACCAGGTTTGCACACACAGTAGCTGGTATTTTGGCCCATTCCTCCATGCAGATCTTCTTGAGAGCAGTGATGTTTTGGGGCTGTCGCCGAGCAACACAGACTTTCAACTCCCGCCACAGATTTTCTATGGGGTTGAGGTCTGGAGACTGGCTAGGCCACTCCAGGACTTTCAAATGCTTCTTACGGAGCCACTCCTTTGTTGCCCGGGCGGTGTGTTTTGGATCATTGTCATGTTGGAAGACCCAGCCTCGTTTCATCTTCAAAGTTCTCACTGATGGAAGGAGGTTTTGGCTCAAAATCTCACGATACATGGCCCCATTCATTCTGTCCTTAACACGGATCAGTCGTCCTGTCCCCTTGGCAGAAAAACAGCCCCATAGCATGATGTTTCCACCCCCATGCTTCACAGTAGGTATGGTGTTCTTGGGATGCAACTCAGTATTCTTCTTCCTCCAAACACGACGAGTTGAGTTTATACCAAAAAGTTCTACTTTGGTTTCATCTGACCACATGACATTCTCCCAATCCTCTGCTGTATCATCCATGTGCTCTCTGGCAAACTTCAGACGGGCCTGGACATGCACTGGCTTCAGCAGCGGAACACGTCTGGCACTGCGGGATTTGATTCCCTGCCGTTGTAGTGTGTTACTGATGGTGACCTTTGTTACTTTGGTCCCAGCTCTCTGCAGGTCATTCACCAGGTCCCCCCGTGTGGTTCTGGGATCTTTGCTCACCGTTCTCATGATCATTTTGACCCCACGGGATGAGATCTTGCGTGGAGCCCCAGATCGAGGGAGATTATCAGTGGTCTTGTATGTCTTCCATTTTCTGATGATTGCTCCCACAGTTGATTTTTTCACACCAAGCTGCTTGCCTATTGTAGATTCACTCTTCCCAGTCTGGTGCAGGTCTACAATACTTTTCCTGGTGTCCTTCGAAAGCTCTTTGGTCTTGGCCATGGCGGAGTTTGGAGTCTGACTGTTTGAGGCTGTGGACAGGTGTCTTTGATACAGATGATGAGTTCAAACAGGTGCCATTCATACAGGTAACGAGTGGGGGACAGAAAAGCTTCTTACAGAAGACGTTACAGGTCTGTGAGAGCCAGAGATTTTCCTTGTTTGAGGTGACCAAATACTTATTTTCCACCCTAATTTACGAATAAATTCTTTACAAATCCTACCATGTGGATTCATGGATTTTTTTTTCACATTCTGTCTCTCACAGTTGAAGTGTACCTCTGTTAACTTTTGACTGTTTTTGTTTTATACCTTGTGAAGCACTTTGTGATCTTTTATCTAGAAACATGCTATATAAATAAAATTTTACATACTTACTTACATAATTGATTCAACCTGAGTACATTTATTAGAATTGTTTTTATTAGAATTTAGACTGAAATTATGTTTGCATTTCCATCTAACTAATATGATTTTATTGTATTATTATAGCACAAGGTTCAGTTAGCGTTGCAGAACTTCTTTTTTACTTTTACTTGAGTAAAGACATTGAATCACTTCTTTAACTTTTACCAGAATATTATTTTTAAACCATGTCTGCACTTATTTCAGTTGCTCCAGGGGTCTTAACAGCGGATTATCTGCCTCCATGTCCTCCTATCCCAGCATTCTCCTCTGTCACAACAGTCCTCCCTCTCTACATCCATGAACCTCCTCTGAGGTCTTTCTATTCTCCTTGTGCCTAGCAGCTCCATCTTCATCCTCCTTTGTCCAGTGTATCCATTCTTCCTCCTCTGCACGTGCCCAATCTTACCTCACCTCTCTGTATCCAAACTGCTCAAAGTGGGCATCCTACACATTACCATCATATGTCTAACTACATTCTCCTCTAACACCACCTTTTAGATTGCAGTCTCTGCATACAATACAGTCCATCTGTGAGTACCTTCCTCCCTCTTGATGAAGTAAATGTTCACCAAATTTATTTACATCATTTTCTCACAGTGCTGCTGTGTATGTCAAAGAATGTGCAAATGTGAAAGACAAAAGCTATGCTTTAAACTGGATCTGGACTGATACATTTAAGCTTCCTGTTCCACAGCCAGATATAGCAAACATGGAAATCAAATTAATTTTGACTGACTGAAAAGATATTTCTTGTGTGTTCTATTCTAGTAGCTGCAGGGGGTAAAAGGTCTGAGCTAACTTTACAGCTGAGCTTCACTGACTGTTGTTAGAAAAGTAGCGCTTACTATAAAACATGGTTTCCTAACAGATAATCTATCAGGCTGAAAACATGCTGGAAATAAACATAGTTGATGTTAAACTGAAACTCTGAACTTTACCTGCTCCTGCCCAGGTGATCTGTTCAGCATCAGTTAACGTGGTGATTTAGCTTACTCACACATTCATTTCACTTTGTAGAGACAACGCAGTATTACCAACCTTATGACATCCTCACAGTTTGATTTAAATCAACCAGTCATTCATTCACATGCTGCTGTTTAAAAACATTTTATTGAATCAAAATTTTACACTCAGAATACATCAACATTTCATCTGCCCTTTGACCCCGTCTTTGTCCTCTCTACACGTGGAGCGCCATCATGTTAGCCTGGAGGACTCGGGTGGATTTACCACTTGCCTTAAATATAATTGTACTATATTAACAGATGTGTTAATACTGAAGGGAGCTTTCTGTTTGTTCAGCTCTGACCATGTGACCAATAAAATATCCTCAGGACTTCAGGTGTTTCTTAGCCATCAAAGAGACGACTGGTTCAGGTGAGCCACAGGTGACTTAGCATACAGAAAAGCTGCTCAGTAAGAATGACGACATCACAGATGAGCCCTGTATCACAGCACTGAGCCTGAGATGTGGTTAAGATCTCGGCCTTTGTTTAAACTTTAACCAAGTGAAGCTGTGAGGAATGTTAACCCTGTGTCTGATGACATAACAACGTGCAACCCCGACAAATTCAAACAAAGTTTCCTTAAACTGGCCTTGCAAACACAAACACAATTGGCAGCACGGACCATCATTTGGTTACCTTCAGAGTTCCATCCATGAAGCTTCTGCAGACAAGAATCTCAAATCTGATCCAAAGCATCTCTAATATACAAGTCAAAAAAGGCGCTCATACCATCTCAGACATGTCTCTGCATTATTTCTGAAACATGGGGACACAGCAGTGAGCAGTGATGTGAACTCACGTTTCGGGAACTAACTGAATATAATAGTAATATAAACTGATGGAAACAAACTAATGAGAAATAACACTGATCCACATGGCTCTTTCATATGGGTGGGCAGTCAGTCAGGTCGCACAGCACTTGTTGATAAAACTCCAAAAATATTCTGATTCTTTTCAATCTATTTTACACAAGAAAATAAAGACGACCATAAAATCTGACTTCAACATGCATTCAACAGCAACAAAGGCTTCCATTTAAGCTTCAACAAAGAAGAAAAGAACAAGAGTAGAAGAAGAAGACAGATTAATATCAATAACATCTGTGTAATAAAAACACAACCTTTGACCTATCGACTGTTCTCATCTATTGCTGCAACTGAGTCAGTGCTCAGGTGTCACATTGCTATGGTTACTCGAGAGGTCAGAGGTTGGAGTCCAGATTGCCATGGTTCAACAAGGTGATGCCTGGGTCCTCGGTGTGGGGGTCAGAGCTGAGAAATGGCTCAGTTTCCAACTCCAGCAGCGCTGGCAGGTCAGCCCCGCTGTCAGATTCAGACGTTTGGACAGGTGTATACTGAACCAGCTGCTTTCCTGCACCAATCAGAGAGCAGCACAGTGTCATGACATGACAACAGACAGGTGGATGGAGCAGCAACTTACTGAAGGCATGACTCACCCGTTCCGCTTTCTTCACTTCCCTTAGGAGCTTCATCAGACAGCAGCTAGTGGGAAACGGTAACATCAGTGAGACAGGTCTGACATCATCGGCAACAGTACGCTCTTATTTTTGAAACAGCAGACCAAAGAATGTGAAATTTGCAACTCACGTTGTCCAAACTGTCGAGGTCAAAGTCTGCAGGCGAGCCAGATGAACTGAAAAACTAAGCACCCACACACACAGTTAGTGACACACAAACACAAGTGATAATAATGTGAGGTGGTAACAAGAAGTCAGACTAACCTCAATAAATGGAACTGTATCCAAGGAGAACGTCTGTGTGTTGAGTATGTTCTGCAGGTTCTCTAAGCCGCTGTCGATAGTATCCACATGATCCAAAAGCTCAGACCTGAGGCACACAGGTGAGACAGGTCTGATGTTAGGTCACATGTCTGCCGTTATTCTACATTTTCCTTTATGTCTGCAGAGATCCAAATAAATACATGATCTGCATCTCAACTGTTCCATACAGGTGAGCTCAGTTTGAACCTGCCAGTTCTCTGCTGTTAATAATCTTATGCAAAGGCTCCACCCCTCACTGTGGCCACACACAGTATTTCCTGTAGTCAGAACATGCCTGAAACATTTCCTGCTGTGAGCCACCTAAGAAACCTTTTTTGACCTGTTGACCGGATTGCTTACTTCTGCACTTAATATTGACCAAATATAATCAATTAACTATCTCATGACCTCTGACATCTGATCAGCTAAAGAAGCTGATCTGGACCTCACACATTTGACAAGAAGAAAATGCAGAATGTCACCAGAAGACTTCAAAACTTTACAAATATTTACAAATCAATAATTGTTTGTAGAGTTAGTGATTCACTTGTCAGGTTGTGCTGAGAGGAACCGCCAAACATCAGGTGGGAGTCCACCTGCAGAGGGAATGGGGCGTGGTCTGAAGGAAGCACAGGGGTTTTAATGACACACTTGTCCTGCAACAGGACCATCACCTTAAATGTAAGACAAACTGAAACCACACCATGATTAGTTAAGAGGCTTTCAGATAAGGCAGCGCTGCACTTGCTATTCAAGTGAGCTGAATAGGAGGAGGTTCCTAAACTTGTAGCACAAACTTCAGACTGAGGTCTAACTCGCACACTCCTGACACAAGCTTGCAATCTGCATTCAGCAGAACACTTTCAGTATCCTGTCTGAAAGACACTTTTCAGAAAGACACTCAGAATGTCAAGGTGACGGATGCAGGGGGTGGGGCAGCTGTTCAGGGAAGCTGCAGGTGTTTGTTGGGGCAGTTTCTGGAGAGATGCTGGGGAAGCTGTCAGTAAAGGGTGACGCCTTCCCCAGCGTAAGGGTGGACTGAGGACAGTTTAATAGACAGTCTACTGAGACGGTTTGTTGGGCAGCTCTTTGCAACCTCGAACACAGTTTCAGCTTTAGTCAGAGCAGGGCCACTGTTGGGGAAATACTTGGGCTAACTCTTGGTAAACACTCATAGTTGTTCATTGCAGGTGGTACTAACTCTATTAGAAGTCTCTATGAATGTTTCACAACTGCATACTGGTGTAGTCACACTTACCTGTCAATACAGGCGATGGCTTGACATTTCTTCTGAGGTGCTGTTGTGCTGGGGGCTGTGTTTGCTGTGGTAACAGAGGTGAGTGATTGGGTGGATGAGGCAGAAGACAGGGGGCCAGTGGAGACGGGGCTCATCACCACAATGGGACTGGCTGCTGAGAGAAAGATTTTTATTTACCAGAAATGCTCTGAACAGGAATCAAACTGCTAACCACAAACTTAATGTCTACCAGTGGGAGCACTGCTCGTGGAGGTGACTGGGGTGGGTGGCTCATTCTCCTCTAGGATGGAGTTAATGAAGGTGGTGGGGGAGAAGGGCGTGTCCACTGGTGCAGCCACTTCCTCCAGAACAGGACACACCTCCACCTCTGGACTGGACGGCTCCTCTTTGATATCGACTGATTGGCTCTCTCTGCAAGGAGGTTATGCACTCTGACTTCTGAAGGATCAATCACTTACTGACTAAGCAGGACTAATCTGATCAGTACTCACCCTTGGTCCGTCCAATCACTAGCCAATTCATCTGAACCAGATGTGGCCATGTCTGTGATGTCAGAAATGATGGGTCCTGAAGTCACAGAGGTGTCAGCTGAGAAGAGATTGGCTGCAGCCTGAAATGAAAAACACAAAAGCACAAGTGACCAAGTGAGGACAAAGATCTGCACAGGTAGATATGAAGAGTCTAGTTTTCAAAGCTAAAGCTAGACAATCAGCTAATGTCACTCTGAAAGATAATCACCGCTGACTGTGCAGCTCTGAGTGAAAGATGTAAATCAGAGACAAGTTACCTGCTCCAATGAGAAGGGACGGCTATATTTGGGCATTGAGTGGGTGTTGCCAGAGTCGTTGAGCATCAGAGGACTGCAGAGAGAGTTAAAATGAATAAACGAAAATGCAAAACATGTAGCAGCTTAGGCTGCTGCCCCTGCGACCCGGCCTCGGATAAAGCGGATGAAGATGGATGGATGGCAAAACATGTACAGACGAAACTGAATTTAAGGTCAGGTATGAGAGGGAAATGGAACTGGTACTTCAAAATAAAAGCAAAAGTCAGAAATTTGGGCAGTTGGATCCTCATTTTATCACCTGGGAACATTTTCTTGAAAATGTTCTTAGCAGAGAAAATTTCACAGCATCCAATCTGCACTTTGAAATTATCTAGTGTCTAAGTCACAATTGTAACATTTTGTGGTGTACAGTGTAGCATTTGTTGTAGTATCTATGGTATCAAAAAAACACTTGCATCTTCCTCTTGACTCCTAGCAGTCTGTTGGACTGAATGAGAGACACCAGGAACTGTATGAGCTGGAGAGAGAGAAAGACAGGCAGAGAGTTCATTAATGTTAAGATAATGTCTGACAACTATGTGGCATCACTCTCCCCTGAGGTTTTCATATTTTTAGAGGGATCACATCAGGTGTATTCTTACAGAGTTCTGCTAATTGGAAAGGTGTGGACAGTGAGAACAGGTACCTTGTTGACAACTTTCTGCTGCTGAGTGTGTTTCTGTCTCAGACTGGCCACCTCTCTCCACAGAGCCTCGTTCTCACTGAAATACAAAATCAGCCTTTAGTCAACACTGCCGAGTGGTTTCTAGCCCCGATTCTGGTTTGGTACTTACTGTTTCATTGTGACGATCCTGGAGTCGATGGTTTCTTGTTTTCCCTTCATCAACTGGACATCGTTCAGGATCTTATTCACTTCCTCTGCTGAGATTTTCGCATCATCCTGACGCACTGATGACACCTGTTCCAATCACAGCATACCGTTACCAAGGAGATGGACAGGACAGGTCAGATTGGGTTCTGAGTTCGTAGTACCACATGCACAGCGATAGATTAAAGGCCACTCTGACCCCACATTAAGGGGGCTATACAAAGTATTTATGATTGATTAGCTGTATCCTGTGATGTCACACAGCACTCTGAATCATCACCTTTCAGAGGAAGTCCAGCAGAGTCTGCCTTTAGTCTATCACCTGTCTGCATTTTTAGGTATTCTCTGGTGTGTGAGGCACTACATACGTTGGTGACTTTGCGTTTGATGTTCTCCAGCAGATGTTCTTGTCCTCTGATGAAGAATGGGTGCTGAAACTCTGTGTCATCTCTCTCTGGTTTCACCAGACCACCCTGCTCAATGTGCACCACCTTACGGAAACCATCTGAGAGAAGTACCATTACACCATCAATAAAGGATGTGGACACCATCAATACAATGCTACACTTGCTAATATCACAGCTGCTCTTTCTGGCTCTTCCATAGTCCAGATGCCTTTGCATGCACAGTGCTAGAGGTGGAGCATGCACAGGTGGGCCTGTCCTTTTCTTCTATCCTACTTTTTATAAAGATGGTTCTGCTGAGTGTTGAGAAAAGTTCAGCTTTTCAGCATACCAGTCAACTAGCACTTCTTCAGTGACATGGAGAAAAAGAAGTTGCTCATGCACAAAGATCATCATGATGAACGATCAGTTGATATACACAAACCGGTACCTCCAGCGCACAGACCAGTACCGGTCTGTGAGTCGTTTGGTACCGGACCACGAGAGTTGAGGCTCAGGTGTGAAATTTGTGGTTTTTATCCGTTTTTATCGTTAACTCTGTTTCCCTGGGTCTTTTCCCATGTGTTATGAATAAATGTTCTTTTTTGGGGGGTACCGATACTCGTTTTATTTGTTGTATTTATCCACAACACCTTTAAAACCAGTCCGTGAAAATATTGTCGGACATAAACTAGTCTGTGGCGCAACAAAGGTTGGGGAGCACTGGCTTAGCTCATTAACTGCTATCTTCTCATTAACTGCTATGTTAACTGCAGGCTACCTTGCCTTGTGATGACTGGTTGTTGCTGCTATGATAATTACAGCAGCAAAGAAAACCCGCTAAACACCAGACATTTCACTCATATCTCAATGTTTCTTCACAAAGCACACCTGATTGGGTGAATCTTCTTTCCCAAAAAATAAACCAATGAAAAAAAACAAAAAAAACAACCAGTGGTGATAGCCCCACCTCTGAACAAGCTACCATTCAGAGGTGGGGCTAACACACTGATGATTCCTTGCTGGTTACTCACACATGTTGAGTTGGCGGATAAAAGAGGCCATGTTGTTGTGCTTGAAGAACTTTGGGAGAACTTCTTTGGAAAACCGCCCCTGGTCGAACACATGGAAACTGGTACCACTCTTATACAACAGGAGAAAAAGAAAAAGAATCTGTATTATTGTGGTGGCTGTGATTCAGGATGCAAAGCAGGTCATCTGTTAATCAGAAGGTTAGTGGTTTAATTCCTCTCTGCTCCATTCCTTGGGCCACAAACTGAACCCTGAGGTCCGGGTGCTCTTCGATGCGTTCATTAGTGTGTGACTGTTCGACAGAAAGCGCGCAGGTTGAAAAAAGTGTCGCATGAATGTGTGTAAATGAGACATGGTGTATAAAGCACTTTGAGTACTTGAGTATTAAGGAATGTATAAGAACCACTCCATTTACCTTATAATCAACCGATAAAAACAGAGACTATATACACTCTTACGCTCTCAGGAATCTCCAGGAATAGATCTGAAAGTCAGAGCACACTGCTAACACTTTAATCTCAGCTGTCTGCTCTCCTGCAGACTGTGTCTGACCAGCTCACAGTTTATTGATTATTTCAACATTTTGGTTTTTTTGCACATCAGGCACTGATGAATAGATTACTGATTGGAACTCTTATTTAAACAGAACACACACACACTGCAGATGAAAGTGAACTCTTTATTTGGATCATCTATCCATGGAAGAAAAACAACGATATAAAGAGAACCCATTAATTTTGGGGACTTGTGATCCATATCCTGCCGCGGAAGCTTTATGTAAAGGAGGTGAAGAACAAGAAAATGTTTGTTGTTAAAGCAAAAGTAAGCGCTACATAGCTAGCTTAATTATGACAACCTCAATCAGGATTTTTTTTTCTTAAGTATTTTTAATGATCTTTAGGCATGAAAAAAATATCTTGCAACTTCATTTCTTAAACATGTATTTTTCAAATAGTTTTTTACATGTCCACTTAGGTGGACATTTGGAATGGGTGGCAGGGTATGGGGTGACACATCAGTGTCCAGTGTAGTGGTTTATGTGCAAGTATACCATCAACTCTGACACAAATACAAGAAAACAGCCTTTGAATAGGTGTCCACTGTAGTGAGCACTGTGCGTGAAAGGGTTAAACACAAACTACCAAATGTAAATCGTACATTTTGTTGACTTGGATATTTACAGTGTAGTTCCAGAAAAGTTCAGGTAGTATTAACTTGTCACAATAATATCATGTCATGTCATAACAGTAAAGTTGACCGAGTATTTTTCTAATGCCAGTTAAATCATTCCTGCACTGCACAGCCAGGGTTGTTGTGAAAAGCAGATGTAGCCAGTAAGAGTTAGGAGGTGTGCTTACATGTTGGTGCCATAATCAAAACTCCTCTCTGGCAGTTGTAAATAAATGTTGATTACTGCATCTGATAGCCCAGCAACTATCTGGCACTTTGGTTTCTAGTTAAACTAGGAGACGTTCACAGGGAGGCTGGAGAGCAAAGGACCGCAGTATTGTTTTTGCCATCTAGGTGGGGGTGTGGCAGTAATGAAAACCATGGATTAAAGGTTCATTTTCCTTTTTAAACTACACTAGGAAATTACACTTGAGAATCTTTAATCTGGTGTTACATGACCTTCAGCTGTGGGCGGAGCCTAATAGTTATGCAATTAAAAAAACAAATAAACAAAAAAAAACAAACACCTAAAAATCAGGAAAATAAAGATGGAGACCTCTTGGTGATAAGTGACTGATTTCAGTGCAACTGGTAGTTAACACCTGCAGCTGTATATTGTGTGGGCTATGACACTACAGTGACATCAGCTTATTTGAATTCAGGCTTTATGCCAATCACCAAAACAGCTGCTGGGATCTGTTTGTCAGAGAAACAACCGTCAACTGATCATTTACTGACTAGCTGATGATGTCTGAAATCATTTGACCTCTGACGTGAGATCTGTTAGCCTTAATAGCTCACTGAAGCCAAGCTAACTGAGCTGACCTCTTTTCCTTAGTCAGTAAATAAAGTTTGTCAACAAACCTGTCTGCATTCCAGTTTAAATAAAGTTGTGTCTGTTTCTGCAGTGTAATTAAAGTTAAACTTGTCTGCGTTAGCTGTTAGCTATTAACGTGCGTACCGGACTCCAACAGATGAGCGGGTCGGTGTCCGGGTCCTCCACCAGGGTCCACAATTTGGTCAGGAAGGCCGGGACGTTCCCGCTGCTCAGCACCGCCCCCCCTCCTCCGGGATATTCCATCTGAGAGACGAAAATCGAGCACACACCTGAGCTAACGACGCTAACTGCTAGCTGCGTCAGAAAGAAAACAACGAACTACGACTCGGGTCCTTGATCTGACTCGGACCGTGCCTGTTTGGTCCCGCTGCTGAATTCAGAGTTCCCCGCGGGGCTGCAAACAGACGTCCTGAACTTTATTTCACTTAGAGCAGTGACAACTCCGCAAATCCGATAAAACACAACTGCGCAGATAGCTGCCCAGCGCGGTCTGATGGCGTCAGCACAATACGTAACCCTAAAGTTCTGTCGCGCTGTGATGTGATGTGCAGTAATGCGGATTATTATTATTATTATTATTTTAACTTCATTAGCAATTCAAACATTACAGATATAAATGAGCAAAAGACAATGTCAGGGGGTTTCGTGTAATAACAATTAGACACAGGCTAATCACAAGATACCAAACAAGGAGCATAAATTTATAGTTTTATTGCTTTTATATTATGAGAATGTTGTATAGTTTTAAAAATATTGTCTGGTTTCATTTATAAAGCATTGAAAAGACGGTTTTGCATTAGAAATTTTGGATTCATGTATATGAAATTTAGCCATTAAGATTAGTAAATTAATCAAATGAAATGTGTTTGACCTATTTGCAGGGCAATCAAAAAAGCCAAACAATATTTTTCCGTAACAAAGATAAGATAAAAGAAACAACAAAAGCACAAACATCTTGCCAGAAAAGATTAGCGCATAAGTAGGATCAAAATAAGAGAGAAATATCTTTCTTCTAACAGTTAAAAAAAAATAACAGCATCAATGTCTTTTTATATCGTACAAGAAAGGTTCTGGTGGGTTAAAAACTATGAATAATTTTAAAAGATATTTCCTTTAATTTCTTGGTTAACAGGAATTTCAATGGTGTGGTCCAAATTTTCTTCCATTCCAGGTCCTAGTATAAATTATTCCAGTAAGCAACAGCCATTGGGACACAAGTTCTGTCTTTCTGAAACAGAGTTCTTATGCCAGGGTTGTTTTTCTTCTTTATAGTATATATATATATATATAATTATATATATATATATATATATATATATAGATAAAGATATATATGTAGATAAAGATATATATATATATATATATATATATATATATATATATATATATATATATATATATATATATATATATATATATATATATCTTTATCTACATATAGATATAGTTCCAAATATAGTATCTGTGCAGAGAAAAGTTGTGTTTATAAAGCAACGACCAGGAAAGAAGCATCTGGTCGTTGGCAAAGTTGGACAGTTTTAAGGGGATTTTATCAATACTGTAATTACAAGATAAAACAAAGACTAAAATTTATTTATTTATTTTTTAATTTGGAATAAAGTTCCAAATTGATGTTGGGTTCCTGAGAAATTGTTTGATCCAGTTTACTTTAAACACATTGTTTACTGTAGAAAAGTCAAGAAAGTTTATTCCACCATGTTGGTATGAGTTGGATAAACTGCTCCCTTAATATAATGTATTGTATTCTTATAAAGGAGTCTGTCAATATCCACCAGGGTTTCTGTATTTACATCAAGAGACAAAGCAGCATAAGTCAATCGAGATAATCCCTCCGCTTTGGTGTGTAAAACTGAAAAGCCTTTCAGAGATAAATCCTGTTGGAGCCAAGAATTTAGTTTTTTGTTGTGTTTTATGTCAAACTGGATTGAAATTGAAGAAGTATCTGGTGGTTTGACTTTTATTAATTACCAAGGTAAGTGATCGACTCTTTCACTGGAATGCCAGCAATAGAGGGACTGGTAGAGTTTCTGAGGGCAAGCAGTTCACATTTACCGATGTTTAAGTGGAGTGCTGAAGCTACAGAAAAAGCATCAGTTGTGTTAATGTTTATCTGCACCTGTGAAGCACTTTTTTAAAAAGAGGGTGGCATCATCAGTAAGCTGACTAATGAATTTTTCTTTTCTGCAATTGTAATGCCTTTCAGGGGACTACGTTTAATATAGTCAGAGAGGAGCTGAGCACAGATGAGAAACAAATATAGGGAGATGGGGCAACCTCGCCTGATACTACGGTTCAACTTAAACCTAAAGGATGTACCGGCATGTAATTTGATGGAACAATTAGCATTTTTGTACATTGTTTAAATAGCATTCTGAACATAAGGGCCAAAATAAGATGAGTGTTGTTTGCCTTCTTCTAACCACCATCTATCTCCTTGATCTCATAAAGCCTCCCGCATTCAATTTATAAATGTCATTTAATTTATTCTGTTGCAAAACAAAATCAATCTCATCATCTTCCGATCGGTTCTGGAGCAGTTATCCTTGTAACTACATTAATTCCTTCAGTTTTCCTTTGTTTTGCTGTTGAAAAGCCATACTCAAATATTTAGCGGCTTCAAATTTGAAAAGCTCCCAGTTTTGACAGTAAACATGACTGGCTAGGGATTTATCCCAGAAACATTTAATCAATACCAGAATATCTTCAATCCCTGTCTCATGTTTTAGAAGGGAATTATTACGTTTCTAGTAGCAGCTCCTACGCGCTTGGGCAGCATGAAGACTTAAAGAAACCTGAAGTGATACCGCTTTGTGTTCTGTAAGTGGAGTTGGCATTATATTGACTATTATGTTATTCTTATCTAAGCGATCAGGGACTAACCAGAAATCAATACAGGATTTAGAAGAGCTGGATTTATTATTCCATGTACAGTTTGGCTTTAGGGTTCTTAACTCTCCAAATGTCTATTAAAAGAATTTTTTGCATAAATGTATTTATAGCAGAGTTATTTGAGCAAGGTGGGCATCTGTCTAAGGAAGGATCTATTATATTAAAGTCACCTCACACTAGTAACAGAAGATTAGGGTATTTGATAATCAGAACAAAAAGCATGTTTCTGGGGCGTCCAACAAAAAGTATTTTTCTGACTGGCAAGAAGAAAGACATTATCAACACTGATGGTAAATTCTAACACATAATGACCTACTGGGGTATACTTCAGAGTGTATAACATTCTCATTAAATTTGTTCTTTTTTTTTTTTACTTTAATTTTTATTAGTTTTAGTTAACATTGAAAACGATACAGTAAAGAAAATTACAAACAAACTAACATATATGCAGTCTGGAGTTTACATTTCTTTTTCCACCTATCAAATTTCTTTTTATGGTGTGTTTTTGGTGCCACTTCGGAATGCTTTCCACTTCCTCCATTGTCTATCTTTACATCCCATCAGTCTAATATTGAATGTGATTTTTTTCCATCTCTGAGATACCCTCTACAATCCTAATCCAATCTTGTTGAGTAGGAGGGTCTGGGTGTAACCACTTCTTTGTGATTGCTTTTTTAGTTCCGGCTAGAATTATTTTTACCAGATATAAGTCCTCCTTTTGTATCTGTTCCTTTATGTTTCCAAGGTACATCACTTGACAGGTGTTTAGGAGTGCATAACCCAGATTATTATCTATGGTCATTTTAAGGTCTTCCCAATACTTTTTAATTCTTATGCACTTCCAGGATACATGTGAATGATCTGCTTCTGTTTCTCCACACAGTCTCCAACATTTCTGTGGACTTGAGATCTGTTTACTTTTTATTTTGGATGTAATGAAAAAACGCATCAAATTTTTCCAGCAAAATTCCCTCCACAACGGCGAATTCGTTGTGCTGTGTTGTATTTCACACATACTAACCCATTCCTTCTCTGTTATAGTTATGGCAAGTTCAGCTTCCCATTTCTTTTTAAGGTAAAAGGTTGTGTCCTGTCTATCTTCTTCTAAAGATCTATAGAAGGTGGAAATTGCTTTGAATTGTTTATGTTCATAGCAATTTTTTACTAGTCCAATAACACCCAATGGTTCTTCAAGCCATTCAGTCTTTATTTGCTTTACACAATAGTCCCTTACTTGCAGATATCTAAAAAAAAATCTCTATTTTCCAATTTGTATTTATTTTTTAGTTGTTGGAAACTCAGTAGTGTTCCATTTTTCATTAGAGTAAAAACTGCTGTAATCCCTTTTAACTCCCATCGTTTGAATGTTTGGTCCAATTGTCCCGGCTTAATTTTTTTTTCGTGTCTAAACCATCTCAGCAAAAATAATTGTTCTTTTAACTGATGTTTTTCTATTACTGTGTGTCTAATGTAAATTTCACAATTTGATTCATTCTACTTTTGTAAGAGGTCATTGTTTGTCAGAGATAAAAATTTGAATTTTGTTTCCCTCAATTTCTTTCTCAATTTCCTTCCACCGTGCCTCATAATCTGGTCTACACCAACAAACAAGAGGTCTAAATTGGGCTGCGTAAAAGTATTCCCTTAGGTTAGGCAAAGCCATCCCTCCCTTACACTTCGGGAGTTGAAATGTTGTTAACCTTGTTCTGGGCTTCTTCCCATCCCATATAAACCTTGACATCATCTTATCCCATATTTTAAATTTACTTTGAGGTATAGAAAGTGGGAGTGATTGAAACATGTAAAGCAATCTTGGGAGAACGTTCATCTTTATTATTTGGATTCTAGAGTAAAAAATTTGTAGGTATTGTTGACCACCGTTCTAAGTCTCTTTTGTTACCCTCCACCTGATTGTAGTTTGTGTCAAACATAGCAGATAATGATTTTGTCAAGGTTATGCCCAAATATTTCATGGTATTCAAGTGCCACTTTAGTTTATATTCATCTCTAATCTTTTGAGAAGGTGTATAGTTGAATGATAGAATTTGTGTTTTGGATACATTAATTTTGTAGCCCAATAAGTGTTCGAAGGTATGGAATAGTTGCATCAAACACTTGTCAGGATCTCGTAAAAAAACAATGACATCATCAGCAAATAATCCAATAAGATGTTTTTGTCCGGCTAGAGTTACCCCCTCCATTAAATTTGTTCTTAAGAGTAATAACTCCTGCCGATCTTCCTGATCCATTTGAAAACCATAGGTCATTGTCCCATTGCGTTTTCCAAAAAGCAGTATCCTTTTAAACAGAGTGTGATTCTTGAAAAAGATGAATAAAAAAAGACAGTATTCTGTTGATTTGCAAACAAAAACAAAGCTTTACGCTTAACAGTGTCTCTTAAACACCTGACAATGAGAGAAAAAAATTGATATAGACAATGTGGCCTTAACACAAAATAATGAACAGTTTACTTCCCTTAGTGAACATAGTACTGACATTAACAACTTTTAGCCTGAACCTCAAAATTGTAGATAATCCCTTATGTGACATCTGTAACTTTATACCTCATCAGCGCCGGTGCTGCTTGATCCTCAGGCGAAGTGGGTGCACCTCCTTTCCCTCAATAATCACACGGACCCCGGCAAAGTGAGCTCTTTTTCCTTCTTTCCTTGCAGTGCTCTGTCAGCAGAGGACATCTTCAGTGACTCTCAGGTAGTTTTTTCTTCAGGAAGGTGTAGTTTTTAGCTTTTCTCCAGATCTGGTCGCAAGCTGATCTTGTTGAAAACCGAATGATAACCAACCTTGACTTCTGATTTTCGTTGTAGCGGCCCAAGTGATGAACTACATCAACGCTGTCCCTAAATCCTGCACTAGTCTACCCGACAACGGCGCAGCAGATGTCAAAAACCTCTGATGTTATTTCTGGAAACTGACAATCATGTTAAACATACCAACTGTACCCCAAACAAACAGAAACCTACTACTGTTTCCTTATTTTTAAATTCTAACAGTGAATTGAAGATGCTCAAAGACATTATGGAGAGTTTTATTGATCGGGGTGAAAGCACTCTTCTGATCAACAAGTTCACCAATAAGTCATCAAATGATCAATATGTTCATATGTACATCGATGGTTTTTGGCTGAACAACTATCAAAATATCTTGGATTTTATAAGGGGGTGGGACAATGGTGAACAGTTACAAGAACCAATTTCGTTTCACATGGTCATGTGGGACAGCAGCTGGCAGGAGGACTCTTCATTCCACTTCAAACATCTGGAGCCCACAATCGAAAAAAAACCCTCAAAACCACAACTACCACGATCTTGCTGCTGATGAAGAAGAGGATGAGGCTGATGAGGTGCTTCCAATGTATCTCTGCAGGAAGTGGTTAAGGCTGAAGACCACACCCCAGCCGATGGCAGGGTCCATGTTGATGAAACCATCTAGGTTCATCTGGCACTCTGAGGGGAAAACGCAGCCCAGTATGATGACATCATAACTAAATGGTACACGCGATTACACACGCTAATAACTGGGAAGTCATGTGACCTGCAGTGCATATAGGGGCGTACGTAGGGGGAGGCATCTTCCACGATCCATCAGAGTTCCTCATGTGAGATCGATCAGATGCGAAGTTCAACAGGAAGCTGTCAGCAGGAACCACACGAAACTTCCTGGCAGACAGAAGGGGAAATTGTAACTATGATGTCACTCAGGTGTGTGTAGTTTCCTGTCATGATGCTCAGCTGTGTCTTACCTGTGGTATTCTGGTCTGATGTCACTCTCTGAGCGTAAGGCTTGGGCAGCGTAAAGCTTCAGGCTACAGGGAAACGAGAGCGTTGAATCCAGATCATACACTAGAGAGTCCGATTGATCTGCCTGCAGCAGGATCACATGGTAGTCCTGAAACAACAATGTTATCTTTAATGTCATTTTGACATCATTTGTGTTTATGTCTGTGCTCTCACAGTATTAACAGTGACATCACAAACCCAGATAACCGGCAGCTCTCCGTGTCCAGACTTCTGCTTCCACAGAGGAACCTCAAAGGAGAACAAATACAGAACATCAGCTTTAGAACCTCACCTGAGATGTTTCAAAAAACCTAAAAAACCAAGTGGATGTTTTTAGAATGTGACAGAAGTTCATGTGTTATTGTAGGGTCTTTACCTAAGAATATAAAGCACCTGGAGGCACCTTTTGTTTTTGCGATTTGGTGCTATATATGTAAAACTTAAATGACAGATGTCTAAAAGAGCATGACAGGTGTTTCACAGAACCATCCTTTAATCCATTTTTTGCCACTTATCCGCATTCGGGTTACGGGGCGGCAGTCTGAACAGAGAAGCCCTCACCCAAGCCACCTCCTTTAGCTTATCCAGGGGGGCGCTGAGATGTTTCTAACCCAGCTCTGAAATGTAATTTGCCTCCTCCTAGCATTTCATGCGCAGAATAACTCACCTGGGAGTTATCCAGGAGGCATCCTTGCAGGATGCCCGGACTACCTCAAACTGGCTCATTTCAATGTGGAGGAGCAGTTGGCTGTATTCTGAGTCCCTCACGAATAACCAAACTCTATCTCTAAGAGAGAGCCCAGCAACTCTTTGAAGGAGACGCATTTCATTCAGTTTCATTTATATAGCGACAAATCCCAACAACATTTGCCTGAAGGCACTTTATATTGTAAAGTATATAAAATAATAGTTTCTTCATAACCTCTCAGACCGGTTTCCTCTTTTTCTGTATTTCTTTGGTATAGTCGTGATTAACTTAAGACGGTCCAGCCTTCATATGTTACTTTTTGTTTCTATGCCTGCCATATTATGTGCTTTTTAACCTGGTACTCCAGGAAGCAAACAATAATAGCTCAGTGGGCCCTTTCACTGTGTGTGTTTACATTCTTGGCAATCTTCAGCAATGAGCAAAAAAAGTTTGTCACAAATCCTATGCTGTCATTTCTTCCAGACCCCTCAGGAATTCCGTGTATCCGTATGCTGTTGCGTCAATCTGGACTCTAGATCATGACATTTAGCAGCTAGTTTAGCCACTTCTTGAAGTGCAAGACAGCAGTCCTACGTATTGGTTTAATATGCATGCTGAAGGATATATCCTGATCAAAAATGACTCCAAGATTCCTCACAGTGTTGGAGACCAAGGTAATGCCAACCAGAGTAAGCATATTGTTAGATACCAAATTCAGAAGCTGAAAAGTTAGAGGTCATCCAGGTCTTTAAGACATTCCTGCAGTTTAACTAATTGGTCTGTTTTATCTGGCTTCATGGGTAGATAAAGTTAGGTGTGATCTGCATAGCAGATATAATATGTGCTATGCCTTTTAATGCTCCTATCACATAACCCCGTGGAACTCCATAATTAATCTTGGCGACGTCTGTGGAGAGGACTGTCCATGTACATAAACAAATTGGAATCTATTACATAGATATGATTCAAACCACTGCTGTGCATTATGTTTAATACCTACAAGCATGTTCCAATCGCTGTAATAAAATGTTTCCCCACCACCTGCTCCAACTCACCACCAGACGGTGATTAATTGACATAGAGCAGCAGATCTGATGATACAATTACAAAATCCATCATCTTCATTTTAAATCTGACATTATACTGGCATTTGGTTCTCACCGTTCTCGTCTCATTGGAGATGAAGATCACAAACAGATGTTCCAGCGGTGCGGTTCTCTGTTTTCTGACATAGTCACAGAGTTTCCAGACATTTTCTTCACTGCAGAACAAGAACAGACAGAAGGGCAACAGACAGTCAGCCTGTAGGACTTCCTGAAAGTTCTGAAGGATTAGTGTGTCCTGCTGATCCATATGATCGTTTTTATTGATGGCTAATAGAAAATGTTTCACCAAGTCTTTAACTCCAATTCCAATTCCACACGTTGCTATCAAAAACATTCACTCCTTAGTCAGAACCTACACAACACAGAGAAAAACACACACCTGAGGACAGTCAGAAAAAAGGGATGAAGAACTTTTCAAACCGGAATCTCACTGAACCTGAAAAGAAAGTGCTAGCCAAAGGACTCCATTTTGCCATTTCTCCTCAACAGTTGCCCATAGTGGACCTCATCACAGCCACAGAAACCGCCATACGGATTAATAAATTATCACAAACAGAAGCAGAGCAAATCAAGATGAAAGTTTCAGCCACCCTCTCCAGTGCCAAAGTCCCTCCGTCTAACCTCACAATTAGAGCTGGGCGATAGAACGATAACGATATGTATCGCGATATAACTTTTACGCGATAGAGAAATTAAGCTATCGCGATAGACCTCGCCGCTCTTGTCCTCTTAAAAAAAAAAAAAAAAAAAAAAAGGTCAGCCAATCCAAATTAAGTAGCGCAGAGCCGAACCAATCACAGCCGCAGCGTCACGTCGCGTGACTTGTTACGTACAGCACAAGTGCCAAGCCGCACGTGTGTTTGTTTGGGAAGCAGCCAGCGGGTAATGGAGCCAGCGCGTAATGGAGGAAATGAGTGTGCCGACTAGAAAAATCAACCGAGCGTGACCGAAGAGAAAACAGATGATGGTTCCAATGCCGGAGAAATTGTCGAACGGAAGAGCCAAAGAAGTTCCGTAGTGTGAAGGTATTTCGGCTATTTCAAGTCTGACAAAAAACAGAGTAGCGCGCACTGTAAATTGTGCCGAAAGCAAGTCTGGAAATACAATAAACTGGTGCATGCGTCACACTGTGCGCCACGTTATTGTTTCGGTGAAATGAATTTCTACAATACTGTTACTGTTAATTCTACTCTCTGCAGTGTTTAAATGCTTACATATACACACAGTTACTGTCCCTCCACACATACGACTCGGTTCTGCTTCTATGCCCCAGCTTTGTTTACTTTTTCCCACCGAGGCTTCTAGACTTCTGATTGGCCAACATTTCTGCACGGTTAGGAATCTAGCGCCACCTGCTGCTTTGGCATGTTCATAGCAGCGTTTTCCTTCATTTCTGCCTTTACGTGTGGACGGGATTATTTTTTAAAACGGAAAATCTCAGTTTTCAAAAATACCCGTGTACGTGTGGACGTAGCCTCAGTCTCTGACTGGAAGCGCTAATTCGTCATTCGGCTTTTGTCAGACTAAAGTAACTGTTAAAACTGTTTGAAAAGCTAAGCTATACAACAAGGAGAGATTGAGAATTTCCTTTTAGTTCTCAGTTTATTTGATATTGACAAAAGTTAGTCAGTTTTGTCTGATCTTCTGTAAAACAAACTAAGATTTATTTTTAGAATTAATATTTTGTTTCTAAGTGGAATTGACAATTTAGTTTGTTTCGTTTGTCCTATTTTGAAACTTAAACGCTTTAGCGGCTGCCTTTTGTGTAGTTTGCAATATTTGCCTTTATTTATCTGAAAAAGTCTCATGTTCCTTAAGTACATCTACCCTGTTGAACTTATTATGGGAAATAAATATTTAAATAAAAACAAGCTGCTGATTATTTCACATTTTACTTGTGAGCAACGGCACATTTAAATCTTACAAATATAGTTATTTGGCTTATATCGTGATAGATATCGTTATCGCCTGAAATGAAAAAAACATATCGTGATATGAAAAAATCTCATATCGCCCAGCTCTACTCACAATACAAGAAAAGAAGGCCGTCGCTTCCCTGAGCATAGACCACAACATCACCAGCTGACAAAGGAAGATGCACCGTGGTCCTAAACACAACAGATTACCACACAAAGATCACTACTCTCCTCAGTGACAAAAATACCTACGAAGCCTTAAAGCGAGACCCCACAAGCAGCTACAAAAAGAAAGTTATAGCTTGCCTTCAAGACCTTGAAAAGGACAAAATCATTGAGCGCCCTTTATATCATCGCCTAAACCCAGGGGATGCCATACCCTGCATTTATGGACTTCCTAAGATCCACAAAGAAGGTGTCCCACTCAGACCCATTGTTAGCAGCATAAACTCAGCTACTTACAACATTTCAAAACACCTAGCTACCATTTTAGCACCTCTGGTGGGGACCACCACATATCACATCAAGAACTCCACCGACTTCACCGACAAGGTCCAGAAACTTACCCTGGATCCAGATGAAACCATGGTGTCCTTTGATGTAATAATAATAATAATGGATTGGATTTATATAGCGCTTTTCAAGGCACCCAAAGCGCTTTACAATGCCACTATTCATTCACTCTCACATTCACACACTGGTGGAGGCAAGCTACAGTTGTAACCACAGCTGCCCTGGGACAGACTGACAGAAGCGAGGCTGCCATATCGCGCCATCGGCCCCTCTGGCTAACACCAGTAGGCGGTAGGGTAAAGTGTCTTGCCCAAGGACACAACGGCCAGGACAGAGAGCCCGGGGATCGAACCGGCGACCTTCCAGATACAGATACGATGTTTGCCTTTCCTGGACTGCGCCGTGCGCATTGAAGAGAATGGAAACCTCAACATTGAAGTTTACTGGAAGCCCACACACACGGACCAGTACCTCCTCTTTGACTCCCACCACCCTCTGGAACACAAATTTGGAGTAATTAGGACCCTACATCACCAGGGAGAACATGTTCCCTCTAAGCCTGAAGTGAAAAAGAAGGAACACACACATGTTAATGAAGCTATTAAAACAAGCGGTTATTCTAATTGGGCTTTCATCAAGTCTGCAAAGATGCACAGAAAAGAAGATCAGGCACCAGCGAGGGAGGATAAGAAAGAAAAATGCAACAACATTGTCATTCCCTACGTAGCCGGTGTATCAGAAAAACTCCAGAGAGTCTTCTCCAAGCATGACATCCCAGTTTACTTCAGACCCAGCAACACACTCAAACAAAAACTAGTTCATCCCAAAGACAAAACTCCTAAACACAAACTTAACAATGTAGTGTATGCTGTACAGTGTAGCGAGGAATGCCCAGACCTCTACATTGGAGAGACCAAACAGCCACTTCATAAACGCATGGCACAACACAGAAGAGCCATCTCCACAGGACAAGACTCGGCATCTAAGAGGACAAAGGTCACTCTTTCGAGGATGCAAATGTTCATATTTTGGGTCTTTCACTCTAGTTAGCAGTGAGCGCAGCACACGCCACGTCCGATATGAAAGGGCCTTTCATATCAGATCAGGAGCGCTGATATAAACAAACTGAAGCAAGAGCGGCAGAGGCTGCTTGGGCTGATCCGCTCCCTGGAGAGTGACATTGAAGACCTGAAGAGGCAGATCTCTGGAGATGAAAAGACCAGTCAGGACAAGGAGAGAAAGAATCAGGAACTGGAGAAGTTTGTTCTTGAATTCCAGCTGAAAAGCAGAAAACTGAGCCTCTGCAACATGACATCAGTGTGAAGAAGGAGCGGATCAGTCAGCTGGAGGAAGAGCTGATACAAACCGACAAGAGCAATGCTCAGCTGAAGCTCACCGTCTCTGAGCTGAAGCTCAAACTGAAGACCAGAGACAAAGAGATGTACAAAGAGAGTCAGAAGGTCAAAGATTTGGAGACGCGTCTCCAGCGATTGAAATCAGACCTGGACAACTGTGTGGGCTTCATCCAGGAGCCTAAAACCCTGAAGGACAACATACAGATGCTATACGCTCGATATGTCCAGCAGACTGAAAGGGTGGAGACAACCAATGCAGATGATACTGTTCAGAAGGCGCTGCGTCACCAGTGTGAGCAACAGGAGAGGACAGTAAATGGCCTCAAAATGAGGCTGGTCAAATCTGCAGAGGAGCACGAAAAGGTCTACACCAAAATCATGAAGGAAACATGACTCTGATAGCTGAAATCAACAAGCTGCGGAAGGAGCTGCATTTGGCCAGGACTCAGGCTAAAGACGTCAAAGATCAGCTGGCTCTCTTAAAGAAGCCCAAGAGGTCACAGCCCATCAGAAGAAGCAGCCTACCAGGAGCCCAAACAGCTAGGAGTCAGCTGATTGTCTTTTACCTCAGCAATAGCTCTGCAACTAACACACAGCAACAGATACACATACAAGAAGAAAGTTGTTAGTATGATTGTTGTATTCATTCTTAATGTAAATTGATAATGAATGTGTGGATTTGTATGTTACCATAGCAATTTACTGCAGAAAACAATCATATTGATAAAGGTTTGATCACTGACCTGTTAAAAAAATAAAAAATAAATGAAAGGGCCTTTAAAGAAGATGGGGCGATAGTCAAACTGACCAGCAGATGTCACTGTGGACATGGGTTTCACATTTTTTCGAAGCCTCGATACAGTTCGGTTGTATGTTTGTTGATAACCTGATATTACCACTGTTTAAAGGAGGATTATTATTCCTTTAAATGTTCTTGTGATTTTTATTCTCTCACTGACACATTTAAAGAAACTGCGCTAAAAATTAAACGGAAATCTGAACTAGCTAATCATTGTAGTTGCAGCTGCTTTGACCAGACGTGTGTTTACAATTCTCAGGAGCCAAGTAATGTTCTGACACAGAGCCTGCACGTCACCTGTTGCAGGTATGTCGAGACTCACCAGTAGCAGCTCGTGTACACGCAGTCCTCGCGCGTCGGAACGAGTCTCCGATTCATGATCGGGTGTTACACTGAAAGAGCTCCAAGGGAAACGGGCTGACGCCAAATCCGCTAAGGAAAGGGGACTTTCAAATTAAAAGCATCGACAAAGTAACAGTAAGACTGGGGTCTAACTGCTAATTTCACTTCGCTGCCGCCACAAGAAATTAGCTTCAGTGCTCCCTTATTTACCTCCTACATTAGTGACACTGCATCCTTCATGAAAGGAGAACACCGTTTACAGCAAAGCACTATGAGAGAAACAAACTGACCTCTGAACCTGTTAGCTAGCTTAGATTTTCAGAGAATAACTACTTTAGCAGTATACAGTCCCCATTCACTCAGGAGTTATCCTTCTGCTCAGCACCATAAATCATCAGAAAAGACTTGTTTTTCATTAAATCTCTTAGAAATTGTAATTTTTGTAAACATCTGCACTGCAGATTTCTCAAGTTTTAATTAGATTTTAGATCAAATACTTCATCAAACTGAACTGAACAAATCTGTTCATATCATATTGATTATACAGTGAACTAAAAACTACATGAGTGAAATTTTCTCACTGAAATATAAATAAAACCCAGACAGATCTGGATCATCACTCCAGAAACTAATTCGAAACAAGCTAATGAGCAAATCTAAAACTAGAATAACTGTGGTGAGATGGGCGGAGTTCACAGGGGGTCCAGGCTCCTCAGCTAACTCTGTAAATATGGCTGTCATGATATCTGAACTTAACATCTTAAACCTGATCGATCACCCACAAATAGCCAATTATGCATGTTTTTATTCATCTTTAATGGCCCTAGACAGGAAAGGGATGTCACACTGCTGATCAATATCAGCTCCTTTCACCAGACTGACAGCACACACACACACACACACACACACACACACACACACACACACACACACACTTCAGTTTATTCAAAAAGGAACTGACATCACAGCAAGGAGACCAGTGAGGCAAGGACTCATGGTGTCACATGTTAAGACATTGTGTCTGAAAGTAAAAACATTAGAAAAACGGCATCTGTGGTTGCTAAGCATGTTGCTATGTGAAGAGGCAGATAGTAGCATCAGCGCCAGAGGAGAAGACCCAGGGTTGCGTGGGGTGAAAGGTCACATCCAGAACACCAAGATCATGAGTCATCACATGACCTCTGAGGACTTTCACTGGGACGATGAGTGGATTCTGCAAAAGGTCACTGTGGAGGTAGGAAGGAGGGGTTAGAGTGTAACTGAGAGGAGGAAAAATGTGTGTGTGTGTGTGTGTGTGTGTGTGTGTGTGTGTGTGTGTGTGTGTGTGTATTACTTGTAAACAGTCCCGTGACAGACTATCACTGAGCCATCATCCGACGCCGAGGCAAACAGCGGGTACAGTCTGTGATAGGCCACACCCCTCACTGCTTTCTTATGGTGTCTGCAGAGAGAAGGTGATCCATACCACATGACAAATGATTAAAAACAAACAAACAAAAGAAAACAACATCTGATCAATATGTAGTATTCAAAAATCAATGATGACACACCAATGTCAGCGTCATGACTGAGTACACATGCTTTGAGACCACTGAACCAATCACAGCTCTGATTTGTTTGAGGTGAGACTCAGGTAAGGTCTTTGTTTGCTCAGCAGGATTTAAACTCCTCACCTTCCTGGTGCACGTCTGACTGAAATCTAATTTCCTGAACTGCTGCACCTGCTGGACTGTGAAGGCACTGCAGATCTTTCTTTTTTTTTGTCAATTTAAACAATGCTGCTTTATGTACAAATCAGCTCTGGCTATGCAAAATTCTGTTGGCATCAATGTATAAAATGTGAAAAATACAAGCTGAACACAAGAGGGAGCATTATAAAATAAAATAAAGAGCTATAATCATTTTAAAACCGGGATACCATACAAATAAACTACATGGCAGTTCTGAATAGAGTAATTCACACTTTTCTTAGGGTTTAAATGTAAACCAGACACTTCAGAAAATATGTGGATTTTATTGATGACAAGAGGGATTTGTTCTGACCTTTTGAGGAAAACTGTAGTATCATCTACCAGCTGAGTGCTTAGGTCTATACATGTGACATTGTGATTTTCATAACAGTCACAGCTTGTGTGACTGTTGCGCAGTGGTTGTGGTTTCATTGTCAGAGTTAGGCACATCAAATGTAGCAGATATGAATTATTTTAGATTCATGCACTGAATTCCACTTTCATACCAGCTGTATAGTGTCTAATATAAAGAGAGCATAAACAGTGATGGTAATTACCCAGGACAACTCAAACTCACAAAACACTTGTTAAATGTAGGTGTGTAAAGAGCAGTAAACCTCCAAATCTGTAATTAATCTTAAAAATATTCACTTGTTAACTCTTAACCCACCTGTGCTTTCCCTTTACTCAGCATTGATGCAGCTGTCTGTGAATCTACTTAATTTATAACTTCTGACAAAGTCTAGTCAAGCTGTGTTAGATAATCACTCTAACAACACCACCTTCTGTAGGGGACTGCATAAACCTGCAATATTTGTAACCTTGAGAGTTACTAAGTACAGCCACCATTTGAAGAAACCCTGACCCCCATTCTGGAGATCAGGTCTGAACGAAGACAGGAGCACTCAAGGTCACCTGTAGCTGACCAAGACATTGCTTCCATTGTAACAATTAACAAAGTGGTAATGTTGACAGCTCATGTCTAAAAGGGTTAAACTCAGATGATCAGTGACTGGCAGGTACGTACCGGAGCATCTTGTAGGGTTTAGTTGACAGATCGAGGTCAAACCAGCTCAGCTTACAGTCATAACTCCCACAGATCACATGATCACCTGCAGACACACGAACAGACAGGTGGGACAGCTGTGAAGAGAATACTGCTCGTATAAATACAAATGACTTTAGGACGAAGCAACTGCGGTGAGCGAAATGACCATTGCGGCGGGTTTATTGGAGCCTTTAAGACTTGTGTGTGGGGGACTGGGGTGCGGTTACCTCCTGGATGGACAGCCATGCTGGAGATCCACTTGGAGTTGGTTTGGAGTTTTTTAGTCATTTCTTGTTTGACGAGGTTGTAGATGCGGATCGAGCGCTGTGTGGCCACAAAGAAATAGGGCCTGATTGGGTGGAAGGATATGCACTGGACCAGGCCTTTGTTCCTGCTGAAGGGGTTCTGACTCCGCCTCCGGCTCAGCTGGTGGATATACACCTGCAGGTGGCTTGTGTTATCTGGCATCACTGACGCTAGGTAGTCTCCTTTAGCATGCCACACCACCTGGTGAACAGCCTGCAGAGATCAACAGCGATTAGGCCAGATGTGGATCAGAGTGGGGGGGTTTAAAAACAAATGAATAAATCAACCAATCAGGTGGTTTTCTCACTTTGGGGTGTTGGATTTTGAGGCGGAGCCCCTGGTTTAGCTCTTCCCCCTCAGCCTCGCTCCAGACAACAGACCCATTTCCTTCTGCTGGCTCCTCCCCCTCCTGCTGGGCACTGAGGAGTCGTTCTGACGACAAGATGACCTGTTTATCTGCCAGAGAGGGAGACAGGATCAAGACCACAGAGTCCCTGAAACCAGAGAGAAACAGAGGGACAGGATCACATCAGTGGGAGAGGAGGGAAGAGTTTAAAATCCTGCTTGTTTCTAAAGTATAATGGGAGGCAGATCCTTAAGCTTTCAGATCTCCCTCTGTGGAACCAGCTCCCAGTTTGGATTCAGGAGAGAGAAACACTCTACTTTTAACATTAGGCTTAAAAGTTTTCTTCTTGATAAAGCATATAGTTAGGTCTGGATCAGGTGACCCTGAATCCTTCCTTAGTTACGCCGCAATCGTGCTCATAAAGTTGGATGTCCACAACAACAAAAAACCCAGTTTAAACCATCATTAGAAATCACTGAATTAAATTATTAATACATGCTCTCTTCCTCATATGACATATTTATCCCCATCTCGCTCCAGGGGTTATGTGATTGATGGGATATTCTTTGTATTACTGTAGGACAGGGGTGGGCAACCCCAGGCCTCGAAGGCCAGTGTCCTGCAGGTTTTAGATGTGTCCTTGATCCAACACAGTTGATTCAAATGGCTAAATTCTCCAGAGGCTTGAGAACGAACTAATCATGTGATTCAGGTGTGCTGACCCAGGGTAATATCTAAAACCTGCTGGACCTGGAGTTGCCCCCACTGCTGCTGTAGGATCTTTACCTTAGAATGCACAGCACCATGAAGCAAATGCTGTTGTGATGTTGTGCTATACAAATAAAACTGAATGTCACAGGCAGACGGAGAAAGAGAGAGAGACAGAGAGGTGCTCACAGGGCAACAGCCAGCAAACAGACAGACGGATTTGGGTTCCAGGCAACGCTCTTCACAGCTCCGCCCACCTGGACCGTCTTCATACAACGAGACGAACAGACCTCCCAGAATCTGACAGAGCCATCATCACTTCCTGTGAACAGGGAGGAGAGAGATTACAGTCCCGCCCACACTCAATGAACCCATCCAAAGGATGCATGTTTTATTTAAACATCACCTTCAAACTGGGTTTTCAGGAAGTGCTCTGACCACAACACAGAAAACTCAAAGAAAAGAAGATAAAAATGAATATGGAGTTTAAAAAAAAATTAAAAAATCCAAAACAGGTTGTTTTTAGGAAGAATTTCAAAGACAGAGTCGTGAAAAGCATTATCATGGATACTCTGTGGCAGTACAGTCGGTCTTTACAAAACACAGACTCCTGAATCAAATACTTATTTCCTGATACTAATTCAAAGACGACTGGACTCCGCCTTTCCAATAAATACACCAAGGAAAGTGTAAATGGATAAGACCACACAGAATAAAGCTGCTTTGTGCACAGACACAATTTGAGATTATCAGGCTGAGGTCTCTGTGTGGAACTGTCATCATGTCTGGTTTTAAAACAGTAACAACAGAATGCTCATCTTGAGACTCAATCAATGAAGCTGCCTGCATCTTTTACACACTCTGTGGTGCAGGTGTGTAGACTGGTCGGTCAACAACCCTGCCTTTACACCACTCCGTCACGATGTCAACAGTTTCTATTGATGTGTGAGTGGGACAAGCTGAGGTTACCTGAGGCAAGCCACTGTCCCGATGGAGACACACTGATAGAGCGAACCAGACCGCTGTGACCTCGATAGACCTGAACACACAGATAAAAGATGTGAGAAAGGGTTCACCACTTTGTTTGTGTGCATGTGTTCAGGTGTGTGTGCTGTACCAGCGACCGTGTGGTGGGAAATGGCTGAAGGTCCTTTGGTTTGGGAAGTTGGGGAATCAGATCCTCTGGATTCACATTCACCTACATGCAGACAAACAGGAAATTATTTAAACGGCATGCCTAAAAGGGCAGCTCCAGCTTTAGGTAGTAGGACAGACTGAGAAAGGTTACCCTCATCTTCCTCTGTCGTGGGCACAGATAAAGGTCCAGGCAGCGCTCAAACCTCTCGTGGATGAATTGAGAAAATGCTGGAACCTGACGGAGGCTCGAGTACTTCCTTGGAACAAACGGCAACTTTCTGTCTGCTGGATCCTGTTGCTCCCACAGTGCTCGCTGCAGACAGGTGAGGCAAGTGAGGACAGACAGACGGGGGGGAAGAAAAATGTGTCTTTGAATGCAGTTCTATCTATCCTCTGAACAGAAACCAGGTGAGGCAACGCATTGACAAACCTCCTCGTCAGTAAACAGATACTCGGGCGGTGGGTTGTAGGACTCATGGTGACCAGGTAAAGGGATTTTGGGGGCGGGCAGGTGCATCTTATGTCTGGCCAGAATGGAAGAGTCTTCGCTGGCCCACAAGTTGTAATACCGCCCCCTGCCATCATCCTCTACCCGCCTGGGTTTGATCCAACCCATTTTTATGGCATGGACCAGTTTGGACACCTGCAGACAGGCAAGTCAGACAGGTGAGTGACAGACAGCTGAGAACAGCCAGGTAAGCCAAGTGAGTCAGGTGCATTACCTTCTCCTTCTCTGTGAGCGAGGGGATAAAGCTGCGTTTGTCTGCGGGTCTGTTGGTGACGGGATGAATCATCACGTCGCTGCTGAAGAATTCTACCATTGGCTGCGGAAGAGGGGTAAAGAGACAGGTAGCCAGCGTGTTCTACATTTTTAAGCCACACTCACTTCTTCTAGCTGGTGGGGGACATGTGGTTACTAAAGGGTGGATCAAGCAGGTAAATGCGAGGCTAGTGAACAGAACCCCGGTGTCACTCTGTGAGGGCATACCTCGCACTCATTGAAGTTGACATCTCCAAACTGTCCTCTCTGCAGACGGTTCACCAGCTCCACCTGATCATCGGACAGCACAACGTCACTTCCTGTCTGCTTGTCATGCACCGTTCTCCTGCAGACAGCAACCTGTTAGCTTCATCAGCATTCCCTATCAAACCTATGAAGAAGTTAGCATCATGCTAACTGCTCACCAGTACTCCGGGTTCTCCATCTTATCCAAGAAGTCATCAAGCTCATCCTTGTTCCTTATAGGCTTGTAGATTTTTTTCCCATCCAGATTGTACCCAATGTGAGGGAAATCTTTGTACCACTCCATAGGAATGTTCCCCACTGTGTTCCTGATATCCTGAAGAACAATGTGAGCATGAGAAACCACCACAGGATGGAGAGGAGAACATAAAAGAAGCAAATGCACCAATCAGAACATGTGTAAAGAAACATGTATCCTGTACAAAACATGTTGTATTGTAGCCACTTTAACAGGAACACTGACAGGGATTTGTCTTAGTTATGCTCACATATATCACAAGGCAAATGTTGATTATGTTAAATTTGGTTATGGATTTAACAGGAGCCAAAGAAGAGAAGCCAGTATGGGAGAAATATACTCTCTCTTTTTAGTCCCTGTAAGTTTTCTTACTGTAGCATTTTGGAACGATTGAAGGCTTTTCACGGAGCTTTTAGGACATCCTGATAATAATGAATTACAGTAGTCCAACCTAGAAATAATAAATGCATGAACTAGTTTTTCAGCATCACTCTGAGACAGGATGTTGCTAATGTCAGAGCTATTGAATAAAGCAGTGTTTAATGTGCAGGAAGGACATAATTTTTTTGTTTTGGTAAAACACCGGTCCTGTCTGGCAGGCATGATCCGAATGCGTTGTTGTACCAAATACATTTGTTTTCACAAAAACAGCACTATGGATTCTCTGAAGGCTCTCTTGTTAATCTTTTTTCTTTTAGTATTAATAGTATTATTTTTATGGATATTATGTTAGGTCAAGGCCAGGTTGGTGAAAGACAGAAGAAAGCCGCTGAAGACCCAAGGCCACACATTCAGATGACAACCGTGTGTCTACTCCAACCAAGGAACTATGGACAGAGCTCCCACAGTCAAGGGTAGGTGTGACAGGGGCCAGAGGCAGCGGGTGGATGGCCAACCAGCACAAGCTATGGGTGGGCCCTAAATCCCAGACCCCTTGAGAACGACACCTGGGGGAGCAGGGATTCTCATCACAGCTTTTTCAGGCTAATAAAGGTCAACATCGGGTGAAACAGAGAACTCTGAGCTTCACCAGGAGCAAAAATCTCCCAGCTTTTTATTAGTGTACATGTGGCTAAAATTGCATACAATACACCAGACAAGCATAAGAAAAGTAATGACAAGCACACAAATGAATAAGTTTAGATCACCTCTTCATCTGAAGAATCGTGTTCATACTCATGTTTCTTCTTTTCTTCACTCACTTCTCCCTCTTTTTTTTCCTTCATCTACAGATGGAACAAAGTTCAGGTGATGTTCTGCAGCAGAACACTGAGGACACTTTTAACAGCAACCAATCAGCAGTCAGACCAACACAGAATTAAAACCCCTCTTATCTGCTTACACTTTACCTTGTCGTCATTGTCATCAGATCCCTCTTCCTCATCGTCATCAGATCCCTCTTCCTCCTCAGAGTCACTCCCAGAATCCTCCAGTCCTGAGTAGACACTGTCCTCGCTATCTGATAAATCATCATCCTTATCTTCATCAGCAGGTTTCCTGTTAAAGTTGAAGATCTGAGAAGGAAAACCCAGAATTAGTCAATTAAAAAACCATCAGTTTTTTGCTGAGATTTCCAAGAAGAGTGTAATTAAAGAGCAGAAAAATAAAACCTATGAATCATTCGCACAAGCTAATAGCATGTGCGAATGATTCTGTGAGTGATCACAAACACTTAAATCAAACAATAACCAGCAACTAAAACCAAAACATGTCAAATCAGGATAAACTTATGTACTCTACTCAGGATTGACGTCACCCTGTGCAACCCTAACCGTACACATGTACTCTGACACACTACCTGCTGCAGTGCTCGTTCCATCACAGTATGTCTGAAGGTTCTCAGTCATCCAGGTGATCGTAGTCAAAGGAGCTTGCAAAGAAAAGCGTCTGGACTTCTTTAAGTTGCTTGAAGACGTTTCACCTCTCATCCGAGAAGCTTCTTCAGTTCTAAGGTCAAATAGAACTGAAGAAGCTTCTCGGATGAGAGGTGAAACGTCTTCAAGCAACTTAAAGAAGTCCAGACGCTTTTCTTTGCAAGCTCCTTTGACTCGTTCCGTCACAGTTTTACTGCCATTTGCGTCACTGCTTCCATGTTGGATCGTTAGCTCTGGGTCGGTGAGGTTGCTCCGACAATGCGAGTTAAAATCTGAGTTGAGGGGGTCTTCCGTTTAAAACTCCGACATTATAACGGAGCCCTAACCCGAGACTGACATCACATATGTGCACAGAGGATAGTTCTGTGTTTATTATAGAAGCAGCATCGCCCCGGTCCGGTCTCATGGCTCTGTGTCTGCTCTGAGGGCTAAACAGCAGCCTGCCCCGTGTTAGCATGCTAGCTCGTTACTAGCATGTTACCAGATCTTCATCACTTTCCTCCTGTGTGTGTGGCTCACCTGGTTCTGCTCCTCATCCTCTTCTTTACTCCTCTTCAACGCTGTTTTCCCCCCTGCTTTCTTCATCGCTCCTCTCCGGTCGCTCCACGCGTTTCTATCTTCCTCGATTCAACCACGTGAAACCGAAGGTTAGAGGTCACGTGTCACAGCTCGAGGGCGGGGCCTGCTGGTGACGCCTCGAGCTTCTGGCAGAAAGTCATAGTTACAGTGACACGACTTCTGCCGGGGAGTTTGCTGTTCTCCCCGGCTCAGATATTTGAAGTTTACGCAGCTACATTCTGGCCTGAAAATATCTTAATAGTTCATTTTGCGACCCAGAAAGAGTAATAAGGGTAATATTAAAAGGAGTAATTAAAAGTAATTAAGGAGTAATTAAAAGTAATAAGGGTAATATTAAAACTAAGTTGCTGCAGTAGTAGTAGTAGTTGGAAGCTGGAATTAGCTGGGCCAATCTGGGATATGGTTTTTCAATTTTGTTGTCCGGGTGGAAAATCGAGAGAAATTCGGTAGAATGGTGACACCGGGAGATTTTCGGGACGGGCACTGAAATTCGGGATTCTCCCGGAAAAATCGGGAGGGCTAGCTTGTATGACTACGTCCCGCTGGTTAGCCACCACCACTTTGTCCGTATCTGGAAGTCCCACAGGATCTTAGCTCAGTCATTCTCGACCACCTTAGCTGGCATCTCCCATTTTGACCTTGGGACTTCCAGGCCATTCCTCAGCACAGATGTTTCTGTATACTATACTCTATTGCCTGTTGTAGTGTGTGCTAGAAATTAGGACTGGGCGATGTGAGGAAAATATGAGTAATATGACTAGGGTTGCCAACTCCCTGAAAAATAAATAAGGGACACCTCGTGGCCAGGGCCGGGCGACCCAGTTGTCTTCACCCTTCCCAGTGTGGTGAATTTTCTAGCTCTTTTTTTGTGTGTGAAATTATTTTTTTTAACCCTTTGACTTGAATTTGATTTAAGTAGATGTGTATTCTTTGTGATATGAACACATGTGAAACAAATGATCATTTAGCCATTTATTTTTAGCTCAAAATGACAACATTAACACAGTAAAACAGGTCTCTTTCTTAAACAGAAGCCTGTCATGCTTAACTTTTGAGAATATAAGTAAATATTTCTTTAAAAGAATTCTGTCCTGCTTAACTTAAAATAATAGAAAACAATAGAAAGAAAAATATTCTTGTAACAGTGCACATTTAGTGCATTTAGTACAATCGGCTTCAGTTGAAATATTATTTCAGCTTTTCTAATGCTAATCAGCTGCTCCCGTTTGAAAACCCGCTTGTTCCCATGATTACGCATCTTAACTCATCATCATTATTCATCTATGTATTACTTTTATGTATTAGTCATCTATTTGTTGTAATCATCTATCCTTGCAGTCGTTTATTACACAAAATAAATTATATTATCACACTTCTGGCCACATAGCGCTGATATTCACTGCACATGCCCATATTAACTTTTTCCAGCCAGGTGTTTTCCTTTTCCCATTCTTCCCTTTCTCTGAGGGGAACAAACATTGCTGCTCTAACGCTGGGCTCACACTGTGCGATTTTAGGCCCATTTTGAGCCGATTTTTGAGTGATCGGACCGATTTTGGCCTTCATCGTGTAGTATACGTGGGGTAACGAGAAGTGATTAACACCTCACGACCAGCTCCCGATCATCAATCGCTCGTGAAGGTGTCACCACAGGCGCTCACACTGCTCGCGCGCAAACACGTAAACGCCGTGAAAAAGACGGAGCAGCACGGCTGTGCAGCGTGTGATCTGGACACAAGCGATGGAGGCACAACTTGTAGAACTTTGAAAAGCTCATCCGAGCCTTTTCGATGTGGCCTCACAAAATTATCACGACCACAACAACCGTGAAAATAGTTGGATCTACATTGCTGCTCAATCACAGCTGCCTGATCATGTTTTTCATTAGCAATTTAGCAAAGTTGATGGTGGTGGTGTGTCTGTGTGAGTGAGAGACAGAGAGAGCGAGCGACAGATTTTCTGTTATAACCTTAATTTTATGGACGCACAGTGTGAGTACTCAGGTCGCATCAGAGCATCGGGCGGTATAGTGTGAGACCTGCATCGTGACCTACCAACTTCTAACCCCTGCGAGTCAAGATAAGATAAGATAAGATAACCTAACCTTTATTAGTCCCACACGTGGGAAATTTGTTTTGTCACAGCAGGAAGTGGACAGTGCAAAAGTTATGACGCAAAAATTAGAATACAATAAGAATAAATACAGTACACAGCTGTACAGAATAGAATAAAATAATATACTATATACAGTAGAATAAAATAGAATAAAAATATACAATAAGATAAAAATAGAATACGAATGCTATATACAACTGAGTAAAAATACAACGATGACAGAAAGGATTATTGCACTTAGTGTTATTGCACATGTGTGGATGTGTGTGTTTGTTCAGTTAAAGTCTTTGTTGTGGAGTCTGACAGCAGTGGGGAGGAAAGACCTGCGAAATCTCTCCGTCCCACACCGTGGGTGCCGCAGTCTTCCACTGAAGGAGCTGCTCAGTGCTGTCACAGTCTGCTGCATGGGGTGGGAGACGTTGTCCAACAGGGATGACAGCTTAG